>NC_141685.1:275897772-276606105 GCF_964263255.1 Lissotriton vulgaris
GCACATTTGCATATAGCGGGCAGTTGTGAAATGGGCCGCAGATTTGATAGGACAGAGGGATCATGTAGGGTCTTTTTTTGCAGTGGTTTTACTATTGCAGTCTTCCAGGTGATGGGAATATTTCCAGATTGGAGTGATGCATTAATAATGGCGTTGATCATGGGATTTACCTCGTCTTTAATTGCGTGGATCAGTGAAGGGGGGCAGGGGTCAAGTGGCGAACCAGATTTAATTTTTTAGATGATTTGTGAGGAGTCTGCAAGATCAATCATAGCGAAGGTGTTCCAGCTGCTTGACCCGAGGTTATTTTCTTGTACGTTGAAAGGGAGCCGGGCCCGACCTCAACATGGAGAGACCACATTGGGTCCCACGTTGAAAGGGAGCTGGGCCGACCTCCATATGGAGAGCCCATGATTGGGTTCCATTTTGAAGGGGAGCCGGGCCCGACCTCCACATGGAGAGAGCATGATTGTGTCCCATGTTGAAAGGGAGGCGGGCATGACCTCCATATGAGAGAGCATGATTGTGTCCCACGTTGAAAGGGAGCCGGGCATGACCTCCACATGGAGAGAGCATGATTGTGTCCCATGTTGAAAGGGAGCTGGGCATGACCTCCACATGGAGAGAGCATGATTGTGTCCCATGTTGAAAGGGAGGCGGGCATGACTTCCACATGGAGAGCATGATTGTGTCCCACAGTGAAAGAGGGCTGGGCCCCACCTCCATATGAGAGACCATGATTGGGTCCCACGTTGAAAGGGAGCCGGCCCGACCTCAACATGGAGAGACCACGTTGGGTCCCACGTTGAAAGGGAGCCGGGCCCGACCTCCACATGGAGAGAGCATGATTGGGTCCCATGTTGAAAGGGAGTCAACCCGCCCTCCACATGGAGAGAGCATGATTGGGTCCCATGTTGAAAGGAGCCGGGCCCCACCTCCATATCAGAGACCATGATTGGGTCCCACGTTGAAGGACCCCTCCGCACGGTGTCTTCTGTTCAGTCCTGTTGAGTTTGGACTGTGCTTCAGGCTGAGATCTTTGATTCTTCTTATAACCTGCCTTCCGTTAGAGGCGGCAGCTGCAGCTGGGAGCCGCAGTCGCTTTTGTCGAAGCAGACAGGCCCCATGGAGCTGGATCAGGGCCCTCTCGGTGACAATCACCTGTTTACGGTTTATCTGGCCTGTAATGGAGAGATGTTTCAAGCACTACTTCCATATTAACAGGGCGCAGAGACAGACACACTTCGTCCCTGGAAGGGGCCGCGGTCTCCCAGCTCCCGCCCTGGCATGCGCCTTTCCTGGCAGAGAGTTTACAAGACCCTGGGGGGGCTTGGGGGCAGGACGGGGCTCCGGTATGTCTTCGAGGCAGACATCTCCTCAGACACCAGGGGAGGGTTCACGCCGAGGGCGCCACACACATGCCCGGGCCCGTCCCCGAGCTCCAGAACAGATTAAGAGACCCCTCGAGGTGCCGGGCTGGCATCGCAAGGGTGAGCTGGGCTGCCAGGGGCCGAGGGGAGCTCCGAGGGGAGGGCGGGGGCTTCATTCTGCGAGCCTTGGACCTGGCACCGGCTCTGGCTGGCCTGGAACAGGTGCAACGTTAGTCCGGGAACCCACAAATTGGGTGTCAAAGTGTGTCAACAAAAAGAGGGTGACATCAGAAGGGGCGGAGCCATGAAGAGAAGCCTGACGTCAACATGTACCTTTATTTTAAATCTGCCTCCCAGAAATCGGCTTCAAGTAGAAACGTGACAGTAAATCTGCTGGGACAGAATTGTTTACAAAGACTGCATTTTAAAATATGTTATGGGGTAAGAACACCTGCTGCAGATAGATTTGTCTATCCAGTAAGTCTTACGGAATAATAATAGTAGATAAGATAACTCTGGTGGTTAATGCACTTGCTGGAGAGATCTGTTTTCTCTGGTCAGAAAGTAGCATAGAGGTTTAAATGTAACTCCTGAAAGGCACACTGTTTAACATGCAGATCACAGATTTGTCTTCTATGTAGATAGGTAAATGGGTTACTGCCTCTAGTACACGTATCTTTTTATTACCTGCAGTAAAAAAATTGCAATCCTCCTAATAGCACAGTGAGCTGTGAACCAGCATCAAGGAGGCCTGCAAGCAAACTGCAAGGCTTGGGTTTAGAAACGTATTGTTTATTCTCCATCTGTTGTTATTAAAGGGCTGTTAAAATAGTGATTAGTGATAAAGGATTATTAGTACAGACAATCCCAAACACTGTTACATTTTACACTGTTTCTCTCATGGCCACACTCTTAACATATAAGCCCTCTGAGTGACTCCTACTCCTTGAAACCCTCACTGTCTCACGTAAAATCCTTTACATTGATTTACACACTTGTATGATTTGTTGTCAATGTATAATGTGTGTGATGTAAAGTGCTCTGTCACCCTACAATGGGATGAGTAGCGCTATAAAAGAATTGAACAAAAAAAAAGTGCTAAATTGTTAAATGTGTACAGACCGATACATTTGACATTCTTTCAGTGCATGCATCTCTCTTATATACAGGGATGGCACATAGTTAACACCTTGGGTGCTAAGCTGATCCGCCTCCTGTGCTGATATTTACTGAATCCCCTTTTACATGACGAGCTCAGCTCGTCATGAGCACACGAGAGGTGTACCTCATGACGAGCTCGTCATGAGCATCGAAGGGGTTAAAGTCGTAGTTTCTCATAAGTACTTGTGAAGGGATAGCACGCTTTGTGCTTTTATTTCCCTCTATTGCATTGCCCTCTAGGTGCTGGGCTCCAGCTAGCTCCCAGCCAGGATTATACTCAAACAAAGGAGGGCACATGGCCCTTGAAGTTCGGTTTTTGTTTTGTGACCAGCTGGAATCTACAATAAGAAAACCCTCTCGTCGCCTGCATGTTGCTGCTGCAAACCGAAAGCAGACACTGTGCCGAGCTGCTGAATTGTGTCCCGGTGCTGGTAAATTATACAAGGACAAATTCAGCATATTTCACTGGTGCCAGGCAGATCCCTGGTCCAGCTCGATAACAGTTGTCAGATCCGGTATCCGGCTGGACATCCCTTCATTCCAGCACTGGCTCTTGGCAGTGACACAAAGGAAGGACAGCTGACAGAACTTCAAAATAGGGGAAAGACTTTCATGGACACTCCCAGAATCATGGAAGACTCCCACTTCCTCTGACTCAAGAAGAAACGAAAACGTGCCTGATATTTCATTTAAGACAAATGGTGCCTTTCATACTTTGTACCAGGAGAGGAACTTATTTATTTTCGAGAATGTATATATGGCAGCCTGGGCTGGACAGGCCTTTTATTCCACCTGGCAGTTCCTGGTGGGCTGGAGCGCCAGGAGGCGGCTTGGAGGGTGCTCAAAGCGCTATAGACAGACTGGAGAGGGACTTGCTCTATGACATCCAGTGCGACCTCTGTCCCATCCTCAGCCCTGCAACAGGCTCCTACTTAGTTCAGGTTAAAGTCACACAGTGGAACCCACCAACACTAGGTATGGCTCTAGAAGCCCTCTACTTTATGGTCATGTCACTCCCTTCACAACCTGTGGCACCAGTAACAGCAAGGCCAGTGTTAGGGGTATCAAAAGGGAAGCCACTGGAATCAATACTCTACTGTCAAAAATAAAATGGCAAATGCCGGATTGAAACAAATCCTCAATTAGAATATAGTTTTCATTCTCAATATTTACACCTTTTAAAATATATTCATGTGAATGCTTAGCCATTCTACATTTAAAAGTTGCAGTGGGGCACACCAGATATGGAAACACGGGTCACACCAGATATGGAAACACGGGTCACACCAGATATGGAAACACGGGTCACACCAGATATGGAAACACGGGTCACACCAGATATGGAAACACTGCTCACACCAGATATGGAAACACGGGTCACACCAGATGTGGAAACACTGCTCACACCAGATATGGAAACACGGGTCACACCAGATATGGAAACACTGGTCACACCAGATATGGAAACATGGGTCAGACCAGATATGGAAACACGGGTCACACCAGATATGGAAACACTGGTCACACCAGATATGGAAACATGGGTCAGACCAGATATGGAAACACGGGTCACACCAGATATGGAAACACGGGTCAGACCAGATATGGAAACACGGGTCAGACCAGATATGGAAACACGGGTCAGACCAGATATGGAAACACGGGTCAGACCAGATATGGAAACACGGGTCAGACCAGATATGGAAACACGGGTCACACCAGATATGGAAACATGGAAACACGGGTCACACCAGATATGGAAACACGGGTCAGACCAGATATGGAAACACGGGTCAGACCAGATATGGAAACACGGGTCAGACCAGATATGGAAACACGGGTCAGACCAGATATGGAAACATGGGTCAGACCAGATATGGAAACACGGGTCACACCAGATATGGAAACACGGGTCAGACCAGATATGGAAACACGGGTCAGACCAGATATGGAAACACGGGTCACACCATAATATACCAGTGCAAATTAGGCATGAACTGCACTGAGTAAATGTTTTTTAAGCATCGCAGCAAGAAGCCGACCAAAAAGCAGCTGAATGGGATGGAAAGGTACATGTGAGCCGAGTCATATGTTTAAATCCTGAAGGGCCACCATGGCCTTTCACTCTTCAGAGGATGATAAAGTGGTTATTTACAGTGCCTTAAAACTGCAGGAAGTAAATTAACAAGTGCTTACTGGCCCCTATGCCGCCAAAATAGCGGCACACCATGTGAAAAGAGCTTACCCAGCCACAAGCCCGCTAATAGCCATAGGAAGCCCCGGATACAAGGAGGATTTAAACGGGTTTACACATCCGATATTTATAAAAAGGAAAGCTCGCTAATCCTTTCCTGAGCAGACGCTAAGCGGGAGCTATTTTAAGTTAACAGGCAAAGCTACGTTTTCCTCTGAAATAGGCTTCCGAGTTGCAACAGAAAGGTTTGAGCGTTTTGTGCCCTCTTGAGCACCAGGCGTTCTCAGCTCCCTGCATGAATATGTTTTACTTCCCATACGGAATGGCTTATAAACGAGGCAGCAACATGTAGCACATGCCTGGGCTGTAAGAGCACCCAGAGCGGCCAACCTTCTTTGCAGCCTTTTTAGGGTCTGGCTCGACAGTGCAGCGATTACCAGACAATTATGAGATCATCACTGGAGAGGGGCCTTGGCTCCGCCCACATGTTGAGAGACACTAATATATGTTTTGGTTGGGCAGAAGTTGTGTGATTCCACAAAAAGTGCTGGCCCCCAGACAGCCATGATTCTTTTCTTTAAATATCCAGCTGCTCGAGTTTGAACTTTCACACGCATGACATTGTGATGCTATTAAGGTGTCTTGGGGAACCAGGTAATGTATGCTGTTTTTCTCTGACGGCGGCCGAGACAGAAGGAGGGCAGTCATTAACTTGCGTGGATATTAGGGTTTGGTGTTCACCTGATATTTTAACCTACACCCATATTATTCAGTTCTTTGCTTCCACACAAATACACATCCATTCCCATGCCATTTACTTGTAATGAAATGAAATACGGTATTTAATAAAGCGAACAGATACTCAAGCTAGGGTGTCCTGGCGCATAGACAGCGGGGAGAAATGAGTGGAAGAAGTCAATTATTGATTAAAAAGCCATGTTTTTAGATTCTTTCTAAACTAAAGTAAGTTTGTGTCAAGCCTCAGAGTTACCGGCAGGCTATTCCATAGTTTTGCACCCAGAAAGCCGAAAGATCTACCGCCACTGTGAGCAAGGCATGTTTTGGGCACAATGGCCAGATTAGTGTTTGAAGAACGCAAGGGTCTGGATGTAGAGTAATGCTTCACACTACCGTATAACATTTCTTTAACCTCATGCGCGCTAGCGGAATCCCAATCCTGCGCTGAGATTTTTTAAATCGCACTTTACGTGACGAGCTGGGCTCGTCATCAGCGTGCGAGGAGGCTACGCCATGACGAGCCCAGCTCGTCATCAGCCTGGAAGGGGTTATGGCTTTAGTTGTATGCAAGGAAATGCACAGGAGCCCAACCAGAGGAGCATTCATCTCTTATTGGCTGTTGTGTAGAGCTTTATTGACAGCGGAGGGTCGTTCGAAGTGCCAACAGAAGAGGGAAGGAGGTGAACATGAGCGGGAAGCGAGGGCTACTTTAGGAAGGGAGAGCAAGAATACAGCTGTAAAATGGCACCATGAAATTAAGACATGGCAAGTGTAACCAGGGAGGTTATTGAGCTCTCCTACCCTTGTACCACCCTGAAGAGCCTCAGCAAACCGCTCCACCCATCACTACCTCCTTAACCGAGAACTCAGGAAGAGCACCCCTCGGAATGAACGGGCGGGCGAGGGTTCTTATGAAGGCAGGAACCCCTCTGGTTTGGGTGGAAGCCCAGGCCAGAGCCCTCTGTTAGCAGAGCACCCACTGGCAAGCTACCAGCTATATCTGATCCCACCGTACCTGGCAGAGCAGACATGGCCAGTTGGCATAGGATGCTGATAAAGCTGAAGTCCTATCCCTGGTCAATCAGCCCCAAAGCCCACTGACTTGCCCAACCCTTGCAGCGATAGCAGTAGCCTGCCAAGCCCATCTGTGTAAGAGCAGAGACAGGTCAGCCAGAGACAGTAAAGCTGGCACCCTGTGTGGATATTCTGAAGTCGCCATTTTGGTGGTACGTATACATGTGTAGAATGCACATCATATCTCCCTAAAGTCATTCTCTTCAACTCCTGTGTCACTTGTTGGGATACATGGCAACCATCTCGGGGTTGAGACCCACCTAAACTGCACATCACTCGACCATTAATGTCGTGGGTCCCACAGACAGCCCTGATGTCCCCCTGGCATGTGAAACTCAAGGTCTGTGCCCACCTGAGGCAAGAGAGGAGCAATGCTACCCTCTCCCCACTCCCACACTGTAGTGAGATTGTCCCTCTCATAGGCTAATAGATATGGTTTCCTAGTCCTCGATCCCTGTTCAGTTTCAGTGACAGACCGACACCATACTCAACATTGATCAACTCAGCCTCCTCGGGATCCAGCGCCCTTTACATTCGACTCCTACACCGCTCTAGACCTTCCTCCCAACCAACTAATCACGCAACTGCATGATCCTAAACGCAAGTCAACTCCATGCTGGAAAGGTTTGACTTCCTTAACAGATGAATTACGCACCATGTGCTCCATCCATCAAACATGGTTCATGGAGTTGTCCAACCCATTGATCAATCAAAACTACCCCATCAGGTTGCAGCATTACCCATTGGGTCCAGAAGCTCATGGGCAACTTTAAAATGTGTCCTCACCTCTCCATCTGCATCACTTCATATGGAAAGACGTAAAGGTTGGGTTCTAAAAGCTCCAGGCAGACCCACATGTACTGCTGAGGTCCCAGCCTCAGACTTCACTCCAAGACATCGCTTCAGCCACGGTCCTAAATCCATTGTTATTTCAGGTCATAATTCCATTCCCCATCCTCACATCCACGAACCAGCAACAAGTCCACCGTACCGGAACACGGAGATAGGCACTGGTCCTACTACCCACCCGTCTAGTCTCATCCAGCTTCACAATCCCGTCCAAAACCTGCAAACACAAAATTACACTTTCATCTCAACACAGTTTTAAAAGGTCTTGGGGTAGCCCTGGGCCATGTCTCAGCCAATGGAGACAGGCCTACTGCGCCAAGGGCACATCAACAATACTTTGCCAAAACAGAGGGCACAGGGAATATTCAGAATCATTAAAGATTTCACAGCACCAGAGAAACTTACCAACCCTCCCTCTCCCTAAGTACCCAAAGCATCGCCTCGCTAAAGTTCTGAAACGATCTTATGGAGATCTTCACTGACAAATTCAACAACATCCACAGAGGCATCGCAAACAGCACTACCTCTTCTTACCTGCATTGAAGAACTCTGGATTCCCCTCATGAACCGTCCCTAGGTATAGCCAGGCGTACTTATACGTACGATCAGCAGCTGCCTCCTGAACCCTTCATGCAGTGTAGCGATGTCCTTATTCTCAAAAACAAGCATCTTCACATGTCTCCTCCACAAATCCTTTGAGATCCAGCCAGCCCCTAAAATTACGAGCCAATGTCAAATCAAACTTTTTTCCACACCGACACACCAGGTGGTAATGTCCGAATGCCAAGTCTTCTTTCAGATCAGCCCTCTTCTTACTGACAATAAATTGTTTTCCCCTTCTCCTTGTACTGGAAGACCTCCAAAGATGAGGCCACCATAACTGTGCTCCAAGACCCTCAATGAGGCTGTCAATCACAGTCCTGATGACTCGTTGCCTAACCGCTGGAATTAAAGCCCCCTGACTACAGGGGATCAACTCCTTCCTGAGTGCACAATGTATTCTTTCTTTACCACCTTCTGTCCTAAACATACCCTCTAACATGCAGCTTCCTCCAAAAGGCCCTGTTGTCTCTGCCTTTCTTTTCAATGCGGACTACATAGCGCCATGTCTGGAAAGAGTGCCCCTTGGCTGGGGCAGCCGTGTGCTATACAAGCTCATATAACATTAACATTAACATTAACAATGGATGACAAATAGCTGCCTGAAGCTGAACGGGGATAAAACCGAGCTTAAGGTGCTCTGAAGCAAGGTGGTCCCCAGGCCTGTGATCAGCTGGCCTATGTGTCTAGGCAGTCCACTAATCCCAAATTTGACTATCAAAAATCTCAGCTTCTGGCTCGATGAGGAGCTAACTATGGAAAATCAAGCAAAAATGGTAGCAGGAACCTGTTTTGGGCTGCTTAGAATGCTCCATAAAATCATGGAGCGCGTTCCCTCGCAGCTCAGAAATAAGGGATCCATGCGTTGGTTACATCACGCTTGGACTATGGGAACTCCCTTTATTTGAGGGCACTAAAGTATGTCATACAAAAACTTCAGGTTGTACAGAATGCCGCACTTAGACTGCTGTGTAAAGCCCCATACAGGAATCCGATGGGAAGCACTTAAAAGCACAACACTGGCTACAGGTTGAGGAAAGTCAAATTCAAAACACTCTGCTTAACGCACAAGTCCATCCACGGCAAGGGCCAAGACAAAATCAGAGATCTGGTAAGCCTATATGCCCCGAACAGAAGCGTTCGCTCTGACACCAAATGGTTGCTAAAAACAACCAGAATCAAAAGAGCCAGATGGGGCGGCAGATCTTTAAGACTCTTAACACCCAAGCTATGGAACTCTATGCCAAGGCAGTGTAGATTCGTGGAAGCTGAATCTATTTTTCGAAAAAAGGTCAAGACGTGGCTCTTTACTCAATACCATTAACCTCCCTTAGCCTTAGTATCGGTCTGCTCCGCTAGCACTGGGAAGCCCTTGGGCAGCCGTGGGCTCTATAAATCCCCTAAACATAAACATAAATATGTGCCTTCTATCTCATTCATCACTCATCAGATTATCCAGCCTCGCTTTCTACTCATATATGGCGAGTACCCAAACCTTGGTCAAACCAAGACCCACACTTCTACGACAGAGGGATCTGCTTCCCTTCAGCGCCACAAAGCTAGGGCGTACGCTCACTCAACTAATAAATGAAGAACATTACTTATCAAATCTTGAACGCAGCTGCTTCTACAACTCGGCTTACATGACTACCTCACCCCACCTTTCACTGGCTGTCTCAGCACATCTCATCTGCTTCAAGGCGCTATGTACCACCTATTGGCAATCCATGGCACTAGACCGGTCTTTCTAAAATTCAACATCCACACCTACCACCCAAGATGGACCCGTAGAGCCAAAGGGGCCTTCCCTAGTGACCAGAACCAAAAGGTTCTAGCCTGGAGAGACCCATCATCGTGGTACAAACAAGTTATGAAAATCTCTCCCATCAAGAATAAGAAATCTCCACAACCTCCTGGAATCCTAAAAAGCTGTGAAGGCTGGGCTGTTCAAAAGGACATGATTCTGCCTCACACCAGGAGTATCATCCGACTGAAGCCTGTGCTATGAGCCGGCAATGATCGCCCTATCCATGGACTTCAACCGCAGATGGCGAGTAACGTCAAACGTGGCACTTCACATCATGCCTATGTGTAGCAACACAGCCACAGACTCACGATAGGAGTGGCCCTCGCACATAACTCCTACTGCTTCTCTCACGTGCGGAATACGAAACATATACTCTCCTAAACCAATCACAACAGGCTCTGTAGCTTCTTAACAGATGCCTCAGTACAGTGCTTTGGGACAACACCAGTGGCATGAAGCACTAGACAAATAAGTCGGGAGTACACGCATGTATACGGCGTCCACCCACTATTTTCATAGGGTGGACTCCGTCCCCCCTGCCGCGAAGTTGAGCCACACAAATATGTTGAACGTGTCCCAAACAGCGAGGGAGCTTTTTTCCCTCCACCTGGGCCAAAGTTAAGGGGCCATCAGGCCTCCTTTTGTTTGAATATGCTGACTGGAGGTAGCTTGGAACATCACACTTTTTAATTTTTTTATTTGTTTATTAGCATTTTCAAACAATGTTACAACCATAACACTAACATGCCAGTACCATATGTAACACTGGTTGTCTTTGCCTATGATGCCATTAGATTTGCAAACATGACCCCACCCATGACCCTGACCCTGACATTTGTACAATATACAATAACGTAGATTATTATTATCATCAGGGCCCGCTGCATCTTCTGCAAATTTGTGGTGAAGAGTACCTCCCACAACACCCAGCGACCAGACCAACAGTACCATCCCGCTCTACCCGAAACAGAGTTTTATTCCATGACCTATATGCATTATTACAGTACATTATTGCATACACCCCCCAACTTCCCGGCTTCCCAGTGTTTATCTACTCCTCTACAGTTGCCTTTGGCAATCCTCCTCCTCCTCCTGTTGCGCTTGTGCCCATATCAAGAAAGGCTCCCATATTTCCCTAGGCCTAGATGCCGTCGGCGTCAGCTCTCAAAACAGGGACAGTTGTGTATGGCCAAATGTAACATACGTGATCCACTCTCTCATGGATGGTGCTCCCTTCCTCCCCCAAAGCATAGCTACCCGGTGCTTAGCAAACAGGAGAAGGAAGGTAGGAAAAATGTAACCGGCGTTAACCCGTTATCCCAGTTGAGACCGGGTAAGCAATATAGCAATATATTAATGACTCAACTGGTATATCAAGCAAGGGACTGTTCAAAATTAGAAATCAATCACAGAGAAAAGAGGACAAGGGAGAGCAAAGTGAGGGGAAAAGGCTGTTATTCGCATATAGAAGCACACATTTACCACTAAATTGCAGTAACCATAACAACCAATTGTGCACAGAAGGTGTTGTAGTGAATAAACAGCGCAGTGACACAAGTGATTATGAAACAACGTGAGGCGGCGCGAAAAATATATATACAGTGGGGGTCTAACGAAAGTGTTTTCAATACATGGGTACCATTTCATTGTTTGTAAAGAGACCCTTTGTTTGCCACAAATGGCGTAGTGAAGTCGACGGCGTTTCAACCTATATAACTAAAGGTCATCATCAGGACGAAGGTTACAAGTTTCTTGAAGTGTTATATACTCTATATACGTGCTATTAGTCTGCGCAGTGACACTGTCTTTAACCTTCGATGCTCATGACGAGCTGGGCTCGTCATGAAAAAGGGGATTCAAGAACTTTCAGCACAGGAGGGGAAAACCATCAGCAGTGATGGTGTTAACACATTCTCCAGTGTGACAGCACCGGCGGAGTACCCGGGAAGGCGTTGTGTATGGACCTGCGTGTAGCCCTGAGTTTATAGTATAACAAAGAGTTCAGAGAAGGGCCCTGTGCACTCATCCACCGGAACAGGAGGTGTCCGGAATTCCTCGCCTGGGTATAGATCAGCAAATGTTTAAAGTTCCATCTTTTGTGCTAACCTTCTACTCGCACTGCCATCCATAGTAGGCAGCATGGGATTATGTGCCAGCGGCATTGACGCAGCGTAAAAAACTGAGTGTTGGGCCCTCTTCCTCAGTTCATCCCAGGCCCAGCGTAGAGTCTGAACTGTGCCTATGTCACCACGGGCCGCTTGTAGGTTTGGTAGAGTGCCACCTGCAGAGGTATCGGGGCCTCCCCGTCCATTTCAACATGGAACATCACACTTGTGGAGTGGTGTGGCTCACTGGTTAGAGGCGGCAGACCCGTAAGCAGAGAACGGCCCGGGACCAGGGTTCAATTCCCGACGCGGCAGGGTTGTGGACCAGGGTCAAAACGGACTCGATAATTCTCGCCTCGGTGCCTACTCTAACCAGGGAACACACTCGGCAACTCTGGGCATTAAGATTGCCTCATCTCTACAACGGCCCCCCACAGACGCCGGGGATGCCTGGTTTCACCTTGGAGATACCCAGAAAAGGGACCATCTCACAGGGAAAACCAGGAAGGGTTCCCCAGCGGTCTTCAGCGCCAGGATACTCCTTGGAGTCGCAGTGCGCTTTACAAGTACACCCACATTTACATTTACTTAAATGTAAATGCCACTGAGGGAAAACAAAGGCACACAGCTTGTTATCGCTTCACATGTACTTAAGAGACGCATGGTTTTGACTTTGTTCAGTCCCTGTATGTAAGTGAATGCACTGTAAGAATGTCAGATGTGTTGGTGTGTCCCAATATTCACACAAATAACACTTTCAATAGCACCGTTTTATTTATTTTATAGAGCTGCACATTCCATTGCAGGGTGTCAGAGCTCTTTACAAACATACACATTATACATTGACAATATATCATGTAAGTGTGTAAATCAATGCACAAGATGAGTGACACGAGACAGGGTTACAAGGTGTAGTAGTCACATGACCATATCTCACTGTGCTATATTAGAAGGGTTACAATTTATGAGCTGCAGGTAACAAAAGGATCTCTGTGTTAAAAGCAGTTGCCCGCTTTACTTTCTACATAAAATAAAAATCTGCATGTTACATGATGTGCTTTGCAGGATACGGATCAACCTTATACTACTTTGATTCAAATCTGGGACTTCACAAAACACAGATCTCTCCAACACACGCGTTCACCACCAGAGTTATCTCAACTATTATTATTATTCCCTGAGATTTACTGAGCACCTTTACCGCAGATGCCTTAACCCAATCAAATATTAAAAAATGTACACTTTGCAACCAATTAAGCAGAGCAGATCTACTACCATGCTTCTCCTTGTTGCCAATTTCTTTGTGGCAGGCTTTAAAAAATGTATTTATTAGTTGTGACCCAGATTTTGCGCCGGGATTGCGCCACTTTTTGGCACAACCCTGACGCCAAATCTTAAATCTCATAATGCGCTTAAATGTACTCTATTGTAATGTGATATACCTGATAATCATGAGTGAGGTCTTAATATCCGATGTCACTTCCAGTGAAGTCACTTCCTGTGATGTCACATTCAATGTCACACGTTGTGACATCATGAGCTGTGATTTCACTTGCATACTGCCTAACCTGGTTAGTCCCCCCACTTCTTCTTACAGGACTTGTGCCCTGAAAATGCTACAATGCCCTAGTGCTAACTTGAAAAAGCCATCTTGAGGTCAATTCTCCATTTTCCATAGACATTTAACACAGCGCGATATACAGTGCAAGAACAGTTCTATGCCCATATGAAATCCATAGGATCTCTGGGACACAAATCCTAAGCCCGATCGACTGCACTGGATCCAGCAGGAGACACCACCCCAAAACACAGGATCCTGGAACTGTTGGGGAGCAGATCAAACCGTCCTTGCAGCTCCTTCGATGCATCGCATCGCCCAGTGTGGCTCAATGGTTAGAGCGGCAGACCCTGATGCAGAGGTCCTGATCATTCTCGCCTGGGTGCCTATTCCAACCATGGAGTCCCACTCTGCAACTCTGGGCAATAGCTTGCTTAATCTCCACTACGGCCCCCACAACGCTAAGGATGCCTGGCCTCCACCTTGGGGGTGCCCAGGAGTGGACGCCTCACAGGTAAAGCCAGGATGGGTTCCAGAGCGGTATTCGTACAAGCGCCTTGAGACCCTTGTGGGTGAGTAGTGCCTATAAAAGTATCAATTTACATTTTTTTTTTACATGCGCCCTTGGTCACATCTTCCTCGTTGTGTAAGATCTTGCGGCAGAAGCTGTGAAGATCTGGCTGCGGCCCATGTTCTGAGGTTATGGTCTCTTCAACTTGTGCTGAACGTTCTCCCACCTTACACGCGGAAGGAAGAAGGGTGACCGGATACAGAGAGTTCCTGTAGTGCTGCTGTGAGCAAAGTATGGCTTGAACCACCGATTGACGTGAGTAAAGTGCCCACGTGATGTTCAAGACCGGTGTAAATAATATCCAGAGGTCCTCCCACCACCTCTGCGGTGACCATGCTAAGGTTTGTGCCAAAGAGAACCTTCTTTTAGCAGCATGCCCTTTGCCACAAGACGCACACTGAAAGGAGGCCTTTCTGGTAGTATTCTGCTAAAGCTGCCGCAATGATAGGATCTGTGCCCTCAGTTCTACGCGAATAGTAATCCAAGCATCATGGCAGACTGGAAGAGAGCGAGGTCCGGGTCCCTTTTGTCACATGCTGTGGGTCACGATGGATTGAATCCAAGAACAGCACAAAGGCAGTGAATAAGACGGACGTGTCCCCGAGGCTGTGAAGGAGGTGAGGGGTGTCACGGGCTTTGCCACGTTCACTGCTGATGCTGAAGACCGGTAGCGCCATGGACCCACCGAGATGAACTCACAGGGGGCTGCGAAGGAGCCCCGAACACACGGGGGGCTCTACAAGGACCGCCGCATGGAGCAGGGCACACCCAGGCCTGCTTTGGAAACAGACATGTCTAGGCCTCGGTGCAGGATTACACCCATTCAAGCTGGAGGGATGCACGCCCCGGGGGCGGAATGCAGGGTGTGTGATTACACCGCGGCTGTTGAACAACAGGTCTCAGTGAATGGAGCTCACAACACCTGGAGACCAGAGCAACCGCCTGAAATGATCAGGGGCCAGTGCAATCAGTAAACTATAAAACAGGGAAATGTGTAAATAAAAGACCAGCTCGAAGAATGATTTTTTTTTTTTACTTACAGTTAATATGGCTGTGGATAGTGAAGGTGGCGTGGCTGTGGATGGAGACGTGGCTGTGGATGGAGACGTGGGTATGGATGGAGACGTGGCTGTGGATGGAGACGTGGCTGTGGATGGAGACGTGGCTATGGATGGAGACGTGGCTGTGGATGGAGAAGTGGCTGTGGATGGAGGCGTGGCTGTGGATGGTGGCGTGGCTGTGGATGGTGGCATGGCTGTGGATGGAGAAGTGGCTGTGGATGGTGACGTGGCTATGGATGGAGACGTGGCTGTGGATGGAGATGTGGCTGTGGATGGAGACGTGGCTGTGGATGGAGACGTGGCAATGGATGGGGACGTGGCTGTGGATGGAGACGTGGCTGTGGATGGAGACGTGGCTGTGGATGGAGACGTGGCTGTGGATGGAGACGTGGCTGTGGATGGAGACGTGGCTGTGGATGGTGAAGTGACTGGATGGAGACGTGGCTGTGGATGGAGACGTGGCTATGGATGGAGACGTGGCTGTGGATGGAGACGTGGCTGTGGATGGAGAAGTGGCTGTGGATGGAGGCGTGGCTGTGGATGGTGGCATGGCTGTGGATGGAGACGTGGCTATGGATGGAGACGTGGCTATGGATGGAGACGTGGCTATGGATGGAGACGTGGCTATGGATGGAGACATGGCTGTGGATGGAGACGTGGCTGTGGATGGAGACGTGGCTGTGGATGGTGAAGTGACTGTGGATGGAGGCGTGGCTGTGGATGGATGTGTGGCTGTGGATGGTGGCGTGGCTGTGGATGGAGAAGTGGCTGTGGATGGTGACGTGGCTATGGATGGAGACGTGGCTATGGATGGAGACGTGGCTGTGGATGGAGACGTGGCTGTGGATGGAGACGTGGCTGTGGATGGTGGCGTGGCTGTGGATGGAGAAGTGGCTGTGGATGGAGGCGTGGCTGTGGATGGTGGCGTGGCTGTGGATGGTGGCGTGGCTGTGGATGGTGACGTGGCTGTGGATGGTGACGTGGCTGTGGATGGAGACGTGGCTGTGGATGGAGACTTAGCTGTGGATGGGGACTCGGCTGTGGATGGTGACGTGGCTGTGGATGGAGACCCGGCTGTGGATGGAGATGTGGCTGTGGATGGAGACGTGGCTGTGGATGGTGACGTGGCTGAGGATGGAGACGTGGCTGTGGATGGAGACGTGGCTGTGGATGGAGACGTAGCTGTGCATGGAGACTCGGCTGTGGATGGTGACGTGGCTGTGGATGGTGAGGTGGCTGTGCATGGAGACGTGGCTATGGATGGAGACGTGCTATGGATGGAGACGTGGCTGTGGATGGAGTTGTGGCTGTGGATGGAGACGTGGCTGTGGATGGAGACGTGGCTGTGGATGGAGACGTGGCTGTGGATGGTGAAGTGGCTGTGGATGGTGGCGTGGCTGTGGATGGAGAAGTGGCTGTGGATGGTGACGTGGCTGTGGACAGAGACGTGGCTGTGGATGGAGGCGTGGCTGTGGATGGAGACGTGGCTGTGGATGGTGGCGTGGCTGTGGATGGAGAAGTGGCTGTGGATGGTGACGTGGCTATGGATGGAGACGTGGCTGTGGATGGAGACGTGGCTGTGGATGGAGACGTAGCTGTGGATGGAGACCCGGCTGTGGATGGAGACGTGGCTGTGGATAGAGACGTGGCTGTGGATAGAGACGTGGCTGTGGATAGAGACGTGGCTGTGGATGGAGACGTGGCTGTGGATGGAGACGTGGCTGTGGATGGAGACGTGGCTGTGGATGGAGACGTAGCTGTGGATGGAGACTCGGCTGTGGATGGTGACGTGGCTGTGGATGGTGACGTGGCTGTGCATGGAGACGTGGCTGTGGATGGAGACGTGGCTGTGGATGGTGGCGTGGCTGTGGATGGAGAAGTGGCTGTGGATGGAGAAGTGGCTGTGGATGGAGGCGTGGCTGTGGATGGTGGCGTGGCTGTGGATGGAGAAGTGGCTGTGGATGGTGACGTGGCTATGGATGGATACGTGGCTATGGATGGAGACGTGGCCGTGGATGGAGACGTGGCTGTGGATGGAGACGTGGCTGTGGATGGTAAAGTGACTGTGGATGGAGGCGTGGCTGTGGATGGAGGCGTGGCTGTGGATGGTGGCGTGGCTGTGGATGGTGGCATGGCTGTGGATAGAGAAGTGGCTGTGGATGGTGACGTGGCTATGGATGGAGACTCGGCTGTGGATGGTGACGTTGCTGTGGATGGAGACCCGGCTGTGGATGGAGACGTGGCTGTGGATGGAGACGTGGCTGTGGATAGAGACGTGGCTGTGGACAGAGACTCGGCTGTGGAAGGTTACATGGCTGTGGATGGAGACGTGGCTGTGGATGGAGACGTGGCTGTGGATGGAGACGTGGCTGTGGATGGAGACGTGGCTGTGGATGGTGACTCGGCTGTGGATGGTGACGTGGCTGTGGATGGTGACATGGCTGTGCATGGATACGTGGCTATGGATGGAGACGTGGCTGTGGATGGAGTTGTGGCTGTGAATGGAGACGTGGCTGTGGATGGAGACGTGGCTGTGGATGGAGACGTGGCTATGGATGGAGACGTGGCTATGGATGGAGACGTGGCTGTGGATGGAGACGTGGCTGTGGATGGAGGCGTGGCTGTGGATGGTGGCGTGGCTGTGGATGGTGGCGTGGCTGTGGATGGAGACCCGGCTGTGGATGGAGACGTGGCTGTAGATGGAGACGTGGCTGTGGATGGAGACGTGGCTGTGGATGGAGACGTGGCTGTGGATGGTGACGTGGCTGTGGATGGTGACGTGGCTGTGCATGGAGACGTGGCTATGGATGGAGACGTGCTATGGATGGAGACGTGGCTGGATGGAGTTGTGGCTGTGAATGGAGACGTGGCTGTGGATGGAGACGTGGCTGTGGATGGAGACATGGCTGTGAATGGAGATGTGGCTGTGGATGGAGACGTGGCTGTGGATGGAGACGTGGCTGCGGATGGAGACGTGGTTGTGGATGGAGACGTGGCTGTGGAAGGAGACGTGGCTATGGATGGAGACGTGGCTATGGATGGAGACGTGGCTGTGGATGGAGAAGTGGCTGTGGATGGAGACGTGGCTGTGGATGGTGGCGTGGCTGTGGATGGAGAAGTGGCTGTGGATGGTGGCATGGCTGTGGATGGTGGCGTGGCTGTGGATGGAGAAGTGGCTGTGGATGGTGACGTGGCTATGGATGGAGACGTGGCTATGGATGGAGACGTGGCTGTGGATGGAGACGTGGCTGTGGATGGAGACGTAGCTGTGGATGGAGACTCGGCTGTGGATGGTGACGTGGCTGTGGATGGTGGCGTGGCTGTGGATGGAGAAGTGGCTGTGGATGGTGACGTGGCTATGGATGGAGACGTGGCTATGGATGGAGACGTGCCTGTGGATGGAGACGTGGCTGTGGATGGAGACGTAGCTGTGGATGGAGACTCGGCTGTGGATGGTGACGTGGCTGTGGATGGAGACGCGGCTGTGGATGGAGACGTGGCTGTGGATGGAGACGTGGCTGTGGATGGAGACGTGGCTGTGGATGGAGACGTGGCTGTGGATGGAGACGTGGCTGTGGATGGAGACGTGGCTGTGGATGGAGACGTGGCTGTGGATGGAGACGTGGCTGTGGATGGTGACTCGGCTGTGGATGGTGACGTGGCTGTGGACGGTGACATGGCTGTGCATGGAGACGTGGCTATGGATGGAGACGTGGCTATGGATGGAGACGTGGCTGTGGATGGAGACGTGGCTGTGGATGGAGACGTGGCTGTGGATGGAGACGTGGCTGTGGATGGAGACGTGGCTGTGGATGGTGACTCGGCTGTGGATGGTGACGTGGCTGTGGACGGTGACATGGCTGTGCATGGAGACGTGGCTATGGATGGAGACGTGGCTATGGATGGAGACGTGCTATGGATGGAGACGTGGCTGTGGATGGAGACGTGGCTGTGGATGGAGACGTGGCTGTGGATGGAGACGTGGCTGTGGATGGAGACGTGGCTGTGGATGGAGACGTGGCTGTGGATGGTGAAGTGGCTGTGGATGGTGGCGTGGCTGTGGATGGAGAAGTGGCTGTGGATGGTGACGTGGCTGTGGATGGAGGCGTGGCTGTGAATGGTGGCGTTGCTGTGAATGGTGGCGTGGCTGTGGATGGAGAAGTGGCTGTGGATGGTGACGTGGCTATGGATGGAGACGTGGCTATGGATGGAGACGTGGCTGTGGATGGAGACGTAGCTGTGGATGGAGACTCGGCTGTGGATGGAGACCCGGCTGTGGATGGAGACGTGGCTGTGGATAGAGACGTGGCTGTGGATAGAGACGTGGCTGTGGATAGAGACGTGGCTGTGGATAGAGACGTGGCTGTGGATGGAGACGTGGCTGTGGATGGAGACGTAGCTGTGGATGGAGACTCGGCTGTGGATGGTGACGTGGCTGTGGATGGTGACGTGGCTGTGCATGGAGACGTGGCTGTGGATGGAGCTGTGGATGGTGGCGTGGCTGTGGATGGAGAAGTGGCTGTGGATGGAGGCGTGGCTGTGGATGGTGGCGTGGCTGTGGATGGAGAAGTGGCTGTGGATGGTGACGTGGCTATGGATGGAGACTCGGCTGTGGATGGTGACGTTGCTGTGGATGGAGACCCGGCTGTGGATGGAGACGTGGCTGTGGATGGAGACGTGGCTGTGGATGGAGACGTGGCTGTGGATGGTGAAGTGACTGGATGGAGACGTGGCTGTGGATGGAGACGTGGCTATGGATGGAGACGTGGCTGTGGATGGAGACGTGGCTGTGGATGGAGAAGTGGCTGTGGATGGAGGCGTGGCTGTGGATGGTGGCATGGCTGTGGATGGAGACGTGGCTATGGATGGATACGTGGCTATGGATAGAGACGTGGCTGTGGACGGAGACTCGGCTGTGGATGGTGACATGGCTGTGGATGGAGACGTGGCTGTGGATGGAGACGTGGCTGTGGATGGAGACGTGGCTGTGGATGGAGACGTGGCTGTGGATGGTGACTCGGCTGTGGATGGTGACGTGGCTGTGGATGGTGACATGGCTGTGCATGGATACGTGGCTATGGATGGAGACGTGGCTGTGGATGGAGTTGTGGCTGTGAATGGAGACGTGGCTGTGGATGGAGACGTGGCTGTGGATGGAGACGTGGCTATGGATGGAGACGTGGCTGTGGATGGAGACGTGGCTGTGGATGGAGGCGTGGCTGTGGATGGTGGCGTGGCTGTGGATGGTGGCGTGGCTGTGGATGGAGACCCGGCTGTGGATGGAGACGTGGCTGTAGATGGAGACGTGGCTGTGGATGGAGACGTGGCTGTGGATGGAGACGTGGCTGTGGATGGTGACGTGGCTGTGGATGGTGACGTGGCTGTGCATGGAGACGTGGCTATGGATGGAGACGTGCTATGGATGGAGACGTGGCTGGATGGAGTTGTGGCTGTGAATGGAGACGTGGCTGTGGATGGAGACGTGGCTGTGGATGGAGACATGGCTGTGAATGGAGATGTGGCTGTGGATGGAGACGTGGCTGTGGATGGAGACGTGGCTGCGGATGGAGACGTGGTTGTGGATGGAGACGTGGCTGTGGAAGGAGACGTGGCTATGGATGGAGACGTGGCTATGGATGGAGACGTGGCTGTGGATGGAGAAGTGGCTGTGGATGGAGACGTGGCTGTGGATGGTGGCGTGGCTGTGGATGGAGAAGTGGCTGTGGATGGTGGCATGGCTGTGGATGGTGGCGTGGCTGTGGATGGAGAAGTGGCTGTGGATGGAGAAGTGGCTGTGGATGGTGACGTGGCTATGGATGGAGACGTGGCTATGGATGGAGACGTGGCTGTGGATGGAGACGTGGCTGTGGATGGAGACGTAGCTGTGGATGGAGACTCGGCTGTGGATGGTGACGTGGCTGTGGATGGTGGCGTGGCTGTGGATGGAGAAGTGGCTGTGGATGGTGACGTGGCTATGGATGGAGACGTGGCTATGGATGGAGACGTGGCTGTGGATGGAGACGTGGCTGTGGATGGAGACGTAGCTGTGGATGGAGACTCGGCTGTGGATGGTGACGTGGCTGTGGATGGAGACGTGGCTGTGGATGGAGACGTGGCTGTGGATGGAGACGTGGCTGTGGATGGAGACGTGGCTGTGGATGGAGACGTGGCTGTGGATGGAGACGTGGCTGTGGATGGAGACGTGGCTGTGGATGGAGACGTGGCTGTGGATGGTGACTCGGCTGTGGATGGTGACGTGGCTGTGGACGGTGACATGGCTGTGCATGGAGACGTGGCTATGGATGGAGACGTGGCTATGGATGGAGACGTGGCTGTGGATGGAGACGTGGCTGTGGATGGAGACGTGGCTGTGGATGGAGACGTGGCTGTGGATGGAGACGTGGCTGTGGATGGTGACTCGGCTGTGGATGGTGACGTGGCTGTGGACGGTGACATGGCTGTGCATGGAGACGTGGCTATGGATGGAGACGTGGCTATGGATGGAGACGTGCTATGGATGGAGACGTGGCTGTGGATGGAGACGTGGCTGTGGATGGAGACGTGGCTGTGGATGGAGACGTGGCTGTGGATGGAGACGTGGCTGTGGATGGAGACGTGGCTGTGGATGGTGAAGTGGCTGTGGATGGTGGCGTGGCTGTGGATGGAGAAGTGGCTGTGGATGGTGACGTGGCTGTGGATGGAGGCGTGGCTGTGAATGGTGGCGTTGCTGTGAATGGTGGCGTGGCTGTGGATGGAGAAGTGGCTGTGGATGGTGACGTGGCTATGGATGGAGACGTGGCTATGGATGGAGACGTGGCTGTGGATGGAGACGTAGCTGTGGATGGAGACTCGGCTGTGGATGGAGACCCGGCTGTGGATGGAGACGTGGCTGTGGATAGAGACGTGGCTGTGGATAGAGACGTGGCTGTGGATAGAGACGTGGCTGTGGATAGAGACGTGGCTGTGGATGGAGACGTGGCTGTGGATGGAGACGTAGCTGTGGATGGAGACTCGGCTGTGGATGGTGACGTGGCTGTGGATGGTGACGTGGCTGTGCATGGAGACGTGGCTGTGGATGGAGCTGTGGATGGTGGCGTGGCTGTGGATGGAGAAGTGGCTGTGGATGGAGGCGTGGCTGTGGATGGTGGCGTGGCTGTGGATGGAGAAGTGGCTGTGGATGGTGACGTGGCTATGGATGGAGACTCGGCTGTGGATGGTGACGTTGCTGTGGATGGAGACCCGGCTGTGGATGGAGACGTGGCTGTGGATGGAGACGTGGCTGTGGATGGAGACGTGGCTGTGGATGGTGAAGTGACTGGATGGAGACGTGGCTGTGGATGGAGACGTGGCTATGGATGGAGACGTGGCTGTGGATGGAGACGTGGCTGTGGATGGAGAAGTGGCTGTGGATGGAGGCGTGGCTGTGGATGGTGGCATGGCTGTGGATGGAGACGTGGCTATGGATGGATACGTGGCTATGGATGGAGACGTGGCTATGGATGGAGACGTGGCTATGGATGGAGACATGGCTGTGGATGGAGACGTGGCTGTGGATGGAGACGTGGCTGTGGATGGTGAAGTGACTGTGGATGGAGGCGTGGCTGTGGATGGATGTGTGGCTGTGGATGGTGGCGTGGCTGTGGATGGAGAAGTGGCTGTGGATGGTGACGTGGCTATGGATGGAGACGTGGCTATGGATGGAGACGTGGCTGTGGATGGAGACGTGGCTGTGGATGGAGACGTGGCTATGGATGGAGACGTGGCTATGGATGGAGACGTGGCTGTGGATGGAGACGTGGCTGTGGATGGAGACGTGGCTGTGGATGGAGACGTGGCTGTGGATGGAGACGTGGCTGTGGATGGTGACTCGGCTGTGGATGGTGACGTGGCTGTGGACGGTGACATGGCTGTGCATGGAGACGTGGCTATGGATGGAGACGTGGCTATGGATGGAGACGTGCTATGGATGGAGACGTGGCTGTGGATGGAGACGTGGCTGTGGATGGAGACGTGGCTGTGGATGGAGACGTGGCTGTGGATGGAGACGTGGCTGTGGATGGAGACGTGGCTGTGGATGGTGAAGTGGCTGTGGATGGTGGCGTGGCTGTGGATGGAGAAGTGGCTGTGGATGGTGACGTGGCTGTGGATGGAGGCGTGGCTGTGAATGGTGGCGTTGCTGTGAATGGTGGCGTGGCTGTGGATGGAGAAGTGGCTGTGGATGGTGACGTGGCTATGGATGGAGACGTGGCTATGGATGGAGACGTGGCTGTGGATGGAGACGTAGCTGTGGATGGAGACTCGGCTGTGGATGGAGACCCGGCTGTGGATGGAGACGTGGCTGTGGATAGAGACGTGGCTGTGGATAGAGACGTGGCTGTGGATAGAGACGTGGCTGTGGATAGAGACGTGGCTGTGGATGGAGACGTGGCTGTGGATGGAGACGTAGCTGTGGATGGAGACTCGGCTGTGGATGGTGACGTGGCTGTGGATGGTGACGTGGCTGTGCATGGAGACGTGGCTGTGGATGGAGCTGTGGATGGTGGCGTGGCTGTGGATGGAGAAGTGGCTGTGGATGGAGGCGTGGCTGTGGATGGTGGCGTGGCTGTGGATGGAGAAGTGGCTGTGGATGGTGACGTGGCTATGGATGGAGACTCGGCTGTGGATGGTGACGTTGCTGTGGATGGAGACCCGGCTGTGGATGGAGACGTGGCTGTGGATGGAGACGTGGCTGTGGATGGAGACGTGGCTGTGGATGGTGAAGTGACTGGATGGAGACGTGGCTGTGGATGGAGACGTGGCTATGGATGGAGACGTGGCTGTGGATGGAGACGTGGCTGTGGATGGAGAAGTGGCTGTGGATGGAGGCGTGGCTGTGGATGGTGGCATGGCTGTGGATGGAGACGTGGCTATGGATGGATACGTGGCTATGGATGGAGACGTGGCTATGGATGGAGACGTGGCTATGGATGGAGACATGGCTGTGGATGGAGACGTGGCTGTGGATGGAGACGTGGCTGTGGATGGTGAAGTGACTGTGGATGGAGGCGTGGCTGTGGATGGATGTGTGGCTGTGGATGGTGGCGTGGCTGTGGATGGAGAAGTGGCTGTGGATGGTGACGTGGCTATGGATGGAGACGTGGCTATGGATGGAGACGTGGCTGTGGATGGAGACGTGGCTGTGGATGGAGACGTGGCTGTGGATGGTGGCGTGGCTGTGGATGGAGAAGTGGCTGTGGATGGAGGCGTGGCTGTGGATGGTGGCGTGGCTGTGGATGGTGGCGTGGCTGTGGATGGTGACGTGGCTGTGGATGGTGACGTGGCTGTGGATGGAGACGTGGCTGTGGATGGAGACTTAGCTGTGGATGGGGACTCGGCTGTGGATGGTGACGAGGCTGTGGATGGAGACCCGGCTGTGGATGGAGATGTGGCTGTGGATGGAGACGTGGCTGTGGATGGTGACGTGGCTGAGGATGGAGACGTGGCTGTGGATGGAGACGTGGCTGTGGATGGAGACGTAGCTGTGCATGGAGACTCGGCTGTGGATGGTGACGTGGCTGTGGATGGTGAGGTGGCTGTGCATGGAGACGTGGCTATGGATGGAGACGTGCTATGGATGGAGACGTGGCTGTGGATGGAGTTGTGGCTGTGGATGGAGACGTGGCTGTGGATGGAGACGTGGCTGTGGATGGAGACGTGGCTGTGGATGGTGAAGTGGCTGTGGATGGTGGCGTGGCTGTGGATGGAGAAGTGGCTGTGGATGGTGACGTGGCTGTGGACAGAGACGTGGCTGTGGATGGAGGCGTGGCTGTGGATGGAGACGTGGCTGTGGATGGTGGCGTGGCTGTGGATGGAGAAGTGGCTGTGGATGGTGACGTGGCTGTGGATGGAGACGTGGCTGTGGATGGAGACGTGGCTGTGGATGGAGACGTAGCTGTGGATGGAGACCCGGCTGTGGATGGAGACGTGGCTGTGGATAGAGACGTGGCTGTGGATAGAGACGTGGCTGTGGATAGAGACGTGGCTGTGGATGGAGACGTGGCTGTGGATGGAGACGTGGCTGTGGATGGAGACGTGGCTGTGGATGGAGACGTAGCTGTGGATGGAGACTCGGCTGTGGATGGTGACGTGGCTGTGGATGGTGACGTGGCTGTGCATGGAGACGTGGCTGTGGATGGAGACGTGGCTGTGGATGGTGGCGTGGCTGTGGATGGAGAAGTGGCTGTGGATGGAGAAGTGGCTGTGGATGGAGGCGTGGCTGTGGATGGTGGCGTGGCTGTGGATGGAGAAGTGGCTGTGGATGGTGACGTGGCTATGGATGGATACGTGGCTATGGATGGAGACGTGGCCGTGGATGGAGACGTGGCTGTGGATGGAGACGTGGCTGTGGATGGTAAAGTGACTGTGGATGGAGGCGTGGCTGTGGATGGAGGCGTGGCTGTGGATGGTGGCGTGGCTGTGGATGGTGGCATGGCTGTGGATAGAGAAGTGGCTGTGGATGGTGACGTGGCTATGGATGGAGACTCGGCTGTGGATGGTGACGTTGCTGTGGATGGAGACCTGGCTGTGGATGGAGACGTGGCTGTGGATGGAGACGTGGCTGTGGATGGAGACATGGCTGTGGATGGAGACGTGGCTGTGGAAGGAGACGTGGCTGTGGATGGAGATGTAGCTGTGGATGGAGACTCGGCTGTGGATGGTGACGTGGCTGTGGATGGTGACGTGGCTGTGGATGGAGACGTGCTATGGATGGAGACGTGGCTGTGGATGGAGTTGTGGCTGTGAATGGAGACGTGGCTGTGGATGGAGACGTGGCTGTGGATGGAGACGTGGCTGTGGATGGAGATGTGGCTGTGGATGGAGACGTGGCTGTGGATGGAGACCCGGCTGTGGATGGAGACGTGGCTGCGGATGGAGTTGTGGATGGAGATGTGGCTGTGGAAGGAGACGTGGCTATGGATGGAGACGTGGCTATGGATGGAGACGTGGCTGTGGATGGAGACGTGGCTGTGGATGGAGACGTGGCTGTGGATGGAGACGTTGCTGTGGATGGTGGCGTGGCTGTGGATGGAGAAGTGGCTGTGGATGGAGGCGTGGCTGTGGATGGTGGCATGGCTGTGGATGGTGGCGTGGCTGTGGATGGTGACGTGGCTGTGGATGGTGACGTGGCTATGGATGGAGACGTGGCTGTGGATAGAGACGTGGCTGTGGATAGAGACGTGGCTGTGGATGGAGACTCGGCTGTGGATGGTGACATGGCTGTGGATGGAGACGTGGCTGTGGATGGAGACGTGGCTGTGGATGGAGACGTGGCTGTGGATGGAGACGTGGCTGTGGATGGTGACTCGGCTGTGGATGGTGACGTGGCTGTGGATGGTGACATGGCTGTGCATGGATACGTGGCTATGGATGGAGACGTGGCTGTGGATGGAGTTGTGGCTGTGAATGGAGACGTGGCTGTGGATGGAGACGTGGCTGTGGATGGAGACGTGGCTATGGATGGAGACGTGGCTGTGGATGGAGACGTGGCTGTGGATGGAGGCGTGGCTGTGGATGGTGGCGTGGCTGTGGATGGTGGCGTGGCTGTGGATGGAGACCCGGCTGTGGATGGAGACGTGGCTGTAGATGGAGACGTGGCTGTGGATGGAGACGTGGCTGTGGATGGAGACGTGGCTGTGGATGGTGACGTGGCTGTGGATGGTGACGTGGCTGTGCATGGAGACGTGGCTATGGATGGAGACGTGCTATGGATGGAGACGTGGCTGGATGGAGTTGTGGCTGTGAATGGAGACGTGGCTGTGGATGGAGACGTGGCTGTGGATGGAGACATGGCTGTGAATGGAGATGTGGCTGTGGATGGAGACGTGGCTGTGGATGGAGACGTGGCTGCGGATGGAGACGTGGTTGTGGATGGAGACGTGGCTGTGGAAGGAGACGTGGCTATGGATGGAGACGTGGCTATGGATGGAGACGTGGCTGTGGATGGAGAAGTGGCTGTGGATGGAGACGTGGCTGTGGATGGTGGCGTGGCTGTGGATGGAGAAGTGGCTGTGGATGGTGGCATGGCTGTGGATGGTGGCGTGGCTGTGGATGGAGAAGTGGCTGTGGATGGTGACGTGGCTATGGATGGAGACGTGGCTATGGATGGAGACGTGGCTGTGGATGGAGACGTGGCTGTGGATGGAGACGTAGCTGTGGATGGAGACTCGGCTGTGGATGGTGACGTGGCTGTGGATGGTGGCGTGGCTGTGGATGGAGAAGTGGCTGTGGATGGTGACGTGGCTATGGATGGTGACGTGGCTATGGATGGAGACGTGGCTATGGATGGAGACGTGGCTGTGGATGGAGACGTGGCTGTGGATGGAGACGTAGCTGTGGATGGAGACTCGGCTGTGGATGGTGACGTGGCTGTGGATGGAGACGCGGCTGTGGATGGAGACGTGGCTGTGGATGGAGACGTGGCTGTGGATGGAGACGTGGCTGTGGATGGAGACGTGGCTGTGGATGGAGACGTGGCTGTGGATGGAGACGTGGCTGTGGATGGAGACGTGGCTGTGGATGGAGACGTGGCTGTGGATGGAGACGTGGCTGTGGATGGTGACTCGGCTGTGGATGGTGACGTGGCTGTGGACGGTGACATGGCTGTGCATGGAGACGTGGCTATGGATGGAGACGTGGCTATGGATGGAGACGTGGCTGTGGATGGAGACGTGGCTGTGGATGGAGACGTGGCTGTGGATGGAGACGTGGCTGTGGATGGAGACGTGGCTGTGGATGGTGACTCGGCTGTGGATGGTGACGTGGCTGTGGACGGTGACATGGCTGTGCATGGAGACGTGGCTATGGATGGAGACGTGGCTATGGATGGAGACGTGCTATGCATGGAGACGTGGCTGTGGATGGAGACGTGGCTGTGGATGGAGACGTGGCTGTGGATGGAGACGTGGCTGTGGATGGAGACGTGGCTGTGGATGGAGACGTGGCTGTGGATGGTGAAGTGGCTGTGGATGGTGGCGTGGCTGTGGATGGAGAAGTGGCTGTGGATGGTGACGTAGCTGTGGATGGAGGCGTGGCTGTGAATGGTGGCGTTGCTGTGAATGGTGGCGTGGCTGTGGATGGAGAAGTGGCTGTGGATGGTGACGTGGCTATGGATGGAGACGTGGCTATGGATGGAGACGTGGCTGTGGATGGAGACGTAGCTGTGGATGGAGACTCGGCTGTGGATGGAGACCCGGCTGTGGATGGAGACGTGGCTGTGGATAGAGACGTGGCTGTGGATAGAGACGTGGCTGTGGATAGAGACGTGGCTGTGGATAGAGACGTGGCTGTGGATGGAGACGTGGCTGTGGATGGAGACGTGGCTGTGGATGGAGACGTAGCTGTGGATGGAGACTCGGCTGTGGATGGTGACGTGGCTGTGGATGGTGACGTGGCTGTGCATGGAGACGTGGCTGTGGATGGAGCTGTGGATGGTGGCGTGGCTGTGGATGGAGAAGTGGCTGTGGATGGAGGCGTGGCTGTGGATGGTGGCGTGGCTGTGGATGGAGAAGTGGCTGTGGATGGTGACGTGGCTATGGATGGAGACTCGGCTGTGGATGGTGACGTTGCTGTGGATGGAGACCCGGCTGTGGATGGAGACGTGGCTGTGGATGGAGACGTGGCTGTGGATGATGAATTGACTGTGGATGGAGGCATGGCTGTGGATGGTGGCGTGGCTGTGGATGGTGGCATGGCTGTGGATGGAGAAGTGGCTGTGGATGGTGACGTGGCTATGGATGGATACGTGGCTATGGATGGAGACGTGGCTGTGGATGGAGACGTGGCTGTGGATGGAAACGTGGCTGTGGATGGAGACGTGGCTGTGGATGGTGAAGTGACTGTGGATGGAGGCGTGGCTGTGGATGGAGGCGTGGCTGTGGATGGTGGCATGGCTGTGGATGGAGAAGTGGTATGGATGGATACGTGGCTATGGATGGAGACGTGGCTGTGGATGGAGACGTGGCTGTGGATGGAGACGTGGCTGTGGATGGAGACGTGGCTGTGGATGGTGAAGTGACTGTGGATGGAGGCGTGGCTGTGGATGGAGGCATGGCTGTGGATGGTGGCATGGCTGTGGATGGAGAAGTGGCTGTGGATGGTGACGTGGCTATGGATGGAGACTCGGCTGTGGATGGTGACGTGGCTGTGGATGGAGACCCGGCTGTGGATGGAGACGTGGCTGTGGATGGAGACGTGGCTGTGGATGGAGACGTGGCTGTGGATGGAGACGTAGCTGTGGATGGAGACTCGGCTGTGGATGGTGACGTGGCTGTGGATGGTGACGTGGCTGTGCATGGAGACGTGGCTATGGATGGAGACGTGCTATGGATGGAGACGTGGCTGTGGATGGAGTTGTGGCTGTGAATGGAGACGTGGCTGTGGATGGAGACGTGGCTGTGGATGGAGACGTGGCTGTGGATGGAGATGTGGCTGTGGATGGAGACGTGGCTGTGGATGGAGACCCGGCTGTGGATGGAGACGTGGCTGCGGATGGAGACGTGGTTGTGGATGGAGACGTGGCTGTGGAAGGAGACGTGGCTATGGATGGAGACGTGGCTGTGGATGGAGACGTGGCTGTGGATGGAGACGTGGCTGTGGATGGTAAAGTGACTGTGGATGGAGGCGTGGCTGTGGATGGAGGCGTGGCTGTGGATGGTGGCGTGGCTGTGGATGGTGGCATGGCTGTGGATAGAGAAGTGGCTGTGGATGGTGACGTGGCTATGGATGGAGACTCGGCTGTGGATGGTGACGTTGCTGTGGATGGAGACCCGGCTGTGGATGGAGACGTGGCTGTGGATGGAGACGTGGCTGTGGATGGAGACATGGCTGTGGATGGAGACGTGGCTGTGGAAGGAGACGTGGCTGTGGATGGAGATGTAGCTGTGGATGGAGACTCGGCTGTGGATGGTGACGTGGCTGTGGATGGTGACGTGGCTGTGGATGGAGACGTGCTATGGATGGAGACGTGGCTGTGGATGGAGTTGTGGCTGTGAATGGAGACGTGGCTGTGGAGACGTGGCTGTGGATGGAGACGTGGCTGTGGATGGAGATGTGGCTGTGGATGGAGACGTGGCTGTGGATGGAGACCCGGCTGTGGATGGAGACGTGGCTGCGGATGGAGTTGTGGATGGAGATGTGGCTGTGGAAGGAGACGTGGCTATGGATGGAGACGTGGCTATGGATGGAGACGTGGCTGTGGATGGAGACGTGGCTGTGGATGGAGACGTGGCTGTGGATGGAGACGTTGCTGTGGATGGTGGCGTGGCTGTGGATGGAGAAGTGGCTGTGGATGGAGGCGTGGCTGTGGATGGTGGCATGGCTGTGGATGGTGGCGTGGCTGTGGATGGTGACGTGGCTGTGGATGGTGACGTGGCTATGGATGGAGACGTGGCTGTGGATAGAGACGTGGCTGTGGATGGAGACTCGGCTGTGGATGGTGACATGGCTGTGGATGGAGACGTGGCTGTGGATGGAGACGTGGCTGTGGATGGAGACGTGGCTGTGGATGGAGACGTGGCTGTGGATGGTGACTCGGCTGTGGATGGTGACGTGGCTGTGGATGGTGACATGGCTGTGCATGGATACGTGGCTATGGATGGAGACGTGGCTGTGGATGGAGTTGTGGCTGTGAATGGAGACGTGGCTGTGGATGGAGACGTGGCTGTGGATGGAGACGTGGCTATGGATGGAGACGTGGCTGTGGATGGAGACGTGGCTGTGGATGGAGGCGTGGCTGTGGATGGTGGCGTGGCTGTGGATGGTGGCGTGGCTGTGGATGGAGACCCGGCTGTGGATGGAGACGTGGCTGTAGATGGAGACGTGGCTGTGGATGGAGACGTGGCTGTGGATGGAGACGTGGCTGTGGATGGTGACGTGGCTGTGGATGGTGACGTGGCTGTGCATGGAGACGTGGCTATGGATGGAGACGTGCTATGGATGGAGACGTGGCTGGATGGAGTTGTGGCTGTGAATGGAGACGTGGCTGTGGATGGAGACGTGGCTGTGGATGGAGACATGGCTGTGAATGGAGATGTGGCTGTGGATGGAGACGTGGCTGTGGATGGAGACGTGGCTGCGGATGGAGACGTGGTTGTGGATGGAGACGTGGCTGTGGAAGGAGACGTGGCTATGGATGGAGACGTGGCTATGGATGGAGACGTGGCTGTGGATGGAGAAGTGGCTGTGGATGGAGACGTGGCTGTGGATGGTGGCGTGGCTGTGGATGGAGAAGTGGCTGTGGATGGTGGCATGGCTGTGGATGGTGGCGTGGCTGTGGATGGAGAAGTGGCTGTGGATGGTGACGTGGCTATGGATGGAGACGTGGCTATGGATGGAGACGTGGCTGTGGATGGAGACGTGGCTGTGGATGGAGACGTAGCTGTGGATGGAGACTCGGCTGTGGATGGTGACGTGGCTGTGGATGGTGGCGTGGCTGTGGATGGAGAAGTGGCTGTGGATGGTGACGTGGCTATGGATGGAGACGTGGCTATGGATGGAGACGTGGCTGTGGATGGAGACGTGGCTGTGGATGGAGACGTAGCTGTGGATGGAGACTCGGCTGTGGATGGTGACGTGGCTGTGGATGGAGACGCGGCTGTGGATGGAGACGTGGCTGTGGATGGAGACGTGGCTGTGGATGGAGACGTGGCTGTGGATGGAGACGTGGCTGTGGATGGAGACGTGGCTGTGGATGGAGACGTGGCTGTGGATGGAGACGTGGCTGTGGATGGAGACGTGGCTGTGGATGGTGACTCGGCTGTGGATGGTGACGTGGCTGTGGACGGTGACATGGCTGTGCATGGAGACGTGGCTATGGATGGAGACGTGGCTATGGATGGAGACGTGGCTGTGGATGGAGACGTGGCTGTGGATGGAGACGTGGCTGTGGATGGAGACGTGGCTGTGGATGGAGACGTGGCTGTGGATGGTGACTCGGCTGTGGATGGTGACGTGGCTGTGGACGGTGACATGGCTGTGCATGGAGACGTGGCTATGGATGGAGACGTGGCTATGGATGGAGACGTGCTATGGATGGAGACGTGGCTGTGGATGGAGACGTGGCTGTGGATGGAGACGTGGCTGTGGATGGAGACGTGGCTGTGGATGGAGACGTGGCTGTGGATGGTGACGTGGCTGTGGATGGTGGCGTGGCTGTGGATGGAGAAGTGGCTGTGGATGGTGACGTGGCTGTGGATGGAGGCGTGGCTGTGAATGGTGGCGTTGCTGTGAATGGTGGCGTGGCTGTGGATGGAGAAGTGGCTGTGGATGGTGACGTGGCTATGGATGGAGACGTGGCTATGGATGGAGACGTGGCTGTGGATGGAGACGTAGCTGTGGATGGAGACTCGGCTGTGGATGGAGACCCGGCTGTGGATGGAGACGTGGCTGTGGATAGAGACGTGGCTGTGGATAGAGACGTGGCTGTGGATAGAGACGTGGCTGTGGATAGAGACGTGGCTGTGGATGGAGACGTGGCTGTGGATGGAGACGTGGCTGTGGATGGAGACGTAGCTGTGGATGGAGACTCGGCTGTGGATGGTGACGTGGCTGTGGATGGTGACGTGGCTGTGCATGGAGACGTGGCTGTGGATGGAGCTGTGGATGGTGGCGTGGCTGTGGATGGAGAAGTGGCTGTGGATGGAGGCGTGGCTGTGGATGGTGGCGTGGCTGTGGATGGAGAAGTGGCTGTGGATGGTGACGTGGCTATGGATGGAGACTCGGCTGTGGATGGTGACGTTGCTGTGGATGGAGACCCGGCTGTGGATGGAGACGTGGCTGTGGATGGAGACGTGGCTGTGGATGATGAATTGACTGTGGATGGAGGCATGGCTGTGGATGGTGGCGTGGCTGTGGATGGTGGCATGGCTGTGGATGGTGACGTGGCTATGGATGGATACGTGGCTATGGATGGAGACGTGGCTGTGGATGGAGACGTGGCTGTGGATGGAAACGTGGCTGTGGATGGAAACGTGGCTGTGGATGGAGACGTGGCTGTGGATGGTGAAGTGACTGTGGATGGAGGCGTGGCTGTGGATGGAGGCGTGGCTGTGGATGGTGGCATGGCTGTGGATGGAGAAGTGGTATGGATGGATACGTGGCTATGGATGGAGACGTGGCTGTGGATGGAGACGTGGCTGTGGATGGAGACGTGGCTGTGGATGGAGACGTGGCTGTGGATGGTGAAGTCACTGTGGATGGAGGCGTGGCTGTGGATGGAGGCATGGCTGTGGATGGTGGCATGGCTGTGGATGGAGAAGTGGCTGTGGATGGTGACGTGGCTATGGATGGAGACTCGGCTGTGGATGGTGACGTGGCTGTGGATGGAGACCCGGCTGTGGATGGAGACGTGGCTGTGGATGGAGACGTGGCTGTGGATGGAGACGTGGCTGTGGATGGAGACGTAGCTGTGGATGGAGACTCGGCTGTGGATGGTGACGTGGCTGTGGATGGTGACGTGGCTGTGCATGGAGACGTGGCTATGGATGGAGACGTGCTATGGATGGAGACGTGGCTGTGGATGGAGTTGTGGCTGTGAATGGAGACGTGGCTGTGGATGGAGACGTGGCTGTGGATGGAGACGTGGCTGTGGATGGAGATGTGGCTGTGGATGGAGACGTGGCTGTGGATGGAGACCCGGCTGTGGATGGAGACGTGGCTGCGGATGGAGACGTGGTTGTGGATGGAGACGTGGCTGTGGAAGGAGACGTGGCTATGGATGGAGACGTGGCTGTGGATGGAGACGTGGCTGTGGATGGAGACGTGGCTGTGGATGGAGACGTGGCTGTGGATGGTGGCGTGGCTGTGGATGGAGAAGTGGCTGTGGATGGTGGCATGGCTGTGGATGGTGGCGTGGCTGTGGATGGAGAAGTGGCTGTGGATGGTGACGTGGCTATGGATGGAGACGTGGCTATGGATGGAGACGTGGCTGTGGATGGAGACGTGGCTGTGGATGGAGACGTAGCTGTGGATGGAGACTCGGCTGTGGATGGTGACGTGGCTGTGGATGGAGACGTGGCTGTGGATGGAGACGTGGCTGTGGATGGAGACGTGGCTGTGGATGGAGACGTGGCTGTAGATGGTGACTCGGCTGTGGATGGTGACGTGGCTGTGGATGGTGACATGGCTGTGCATGGAGACGTGGCTATGGATGGAGACGTGGCTGTGGATGGAGTTGTGGCTGTGAATGGAGACGTGGCTGTGGATGGAGACGTGGCTGTGGATGGAGACGTGGCTGTGGATGGTGAAGTGGCTGTGGATGGTGGCGTGGCTGTGGATGGAGAAGTGGCTGTGGATGGTGACGTGGGTATGGATGGAGACGTGGCTATGGATGGAGACGTGGCTGTGGATGGAGACGTGGCTGTGGATGGAGACGTGGCTGTGGATGGAGGCGTGGCTGTGGATGGAGGCGTGGCTGTGGATGGAGGCGTAGCTGTGGATGGAGGCGTGGCTGTGGATGGTGGCGTGGCTGTGGATGGTGGCGTGGCTGTGGATGGTGACGTGGCTGTGGATGGTGACGTGGCTATGGATGGAGACGTGGCTATGGATGGAGACGTGGCTGTGGATGGAGACGTGGCTGTGGATGGAGACGTGGCTGTGGATGGTGGCGTGGCTGTGGATGGAGACGTGGCTGTGGATGGAGACGTGGCTGTGGATGGAGACGTGGCTGTGGATGGAGGCGTGGATGGTGGCGTGGCTGTGGATGGTCGCGTGGCTGTGGATGGAGAAGTGGCTGTGGATGGTGACGTGGCTATGGATGGAGACGTGGCTGTGGATAGAGACGTGGCTGTGGATGGAGACGTGGCTGTGGATGGAGACGTGGCTGTGGATGGAGACGTAGCTGTGGATGGAGACTCGGCTGTGGATGGTGACGTGGCTGTGGATGGAGACCCGGCTGTGGATGGAGACGTGGCTGTGGATGGAGACGTGGCTGTGGATGGAGACGTGGCTGTGGATGGAGACGTGGCTGTGGATGGTGACTCGGCTGTGGATGGTGACTCGGCTGTGCATGGAGACGTGGCTATGGATGGAGACGTGCTGTGGATGGAGACGTGCTGTGGATGGAGGCGTGGCTGTGGATGGAGGCGTAGCTGTGGATGGAGGCGTGGCTGTGGATGGTGGCGTGGCTGTGGATGGTGGCGTGGCTGTGGATGGTGACGTGGCTGTGGATGGTGACGTGGCTATGGATGGAGACGTGGCTATGGATGGAGACGTGGCTGTGGATGGAGACGTGGCTGTGGATGGAGACGTGGCTGTGGATGGTGGCGTGGCTGTGGATGGAGAAGTGGCTGTGGATGGTCGCGTGGCTGTGGATGGAGAAGTGGCTGTGGATGGTGACGTGGCTATGGATGGAGACGTGGCTGTGGATAGAGACGTGGCTGTGGATGGAGACGTGGCTGTGGATGGAGACGTAGCTGTGGATGGAGACTCGGCTGTGGATGGTGACGTGGCTGTGGATGGAGACCCGGCTGTGGATGGAGACGTGGCTGTGGATGGAGACGTGGCTGTGGATGGAGACGTGGCTGTGGATGGAGACGTGGCTGTGGATGGTGACTCGGCTGTGGATGGTGACTCGGCTGTGCATGGAGACGTGGCTATGGATGGAGACGTGCTGTGGATGGAGACGTGCTGTGGATGGAGACGTGGCTGTGGATGGAGACGTGGCTGTGGATGGAGACGTGGCTGTGGATGGAGACGTGGCTGTGGATGGAGACGTGGCTGTGGATGGAGACGTGGCTGTGGATGGAGACGTGGCTGTGGAAGGAGACGTGGCTGTGGATGGAGACGTGGCTGTGGATGGAGACGAGGCTGTGGATGGAGACGTGGCTGTGGATGGAGACGTGGCTGTGGATGGAGACGTGGCTGTGGATGGAGACGTAGCTGTGGATGGAGACTCGGCTGTGGATGGTGTCATGGCTGTTGATGGTGACGTGGCTGTGCATGGAGACGTGGCTATGGATGGAGACGTGCTATGGATGGAGACGTGGCTGTGGATGGAGTTGTGGCTGTGAATGGAGACGTGGCTGTGGGTGGAGACGTGGCTGTGGATGCAGTTGTGGCTGTGGATGGAGACCTGCTATGGATGGAGACGTGGCTGTGGGTGGAGACGTGGCTGTGGATGGAGACATGGCTGTGGATGGAGACGTGGCTGTTGATGGAGACGTAGCTGTGGATGGAGACGTAGCTGTGGATGGAGACCCGGCTGTGGATGGTGACGTGGCTGTGGATGGTGGCATGCCTGTGAATGGTGAGGTACTTGTAGATGGTGACAGGGCTGTGGATGGTGGTGTGGCTGTGGATGGTGGCGTGGCTGTGGATGGTGACACAGCTGTGGATGGAGCCGTGGCTGGATGGAGACGTGCTATGGATGGAGACGTGGCTGTGGATGGAGTTGTGGCTGCAGATGGAGGCGTGGCTGCGGATGGAGGCGTGGCTGCGGATGGAGGCGTGGCTGCGGATGGAGGCGTGGCTGCGGATGGAGACGTGGGTGCGGATGGAGACGTGACTGCGGATGGAGACGAGGCCGTGGATGGAGACGTGGCTGTGGATGGAGACTTGACTGTAGATGGAGACGTAGCTGTGGATGGAGACGTAGCTGTGGATGGAGAAGTAGCTGTGAATGGAGACCTGGCTGTGGATGGTGACGTGGCTGTGGATGGTGACGTGGCTGTGGATGGTGACGTGGCTGCGGATGGTGAAGTACTTGTGGATGGTGACGTTGCTGGTTGATAGACACATGGCTGTGGATGGTGACGTTGCGGTGGATAGAGACATGGCTGTGGATGGAGACGTGGCTGTGGATAGAGACGTGGCTGTGGATGGAGACGTGGCTGTGGATGGAGACGTGGCTGTGGATGGAGACGTGGCTGTGGATGGAGACGTGGCTGTGGATGGAGACGTGGCTGTGGATGGAGACGTGGCTGTGGATGGAGACATGGCTGTGGATGGAGACGTGGCTGTGGATGGAGACGTGGCTGTGGATGGAGACGTGGCTGTGGATGGAGACGTGGCTGTGGATGGAGACGTGGATGGTGGCATGGCATTGGATGGTGGCATGGCTTTGGGTGGAGACATGGCTGTGGATGGTGACGTGGCTGTGGATGGTGATGTGGCTGTGGATGAAGACGTGGCTGTGGATGGAGGCGTGGCTGCGGATGGAGGCGTGGATGCGGATGGAGGCGTGGATGCGGATGGAGGCGTGGATGTGGATGGAGGCGTGGCTGCGGATGGAGGCGTGGCTGCGGATGGACACGTGGCTGTGGATGGAGACGTGGCTGTGGATGGAGACGTAGCTGATGATGGAGACGTGGCTGTGGATGGAGATGTGGATGTGCATGGTGACATGGCTACGGATGGAGACGTGGCTACGGAAGGAGACGTGGCTCTGGATGGAGACGTAGCTGTGGATGGAGACGTGGCTGTGGATGGAGAGCTGGCTGTGGATGGAGAGGTGGCTGTGGATGGTGGCAATGCTTTGGATGCTGAAGTGGTTGTGTATGGTGAAGTGACTGGGTTCTGGGTCCAGATGGTGATATGGCTGTAGATATGTATAACTCGATGTGGGTGGTGATGTGGACCTGGACAAAGATGTAGATGGCGATGTAGTTGTCGATATATCAGGAGGTATTGTATATGCACACTTGGACAGGGGTGTGGATGGTGATTTGGTTATGAAGTTTGCTGAGGATGCAGATGTGATTGAGAGTGATGATGTGGTTGTGGACGCAATGTTGAAGGGGATAATATGTTTCACCAGCCATCTGATGTAAAAAGAAGTAAGGGGGTGCATTGTGGGAGAACTCAGTCTTAAGTTAAGCGCAGACTGGAGCCAGATCCCATAATCTATTTAAAAAGCATCAAGTGAATAGTATTAATAGATTCGTACAGCTGGTGCTTAATGTGTGCCAGTAGCTGCATCCACACTTATTTTTGGGGACCAGGACTTATTTTTATCATCAGATTTTGACCAATAGAAAGAGAGGAGAGAAAAAAAGAAAGCGCTTGTTATTGCCCTCCTCTTAGTGTGCTACTTTTCTCCTCCTCTCCCCCAACCTGGCTTTATTTTTATTTGATCCCCCACCCACTACCTGTCGCCTCCCACTGCTCTATTGCCCTATTCCTCAATGTGGCACATTTTGTTTTTAAAGAACATGGCAAGAAACGACTGCCGACCAATAACACTTACGAAAAGTGCCTTTGGGATAGTCAAATGTAATTTTTTTTAATGTAACTATCCATCTTAGATCAGTAAATAAAAAAAAGTTGCAAGCATAATTTTGTAGCCTCATACATGTGCAGTGACACCTGCACTCTTTTATATGATGATGCGTGTGCGCACCATTAAATTATTTTCTCTTTTGGCCAATGCTGAACAGCTTTGACAAAGAGTATTCATAAAGTCAATAGGTGCAAAATGTGAGACCTATTGGCTTTAAAAATGGTTGTTTATAATGATATGAAGTTTATTGGAACAATAGAGCATGCTGTTTCAAGTGCTGAATTTCTCAACATGCCTAGTCATCCAGAGCCTCTTCAGTAGTTAAGTGCTTCTGGGTGAAAGACCACATAAAGAGGGAGGCTGGCGCGAGTTCTTGTATTGCGACACTATTTCTGATTACCAGCATTTTGCATTGTCATTCCCCCATGTTCCAGCCTCTTACTATGCACTTTGATTCCACTAAGGACCGCTTTCCTTGTGCTGTGTTTGCTGAGTTGACTAGATGAGATCACATGTGATCACAGTTGGTTGCCCTTGGCGTTTAATACACAAACTTTGAAAAACATTCTTTGGTTGGGACAGCTGAGAGCACGTGCCTACTGGCAGCTACAAAAGAAGCGGTATCATCTGGGGGAACGGCTATGGGTGCCTAGTTTACCCCTGTAATTGATATCCCTTAGATAATGTTCATACACTTATGACACACAAGCAATGTGTAATGTATTGTCTTTGCACGTTAAAGGAAGAACTCCAGGAAGGCTCCAGGTGTCGTCACTGCGAAGGATGGCTTTACTGCTAGTGTTACAGGTCTAGAGGGGGCTTCCATCCAGTTGCATTATATCCCATCAAATGCTGTGTCAGAGCCCTGGCAGTGGGCGAGGTTCAGCAAGAGAAGGGCCTGACGAGAAAGAGACTGCGCAAGAGGAGGAAACAGAAGGTACAGATTGGGGAGGGAAATGGAAGCTGAAGGGAGAAAAAGTGAATACAAAATTTGGTGGCAGGAGAAAGATGGGGAGAGTAGTACATGTTATGTTAATAAAACTTGTGCTCCAGACTCCTAGAGGAGTATGACATAAAATTGGCTTACATCACGGAAACCTGGATGGATAATGGTTCAGGGCCTAACCTAGTGGCAGCCACTCCACCTGGTTTCCTGTGTTCCACCTTGAATAGGCCAACAGGGAGAGGAGTGGGTCTAGCAATAGTTCACCACAACACCATTAAACTAGCATGCCAGACAATTAATAACACAGCCTGCGAAGCGCTTTCGTTCAACGCTGGCCTATCGCCCCACCACTCCTTCAAGGGGATCCTGATGTACCGACCGCCAGGGTTGAGAACATCATTTTTAACTACTCTAGGGACTCTAATAGAAGAAGGAATCAGCTCCAACTCATTTACCATCCTTGGGGACTTTAATTTCTACTTGGAAGCCTCTATGGACCTAGATGCTAAAGCCCTATTAGACTTGATGGGCAGCACAAATCTTACCCAACTTGTAAACGAGCCCAACCACACGGCAGGTCACACCTTGGATGGGGTCTTTTCCAAACCACCTTTTTTAACCAACAAAGGGAAGGTACGGTACCTCTGGTCTGGACTGACCATGTAGGAATATTACTTGAAGTTATTACCCCGGTGGACCACCACAAGCCTGGGAGTGTGTTAAATCATCGAAAAACAAGGACCTGGAATAAAGTGGTAGGATCTGAATTACAGGAACTACCTAAGACCACCATGCGGCCACAGCCAACAAAGGTCGAAGGCGCCGCCAGATGGTATACACAATGGGTCGAGTCAGCCGGCAAAAAGCTAGCCCCGGTTAAACTGGTGCATCTCAAACGAGTTTTGCCAACTGCACCTTGGTACTCAGAGGAGCTTAGAAGACAGAAACGTACCTGCAAACGGCTAGAACGCAATTGGTGAAGGAAATATAACATAGCTGATAAAGAACCCTATAATCAAAGCGTCACTGCATATAAACAAGCCGTTTTTTTATGCAAAAGAACTCTGGTTTATAAATGAAATCAACCTAGCAAGAAACTCCTCCAAAGAACTTTATAAAACCGTAGGTAGACTGGCAATCCCAAACACACCTAGGGTCGAATCAAGCCAAAAACTGAGTGAAGAAATTGCAAGGTTCTTCCAGAACAAGGTAGAAGTAATTTTCTCTGCCTTCAATGAACTCCTGCAAGGAGCTACAGAAAACCAGATGACATGTCCAAAACAAGGTACAGGAGTTTGTCCTGCACTGGAGAAATTTGCCCCGCTTGGTATCAATGAGACAAAGATGCTTCTCGGCTCCATCAAGTCAGGATCTCCCTACGACCCCTGTCTAGTGACAGTAGCCAACCTAGTCACAGACCCCATTGCCACCATACTGACATCAGTATTCAATACCATGTTTGAACCAGGAGATTTTCCCAGTTCATGGGAAATGGCCTCAAAACGCCCATTGCTGAAAAAAATAATTTGGACCGATTTCCAGCCTCTCGTTGCCAGCAAAAATGGTGGGGAAAGAAAAAAATGCCCAGCTGAGTGCCTTTCTCTACGAGAATAAGCTTTTGGATCCCACTCAGTATGGCGGAGCAGTCGTGCTAGACCAGCGGTCAGAGCGGTCAGAGCGAAGCTGTGAGGCTGCGAGGCTGCGAGGCTGTGAGGCTGCACCGGGAGCAGAATCGGGAGCCGCGAACGAAGCAGAAGCTGATGCCGGGAGGCCGTGAACCGTGAGTGTGCTGGTGACATCAAGCACCTCGCTCCCACATTTCGCACACCGCATCCAGCGGTGAGAAGCGGTGAGAAGTAGAAGTTAGGTGCACGTCGAGCGCGGCCAGGGGCGGGCTGCGAGCGGGCGGAGCGGAGAATGGGCCAAGTGCACTGGCCTGAAGCTCCCCGAATCTCTCCATAGCCATAGCCTTGAAGCACCTGGAGGCAGTTCTGTTAGTCCCAAAGCCCTAAAGTGCTGCGAGGTCGGGGAGGGCACAGAGGTGCCGCGCGCTCGTAGAACCTAAAGTGCTCAGAACGGGCACACAGAGGCGCCTGCAGGCCTGTGACCAAAGTTCGATCGGTGCCGAGGAGCAAAGGAGAGAGCAGGTGCAACGGAGGTATCAGAAGTGGCTGGAAACCCTGGAATGCCCTGAGCACCTACACTTTCACTGAGGCATTTGAGGCACCTCCATACGCCATCCACGTCAGAGCTTGAATTGGAGCCGAGAGAAGAAGACTGGGATCTAGGAACAACGCATTGATAATAAACACCGACAGCAAGCTGAGTAGCGAAGGAGCGAGGTACAGTAACATCCTGCAAGGGAGCAGCAGAGCCGGTGAGGAGTGGTGGAGGGGGTGAGAGGCAGAAGTGACAGAGGTGGTGCGCAGCAGTAAAAGTAATCACTGGTTGGAAAGGAACTTGGCAAAGGTTTTTCACTGGTCGGAAAGGAACTTGGTGAGGAGTGTAGCGGAGTGTGGAGAGGGGGGTCTTGACAAGGTTTTTTACGCGACTAATCTCCACTCAGTATGGGTTCAGAGAAGGGCACAGTATTGAGACTGCCTTGAATAAATCAACAGAAGAAATTGGGAAAACCTTGGACCAGGGAGGCGAGGCTGCCCTCATTATGCTGGACCTATCCACGGACTTTGACACGGTCCTTCATGACCTCCGGAGAGACTGTTTGTCGGAGGCTGGAGTCAAGGGCAATAACGGTACAAAAGGGGGTGGTGATGGATGGAGCATCTGAATCAATCAAACACTCACACCCAGTCAAAAGATCTGGGTTAAAGGCAAGGCATGGAAGCTACTAAAAGCGTTTCTAACAGACAGGAAACAAATAGTAGCCTTAGGGAAATTGTATTCCAATCCTTTTTCGCTGCCTTGCGGAGTCCCTCAGGGATCGGCCCTAAGCCTGACCCTCTTTAATATATACGTGGCACCTTTGGCCCCTCTAATCATAACTCATGGTTTCAGCCTTACCTCATTTGGAGATGACACACAAATTGTAGTGTCGCTGCTACCTGGGCAGGAAGTAGGGATGGGAAAAAGATTTCTTGGCTGTATGAGAGCAGACAAATCTTGGATGTCACGGAATTGCCTAAAACTAAACTCAGGCAAAACCGGGATCCTCATGTTCAGAAATAAGCCCAACTTCTGGACCCCAGACTGGCGGCCAGCAGATCTGGGCATCCACCCCAAACCCACGAGGAAGGCAAAGTACTGGTAGAGGACAGATTGAACTTTGAGGATCCGATAAATGCCACGACCTAAGCCACCTTTAACTCACTCAAACTGCTTCAAAAGGTCAAACCTTTCCTGCCAGAAGAAAGCCTACGAACGGTCGTATCATGCCTCATCTTATCACGGCTGGACTACTGTAATGGGCTCAACCTAAATATGCAAGGGCGGCATCTAAATAGATTCCAGACTCTGCAAAACGCAGCAGCAAGATTAGTGAAGGGCACCCCTAAATTCGAATCAGTAGCCAAAGACATCAAAAGACTACACTGGCTGCCCATTAGGAAACGGGTGCAATTTAAGTCACTATGTATTGTCTTTAAGGCACTATATGGGATGGGCCCTTATAATCTAACTCACCAGTTCAAAAGATACACTCCCACAAGAACCCTACGCTCTCTTGGTGCCAAACTGGTGAGCATACCACCCGTAAAGAAAGCCTCGTGGGGAGGGAGAAGTTTCATCACAGGTGAGGCCAAAGCGTGAAATGCCCTCCCCTGGAGTTTGAGGAACTCTTCCGAGCTCCTCGCATTCAGGAAGCAACTGAAAACTTGGCTCTTTAAACTATAGTCCCCTCCAGCTACATTTCCGTGCTACCCTGTCTCAATAGAGTTAAGCTACCAGCGCCAGGACACCCTCGGGTAATCGCGCGCTTTACAAGTATTATTAACATAACATTTAACAAAGCCAGGCTGCCCATAGCACGTTACCATCATGTACTGAATTATATTTTTTAAATGGGTAGCTGAGCAGGGCCAATGCATTAAAAAGTCTGAAGACCACAGCGGTAGAGAGAGCTTGCTACTGAATTTTAAAATACATTAGCAAAAGAAAGGCAAGGAAACATACATGATTCCGTCCAAATGCTATGCAGTTTCTCATAGTGAGAGAGAGGTTGAAATGTGGAAGAGGTATTATAATAGTAGGCCCAGAGGAAATACATTTTACAAAAAAGGCAAGAAAGAACAGGCACAGCAAAAGCAGCAGCAAAAGAACAGAATGAAAGCCAAAGAAGAATAAGAAAGAATATAAACAGATGACAAAAAGGAAAACGAGTAAAATAGAGAATGAGGAAAAATCACTGATTAACTAAAAGGTCAAAACATGCATAATAAAGGTAAATAAAAATAAAAATAGTGATAAGCAAAAAAGGGGATGCAAGGGACTGTAAAGAAGGACAGCAAAGGACAACAAGCCCTGGCAAAAGCCAATATGCCTGGGATTAGTAGGTTAACAATGCAAGCACATGGAAGGCAACCGAGTGGACAGACAGCCATAGTTGTAAAGTAGTCCCTCATGCATTTCAATGCAAGCACTCGAGTGGAAGGATATACCCAAATAGCCAACAGCATTAGATGAGAGATGATTACAACTCTGGGTTGACCCATAGTGTCTTCCAGCAAAGCTTAAAGAAACCAGGCAATGCCCCTCCCTGATGGAAGACTGGCTATCAGAGATACCAGGCCCGGAACACACTGGCTTTTCTCCTTGGGCAGTGAACTAGAACTAAGTGGGACCCACTTTTCTATATTATTTTCAGACAGGGCATGTGGATGTAGTTTCTGGGTTTATAAACCGGTTTGGCCCGATTTGCTTCCATAGTCCACTTTTTCTGCTGCAGCGCACACAGGTACTCGGTGCAAGATGAGGGATCCTCATAGCAGGCAGTGATGAAGATGGCTCCAAGCAGGAGCACCCACAACAGGAGCACAATAACTACGAAGTTCTGCTGTTCGTTCTCTTCAGTCTTCCAGAAGGGGCCACTCAAAATCAATTAATCAAACATGTATAAAGCACTGCAAATCACCTGTGAGGGTCTTGAGGCGCTGGAGATGTTGGTTGCTTGCCTATTATTTACTCCTGCCCTTGCTCTCTCATGTACTCTGTTTATATTGCTGTAAGTATCTTTTGGCATTCTCCCCTGTTTTTTTTTTGTTAACTTGTCTTGACCTTTCCTCAGTTACCCCTTCCCTCTTACCACTTCAAATGTTTCCTTGTTATATTTCATTGTGTGCTCCTAGGTTATACCTCCCTTATTTTATTCAACTGTATATAACCTTCGAATCCTAAGATTTTTGCTGTTCTCCTAATTCAATGGTGAGATTCACATGTCTTAGTTGCATTGTGCATGTAACTATTGTTTGCATTGATATTTGCCTTGCTCCTGCTCCTGTAAAGCGCTCCGATACCTCTAGGTCTGGCCAGCGCTATATAAAACCTTAAATAAATACATAAATGGTGGTTTATTAATTCGATAATCCAGGTCTTGAATTCTTTCCTGAATTGTTGGAGCGATGGTGTGGCCCTGAGGTGCAGTAGAAGGTTGTTCCAAGCCTTGGCTGCCAGGTGTGAGAAGAAGTGTCTTCCACTGTTGGTTATTTTGGATATACGGGGTGACTGCGAAGGAGAGGAAAGCGAATCGAAGGTATCTGGTCGTTTGGTGGAAGGTCAGGCGTATGTTGGTGTAGTCTGGTCCGTCATTGTGCAGGGCCTTATAAGTGTGGGACAGATTCTTGAACTGGCATCTCTTCTGAATCAGGAGCCAGTGAAGTTTCTTGAGATGGGATTTGATGTGCGTCCTTCTGGTCTTACGACAGAGTGTTGAAGCAGGAGGATGAGGCTGCATTGACTTTTTTCTTTATGGATAGCATGCTATCCAGGATGATGCTGAGGTTGCGTGCATGGTCTGTCGAGGTGGGGGGATAGGCGGGGCTGATATTCACTGGTCTCCATGCGTCGTTCCATGGCAAGGTGTTATTCCCAAAGATGAGGAGGGGTAAGCTGTCTTTCGTGGTGCAGGGGTCATCGGACATTGAGAGGATGAGCTGAGTGTCATTGGTGTGGGCGATGATGTTAAGTCTGTGCTATTGGACTGCATCAGCCAGGGGGGTCATACAGGTGTTGACAGTGGCGGCTGGCAGGGAACAGGTGTTGTTAGGTCTCGCGCCTAGGGTTGGAGTGAACAACACTGCTCGCGCAGCGCGAGACTTCATGTAGGGGCTTCTAAAAGCTGACCACATACTTGTGTGTGTGGTTTTGTTATTGTTGCAGGCTATTGGGCGTTGTGTGCGTCTTTCTAACAAAGACAGCACGCAATTGGGCAAATGCGGGCGCATGTCCCGCATTTGCCCCACCCATGGCCTATTGGTGTCTGTTACCCGCACGGCCGACATCTGTTTTGCATTATCGTGCCTGATAATGCTAAACAGATGTCTCGCTGAGGCGCGCGCGCCAGCACCACTTCTGTGCTGGTTTAGGAAAGGAAATAATAAACACCAAATGTTCTGTGATCCATTAGTGGCGCTTCTCATTGAGTTGAAGGAGACACTTTCCACTCATACTATTGACGAGAAATGTACCACAACTGTAATTTTGCTGATCCTGATAGACTGTGGACCTGTGAATCACGATTTGTCACAGTGTTGAATTGGATCATAGTTTTCGCTCCTCTAAGGAGGCTTCCTTTAAGGTGAGCCTTGGATGCTTTGAACTCCCACCACGCCCGAGCAGCCAGAAAGCCCGGTTTTCACCCTTTTCTTGCTCTTTCTTCTGTGCTAATTTTCCCCTCACCGTAGCACACTCAGTAACACACTCAGATCGGTCTCTTTTGAGTGTGTTCCAGCACGCATCACGCTTTACACAGTACTCCCTTTATTCACAATGCAGAGAGTCTTAAACAACCAAACACACACCGGTCGTAATTTCTTGCTGTTATGTTCCAAACCTCATTTCTTTCTGGCCTTTGTTCTTCTATCGGCCACCTGCTTTAAGCAGGGTTTTTAGCTTTCAGCGATAAGGCTGGACCCCGGCTGCCCTGCAACTCTTTACTTTCCCACACTCTGCCTGCATTTGTCTCTGACCGACGACTCGCACCTTGTCAGGCATTTCCAGTCACGGGGTGTTTCCTTTTTTTCTTTAGCTTAAATACGCCAGGGAACTTTTTTGCTGTGGTTTCGCTGTAGATTTGAGACTGTGGTTTTGTTGAGAGGAGCCAATAACTGAATGTGAAAAAGGATATTTTTTTCGTGTAGTTACATTTACCTTCCACACGAAGGAGATGGATAAGTGAGAGATCGGCTTTTCTCATTTGCAAAGTTGCTTACTTCCGGATTTCTTTATGTCCGATTTCCTGTTCTACAATCCTTCTAATCAAATGCAGAAGAAAACTTACAATTCAAAACATATCATAACAGATACTAATTAAATAAAGTATTTTAAATTGCCTTTTGTGACATACTCATCTCACAGTTGGCAATAAAGTGATGGGGCTCACAGTTCACATGGCTAAATGTTACACCAAACACAAGGCAAATAATTGTGGTCAAAGAATGCTAAAGCCACTTGTTTGCAGTTGCCTCCTATACAATGATGTGCAAGACATCATTTATTCTGTTTCCTACTCAGATACTCCAAAATAAAATGCTTGGCAAAATAAAATCATCATATTTTTTTTTCTAAAATATATATTGCCCTTCTGGTTCGTAAATCTAAAAAATCATGTGTCAAACAATTTCTCAATAGGTTCCTCAATTCTTCTTAATGTCCTCATATTTGTTATTTAATCCCATTTTGGTGTCTCCTTTAGCCCAGATGTCACATGGTGAACTTGAAACGATAAAAAATCATCAATATGAGGCTCAAATAATATTTTAGTTGTTTGATATTCCAAAGCAGTGCTGAAAGCAGTCACTGGTACCTTTATCTGTGTGGCAGTGTTTAGTTGTTGGGTTTTCCACAGCACCTAAAAGCTCTATGTACGTTCTAAAAATAAATTAACATAACATGACCCAATCATTGCCACGTGACGTAGCAAGGGCGTGGCAGAAGTGAGCGAATGACGAATCAAGAGGATGGAAGTCCTGCAGCAGTACTTGCCCGGCCCCTTTCGCTAAAGATTAAAAGTGGAAAGACATGGTACCTGTTCTTGAAAGCACAGTTAAGTGTTTCTTACTTTTTAGGTAGAGCCTGGGATGCGCTACTCTGAGAAGCATGCTGTATTCAGGTAGGGACTTAAAGCTTCGCCCACATATTTCATTGGCATGTGTCAATATCCACTATAAACTGTGGCTGGTCATTGGTCAATAGGTTATGTAGTCCCTCCTTAGTACCGCCTTGTCTCATTTTCTAGCCACCCATGGCCACACCCCGTGTTAAGTGTGTTGTTACTCTGTAGGTTTTAATTACAGCCTCCGAGCACTATTTTCTCAAATAGCTTGTCACGCTCTCTCCAAACACTTTTTTTTCTCCATTTTTATAGTATGAACCTATTTGCAATGCAATAAGTCTTGCATTTGCGAGAATTTAGACTATTGGCATTGTACATGACAATGCCTTTTATTTATCTGTTTTACAAACAAGCCATAAATAAAAGGCATTGTCATTTACAATACCAATAGTTCAACCTCTCACAAATGCGAGACCTATTGCATTGCAAATGCTTGTTTTGAAAAAGTATCGGTATCTTCCCACGGCGCTTTCTCCTCAGCTTTGGCGGAAGCAGGAAGCAGACAGGCTCCCTTCCCTTGCAGCGTTGTGACTGGTCTGAGCGCATTGGTTCGGCGCATAGACGAGGAATGGGAGCCTGGGCACGTTCCTCACCAGGCTGTGTAATTCAGTCTGGTGGGGACCATGCAAAGTGCGTATGACTCTTTGGCCGGCCAAACAGTCATGCACACTTAGGGAGTGCAAACAACTCCTCCCTATGTGACCCCAGACCCACCCTAACCTAGCTCCGTAGTGAAAAATAAAATTATAATGATGGGGTTATTATTATTATTGAAATCTCTCATCCTGTTACTGTCAGAGGCCTTGAAATCTCTCATCCTGTCAGAGGCCTTGGAATCTCTCATCCGGTTACTCTCAGAGGCCTTGAAATCTCTCATCCTGTTACTGTCAGAGGCCTTGAAAACTCTCATCCTGTTACTCTCAGAGGCCATGAAATCTCTCATCCTGTTACTGTCAGAGGCCCTGAAATCTCTCATGCAGTTACTGTCAGAGGCCTTGAAATCTCTCATCCTGTTACTCTCAGAGGCCTTGAAATCTCTCATCCTGTTACTCTCAGAGGCCTTGAAATCTCTCATCCTGTCAGAGGCCTTGGAATCTCTCATCCGGTTACTCTCAGAGGCCTTGAAATCTCTCATCCTGTTACTGTCAGAGGCCTTGAAATCTCTCATCCTGTTACTCTCAGAGGCCTTGAAATCTCTCATCCTGTTACTGTCAGAGGCCTTGAAATCTCTCATCTCTCATCCTGTTACTGTCAGAGGCCTTGAAATCTCTCATCCTGTTACTGTTGGAGGCATTGAAATCTCTCATCCTGATTCTGGCAGAGGCCTTGAAATCTCTCATCCTGTCAGAGGCCTTGGAATCTCTCGTCCTGTTACTGTCTGAGGCCTTGAAATCTCTCATCCTGTCAGAGGCCTTGAAATCTCTCATCCTGTTACTGTCAGAGGCCTTGAAATCTCTGATCCGTATACTGTCAGAGGTCTTAAAATCTCCCATCCTGTCGGAGGCCTTGAAATCTCTCATCCTGTTACTGTCGGAGGCCCTGAAATCTCTCATCCTGTTACTGTCAAAGGCTGTGAAATCTCTCATCCTGATACTGTCAGAGGTCTTACAATCTCTCATCCTGATACTGTCAGAGGTCTCGAAATCTCTCATCCTGATACTGTCAGAGGACTTTAAATCTCTCATCCTGTTACTGTCAGAGGCCTTGAAATCTCTCATCCTGTTACTGTCAAAGGCTGTGAAATCTCTCATCCTGTTACTGTCAGAGGCCCTGAAATCTCTCATCCTGTTACTGTCAAAGGCTGTGAAATCTCTCATCCTGATACTGTCAGAGGTCTTGAAATCTAACATCCTGATACTGTCAGAGGTCTTGAAATCTCTCATCCTGATACTGTCAGAGGTCTTGAAATCTCTCATCCTGTTACTGTCAGAGGCCTTGAAAGCTCTCATCCTGTCAGAGGCCTTGGAATCTCTCATCCTGTTACTGTCAGAGGCCTTGACATCTCTCATCCTGTTACTGTCAGAGGCCTTGAAAGCTCTCATCCTGTTACTCTCAGAGGCCTTGAAATCTCTCATCCTGTTACTGTCAAAGGCCTTGAAATCTCTCATCCTGTTACTCTCAGAGGCCTTGAAATCTCTCATCCTGTTACTGTCAGAGGCCTTGAAATCTCTCATCTCTCATCCTGTTACTGTCAGAGGCCTTGAAATCTCTCATCCTGTTACTGTTGGAGGCATTGAAATCTCTCATCCTGATTCTGGCAGAGGCCTTGAAATCTCTCATCCTGTCAGAGGCCTTGGAATCTCTCGTCCTGTTACTGTCTGAGGCCTTGAAATCTCTCATCCTGTCAGAGGCCTTGAAATCTCTCATCCTGTTACTGTCAGAGGCCTTGAAATCTCTGATCCGTATACTGTCAGAGGTCTTAAAATCTCCCATCCTGTCGGAGGCCTTGAAATCTCTCATCCTGTTACTGTCGGAGGCCCTGAAATCTCTCATCCTGTTACTGTCAAAGGCTGTGAAATCTCTCATCCTGATACTGTCAGAGGTCTTACAATCTCTCATCCTGATACTGTCAGAGGTCTCGAAATCTCTCATCCTGATACTGTCAGAGGACTTTAAATCTCTCATCCTGTTACTGTCAGAGGCCTTGAAATCTCTCATCATGTTACTGTCAGAGGCCTTGAAATCTCTCATCCTGTTACTGTCAGAGGCCTTGAAATCTCTCATCCTGTTACTGTCAGAGGCCTTGAAATCTCTCAACCTGATACTGCCAGACGCCTTGAAATCTCTCATCCTGTTACTGTCAGAGGCCTTGAAATCTCTCATCAGGATACTGTTGGAGGACTTGAAATCTCTCATCCTGATACTGTCAGAGGCCTTGAAATCTCTCATCCTGATACTGTCAGATGCCTTGAAATCTCTCATCTTGATACTGTTGGAGGCATTGAAATCTCTCATCCTGATACTGTCAGAGGACTTGAAATCTCCCATCCTGTCAGAGGCCTTGACATCTCTCATCATTTTACTGTCAGAGGCCTTGAAATCTCTCATCCTGTTACTGTCAGAGGCCTTGAAATCTCTCATCCTGATACTGTTGGAGGCATTGAAATCTCTCATCCTGATTCTGTCAGAGGCCTTGAAATCTCCCATCCTGTCAGAGGCCTTGGAATCTCTCATCCTGTTACTGTCAGAGGTCTTGAAATCTCTCATCCTTATACTGTCGGAGACCCTGAAATCTCTCATCCTGTTACTGTCAAAGGCTGTGAAATCTCTCATCCTGATACTGTCAGAGGTCTTGAAATCTCTCATCTTGATACTGTCAGAGGTCTTGAAATCTCTCATCCTGATACTGTCAGAGGTCTTGAAATCTCTCATCCTGTTACTCTGAGGCCTTGAAATCTCTCATCCTGTTACTGTCAGAGGCCCTGAAATCTCTCATCCTGTTACTGTCCTTGAAATCTCTCATCCTGTTACTGTCAAAGGCTGTGAAATCTCTCATCCTGATACTGTCAGAGGTCTTGAAATCTCTCATCCTGATACTGACAGAGGCCCTGAAATCTCTCATCCTGCTACAGTCAGAGGCCCTGAAATCTCTCATCCTGTTACTCTGAGGCCCTGAAATCTCTCATCCTGATACTGTCAGAGGTCTTGAAATCTCTCATCCTGATACTGTCAGAGGCCCTGAAATCTCTCATCCTGTTACGGTCAAAGGCTGTGAAATCTCTCATCCTGATACTGTCAGAGGTCTTGAAATCTCTGATCCTGTTACTGTCAGAGGTCTTGAAATCTCTCATCCTGTTACTGTCAGAGGTCTTGCAATCTCTCATCCTGATACTGTCAGAGGCCCTGAAATCTCTCATCCTGCTACAGTCAGAGGCCCTGAAATCTCTCATCCTGTTACTCTGAGGCCCTGAAATCTCTCATCCTGATACTGTCAGAGGTCTTGAAATCTCTCATCCGAATACTGTCAGAGGCCCTGAAATCTCTCATCCTGTTACTGTCCCTGAAATCTCTCATCCTGTTACTGTCAAAGGCTGTGAAATCTCTCATCCTGTTACTGTCAGAGGCCCTGAAATCTCTCATCCTGTTACTGTCAAAGGCTGTGAAATCTCTCATCCTGATACTGTCAGAGGTCTTGAAATCTAACATCCTGATACTGTCAGAGGTCTTGAAATCTCTCATCCTGATACTGTCAGAGGTCTTGAAATCTCTCATCCTGTTACTGTCAGAGGCCTTGAAAGCTCTCATCCTGTCAGAGGCCTTGGAATCTCTCATCCTGTTACTGTCAGAGGCCTTGAAATCTCTCATCCTGTTACTGTCAGAGGCCTTGAAAGCTCTCATCCTGTCAGAGGCCTTGGAATCTCTCATCCGGTTACTCTCAGAGGCCTTGAAATCTCTCATCCTGTTACTGTTGGAGGCATTGAAATCTCTCATCCTGTTACTCTGAGGCCTTGAAATCTCTCATCCTGTTACTGTCAGAGGCCCTGAAATCCCTCATCCTCTTACTGTCCCTGAAATCTCTCATCCTGTTACTGTCCCTGAAATCTCTCATCCTATTACTCTGAGGCCTTGAAATCTCTCATCCTGTTACTGTCAGAGGCCCTGAAATCTCTCATCCTGTTACTGTCCCTGAAATCTCTCATCCTGTTACTGTCAAAGCCTGTGAAATCTCTCATCCTGTTACTGTCAGAGGCCCTGAAATCTCTCATCCTGTTACTGTCAAAGGCTGTGAAATCTCTCATCCTGTCAGAGGCCTTGGAATCTCTCATCCGGTTACTGGCAGAGGCCTTGAAATCTCTCATCCTGTTACTGTCAGAGGGCTTGAAAGCTCTCATCCTGTCAGAGGCCTTGCAATCTCTCATCCTGTTACTGTCAGAGGCCTTGAAATCTCTGATCCAGATACTGTCAGAGGTCTTAAAATCTCCCATCCTGTCGGAGGCCTTGAAGTCTCTCATACTGATACTGCCCGAGGCATTGAAGTCTCGCTTGGTTGACCTGTCAGAAGCTTTGAAGTCACCACTGGAAGTGCTGTCAGAGGCCTTGACATCTCTCTTGCTGCCGACGACAAAAGCCTTGAAGTGTCTCTCACTAGAGTCGTCAGGAAGTTTGAAGTCACCCATGCCAACACTGTCAAAACTCAAAGTTGACACTGGCTGGCACTACCAGAAGTCTTAAAGTCACTTTCACGAGTGATATCAGGGACCCATCAATCATTCTTGCTGACTCTGTCAGAGGCCTTGAATTTGATTTGCTGGCGCTACCTTAAGTCTAGTGCTTAATTTGTGAAAAAGTAAGAGCCAAGGTTCTTGTCAGGCGGCCACTGCAGCTTGCACCACACATTGTCCCTGCTATGCTGCCAATGATAGTAACAACACAACTACTGACATCACACCCTTACAAGTGTGACAGTTCAGACTGCTTCAGTCTCCCAAAGCTATAAGAATGGCTGGGGTGGCATGTAATAGTCATTTTTAATGTATATTGATTAATAATTAATTGTTGTTGTGGTAATGTCTAAATTATAATAGTATCAACAAGAGAGATAGGGCGAGAGTGAACACTCCTGTACCCCAACAAGTATATCATAAACAACTTAGGAGTGACTCAGTGAAACGTAAGATACGTGTGATAAGAAAAAAACACAAATAAAAGTGTCAGGTTATCCAGAGGCCCCTACCTAATTATGGCAACACCTAGGATTGGACAATTCCAATCTTGATAATCAGGAGGTAGTAACCCCGTGGACCAGAATGACTACATCCAACAGGGAAGCACAAATAACCTCTTGTTTAAAAGGACCCTCACTCACCACTAGTTGGTGACATGCTTCATCATCGGGTCCCCGCTGGGGTGGCCGAATGCCGCCCCAGCGTGCTACAACGCCTGAGTTACAGCGGAGCGGGTTGGTGGTGAGTGTAATAGTGAATTAACTCAAAAAATGTGCAGGATTAAAAACTACAAAGTTGAAGCCCAAACAAAATATTTAATGCGGGCCAACCTGTATTAGGGTTAAAAAACGTGAAAGGCGGACAATCCTGGGTTCTATATTAGGAGACCCGTGTCCTTAGTTAAGATATCTGGTCAACATGTTTATGCTGTAAAAAAGTGGAATCGCACAGCATTCTTCAGGACCACAACTAAATTGCACTCCGGTGGTATGTACGCGCTAAGGTACACCCTCCCGTGAGGCACTTAATGTGAAAAATTGATGAAAAATAGTAAATGTGTAATTACTCACGGATATTACCCGTGCCGGCACGCTGTGGATCACAGCAGCCAAAGTTACAGACTGCAAGTAGCAAAATTACTTCCTGGGTCAGAACGGTGCGGGAAATATTCACGCGGCGTTTTTCTGGCTCGCGACTCCCCACCCGGGACCTACAATCAAGGACTGCGTCTGCCGAATCTCTAAATTATTTGTGATGAGGGACTTCATAGCCCCTGAGTCAAATGCACAGCTCTGTGCCGCTGTTTAGCGTGCACTATATATTCAAGAACCTTTGATCCTTAGTCCATTTTAATCCAATATTTAACCATGTTTTCACTCCATTAATCTTAATTTATGTCTTTTCTCCAATGATTTCACGATCCAGAATTCGGGATTTAATGCCAATTTTCAACTTTCTAATATTCAAACAGGGCCCATCCGGTGCCTCTTGGAAAGAATACGAGTGATGCAAAAAGTCCATCGCAAGCAGTGTTTATTATTTCATAAAAAAAACCAATGCATTTCGGGCCATTCAATGCCCTTCGTCGGGGGTCACTACAAATAAATCACAGAAATAAATACATTATTACCACTTCTTTTACAACATAAGCCACAATACAATGTTAATTAGCAAGAGTTGTAACTCTACGTTATCATTTAATTGAAATAAACATGACTCCAAACTGCATAAACCCACTGAGTCTCCCTGTAAGTTGATTGGATCATCGTGCACCATACTCAAGGTGTAAACCCAACATTGCCTGCTGTTAATTGATGCAAATACTCTTAGTTGTTCACCGTTTTTTACCCACTGTGCACATAACATTGCGTACGTTTTTAAAAGACATCCCTGCTATTGTTAGATATGTGAATTATATAGATTACTCAACATGTGCTATACTGCATTTTTCACAATTTGGTATACAGCTATTCCTAACTCCAAATCCCTCGTGCATATGTTCTACCCATGCGTGCATCTCGACTCTCCCACCCGTCCACATACCTGCTATGCGGATGAATTAACGTCTCCCTCTCACATCGTTACGGCTCCAAACAATTCTGAAGTATCCCTTCCCGCCCGTTCTTTTCAATTGCGTCACCCGAGCCCTCTCACTCCCTATTGGCCCCGAGTCTACGACTTCCTGTTCTTTCTTGCCACGATCCATAAGGAAACTACAGTACCCAGAGTTCATGTCTACAATTCCTAATAAAGTCCTTGAAAACTGTACTAATAAAAATAACGTAGTTTGTATGTCATTGCTTGCCATTGCTGTCCATGCAAATTGTTGGTTTTTAACCCAATGCGATGAACTTTGATCGTTACTCCGAATATTTGAATCACCATTTATTAATCCTTTTCTTCTTTTGTAAAGTCAGTCTTCATTGCGGGTGCAGACCCTGGGTAGGGCTTTAGTTACGACAATTATACAAGATGAGGAAATCTCTAAATTAGCCAGACAGCGCCCCCTTGTGGCAGACTGTCAAGCTCCGGTTTTGACAACTAAGTGCCAGTGCTGAGCACTGGAAACCACCAGCTCAAATAAAGTACTGCATAAGTCATGAAATCAACTTTGCCTGGCGCTGTGAACAGCCAAGCCATGAAGTTGCCTTTAAGCGCCGTCAGGACCCATGAAGCCCCACGGTTGACACGATTATACGCCATAATGTCCCCCACTTTTCTGGCATTGTCCATTTACGGCACAGCTTTCCAAACTGTGTGGCGCGACACATTACTGTGTCGCGCCCCATATGTAGGTGTGTCGCGAGATGCGATCTGGCGTCTGCCGGCAATCAGCAGAGCCGGGCTGCAGGGGCTCTTAGAAGGGGTGAAACAATAACAAAGCCCTATTAACGTGCACAGGTCTTTAACGACCTGTGAAGTGCGCGGGTGCCGCTGTAAGCGGGCCCGGGATGCTACACATGAGGACCGGGGGGGGGGGGGGGGGGGGGGTGCTTGAAGCCCTTTCGGATGCAGGAATATCCACAGGTGGACAGCTCTGAAGCTGAATAGAATGAAGATTGCTCTGCTCTCTGGAGTTTCTTTGGCAGAGTGCTGTAGGTGATGTAACGCTTGTCCACTCGAACAATGATCTGTTTTGCCTTCCCACCTTCAATCAGCCACATTTTTTTGGGCAGAGCCAGCCTTAAACTTCTGCTGCGTTGAATATGAAAGGACACTACGTTTCGCCTTTCAAATGTATTTTAAATGCACAGCAATATAGGAGAATTACCAGACCATTTAGTTAATCAGTGGTGACTGCAGTGAGTTTCCAACAAGCGTGCCTTTAACGGGGGTAATCCGGTGTGCCTGGTGTATTTTTAGCACCACAAGCAGTCGTAAATAAGCCCCAACTATTGTTAAAAAAAAATCCAATTGTACTTTTCCGAAAGTCACAGACGCTGAATAGCTCTTACCCTTGAAAATCGAGCATGCAGCAACATTAAACAAAGTTAATTGTATTTTTTTTCTCTTGTTCAAGGTGAAGGTGATATGCAGGCATCTTTTTTGCTTAACTCTCTCATTTTAAAGGAATCCCCTGGTAGGACATATGTCTTCAAGTTGTGCGGTACCTTTTCATCGCCCGAGCCTTTTGTCAAATCGACCAAAATGTAACAATTACATCATTTCAGAGATGGGTCTGTCTAATCTAATTACTCATTCATCAACATGCGGTCAGCTGAATCAAGATCAGAACAGTGCCAAAAAAGAGCAGCAAAAAGCTTTCTCCACTGCAGCGACGCTAGGCTTAGCATATTTTACCTGCTATGGTAGTTTCTTTTTGACAGGTGCAAATATTTTCTTAGCCTCCTGGATTACCAATGTAAAATCTGGTTACATGGAGATGTTCAGATCTTGAGGCGTCAGTGCTCCATTTTCTCTGGCCATATGCAGGGTGACATCTTTATCTCTTTAATTCAGGCGGCAGTCCGCAAGTATTGGTTGTTGCTTTACCTTGGCACAGGAGTTTGTGCTAACATTCTGTGGACTTTTTCAGTAATGAAAATAACGGAGAAATTCCTTCCAAACAAGTCCAGTAGGATATTTTCAACACGTTTCAACCTCCCACATATTGGTAGACTCTGGCAGCCCTAAAAGGGAAATATATTTCACCTGGAGCATAACGACCATAGAGAATATAGTAATCCGAGTGCTAGGGTGTGGGGTGTGTGAGGGGGTTTGTGTGGGGGGGTTGTGTGTGCGTGTGGGGGGGGTTGTGTGTGCGTGTGGGGTGGGTGTGTGCGTGTGGGGTGGGTGTGTGCGTGTGTGTCTGTGGGGTGGGTGTGTGTCTGTGGGGTGGGTGTGTGTCTGTGGGGTGGTGTGTCTGTGGGGTGTGTGTCTGTGGGTGGTGTGTCTGTGGGGTGGTGTGTGGGGCCCGAACCCACCATAGGTGGTTCGAGCTCACTCGCTGCGCTTCCTCGCGTTACCGTGTCCCTGAAATTGTTTTCACAAAAAGGTGTGTCACCAACATGAAAAGTTTGGAAAGCTGTGATTTACAGAATTGGAAGCCTTGGAGAATTCGCTTCCATCTATTCCAGCTTCTCTCTGGGGACAAGTGAAGAACAGATTTTGTTCACAGTGCCTGAACATTCAACAGGGCAACTCCTAGCCCTGGACAATCCCAGACAGGGACAGAATGATTTTTGTGCTAGCAGGCCATAAACCTCTTTCCCTTTTCTATCCCGCAACCTACCCTTCTCTATCCAAATAACTGAATAACATATCCACCACTCAAATTACTTCATATTTCACTATACTAATTTTGAACACTAATCCGTTATGGGTTCCGGAGTAGCATCCTACTCGCTAGAAAAGCGCTTTAACACTCATCAGGGGTAACAGGTGCTACATGAATGCAAACCTTTCTTCCCCTTTTATCCCTCCGCTTTCCTTCTCACTCCAAAAAACTGAAATATCTACCACTCAAATTACTTTCATATTTCACCATACTAATTCAGCACTAATCCAATATGGGTTTCCGGGGTAGCGTGCCCATCAGGGGTAACAAGCGCTATATACATACAAACCTTTTGTCCTCCTCTATCCTTCTGCTATCATTACAAATCCAAATAACTGACTAACCTATCCACCACTTAAAATGTACTTGCATGTTTCACTATACTAATTCAACACGCATACTCTATTGGTCCCGGAGTAGCGTGCTACTCGCTGAAAAAGCGCTTTGACGCCTCGTTGGGGGTAGTAAGCGCTATACAAATGCAATTACAATACAATACAATACAAGCAGGAAGACTGGCCTCATCTGTGAGGACGCCTTCTGAAACACCCCATCATCTGGCTCCAGTGAGGGCTCTGAGGTTGCATCCCTTCGTCGCGTGCCGCCATCCCTTCCGGGGGCCAGCAGAAATCCACAGGGAGTGGAAAGAAAACCCAAAGAGGGAAAATGGAAAACCTCAAAAGACAGACTTCGATGCCACACAACAATGGAAAAACAGCCAACCCCATCAAAAGCAGCAACATATTTGACCAGAGAAGCACCCGCATCTGAGTACGGAAAGCAGGGCCACGCCAAAAAAAGAAAGGTAAGGGCAGCACCCTTGTGGCTGTGGAACAGATACTTAGAGGAGGAAAAACGGGGCACCGTGGACCCTTCGTCCTACAGTAAACAAAGTCAGACCGAGAACTTCTTAATTCTTCTCTGTACCTACTCATGGGGTCGAACCCGAGACAGCCAACAGATAGGACTCAGTGGGCGGTGCGATGGATAAAGATGCTCGGATAAGGCAGAATCCCATCCGGTTCATCAGTGTCACTCAAGCCCGGGAGTAAATATGCTTTACGTTAATCCCGGCGGCTATCACCTAGAACCGAGATACCGGTGTCCAGGGGCAGATAATCGATGCAGGGCAGGATAATCGCAAAGACTACCTAATCCTATTCTGCCGCCGCTCTGCACTAGCCGGATAATCGATAGAATCTAAGTGAAGGCTTCTTGTCGTGAACAAGTGTCAAATGTCTAAGGCAGGCTGTGAACGTCACCGGTGACCCTGTCTACTGTCCCACAAAGTCACGGCAACACGGTGTTGGCTGAAGTAAAATACAGTCTAAAAAATGGTCTAGCAGCGATTATACCTTTCTAGGTATATATTTGTTTGCTAAACTTTCTGGACCATATAAGCCTCTTCCTTGGGCGCCACATCCATGGACTCTAAATTCTCCTAAAATCTGTTCAGCTGACAGGGGAGTCAGGGGTGGCTGGGGAAACAAGCGGGCACCTGAGGACTCCCATAAGCACAGCACCTGGCTAGGTGGAAGACAGGCTGTGCACCTGTGCCAGGCACAGCGAGGACCAGGACTGCGGAATAAAGAAAGACTCGTAAACAGAAAACGCAAGAGCATAAAGAGCAAAAGGCAGAGAGAGAAGACAGCCAGCTAGACCCCCCCCCCCCCCCCCACCCCCCGCCTCACCTCCCACCCTTCCACCACGTAAGATGCTGCCATCACCGTGAGTCTGAATGTAGGGCGCTCGGTGCCCAGCCAGATCTTGGCACTGGGCAGTTAGAGACCAAATATTATAGCCTAGGGTAGTGGGGTCAAGCGCACACGGCGTGCACTGCCAAGCCACATCTGGGCAGTTGGCAAGGGTTAACAGGACATGCAGTACAGAAGCACTCCCCCCCGTTCCTGACTGAGAGTCTATTCTCCTGATGAGTCTGTACAGAGGGCACCATGGGAGCCAAGGAACATCTGGGCACTGGCCAAGGAGAGTGTAAATGCTGCTGGCAGAGAGGCCAGGCGGGCACGGGGCCCAGTCCGTGTGAATCTCCCCGGCAGTCAGCCAGTATCGTGTCAGGGCGCAGTGTAAATGGCAAAGCAGGCCCTTCCTGGGCACTAGGCGGGGTCCAGCCAGCATATCGGGAGGGTGGGTACCGGGGGGCTGCTGGCGCATCCGCGCGGCGACTCCACTGGCACCTTAAATAAGGCATGCTGCATGTAGCGCATTCTGCCATGGCAGGTCCCTCGTGGCGCTGTGGGCAGACACCTGGTGTTACTGGTGCCCAGTTCAGCAGGACTCGATTGGCCGGGCTCGTGCGTGACCAGTGCGCGCACCCGCCGGGATTGGTGCAATGTGAGGTGCAGAGGGGCACACAGATCTCAACAGCGAGCGCCTAGCGCACTGAGCTGCCTTACCAGCCCGGGGCAGAACAGAGTGCACGTGATGCATGTACGAGAGCCTGAGGGGAGTCACTAGGGTTAATTACGACGGGTGCTTTAGGTACGAGGGCTCGAGTCCGGGTACCACGCGGGTGGACGGCGTCCCCCCACTTATTTTACCGGGAGCTCAAAAACTATTAACTGCAACTGAGTGCAAGCCACCTTTCGTGACGTCACTTACCGTCGTGACGTCAGCGCCCCCACTTCTTTCTTTAGTACTGGTATCATACGGACTGATGTAAATAATAAATGGATGTTGTTTTTAACACAATGAGTACGTGTACTTTAAGCAGGGTTTGGCTACCTGATTTAACAAGTAGACGAGGATGGACAGGCCGACTGCCACGTGGCTGTGCACTGCTCACACTTACCAGGGCTGGCTTGGTGAACGGAGCGTCGTGTTGTATGGGGAGCAGAATGAAATGGGTCAGAATCGAAAGAGCAGGGGAGGCTGGAAAGGAGCGCCATACAAGAGTCAGGCTGAGATAGTCTTGTGTGAACGGCAGGTAGGGCTGGGGCAGAGTCAGTATTTTGACAATTGCGCCCTGCACCATCGCCCAACCAGGGACCCCAGCATGTCCCTATCCAGGTATGTGAGGTCTGCCAGGGGCCCCTGCATGTTCCTATCCAGGTATTCCAGGTCTGCCAGGGGCCCCAGCATGTCCATGCATGCGAAGTCAGCCAGGGGGGCAGCATGTCCCTATCCAGGTATGCGAGGTCTGCCAGGGGCCCCAGCATGTCCATGTATGCGAGGTCTGCCAGGGGGCCCCAGCCTGTCCCTTTCCAGGTATGTGAGGTCTGCCAGGGGCCCCAGCATGTCCCTATCCAGGTATGCGAGATCTGCCAGGGGCCCCAGCATGTCCATGTATGCGAGGTCTGCCAAGGGGGGGGGGGGGGGCAGCATGTCCCTATCCAGGTATGCGAGGTCTGCCAGGGGCCCCAGCATGTCCATGTATGCGAGGTCTGCCAAGGGGGGCGGGGGGGCAGCTTGTCCCTATCCAGGTATGCGAGGTCTGCCAGGGGCCCCAGCATGTCCCTATCCAGGTATGCGAGGTCTGACAGGGGCCCCAGCATGTCCATGTATGCGAGGTCTGCCAAGGGGGGGGGGGGGGCAGCATGTCCCTATCCAGGTATGCGAGGTCTGCCAGGGGCCCAAGCATGTCCCTATCCAGGTATGCGAGGTCTGCCAGGGGCCCCAGCATGTCCATGTATGCGAGGTCTGCCAAGGGGGGCGGGGGGGGCAGCATGTCCCTATCCAGGTATGCGAGGTCTGCCAGGGGCCCCAGCATGTCCATGTATGCGAGGTCTGCCAAGGGGGGCGGGGGGGCAGCATGTCCCTATCCAGGTATGCGAGGTCTGCCAGGGGCCCCAGCATGTCCCTATCCAGGTATGCGAGATCTGCCAGGGGCCCCAGCATGTCCATGTATGCGAGGTCTGCCAAGGGGGGGGGGGGGGCAGCATGTCCCTATCCAGGTATGCGAGGTCTGCCAGGGGCCCCAGCATGTCCATGTATGCGAGGTCTGCCAAGGGGGGCGGGGGGGCAGCATGTCCCTATCCAGGTATGCGAGGTCTGCCAGGGGCCCCAGCATGTCCCTATCCAGGTATGCGAGGTCTGACAGGGGCCCCAGCATGTCCATGTATGCGAGGTCTGCCAAGGGGGGGGGGGGCAGCATGTCCCTATCCAGGTATGCGAGGTCTGCCAGGGGCCCAAGCATGTCCCTATCCAGGTATGCGAGGTCTGCCAGGGGCCCCAGCATGTCCATGTATGCGAGGTCTGCCAAGGGGGGCGGGGGGGGCAGCATGTCCCTATCCAGGTATGCGAGGTCTGCCAGGGGCCCCAGCATGTCCATGTATGCGAGGTCTGCCAAGGGGGGCGGGGGGGCAGCATGTCCCTATCCAGGTATGCGAGGTCTGCCAGGGGCCCCAGCATGTCCCTATCCAGGTATGCGAGGTCTGACAGGGGCCCCAGCATGTCCATGTATGCGAGGTCTGCCAAGGGGGGGGGGCAGCATGTCCCTATCCAGGTATGCGAGGTCTGCCAGGGGCCCAAGCATGTCCCTATCCAGGTATGCGAGGTCTGCCAGGGGCCCCAGCATGTCCATGTATGCGAGGTCTGCCAAGGGGGGCGGGGGGGGGGCAGCATGTCCCTATCCAGGTATGCGAGGTCTGCCAGGGGCCCCAGCATGTCCATGTATGCGAGGTCTGCCAAGGGGGGCGGGGGGGGCAGCATGTCCCTATCCAGGTATGCGAGGTCTGCCAGGGGCCCCAGCATGTCCCTATCCAGGTATGCGAGGTCTGACAGGGGCCCCAGCATGTCCATGTATGCGAGGTCTGCCAAGGGGGGGGGGGCAGCATGTCCCTATCCAGGTATGCGAGGTCTGCCAGGGGCCCAAGCATGTCCCTATCCAGGTATGCGAGGTCTGCCAGGGGCCCCAGCATGTCCATGTATGCGAGGTCTGCCAAGGGAGGGGGGGGCAGCATGTCCCTATCCAGGTATGCCAGGGGGTGCCACCATGTCCCTATCCAGGTCTGCCAGGTCTGCCAGGGCGTGCCAGCAAGTCCCTATCCAGGTATGCGAGGTCTGCCAGGGGCCCAAGCATGTCCCTATCCAGGTATGCGAGGTCTGCCAGGGGCCCCAGCATGTCCATGTATGCGAGGTCTGCCAAGGGGCCCAGCATAAGCCTATCCAGTTATGCAAGGTCTGCCAGGGGCCCCAGCATGTCCCTATCCAGGTATGCCAGGTCTGCCAGTGGGTGACACCATGTCCCTATCCAGGTATGCCAGGGGCCCCACCATGTCCCTATCCAGGTATGCCAGGCTTGCCAGGGGCCCCAGCATGTACCTATCCAGGTATGCCAGGTCTGCCAGTGGGTGCCACCATGTCCCTATCCAGGTATGCCAGGGGCCCCACCATGTCCCTATCCAGGTATGCCAGGTCTGCCAGGGGCCCCAGCATGTACCTATCCAGGTATGCGAGGTCTGACAGGGGCCCCAGCATGTCCATGTATGCGAGGTCTGCCAAGGGGGGGGGGGGGCAGCATGTCCCTATCCAGGTATGCGAGGTCTGCCAGGGGCCCAAGCATGTCCCTATCCAGGTATGCGAGGTCTGCCAGGGGCCCCAGCATGTCCATGTATGCGAGGTCTGCCAAGGGGGGCGGGGGGGGCAGCATGTCCCTATCCAGGTATGCGAGGTCTGCCAGGGGCCCCAGCATGTCCATGTATGCGAGGTCTGCCAAGGGGGGGCAGCATGTCCCTATCCAGGTATGCCAGGGGGTGCCACCATGTCCCTATCCAGGTCTGCCAGGTCTGCCAGGGCGTGCCAGCAAGTCCCTATCCAGGTATGCGAGGTCTGCCAGGGGCCCAAGCAGGTCCCTATCCAGGTATGCGAGGTCTGCCAGGGGCCCCAGCATGTCCATGTATGCGAGGTCTGCCAAGGGGGCCAGCATAAGCCTATCCAGTTATGCAAGGTCTGCCAGGGGCCCCAGCATGTCCCTATCCAGGTATGCCAGGTCTGCCAGTGGGTGACACCATGTCCCTATCCAGGTATGCCAGGGGCCCCACCATGTCCCTATCCAGGTATGCCAGGCCTGCCAGGGGGCCCAGCATGTACCTATCCAGGTATGCCAGGTCTGCCAGTGGGTGCCACCATGTCCCTATCCAGGTATGCCAGGGGCCCCACCATGTCCCTATCCAGGTATGCCAGGTCTGCCAGGGGCCCCAGCATGTACCTATCCAGGTATGCGAGGTCTGACAGGGGCCCCAGCATGTCCATGTATGCGAGGTCTGCCAAGGGGGCGGGGGGGGGGGGGGCAGCATGTCCCTATCCAGGTATGCGAGGTCTGCCAGGGGCCCAAGCATGTCCCTATCCAGGTATGCGAGGTCTGCCAGGGGCCCCAGCATGTCCATGTATGCGAGGTCTGCCAAGGGGGGCGGGGGGGGGGCAGCATGTCCCTATCCAGGTATGCGAGGTCTGCCAGGGGCCCCAGCATGTCCATGTATGCGAGGTCTGCCAAGGGGGGGCAGCATGTCCCTATCCAGGTATGCCAGGGGGTGCCACCATGTCCCTATCCAGGTCTGCCAGGTCTGCCAGGGCGTGCCAGCAAGTCCCTATCCAGGTATGCGAGGTCTGCCAGGGGCCCAAGCATGTCCCTATTCAGGTATGCGAGGTCTGCCAGGGGCCCCAGCATGTCCATGTATGCGAGGTCTGCCAAGGGGGCCAGCATAAGCCTATCCAGTTATGCAAGGTCTGCCAGGGGCCCCAGCATGTCCCTATCCAGGTATGCCAGGTCTGCCAGTGGGTGACACCATGTCCCTATCCAGGTATGCCAGGGGCCCCACCATGTCCCTATCCAGGTATGCCAGGCCTGCCAGGGGCCCCAGCATGTACCTATCCAGGTATGCCAGGTCTGCCAGTGGGTGCCACCATGTCCCTATCCAGGTATGCCAGGGGCCCCACCATGTCCCTATCCAGGTATGCCAGGTCTGCCAGGGGCCCCAGCATGTACCTATCCAGGTATGCCAGGTCTGCCAGTGGGTGCCACCATGTCCCTATCCAGGTATGCCAGGTCTGCCAGGGGCCCCAGCATGTACCTATCCAGGTATGCCAGGTCTGCCAGTGGGTGCCACCATGTCCCTATCCAGGTATGCCAGGTCTGCCTGTGCCTCCCTTGTGAACCCCTCCCACCCCCTGCCGCGGGGTCTCACCGCATGTCGAGTTTTATTCGGCTCGGCTCGTGTTTTGGCCCTTAAGGCCAACCCGCCCCCCGGATCAACTCTCCCAGAAACCCTCTGGCCTGCCCCGCTCCACTTCCTGACCCTGCGGCCTCCGCCCTTCCCTCGAGCCACGACTCTCACTGAACACGTCACACCGCGCACGCTCCACTGACAGGAAATACTGCAAATAATGCCAGCAATCCGGTCTTTGAGCTGGACTTTAATAATCCCTCACAGTTTTCAAAGTAAACACAACAAATGAAATGCTCTTGTCGAAGGAGAGGGTAACTGACAAAAATACCGAGGTAGAACAAAAAGACGAAGATTTATTCAACGAACATTGGCCCAAACACCTACTCCCCCCTGACTCCCCCGACAGTCATTTAATGTTTGGCAGAGCCTCCGTCGGGACATACCACAGTGGGACAGGCCGTGGGGGCGCAGAGCTGAATCACTAAGATGACACAGAGATAAAGACTCACACCTGCAACCTTTCACCCATCTTTTCTCCCACCCACACGTCTTTTCAACCAGCCACTCTTCCACCCATCCTTTCACCCACCTACGCTTACTTTCGTCCAACCTTTCACCCTCCCATGCATCTTTTCACCCATCCACTCTTTCTCATACAACCACACATCCTTCCACACATCCTTTCACTCACTGATGCATTTTTTCACTCATGCATCCTTTCATCAATCCATTATTTCACCCATCCTTTCACCCACCTACAAATCCTTTTGTCAAACCTTTCACCCTTCCACGCATGTTTTCACCCAACCATGCATTCTTTCACCCGCCCTTTCACTCACTGAGGCATTCTTTCACTCATGCATCCTTTCATCCATCCATTCTTTCACCCACCTACACATCCTTTTGTCAAACCTTTCACCCTTCCACACATTTTATCATCTAGCCATGCATCCTTTCACCCACCCATGCATTCTTTCACCCATACACCCTTTCACCCATCCAGTTCTTCCACCCTTCTTTCTCTTGTCTATCAACACATCTTTCTTTAACGTTAATTATGATCATGTCTGTCAAGTTGGAGACAGAAGAGGTCCAGAAATAACTCAGCCCTGCTGTAGCTGTTGAAGCGGAGATGGTGGGAGGGGGTCACAACGCTTCTGAATCTGGGGTCGGCCCAGCAGATAATCTGAACCCACCCATCACTTCTAATCCCCATCATGCCCTTGGGTAAAGTAACCTTCCAACCAGATCACCCGCCAGTTTAAATAACCTTCCCCCACTTCCAGACCCATCACGCTCTTGGCTTAAGTAGCTATCAACCATTTCCACGACCCACCATGCCCATGGTTCATGTAACCTTCCACCTAATCACCTTGGGTTTATGTAACCTTCCACCCATCCACTCCCCATCACCCCCTTGGTTTCTGTACCCATTCACCACTACAAGCCCCAATCACACACTGGGTTTAAGTAACCTTCCACCACGTCCATCACTCCTCCCCTGGTTTAGTAAATCATCCACCTCGTCCAGGCCTCTCAACTCCCTTGGTTTAAGAATCCACAACCCCTTTCATCTCCATCAACCCCTTGGTTTATACACCCATCACCCATCCATCACTGTGATCTCTTTACCACCCTTGGTTTATGAATCCATCCACCACTTCCAATCCCTAGCACTCCCTAGTTTTATGGATAAGTAAATTACTTTCAATCTCTAGCATATTGCCTAGGTTTATGTACCCATCCAACAATTACAAACCCTAACACTCCCTAGGTTTATGTACCCATCTAACCATTCCAATCAATAGCACTGCCTAGGTTTATGGTCCCATCCAACCCTTCCAATCCCTAGCACTACCTAGGTTTATGTACTCATCTAACACTTCCAATCCATAGCACTCCCTAGGTTTATGTACCCATCTAACCATTCCAATCAATAGCACTGCCTAGGTTTATGGTCCCATCCAACCCTTCCAATCCCTAGCACTACCTAGGGTTATGGACCCATCCAACACTTCCAATCCCGAGCACTCCCTAGGTTTATGTACCCATCTAACCATTCCAATCAATAGCACTCCCTAGGTTTATGGACCCATCCAACACTTCCAATCCCGAGCACTACCTAGGGTTATGTACCCTTCTAACACTTCTAACCCCTAGCACTCCCTAGGTTTATGGACCCATCCAACCCTTCCAATCCCTATCACTACCTAGGTTTATGTACCCATCTAACACTTCCAATCCCTAGCACTACCTAGATTTATGTACCCACCCAACACTTCCAATCCCTAGTTTTATGTACCCATCTAACACTTCCAATCCCTACCTAGGCTTATGTACCCATCTAACACTCCCAATCCCTAGCACTCCCTTGGTTTATGGTCCCATCTAACACTTCCAATCCCTAGCACTCCCTAGGTTTATGTATCCACCCAACACTTCCAATCCCCAGCACCGCCAAGGTTTATGTACCTATCTAACACTTCCAATCCCCAGCACTCTCTAAATGTATGTATCCATCCAAAACTCCCAATCTCTAGGTTTATATACCCATCTAACACTTTCAATCCGCAGCACTCCCAAGGTTTATGTACCCATCCAATACTCCCAATCCCTAGCACTCCCTAAATCTACGTACCCATCCAACACTCCTAATCCCTAGGTTTATTTACCCATCTAACACTTCCAATCCCTAGCACTACCTAGGTTTATGTACCCATCTAACACTTCCAATCCCTAGCACTACCTAGGTTTATGTACCCATCTAACACTTCCAATCCCTAGCACTACCTAGGTTTATGTATCCTTCTAACACTTCCAATCCTTAGGTTTATGTACCCATCTAACACTTCCAATCCCTAGCAATCCCTACATTTATGTATCCATCCAACACTCCGAATCCCTAGGTGTATATGCCCATCTAACACTTTCAATCCCTAGCACTCCCTAAATGTATGTATTCATCCAACACTCCCAATCCCTAGGTTTATATACCCATCTAACACTTTCAATCCCTGGCACGCCCTAGGTTTATGTATCCATCCAACACTCCCAATCCCTAGGTATATATATCCCCATCTAACACTTTCAATCCCTAGAACTCCCTAGGTTTATGTATCCATCCAACACTCCCAATCCCTAGGTTTATGTATCCACCCAACACTTCCAATACCCAGCACTCCCTAGGTTTATGTATCCATCCAACACTCCAGATCCCTAGGTTTATATACCCAAATAACACTTCCAATTCCCAGCACTCCCTAGGTTTATATACCCATCCAACACCCCCAATCCCTAGCAATCCCTAGGTTTATGTATCCATCCAACATTCCCAATCCCTAGCACTACCTAGGTTTATGTACCCATCTAACACTTTCAATCCCTAGCACTCCCTAGGTTTATGTATCCATCAATCAATCAATCAATCATCGCATTTATATAGCGCACTACTTACCCAGAGGGTCTCAAGGCGCTGGGGGAGGGGGATCTGCTACTGCTCAAACAACCAGGTCTTGAGTTGCTTCCTGAAGGCGAGGTGGTCCTGGGTCAGGCGGAGGTGGGTGGGGAGGGAGTTCCATGTCTTGGCGGCGAGGTAGGAGAAGGACCGTCCCCCTGTGGTGGCTCTACGGATGCGGGGGACGGCGGCGATGGCGTGGCTGGTCGATCAAAGCTGGCGTTTGGGAGAGTAGAAGTTGAGGCGGCTGTTGAGGTATCCTGGGCCTTGGCTGTGTAGGGCTTTGTGTGCGTGGGTGAGGAGACGGAAGGTGATTCTCTTGTTGACCGGGAGCCAGTGCAGGTCTCTCAGGTGTCCGGAGATGTGGCTGCGGCGGGGGATGTCCAGGATGAGTCGTGCTGAGGCGTTCTGGATCCGCTGGAGTCTCTTCTGGAGTTTGGCGGTGGTTCCGGCGTAGAGGGCGTTGCCGTAGTCCAGACGGCTGGTGACGAGGGCCTGGGTGACCGTCTTCCTGGTCTCGGTGGGGATCCACCATAAGATCTTACGTAGCATGCGCAGGATGTTGAAGTACGACGAGGAGACGGCGTTGACTTGTCTGGTCATGGAGAGGGAGGAGTCCAGGATGAAGCCCAGGTTGCGTGCGTGGTCTGTTGGTTTGGGTGCGCTGCCTAGGGCGGGGGGCCACCAGGAGTCGTCCCAAGCGGCGGGTGAGGATCCCAGGATGAGGACTTCCGTCTTATCTGAGTTCAGTTTCAGGCGGCTGTTCTTCATCCATTCGGCTACCTCTTTCATCCCTTCGCGAAGGTTGGCTCTGGCGGTGGCGGGGTCGTTGGTAAGGGAGAGGATCAGCTGGGTGTCGTCGGCGTAGGAGATGATGTTGAGGTTGTGCTGGCGTGCGATGTCTGCGAGGGGGCTCATGTAGATGTTGAAGAGGGTTGGACTGAGCGAGGAGCCTTGAGGGACGCCGCAGATGACTTCGGTGGCTTCAGATCTGAACGGAGGGAGGCGGACTCTCTGTGTCCTTCCGGCGAGGAAGGAGATGATCCACTCCAGTGCCTTCTCCTGGACTCCGACGTTGCTGAGGCGTTGTACTAGGGTACGATGGCAGACAGTGTCGAATGCCGCGGAGAGGTCTAGGAGGATGAGGGCCGCTGTTTCTCCGTTGTCGAGCAGCGCTCGGATGTCATCAGTGACTGCGATCAGGGCGGTCTCGGTGCTGTGGTTGGCCCGGAAGCCAGACTGCAAGGGGTCGAGGGATCCGTTCGTCTCGAGGAAGGCGGCCAGCTGCTTGTTGACGGTCTTCTCGATGACTTTTGCAGGAAACGGGAGCAGCGAGATGGGGCGGTAGTTTTTGAGGTCGGTGGGGTCAGCCGATGACTTCTTGAGTAGAGCGCTGAGTTCGGCGTGCTTCCAGCTCTCCGGGAAGGAAGCGGTGTCGAAGGATGTGTTGATGATGTCCCGCAGGTGGGGTGCGATGACAGCGTCGGCCTTGTTGAAGACGTGGTGAGGGCAGGGGTCGGTCGGAGATCCGGAGTGGATGGAGTTCATCGTGCGGACGGTGTCTTCGGTGCTGATCGGAGTCCAGGCGCGGAGGGTGGTGGTGGGGGGCGGTGGTTCGGTCATGGTGTTCGTCGGTTGAGTGCTGAAGCTGTTGTGTATGTCCGCGATCTTGTTGTGGAAGTAGGAGGCGAGGGAGTTGCAGAGGTCTTGCGAAGGGGTGATGTCGTTGTTTCCGGCGTTGGGGTTGGAGAGCTCTTTGACGATGTTGAAGAGTTCTTTGCTGTTGTGTGCGTTGTTGTCCAGTCGTTCCTTGAATGCAGTTTTCTTGGTGGCGCGGATGAGTTGGTGGTGTTTTCGGGTGGCGAGCTTGAGGGCAGTCATGTTGTCCGGTGTTGGGTCTCTGCGCCAGGTTCTCTCGAGGGCTCGGCAGTTCTTCTTGGAGCTCTTGAGTTCGTCGGTGAACCATGGGGCTTTCTTGCTACCGGGTCTGCTGGGCGGGGTCCTCAGGGGGGCGAGCTCGTCTGCGCAGTCGCTGATCCACTTCGTGAGGTTGGTGGCCGCCTGGCTAGGGTTCGTTGTGCTGGTGGGAGGGTTCATGCTCAGGGAGGACGCGAGCTGGTCGGCTGTGATCTTGTTCCAGCTCCTGCGTGCAGCCTGTTGCTGGTGGTGGTGGATCGTGGTCCTTGCGAAGCTGAAGTGGACGCAGCTGTGGTCCGTCCAGTGGAGTCCGGTGGCTTGGCTGAAGGCGATGTCCTTGCTGGATGAGAAGACGGGGTCGAGTGTGTGTCCGGCGTAGTGGACACACACTCCCAATCCCTAGGTTTATATACCCATCTAACACTTTCAATTCCCAGCACTCCCTAGGTTTATGGTCTTATTAACACTTCCAATCCCTAGCATTCCCTGGGTTTATGTACCCATCTAACACTTTCAATCCCTAGCACTCCCTAGGTTTATGTACCCATCCAACACTCCCAATCCCTAGGTTTATGTACCCATCCAACACTTCCTATCCCGAGCACGACCTAGGTTTATGGACCCATTAACACTTCCAATCCCTAGCATTCCCTGGGTTTGTGGATCCAGCCGTCAATTCCAGTCCCTTACACCTTGTTAGATTATGTATCCATCCACCTTTTCTAGACCCATCTTGCCCATGGCTCACCCGTCTATCCACTGTTCAAACTCCCATCACCACCAGCTGCCTGGGATAACCGATTGATTTTCTTGTGTAGATGCTCTGTTCTTGCAAACATATACACACTGTAAACAATCATCACAACATTTAGTGCTCAGTGAAAAACGAGATGTACCAAGCTGTATAAATTATTCCAAGTCAATGTTTCTACATTTTTAAAGGTAAGGGTGGGCTATGAAACAATAGAAACTAAACAACACACTATAATTCATATAGATATTTTGAAAAGCAACATTCGGCATCCTCTGAAAATAGAGCTTGTCATCCTATTTCTCATATTCTATCATGCAGGACATTTGTTTTCCAAATACTATATATAAACATTATCCTTAAATTCTGTACAAGCCTAACCAATTAGGATCAATTCGGGGCCACCAGTCCTCAAGAATTGTACCTACATTTAAACATTCTGAAATTAGGATCTATACCTTACTCCAGCACTTTAAATTGGCAGGTACTGTCCGGTACGGAGTACCTGCACTTCTTTCATTTGGGAGGGAGCGTACCAGCACTTTTCAGCACGGCTGCAATACATTGAATGGAAGAGTTCCGGCACTTTCCAGCACTGCAGTGTTGCAATACATTTATTGGAAGAGTGCTGGCACTTCTCAGGAGCAAACAGGTACTCTAAATTAGGGACATGTGCACTTTCCTGTTTCCATTTAAAGCATTGCCTTGCTTCTGAGGTTTGTGCATGGAAGCCATATTCCCAATGCTGGAATTGATGTGTTTCTCAAATCCGCATCACAATTTGATTCCACATGCCAAAGGCACCTGTGGCGGTACCATCTTGTAAGTCTTGTAACATGGCATCATACACATGTTTCAGCACAGCCTTTACCATCTGGCACCGCCTTGGAAGGGCCAGTGTTAAGGTTTCTAATGCCGCATGAGCTTCCAGTAACATGTATTCTTTTGCTGTTAAAAGTGACAGGATAGGAGATGGGGCCCAGGGGCAGAAGAGTCACCCGAACAGCATCAATGGCACATATCTGTCCCTGATGGGGGGGGACTGAGAATCGAGATCGAGGGGCACCAGTGAAGGAACGTTTTCAGTCTTGGAGAATCCTCTCACCGTCCCAAGGACCAGACAAGAATGCGTGGCCTTGCGGCCCGGGCTGAAACTAGAGCTGGGTGTAAATTCCACTATGCTGGCGGAGGTTTGCCCACTCCGCGTTCAGCTTAGAAGGCAGAGATCCGGCAAAACTCCACGAACGGCCGCGTGATGGAGTTTTTTCTTGCCAACATTAAGTTTGCAAGCACGAGTAAGAATTTGTGTCCCTCGCACAAGTTTGGGGCACGAGAATGACTCCCTGCGAGACTTCTCGACGCGGGCGGTCGCGGCAGGTTGCAACCGGTCTTGTTGAGAAAGCTGCCACTCGAGTACTCGGATCCTGCAAGCAGTAGGGGTCATGGAGCGATGGCACCAGAGGTCCTCATATCCTGCATGGCAGCGGGGACATGGTGCGATGGCACCAGAGGTCCTTATATACAGCACAGCAGCGGGGACGGACATGGTGTGATGACGCCAGAGGTCCTTATATCCTGCACGGCAGCACCGGACATGGTGCGATGACGCCAGAGATCCTTATACCCTGCACTGCAGAGGGGACATGGTGCGATGACGCCAGAGGTCCTTATATCCTGCATGGCAGCAGGGTCATGGTTCGCTGGCCCAGAGGTCCTTATATCCTGCACGGCAACACCGGACATGGTGCGATGACGCCAGAGGTCCTTATATCCTGCACGGCAGCGGGGACATGGTTCGCTGGCCCAGAGGTCCTTATATCCTGCATGGCAGCGGGGGCATGGTGCGATGACGCCAGAGGTCCTTGTATCCTGCACGGCAGCAGGGGACATGGTTCGCTGGCCCAGAGGTCCTTATATCCTGCACGGCAACACCGGACATGGTGCGATGGCACCAGAGGTCCTTATATCCTGCAAGGCAACACCACACATGGTGTTATGGCACCAGAGGTCCTTATATCCTGCACGGCAGCACCGGACATGGTGAAATGAAATGAAATGAAATTTGATTTGTAGAGCGCATGGCTGCCCGAAAACGTCCCAGTGCTTGCTAGGGAACCCGTCCTGGTATTCCCCTGCGAGATAACCCATTACTGGGCATCCCCAAGGTTAAAGCCAGGCATCCCGCTGCGAGGGGCCGTTGTGGAGATTAAGCAAGCTATTGCCCAGAGTTACAGAGTGGGACTCCATGATTGGAATAGGCACTGAGACGAGAATTGTCAGGTCCGGGGAAATTTGAGCCCAAGACCCGCCGAGGCGGGGAATTGAACCCTGGTCCGGGCCAGAACTCTGCATGAGGGTCTGCCACTCCAACCACTTGAGCCACACTTCTCCACCGATGGCACCAGAGGTCCTTATATCCTGCACGGCAACACCGGACATGGTGTTATGGCACCAGAGGTCCTTACATCCTGCACAGCAACGGGGTCATGGTTCGCTGGCCCAGAGGTCCTTATATCCTGCACGGCAACACCGGACATGGTGCGATGACGCCAGAGGTCCTTACATCCTGCATGGCAGCGGGGACATGGTGCGATGACGCCAGAGGACCTTATATCCTGCACGGCAACACCGGACATGGTGCAATGACGCCAGAGGTCCTTATATCCTGCACGGCAGCGGGGACATGGTTCGCTGGCCCAGAGGTCCTTATATCCTGCATGGCAGCGGGGGGCATGGTGCGATGACGCCAGAGGTTCTTATATCCTGCACCGCAGGGGGACATGGTGCAATGACGGCAGAGGTCCTTATATACTGCATAGCAGCAGGGACATGGTGCAATGGTGCCAGAGGTCCTTATATACCGCACAGCAGCAGGGACATGGTGCAATGACGGCAGAGGTCCTTATATACTGCACAGCAGCGGGGACATGGTGCAATGACGGCAGAGGTCCTTATATACTGCACAGCAGCGGGGACATGGTGCAATGACGGCAGAGGTCCTTATATACTGCACAGCAGCGGGGACATGGTGCAATGACGCCAGAGGTCCTTATATCCTGTATGGCAGCAGGGACATGGTGCGATGACGCCAGAGGTCCTTATATCCTGCATGGCAGCGGGGACATGGTGCGATGCCGCCAGAGGTCCTTATATCCTGCACAGCAGCGGGTACATGGTGCGACGACCCCAGAGGTTCTTATATCCTGCACAGCAGCAGTGGACATGGTGCGAAGATGCCAGAGGTCCTTAAATCCTGCACCGCAGGGGGACATGGTGCGATGCCGCCAGAGGTCCTTATATCCTGCACAGCAGCAGTGGACATGGTGCGAAGATGCCAGAGGTCCTTAAATCCTGTACCGCAGGGGGACATGATGCGATGCCGCCAGAGGTCCTTAAATCCTGCACCGCAGGGGGACATGGTGCGACGACGCCAGAGGTTCTTATATCCTGCACGGCAGCGGGGACATGGTGCGATGCCGCAAGAGGTCCTTGTATCCTGCACGGCAGCAGGGGACATGGTTCGCTGGCCCAGATGTCCTTATATCCTGCACGGCAACACCGGACATGGTGCGATGGCACCAGAGGTCCTTATATCCTGCACGGCAGCACCGGACATGGTGCGATGGCACCAGAGGTCCTTATATCCTGCAAGGCAACACCACACATGGTGTTATGGCACCAGAGGTCCTTATATCCTGCACGGCAGCACCGGACATGGTGAAATGAAATGAAATGAAATTTGATTTGTAGAGCGCATGGCTGCCCGAAAGCGTCCCAGCGCTTGCTTAGGGAACCCGTCCTAGTATTCCCCTGCGAGATAACCCATTACTGGCCATCCCCAAGGTGAAAGCCAGGCATCCCGCTGCGAGGGGTCGTTGTGGAGATTAAGCAAGCTATTGCCCAGAGTTACAGAGTGGGACTCCATGATTGGAATAGGCACTGAGACGAGAATTGTCAGGTCCGGGGAAATTTGAGCCCAAGACCCGCCGAGGCGGGGAATTGAACCCTGGTCCGGGCCAGACCTCTGCATGAGGGTCTGCCGCTCCAACCACTTGAGCCACACTTCTCCACCGATGGCACCAGAGGTCCTTATATCCTGCACGGCAACACCGGACATGGTGTTATGGCACCAGAGGTCCTTACATCCTGCACAGCAACGGGGTCATGGTTCGCTGGCCCAGAGGTCCTTATATCCTGCACGGCAGCGGGGTCATGGTTCGCTGGCCCAGAGGTCCTTATATCCTGCACGGCAACACCGGACATGGTGCGATGACGCCAGAGGTCCTTACATCCTGCATGGCAGCGGGGACATGGTGCGATGACGCCAGAGGACCTTATATCCTGCACGGCAACACCGGACATGGTGCAATGACGCCAGAGGTCCTTATATCCTGCACGGCAGCGGGGACATGGTTCGCTGGCCCAGAGGTCCTTATATCCTGCACGGCAGCGGGGACATGGTGCGATGACGCAAGAGGTCCTTGTATCCTGCACGGCAGCAGGGGACATGGTTCGCTGGCCCAGAGGTCCTTATATCCTGCCCGGCAACACCGGACATGGTGCGATGGCACCAGAGGTCCTTATATCCTTCACGGCAGCACCGGACATGGTGCGATGGCACCAGAGGTCCTTATATCCTGCAAGGCAACACCGGACATGGTGTTATGGCACCAGAGGTCCTTACATCCTGCACCGCAACGGGGTCATGGTTCGCTGGCCCAGAAGTCCTTATATCCTGCACGGCAGCGGGGTCATGGTTCGCTGGCCCAGAGGTCCTTATATCCTGCACGGCAACACCGGACATGGTGCGATGACGCCAGAGGTCCTTATATCCTGCATGGCAGCGGGGACATGGTGCGATGACGCCAGAGGACCTTATATCCTGCACAGCAGTGGGGGACATGGTGCGATGACGCCAGAGGTCCTTATATCCTGCATGGCAGCAGGGTCATAGTGCGATGACGCCAGAGGCCCTTATATCCTGCACGGCAGCGGGGGCATGGTGCGATGACGCCAGAGGTCCTTATATCCTGCACGGCAGCAGGGTCATAGTTCGCAGGCCCAGAGGTCCTTATATCCTGCACGGCAGCGGGGACATGGTTCGCTGGCCCAGAGGTCCTTATATCCTCCACGGCAGCGGGGACATGGTGAGATGGCGCCAGAGGTCCTTATATCCTGCACGGCAGCGGGGACATGGTTCGCTGGCCCAGAGGTCCTTATATCCTGCACGGCAGCGGGGACATGGTGCAATGACGCCAGAGGTCCTTATATCCTGCACGGCAGCGGGGACATGGTGCGATGGCGCCAGAGGTTCTTATATCCTGCACGGCAGCGGGGACATGGTGCGATGGCGCCAGAGGTCCTTATATCCTGCACGGCAGCGGGGACATGGTGCAATGACGCCAGAGGTCCTTATATCCTGCATGGCAGCAGGGACATGGTGCGATGACGCCAGAGGTCTTTATATCCTGCATGGCAGCAGGACATGGTGTGATGACGCCAGAGGTCCTTATATCCTGCACGGCAGCGGGGACATGGTTCGCTGGCCCAGAGGTCCTTATATCCTGCACGGCAGCGGGGACATGGTGAGATGGCGCCAGAGGTCCTTATATCCTGCACGGCAGCGGGGACATGGTGAGATGGCGCCAGAGGTCCTTATATCCTGCACCGCAGGGGGACATGGTGCAATGACGGCAGAGGTCCTTATATACTGCATAGCAGCAGGGACATGGTGCAATGGCACCAGAGGTCCTTATATACCGCACAGCAGCAGGGACATGGTGCAATGACGGCAGAGGTCCTTATATACTGCACAGCAGCGGGGACATGGTGCAATGACGGCAGAGGTCCTTATATACTGCACAGCAGCGGGGACATGGTGCAATGACGGCAGAGGTCCTTATATACTGCACAGCAGCGGGGACATGGTGCAATGACGCCAGAGGTCCTTATATCCTGCATGGCAGCAGGGACATGGTGCGAAGACGCCAGAGGTCCTTATATCCTGCATGGCAGCGGGGACATGGTGCGATGCCGCCAGAGGTCCTTATATCCTGCACAGCAGCGGGGACATGGTGCGACGACCCCAGAGGTTCTTATATCCTGCACAGCAGCAGTGGACATGGTGCGAAGATGCCAGAGGTCCTTAAATCCTGCACCGCAGGGGGACATGGTGCGATGCCGCCAGAGGTCCTTATATCCTGCACAGCAGCAGTGGACATGGTGCGAAGATGCCAGAGGTCCTTAAATCCTGTACCGCAGGGGGACATGGTGCGATGCCGCCAGAGGTCCTTAAATCCTGCACCGCAGGGGGACATGGTGCGACGACGCCAGAAGTTCTTATATCCTGCACGGCAGCGGGGACGGGGGGCGATGATGCCAGAGGTCCTTAAATCCTGCACCGCAGGGGGACATGGTGCGACGACGCCAGAGGTCCTTATATCCTGCACGGCAGTGGGGACAGGGTGCGATGATGCCAGAGGTCCTTAAATCCTGCACCGCAGGGGGACATGGTGCGACGACGCCAGAGGTTCTTATATCCTGCACGGCAGCAGGGACATGGTGCGACGACGCCAGAGGTTCTTATATCCTGCACGGCAGCGGGGACATGGTGCAAGGACGCCAGAGGTCCTTATATACTGCACGGCAGCGGGGACATGGTGCAATGATGCCAGAGGTCCTTATATCCTGCACGGCAGCGGGGACATGGTGCGATGGCGCCAGAGGTCCTTATATCCTGCACGGCAGCGGGGACATGGTGCGATGGCGCCAGAGGTCCTTATATCCTGCACGGCAGCGGGGACAGGGTGCGATGATGCCAGAGGTCCTTAAATCCTGTACCACAGGGGGACATGGTGCAATGACGCCAGAGGTCCTTATATCCTGGACGGCAGCGGGGACAAGGTGCGATGACGCCAGAGGTCCTTATATCCTGCACCGCAGGGGGACATGGTGCGATGACGCCAGAGGTCCTTATATCCTGCACCGCAGGGGGACATGGTGCGAATAAGCCAGAGGTCCTTCTATCCTGCATGGCAGCGGGGACATGGTGCAATGACGCCAGGGGTCCTTATATACTGCACGGCAGCAGGACATGGTACGATGACACCGGAGGTCCTTGGATCCTGCACCTTAGCATGAAGCTTGGTGTCTTGAAGCCCAGGTGACCGGGGGCTGGTACCTTGGTATAGTGGTAGCTCCTGCACCGCAGCATTGGAAGAATCAGCAGTCCTCTCACACCTCCTGCTGAAACTCACTGCTCCCGACCCTCTCACACACTCTAAACAAGAGGACTTGCAGAGAAGCTTCTCACCAGATAATATCCTAACTTCTGCACTCTAGTAACGTCATCTTGACTGCGGCAGACTAAACACACAAGCATCTGGGCCAGCCTCGCCCACCACAATCACGCCTTGCCGCTTGGCGCCATCCCTGCAGGTGCCCTTGGGCCTGCCCGCAGTACCTGGTATTTTCAGCACTGCGCCTTGACACACTGGCACAGCCCATCACAGTTTATTTGTCCACCCGGAGCTGCCTGGATACCACTAAGCACAACTTAGCGACAGAAATAGAAGCAGCGAAGGCGTGGTGCCCACGCGCACACACCTGTGCATCGGTATTAGTGGACTTTAATAACAGGAGTCCTTGGCAGGTAGTTTCACTGTCCTCCTGGCTGCAATAGAAGGTGTCTCATTAGCCAGGCTGTTATTACCACCCCGGCAATTAGTGGCTATTGTTAGCTGCGCCATATTACGCGTATTAGCCTCACAGTCCGCTCACGCACAGCATTGTTGTCTCACAAAGGACAGGGCAGCCCTTTCCATTCACTGACTTGTTGAGTCCACCTCTTTGACCTTTACTTACATTTCAAAGGCTGCCTCTAAAGTATAGGTTTTTGGTTTAAGATCTATCTTTGACTCAGTAAGAGGCCGAATCTGTTCTTCACCCGGCTTAAAATGTCTGCCCTTCTCCTGTGACGCAAGCAGAAAGACTGCGTCCAGCATGGTGAAAGTGGGTCACAGGCGTGCACTCAATGCATTTAAATGACACAAGCCTTAGAAACCGACACGAGTCTGTGAGTACCTGCTGCGTCCACAGCCCCTGGGGCGGGCCTGGATCTAGTTTCGGTGCGCGTGCGCGGCCTCCGCCGCCCGGATCTCACCCCAGGAAGCAGAACTGGTTTCTGGAATCTGGGTCCGTCGCGTGACCTTTCAGGAATGAATGGGGAGTATTCCTTATTTGCGTTGTAAATGCATGAATAGTAAAAGCATGTTTTTTTAAATGTTTGGATAAGGTAAGTATGGGTATAGGGGTATATGTTTTGGGGTACTGAGGTATGTGTTTTGGGGTGTTTGATATTTTAAGGGTTCAGATATAGTTTTGGGTTATGGGGTAGAGGGGTATTTTTAGGGTTCAGGGCTAGGTTTGGGTTTTGGGGTATAGGGGCATTTTTAGGGTTCAGGGGTAGGTTTGGGTTTTGGGGTACAGGGGTATTTTAAGGGTTCAGGGCTAGGTTTGGGTTTTGGAGTACAGGGGTATTTTTAGGGATCAGGGCTAGGTTTGGGTTTTGGGATACAGGGGTATTTTTAGGGTTCAGGGGTAGGTTTGGGTTTTGGGGTACAGGGGTATTTTAAGGGTTCCGGGCTAGGCTCGGGTTTTGGGGTACTGGGGTATTTTGGGGTTCAGGGGTAGGTTTGGGTTTAGGGGTACAGGGGTATTTTAAGGGTTCAGGGCTAGGTTCGGGTTTTGGGGTACAGGGGTATTTTAGGGTTCAGGGGTAGGTTTGGGTTTTGGGGTGCAGTGGTATTTTTAGGGTTCAGGACTAGGTTTGGGTTGTGGGGTACAGGGGTACTTTTAGCGTTTAGGGATAGGTTTGGGTTTTGGGGTACAGGGTATATTTATAGAGTTAAGATGGGTTCGTGTTTAAGGGTGTTGGGGTATTTTAAGGAGTAAGGGTGGGTTATGACTATGGGGTGCAGGGGTATTTAAAGTGAGCAGGGTGGGATTAGCACACGATATGAGACATGGCATGAAGGGCGGAACGTACCACACGCCCCCAGCGTTTGTCACGCCCCCAGCACAAGCCCACAGCACAACGCAGACACGCCCACAAGGGACTACTTTGCTGGCACGGTTCTTTTACCTTTTAAATGTATATGGTGGGCGTCGGCATAGCCTATGTCCTTCTGCTGCAACTGCCCTTTCCAACGCTGTATTGGTTGTTGTGATTGGTGCTGGGGTTCCTGAGATTACCCGCCTCAAAGGTTTGGGCTCTCTCTTTATTATATTAGTATGGATATATATATATACACACACACACACACACACACACACACACACACACATATATATATATATATATATATATATATATATATATATATATATATATATATATATATATACGCAACACACATATATATGTGTGTATATATGTATGTAAATGTACATATATGTATTAAGTCATTTTATTCATGTTCGAATAATTAAAATCATTACATGTCTGAAAACTGTACGTTAAAATTACACATAAATGAAAACGACAATTAATACAACCAGCACCTAAATAATAAGGCTTTTAAGAAACTGCAGGGTTGAGGGAGGGTAGAGATACATTGCTGAGTGCAAACTAGTGATGCCTCCTGCAGCTTCAGGCTCGGGCTGCTTGGCAGATGGGCACTTCAGGGTGTTTTAATCTGGACTGGATGGCATCCTGCAGAGAGCAGGGCCACGCCGCCATGAAGAGCACTGCGTGTAGTCCTTGGAGGTATCAATGCTGGTTGGCTGCTGCTATCCTGACATTTGAGTGCCAAACGTGTCGTGTGCAGCAGAGAGCTAATATCTTTCTGTAGCGACTGCAGTGGGTAAAAGTCGAATAGGTTGATACATTTCCCCAGTCTGGCTAGTGTACTTGGTGTGGTTTCAGCAGGGGCGGCTCTAGGCTCATGGCGGCCCTGGGCAGGGAGCATAGGTAGGGGGCCCCGGAAGAGGGGCTCCGGGCGGGGCAGAGCGCGGAGGCCAGTGAAGAGGGGGGTCAGGGTGTTTGGAAGTGGAACAGAGCCAATGGCCGCCAAATCCCTGCCAGGGGCTGCCACGCAAATATGTATCCATCCTCAGAGGATTATTATATTAAGGATATATATTGGTGTGGCGGCCCCTGGGGTTTGGTGGCCCTGTGCAGGTGCACTGCTCGCACATGCCTAAGGCCGTCTCTGGTTTCAGAGAAGCATAGGTCTAAGGCCTCCTTGTAGCGTTTGATGCCGTTAGACCGAAACGGAGGGAAAATCAGGCGGTGCCGTTCGTTGGCGGGTTTGGGACAGCAAGAGCAGGTGAAGCCAGGATTCTTTGCGGTAGTTGCATAACCTGCATAATTTTGCCTCCACTGGGGGCCCGACAGGATTCAAGTCCAAGATTGGCAAAGCAATGAGCCTCATATAAAGGATTTTCCTGCAAGCCTTGGCTGAGAGAGCGTGTTTAAAATAGGGCTGTGCCTTCCCCGAGGTGTAAGATTCATCCCACGTCTCAGTGGTGGGGCCGGCACGAAGTCTTTCGATGTCCCGTTCAAACGAGGTTATGGACACCTGCCGGTTCACAGCTTTTTTCCAGGCTGAGAATGGAATTTCTTGGGTAGGCAGGCTGTCTGCCCTTATATTCAAGCTGATGACTGTCTACAATACTAAGTTAGTTTTAACTCTTGAAAAACAAAATTTATTGTGTATAAATAAAAAAGAGAACCAAGATAATAAGATTCCCCAAACCGCGGACATTCGGTGTAAAGTTTTCTGCCACAGGGGTTACTCACATGCAAAAACTTCACAAAAGCCATTTTGTCCTGTGGTTTTCTCAGTTTCTTTCCTCTCATCTAAATGTTGTATCATGTAGAGTTGTATCCTGCTATGTAAACATCCTTTGTTCTGCTTCTTGTTTTGAGCACTCTGGATACAAGTAACTTAAAAGTTAGAATCTTTCTGCGTGTGTCCACATATTCCAAGCTACTGTGGTTTTTTTTTTTTAATGGCATGTAATAATCTGATTCTATTCTCTTTTTACAACAAATATCGAACAGCTTTTTGAAGTGTTTAGTAGATTCTATTTGTATACTTCACGTGGGAGAGTAGGATCTGCTTCTTATAGTTACCCCCACTTTTTGCTGATGTTTTATTGTTTTTCGACTTTAGTCTGGCTGGGGTACTGCTATCCAGGACCCCAGCCTAGCTGCTTCTTCTCTAAAAAAACAGCATGTACTTTAAGTACACCACAGATTGGATTCTGGGGTACCCTTATAAGTCCCCAGTATATGGTATCCTATATGCCCAGGGCATAGGTACCCCAGAGCCCTCTCAGGGGCTGCGGCATATATTATGCCACCCCTGAGAGACCATTCAAAATGACACAACAGCTCTGCTTCAGCAGCCTGTGTAAGGTGGTGTATGCACCCCTTACTTAGATATAGGTTCCCTGTATCTACCTTATATCACTGCACATATAAACTTACCAGTCCCCCTATGGCAGGCCTTATCAATCCTGAAGGCAGGGTGCTGGGTTTTGTGTGAGAGGGTGCCCATGCATGAGCAGGGCCCCTCTACAGCTTTTGGAATCTATTCTCCGGGGTTATTCTGTGATGCAGCCAACCATATATTTTTAAGTGCATTATAACCTCACGTTAAATGCTAACTTTGAAATGGCTGCAAGGAAACATGTTGTGTTTGGTGTCAAACACTTTGGAATCATACCTCCCCGCCAGTACTGGCGGGGGAGGTATGATTCCACCCTCCTAGAGGGAGAAATATGACTACACCGGTACACCCGGTACCAGCTTCACAGAACACTGGCATCACAAAATGGATGCTGCCAGCCACAGACATGCGTCTGCCCTCCTGCTGCTAGATGAAACTCAGGCAGGGGAGGCTGGATAATAGGTTTCCAGTCAAAGGGAGGTGTGACCACCTCCCAGACAGGCTCTAGTGTATTGGGGCTGGGTGAGTGCACTCTAAGAGTGCTTTGATGTCTGCACTGTGGGCACATTTGGTGTTCCTGTGCATAGTCCAGCTCAAACCAGTTGCAGGGGCACCCAGCCCCTGCTCTGGTGCGAAACTGAACAAAGGACATGGGTGTAGCCACCCCTCTGTCCTGACCCTCTAAAAAGTGGGTCCACAGAGTTTGTCCCACCCCTTCCTTGGGTATAAAGTAGGAACCCCTGACTACAGGACTTTAGATTTACCTGAACGAAACTCTGCTACAGAATCCCAGAACTTCAACTATCTACACTTCGTTGGATGACCGAAGGATCTCCCTTGGAGTAAAGGAGTTAATCCCCAGCAAGGCAGGCACCAAAGACGCATCTGTCTGGTTTGCAACTACGCAGCTACTGAAGGACTCCGAAGACTTTGCAACACAGGAGGTGAGTTTCCAAGCTTCCCTGAGGCCAATCCGTGCTCTGAGCAAACCTCAGATCCAAAGCCCTCGTGGGGACCGTGCAACCCAAACCCCTGGACACCGTGCACATTTGCAGCAGCATATGCTTTTTGGCGATCCCTGAGGCTGTGCTTTGGACTACTTGTAGTCCAGACCCTAAGCAGTGATTCCACCAAAGATTACTGGCATACACTCCACGAGTGACCCGTGGGCTGGTATTTAGTGATTCCTCTTAAAAGGTCCCTTCGCGATCCCTTGTCCGTCGACTTGTGGGGCCCTGAGAAGGGTACTGTTACTTTCAACGATCTTACTTGGTTGCTCCAGACATACCCTGACTCTCCATCGCTTGGGGAGTCACCAGGACCTTACTGGTCCACACCGAAGCCTTTTTACTCTCACTGTGTGGGTTGCTGTTGCCAAGGCTTGTTGGTCTCCAATCAGGACACAGACCCCCCCCCAGCACTCTAGAACCTTCTTGGGACAGCTCGCCTGTAGACTCTGGTCGTCTTCGACATCTCCTGGTCTCCGTGGCAGCAGAGTCAAGCTTCACCTATTTGCACCTAAGGCACCCGACATTGGTGGGCATTCATCTACTGAGCCCCTGGTCACTGGCAAGTGATCCAGACTCTGTCCCCTCTGCTTTCAGGTTCTTCACATCTCCGATCCAGGCTTAGATCACATCGGACACTTTTCCTTTCCACGGCAGCAGCACTTTGCAACAACTCTTCATTGAAATCAGCAAAGATTTCTGACACCATTTGACACATATGCACCCGGCTTACCTGAGTGAGGTAACACGAGTACTCTGGTGCTCACATGGGTGCTGGCCTTAGAACCTTCTATTTCTAAAAGGGTTTGCTCCAAGTCTTCTCTGAAGTGTCCTTAAACTCTAAAATTCCAACCGCGACTTTCCCATAGGATTGTACGGAGCTCGGAGCTGTGTTCTCACACTGCACTCGTCCCCTGTGGGTCCCCTGTGGGTCCCCTGTGTCACTACCTTGGGTGGTTCATTGGGGTCCCAGCAATTCTACATGCCCTAGGCACTATGTCTAGTCAAGTCGGGGTTGTTATACCACTTTCTTAATATATGGTTTAGTCTCCCCCTGGGGCCCGTTGTATATTGTGCTATTTACTTGCATTCTAGTGTTTTAATATTGTGTACCTTGCTCTCTAATTTCATAAAGAGATTGGTAGAGAGTGTTTAGTAATAAATACATATATTTTATATATACCTTATGTGGTCCTCCATTCATTTGATCATTTAGGAGATTATAATCTGGTAAAAAAAAAGCTGCTTTACACTTTATATCCCTCCAGTCTCTAGCTAAACTGGGTTTTAAAGGCCCTTTCCCTCATTATGGGCCGAACCGGTTTAGCTATGGGAAGCATGCTATAAAGCTGTATTACATTTCAGTATAAGGTGGATACTTTCTCTATTTTGAGTAAAAGGGGGAGTGGTAAACAAAATGATATTATACCATTTTTAAATGTTTTAATTACATTTTACAAAGACTGTTTTAGGTCAAAAAATGCTCTTTTACCAATCAAATTAATTTAACTTAAGATATTAAGAGAAAAATTTAGCTTAAACGAAATAAATAAAGAAATGAATGAGTAAATAAACAAGATGCTGCAAAAACTATGCACAACCCAAGAAGGCCATCTGGTCACGATGGGATGGAAGTCATTTAGAGTGAAAAGCAGCAATCCACCAGCGACACACAATGCGTCTCCTCTGACACAGACTAACTACAGGGTGAGTAAAACACTAAGAACACAGATTCAGAAATGGCTTATGCAAAGACAAACTTCTAAAGCATTGGGATTCATGCCTAACAAGAAAACAAAATACAAGCACTGGCACAGTCAATAGATTTGATTCAATGTGCAGGAGTGGACGGAGAGGGCTATAGTAATCCCTCACGCAGTTCAATGCAAGCACTTGAGTGGAGGCGGAAGGATACACCCAAACAGCCAATGGAATTGGGTGACAGTAGGCTGAATCAAGACGCGATCGACAAAGGCTTAAGCCAATAGCAGAGGCTGGTCGAAGGAAACATGGTGCAAAGGGGTGTACCCAAAGCCGACTCCGGGTACGCGTAAGCAAATAGGTCTGTCTAACGGCTGCTCTGGCAAACCCAGACCCAATAAAATCAGATTCTGGTACATGCTCTCTTCTCACAGTTTCTCAGAATTGAGTAGCTCAGTCAACACACAAGCCAAGTACTGAGTATAGGACTAACAAAACACCTCAGAAGTAAAGTGTGCTGCATCGTTTGTGCACAACATGCACCAGTTCACCAGCAAAACTCAATGCTCCACTTTTAAAATCAGACATTTGAGCAGGAAAAATGGCATCCCAGTTGAACTGATAATAGCAAGAAACATTTCAACAAGAAAAGTTGTCCACAGTATCAGCTGCAGGGTACCTGAGCAGTATATCAGTCAGGGTGGAATAATATAGTGATGGTTATTTAGGTAATAGGTGGTGGAAGTAGGACATAGACACAAGAACACAAATTGTATTTTACATTTTTTTTTTTGCAGTTTTATATGGCGCAAACTGGATCCGAAGGTTTGAGAGCGCTTTACATAGCACCAGTTGCATTACAGACTGACACATTCATTTTTGGTAGGCACGGGGAGATTGAGTGATTTGCCCAGCTCCAAAGTCGGCAGCTCTGCACGTTAAGCCACATCCTCGCCCCTATCTCTTGTATACGTATTTACACAGCCTGATGTCTTGAGACGGTGAGGTTGGTGTGCGGAAACCAGTTAGGATTCACCTACCAAGGTCCCTCTTGAGATTTCTGAAGGCGGTATGCAGAGGTTTGGAGCACATATCACCCAGAGGAGACTCCAGCGCAGGGGACCGAGTAAACGAAAGGAGCAGAATCCACTGAGATAAAGGGTGGGTCAACAAGGTACAAGGTGCAAGGTATCTGCTGATGAGTGAGGTGTAGTATCTCAGGGTTTGGAAGACTAGCGTTGATAACTTCCAGAGATCCTTTGAAGACAGCCACCCGGCTTGTTGACTATAGACCCACCAGAAGATATGAATATATCGGCAGTGCGGAAGGAGCGCAATGGACTCATTTTTCTGAATATCCCGTCATTGCAATCCGGCTTCTGTGGCTGTGTCAGGTATGAGTGTTTCCAAGTACTTAAGAGAGAGCCCAGGTGTACTCTGAACTCTTCTGGCTGAGGGTGGACGTCAAACCGTGGCACAAAAATAGAAAATCTGAGCAAGCCATCACCGTCTAACGTTCCTTCAGTCAGTTGTATTGTGGATATGAAGTTGTAGTGAAACAATGACGTGTGTGCTATTTCCCCTTCATTTTAGGGATGAGTGGGGCACACCTGTGCGATTACTTGTCTATTCAGCAGGTTGGCCCAGCACAGCAGCAAGCAGCACCTCAGAAACAGATGCAGGTGAGAGCGGGAGGGATTCCGCCAGCATCAGGTTGGTCTGTCTGGGCTCTAGGCCAGGACAGAAGAACCGGCCAGAGGGATTCTTCGACAGGCATCCTGAAAAAGACCCTTTGATCTGCTTTCTGCAGGGGGTGTTGTGTAGGGGCACTTGTTTTAAGGAGGCTCATTAAAAAATCAGGGTGATGGCTCCCAAATCTGGAAGACTTGCTAGAATTGGAGGAGACAGGCTGGCTGTGCCCTGAGCACCTTCACATTTTACAGCAGATCAAAGCCTGCTTTCCACTTTCAGGAGCTGTTTTCACAGCCAAAACCAATTTCCACAACCCCATTTGCAAGTCTTGCTGGTGAAAAGTTGCTGGACACACAAATCGTATGTAGACTTGGGGTAGAAACACGACCTAGAAGTCAGATGAGTTTGACTCCCCAGCCCCTGGCCTGACCACTTCCTTCCTGCCCTTTACCCATAGGGAGTAGGCAGTCTCCCCTCGAACACTCAGTACTGTTGCTCCCTTGTTTCTGTGCCGGGTTAGTAGGCGAGTCCGTTTGTTATAATCTCCAAGGAGTGACTCTAAATGTTGCTCTTGTTGCTTTGCTTTGAGTTAATCAAACAGGAATGTGCCTTGAATGTTTGAAAGTATTACTACTTCGGTGATTTGTCTAAGTCACCACATGTACTACCTGTGCTCTGTCCTTGCATGCCCAGCTGGAGGGCTTTCGACAGCGGTGAATAAGAACCCACTCAGAGCATTGCTTCTGTTCCCCAGACTACCTTCTCACCACAGTTTAGAGTTACCTGGCGCAGGTGTGTGGCCACATGTCAGCCACATTAGGGAATTCTTGTCTCTGGCTCAGTGAATCTGCAGACACCCTCCTCCTTTTCACTCTCCACACCTTCAGGCAGGTGAGACAGATTCCCAGTATATACATTTCTCGGCTCGCGTCACTAGGCCCCAGCAGACACGGAGACACATACTTAGCCAACGAGATCATGGCACAGCCTGTGGGCACATGCCACGCCTTACCTTTCTCAGGTCTTCTAAGCCATACTCCAGCGCTGACGTCAGAACCTCCAGGGCCTGAGGAGAAAACAAGGAACAGAAAACACAATAGTTCAACAGGGCCTTGTGGTGAAAGGGAAATCCGTTCAAAACCAAAGATTAAATGTGTGGGCATCAAAAAGGACTTTCTCAGATCAACACAAAACCGAAGCACAAAGTCAATGTGTGGGAACCAGGAAGAGCTCACAGCATGGCCGCTCCGGAAGCAAACTATGGTGAACAGAGGCCACGGTTTCGTGCAACAAAGCCCACCCAAGGGGGCTACGGTTTGATGAAACAAACACCTATAGGTGGACAGGGGTGTGCAACAGGTTCAGGAACCGACCACACCTGACTATGGTAACACAATAGGTGGGAGCATTAGAACAACTGGACAAAGACAATAAACTTGGGCAGTGATACAAAGGCGTATAGTAATAATAACATTCTTGTGCCAGAAATACATTTACACAATACAAACAGGAGGAAGTGAAAAATAATATTTGTGGGGAAACTATACAACTCTATAAGAACAGGAATTGTGTCTCAGTGATATATTTGTACAAAAAGAAAGCATGGGCTGGTGAAAGAAGTAGTTTAACAATGATCAGTCAGTGATACAACTGTGCAATATCAATTGTGGGTCAGAGAAGCACTGAGTATAGAACAGCAGCAAGTGTGGGAGACTTATACCACACTTATACAAGTACATATTTTGCAACTGTTGCATAACAACAGGAAACAGGGCAGGCAGTGAAACAACGATTGTTTAATAATACCTGTTGCGGTACAATAATACAATTTCTCTATGACAACACCAGCCGCAAGGCAGTGCTACTACCTATTGATAAGAACCCCAGTTCTAAGTCTGCGCTATGATGACTTTTAACAACAGCAAACATGATGTAATGTCTGCAAAACAGCAACAATTGTGACGCCGTTATAACACTGTGTAAGACCACCAATAACGTGGTAGTGAGCTAATCAATTTTATGACATCCTCCCGCATGGGGCAGTGATACAACACCACCTTGTATGGGACAGTGATACAACAACTGTACAATAACACCAGCTGTGACCCAGTGATACAACTGTACAATAAGACAGGTGTGCACAGAGCTATCAATCGAAAACCAACTGGCAATATTAGTTAAGGGACATTTCATACTCGTTTTGTTAATAACACACGTTTGCCTCCTTCTGAACTGTGGAAGTTTGTCTGGCACTGGCTGTTGTATTCATCAGAACGAAACACGTGTCAGGGGCTGTCATTGTTAATATATGCTGGTCTTTAGTGGCACTTTATTAATCTAGAGGCCATAATCTTGCTCCTGGAATGTGTTTTAGTGAATATTATTTACTGGATGAGCTTGGTTCTTTTGCCCGTGCAATGCTTAACGGATTTGCCAGAATAGAGACATCTGAGTGGGCTACAGAGCGTGTCCCTGGTGGGATGGTGTATGTCGCATGCTATGGGTTTTGCCTAAAGTGGGAGCCTAAAAATGAATGGTTGGTGGTATTGCACTCCAATGTTCCAATTAGTAATCACTTAAACGGTATGTGTGCTGCGCTAGATTGGTGCCTGCTAAACACCCATGAACTATGTATATGGCCTGAGATCGCGAGATCATAAGGACTCTAGTGCGCACCAACTGTAATAAATATCTCAAATTATAACATTTCCCTTGTTTTTTAATTCAAACATTTTCTTGATTATTTCATTTTTACTTCAAACAAATAAAGCATAATTCATTGCAAAATTTACACAGTTAATGCCTTTAACATTACATGTTTGTTCAACAATATAAACACAACACAGTTTTAGTACATAACCCAATGCATTTCGGGGTTTGCAACCCTTCGTCAGGGGCCTAACTAACTGGTTGGTATTTGAATCATACGTAGCATAAACTTCTTTGTTGATTCTTTATTTCTTGATGGCGAGAGCCTGTTAGTAAACGAGCGTTTAAGCTGTAATGCTGGGGGGATCTGCGAGCCTTGTTTTAATTCTTCAGGATCTCGCTAATACCCGTATTTTCACTCGGGAGCTTGAGGAAAAGGCGCGTTGTATCGGCGTCTATCTTCGAAGATAGACGCCGATACAACGCGCCTTTTCCTCAAGCTCCCGAGTGAAAATACGGGTATTAGCGAGATCCTGAAGAATTAAAACAAGGCTCGCAGATCCCCCCAGCATTACAGCTTAAACGCTCGTTTACTGACAGGCTCTCGCCATCAAGAAATAAAGAATCAACAAAGAAGTTTATGCTACGTATGATTCAAATACCAACCAGTTAGTTAGGCCCCTGACGAAGGGGTGCAAACCCCGAAATGCATTGGGTTATGTACTAAAACTGTGTTGTGTTTATATTGTTGAACAAACATGTAATGTTAAAGGCATTAACTGTGTAAATTTTGCAATGAATTATGCTTTATTTGTTTGAAGTAAAAATGAAATAATCAAGAAAATGTTTGAATTAAAAAACAAGGGAAATGTTATAATTTGAGATATTTATTACAGTGGGAGCCTCCCAGAACGCCTTTACGATGGTTTCCAAAAACAAATGCAGACAAGCTTTGTCCCCAGGGCCTAAAAGCCTGCATCATTGGTAAAGCATGCTATATTTAAACCGCTTAACATAACGTATGCATCATCTAAAGGTTTTCGTCAGTTTACGTGTAATGCGCACACGGCCTGCAGACGTCACAAGCTCTTCATTTCAAGCACGTGCGGGTTTTTTACACTCAAACCAAACCCTTCTGCAGATGTAGGTTACTACTAGTGCTCCAGCTCGTGCCGGGGGTTGCAGGAGAACTTCATCAGAACTTATTTTTAGGGACCTGGACTTACCTTCCATCAGCTTTGAGGCAGAGAAAGGGAACAAGAAGTAGGAGAAAAAGAACTGTCAAGCGTAAGACAGGTAGTGTAGGGTGGTGGGAGCAAGAGGCATTGGGTTGGGAGAAAGAGACATTGATGTGGGAGAAAGAGACATTGAGGTGGGAGACAGAAGCATTGAGGTGGGAGGAAGAGTCACGAGGTGGGAGGAAGAGGCACGAGGTGGGAGGAAGAAGCACGAGGTGGGAGAAAGAAGCACGAGGTGGGAGAAAGAGGCACGAGGTGGGAGAAAGAGGCACGAGGTGGGAGAAAGAGGCACGAGGTGGGAGAAAGAGGCATGAGGTGGGAGAAAGAGGCACAAGGTGGGAGAATAAGGCACGAGGTGGGAGAAAGAGGCATGAGGTGGGAGAAAGAGGCACAAGGTAGGAGAATAAGGCACGAGGTGGGAGAAAGAGGCATGAGGTGGGAGAAAGAGGGACGGGGTGGAAGAAAGAGGCGCGAGGTGAGAGAAAGAGGCATGAGGTGGGAAAAAGAGGCATGAGGTGGGAAAACGAGGTGGGAGAAAGACTCATGAGGTGGGAGAAAGATGCATGAGGCAGGAGAAAGATGCATGAGGCAGGAGAAAAAGGCATGAGGCGGGAAAAAGAGGCATGAGGTGGAATAAAAAAGGCAGAGAAAGAGAACAAAAAGGAGGAGAAAAAGAACTATCAAGCGTAAAACAGGTAGTGTAGGGTGGTGGGAGAAAGAGGCATTGAGTTGGGGGACAGAGGCTTGATAAGGGAGAAAGAGGCATTTATGTGGGAGAAAGAGGCATGATGCGGAAGGAAGAGGCACGATGTGGAAGAAAGAGACACGGTGTGGGATAAAGAGGCACGAGGTGGGAGAAAGAGGCACGAGGTGGGAGAAAGAGGCACGAGGTGGGAGAAAGAGGCACGAGGTGGGAGAAAGAGGCACGAGGTGGGAGAAAGAGGCACGAGGTGGGAGAAAGAGGCACAAGGTAGAATCAAAAAGGCAGAGAAAAAGAACCATCAAGCGTAAGACAGGTAGTGTAGGGTGGTGGGAGAAAGAGGCACGAAGGTGGGAGAAAGAGGCATTGGGGTTGGAGAAAGAGGCATTGAGGTTGAAGAAAGAGGCATTGAGGTGGGAGAAAGGGGCATTGAGGTTGGAGAAAGAGGCATTGAGGTGGGAGAAAGAAGCATGAGATGGGAGAAAGAGGCATGAGGTGGGAGAAAGAGGCAAGAGGTGAAATTAAAACCAGCACCCATGGTATCTGAGAGCCCCTACATTGGGCAGTGCCCCTGACAGGCGCCTACGAAAAGCCTTGAGTCCCTGCTCCTATGTTTTTTTTAAAACAAATTAAGCACTCGTGGCCACAATAGCTCCCCCTAGCGCCAGTGACTGCTCTCGACCAGAACGGGGCATGTGTAACACCCTAACACTAAATCTAGCATTCGGGTGCAGGCGCAAACGGTGAGTCATGATAACAGCAAGAAACGGTACGCCCAGGTCGAAGCCTTTCACTAGGTATCGCGTAAGCGAGGCTTTGCGAGATATTTAGTAAGGGGCACACAACCACACACACAACCACAACCACACACACACAAAACCACAGCCGACCACACACACAACCACACACACAACCACAAACACACACACAACCACCCACGCAACCACACAAACACAACCACACACACAACCACACCCAACCACAACCACACACACAACCACATACACAACCACAAGCACACACACAAGCACACACACCCACACAACCACAAACACAATACACACAACTACAAACACCACACACACAACCACACACACAACCACAACAATACCCACACACACAAGCACAACCACTCAACCACACCCACCCAACCACACACACAACCAAACACACTCCCACACAACTCCCCTCCCCCACACACACAACCACACACACAACCACACCCAACCACACACACAAACACACACAACCATACACCCAACCACACACACAACCACACAACCACAGACCCAACTACACACACACACAAGCACACATACACAACCACACACAACCACACACACAAACACACCCAACCACACACACAAACACACACCCAACCACACACAACCAGAAACAGAACCACACACACAACCACACACACACACACAACCACACACACTTACGCACACATAACCACACACATAACCACACACACAACCACACACACACATACACAACCACACACACACACAACCCCACGCACAACCACACACACACAACTACTACTATAAACACACACACAACCACACACACACAACCACACCCACACAACCACAAGCACACACACAAGCACACACACAACCACAAACACAACACACACAACCACACACCCACAACCACACACACAACCACAACCACACATGCAACCACACACACACAACCACACCGTCAGTGCACACTTACACCAGACACCGACACCATCAGTCGTCAGTGCACGCTTTCACCGGGCACAAACACCACCAGCCATCAGTGCACGCTTCCACCAGGCACACACCACCAGACGTCAGTGCACGCTTCCACCAGGCACACACATACCACCAGCCGTCAGTGCATGCTTTCACCAGGCACACACACATCACCAGCCGTCAGTGCACGCTTTCACCAGGCACACCCATCCCAGCAGCCGTCAGTGCACAACCACAACCACACACACAACCACAAACACAACACACACAACCACACACACAACCCCACACCCACAACCACACACACAACCACAACCACACATACAACCACACACACACAACCACTACCACACACACATAAACACACACACAACCACTACCACACACACATAAACACACACACAACCACACACACACACACACAACCACACCCACACTACCACAAGCTCACACACACAACCACACACACAACCACACACCCACAACCACACACACAACCACGACCACACACATAACCACACACACAACCACACATAAACCACACATACAACCACACAAATAACCACACCGTCAGTGCACACTTACACCAGACAGAGACACCATTAGTCGTCAGTGCACGCTTTCACCGGGCACAAACACCACCAGCCGTCAGTGCACGCTTCCACCAGGCACACACCACCAGACGTCATTGCACGCTTTCACCAGGCACACACATACCACCAGCCGTCAGTGCACACTTTCACCAGGCACACACATACCATCAACCGTTAGTGCACGCTTTCACCAGGCACACACACACCACCAGCCGTCAGTGCACGCTTTTACCAGGCACACACCACCAGCCGTCAGTGCACGCTTTTACCAGGCACACACCAACAGCCGGCAGTGCACGCTTCCACCAGGCACACACACACCACCAGCCGGCAGTGCACACTTGCACCAGGTACACACCACCAGCCATCAGTGCACAATTTCTACAGGCACACACACCACCAGCCATCAGTGCACATATCAATTGTTAACGCATCCATAATGAACTATTGTAGCAATCGCTTTATGGCGCACTTTACTTTTAAACATATTCATCTAAAGCGCAGCATAACACCATTGCTACAAAAATAAATACACATTTTTTTGGCCTACAATTTATAGACTTTTTTGCAATTGGTGTTGCAATATTTAGCAATGCCAATAGCTCAAACGGATTTAATGAAAGACCTATTGCATTGCAAATGCTTGTTTATTGAGCAGTTTTCAACACAGACTGATTCAGGCCCACATAGGGGCGTCGCGACCCTTCACAGCAAGTACATTAATTACATTTATATTCAGAAATAAGAACAAACACGCAAAGCTGCAAAGGGTTCTATGTGTAACCACATTAATTTTACATACAGATTCATACATATTCAAAGCAAGCCAATATGTTAGCAAATCCTCACAATAACCAGTACACAGGAGGCAACAGGGCTGCATCAAAACTAACAGGCCCGTGCTGGTCCAGCAGACAAACCCGAGCAGGCACTGGAACCAACAAAGATATGAGACGCGGGGAGAGGGCCAGGGGCGCATGGAAGCTACAGAGAGGGGCCCACTCTGATGCAAAGACCAGAAAATACGGTACAGGCAGCAGTCCCACTGACACATGGAAGCTACAGAGAGGGGCCCACTCTGATGCAGGGACCAGAAAATACGGTACAGGCAGCAGTCCCACTGACACATGGAAGCTACAGAGAGGGGCTCACTCTGATGCAAGGACCAGAAAATACAGTAAAGGCAGCAGGCCGACTCACACATGGAAGCTACAGAGAGGGGCTTGTTGTGTCGTGTAGAGGGTTGGGTCTCAGGCCTGCACCGACACTCGAGGAAATAACTTTAATGGGCCTCTGGGATTCAAATAACCACAAGGACACGGAAGTGTGCTGTACTAGGGTCTCGTAGGCGTAGCCTGTCCGGCGTACGTTCCTGCGTACCCGTTTTATTAAACGCTGGTCACCTGACCCTGACGCTGCGTGCCTGTTGCATCACAGGCACAACACCACATTCCTCCCCAACAAACATCAAAACAATATCAGTGGCAGACCACGGCACCTGGCCATGAACATTAAATTATCAACTGTAAGCACACACTAAACCAGTGCATTTAAAGGCAACTAGGAACAGTCTTACGTGAAATAGTCTCTTAAACGACACAAGGGTTCTTTTCCCGCAGTCGGTGTTGAGACTGGCCCCGGCTCTGGGTTTCTCCGGCTCCTGCGTCAGATGTTGTTTCGCCACGACCTGTATCGGAGTGACCATGACTGCTTTCCAACAGCTCATTCACAGATCCGCCTTGCCAAGCCTGGTGGTGCTCACTGGGCTTGCTGCAGTCCTCCATGGGGAGCGTCGGCATTGTTACATCAGGGTTGACACCAGCCGACGCCACCTCACAGGAATCAGTCTCCGGCCTGCCGGAACAGAAACCAACGACTCCATCTGGTACCTCTTGAAGTGTGACACATTGCGGGTCACAGATTCCCTTCTGCGGGTTGCAATGATAAGAATTCCTTTGACATTGACCAAAGTCCAGGGATCCTTCTCATAGGGCAATCGAAACTTGCTGCTGGTGATACGATTTCTGAGAAGTACTAAGTCCCTTCTTTTCAATTGTGCGGGTTTGGCTCTCCACCGGCAACTGACTTGAGCATGAGCCTTCTGACGTGGAGTATCAATTCAGTCATCATCTGGAGCATCCGGCCTCCACTGGGGGTGATGAGGAATTAAGTCAGTGACCACTCGCCCCATGAGGAGATGAGCAGGTGCCACACCTGTGGTAGTATGGGGAGTCTGGCGATAGCTTCGTAGGAAAGTAAAGATCGCGAGATCTAATGACTGACCTTTGTCATGAGCAATGCGGATGACCTTGTTTAGAGTTCGCATAAACCTCTCTACCTCCCCATTTGCTTGGGGTCATCGGGGCGTAATTCGTCGGTGTCGTATGCCAAGAGCGTTGAGGTAGGTGGCTAGCTCCTGGCCTTGAAAAGGAGGCCCGTTATCTGTTCGCAGCCCCCGTATGAGTCCATGAGCCGCCATGATTTTTTCAAGCTTCGGGATTACTTCAGTAGCACCTGGGGCTGTTATGATTTCGACCTGCGGGTACGTTGAATGATCATCAATAGCCACAAACGTGTGACGGCCGTCAGGAAGACTGCCAAAATCCAGGCTGACGCAGGACCACAGAGATCTTGGCCTCGGTTCCGCAATAACTGGAGCTGGTCGAGATGCTTCTCCAGTCACTTGACAGGAAGGGCACGATCGTACCGTGGCTTCCACCAGTTCGTCCATTAGCGGGAACCACACTTTGGTTCTAAGTCAGGACTTATCTTTACCATGCCTTGATGCCAGATGTGAGCAAGCTGGACGCACCTATCCGTTAGAGACATTGGGATCACCCACCGGTGTCCTCGCAGCAAACACCCTGTGGTGTCCTCGGTGAGCTCATCCCCGACCTGGTACAAGCTGTCCATGATCCGCTGGGCATGGGTCGTTAGGATCTTCCACTCCTCTTTAGCCTTGTGCCAATTGCCACTTTGCAGAGCCGCCTTGGCCCTTTGCAGACAGTCATCTTTGGATGTCGCTTCTTTGAGATCCTCCATGAAGAGGGGAAGGGGACAGAATCAAGCTGCAGCGCACCTGACATATTCTTCCGTGTCGGACGCATCTTCCATCTCCTTGGCCGTGGCCGCTCTGGGGTGCCTGGACAGGTAATCTGCAGGATTTCGGGACCCTGGTTGGTATTCTACCTTGCAGTTGTAATTTTGGAGCTGCAACATCCACTTCTGAATCCGGGGAGGTGGTTTGGTAGATGTCCCTGAAAACAGTGCCATGAGGGGCTTGTGGTCCGTCACCACCACGAACGGCTTGCCGTAAACGTACAGGTGGAAGTGACGACACCCCCAATGAATGGCAATGGCTTCCTTCTCTATTTGAGAATATCCCTGTTCGGTCTCGGTAAGGGACCGGCTTGTGAAGGCTATGGGGGCCCAGTCGTCATCCGGACGTTGTCTTTGCAGCAGTACAGCCCCTAAGTCCATGGGACCTGCATCCACCGCTATCTGGGTCATCTTTCCAGGGTCAAAGAAAGTAAGAATGGTCGCCTCTTGATCTCCTTGAAAGCCTTGATTTGGTCTGGGCCCCACTTTCAGGGTGTAGAGTCCTTTGTGAGCTCTCTCAGCAGTAGTGTCAGAGTGGTAAGGTCGCAAATGAACATGCCACAATAGTTCACCATGCCGAGGAAGCTACGGACCTCAGTCACGTTAGTGGGAGCTGTGGCATCTTTGATGTCCCGGACCTTTTCAGGGTCTGGGTTAACTCCTTCTGTGGAAAACGTGTAGCCGAAAAATTGCAGCTTCTTCTTCAGGAATTCGCACTTTTCCCGGTGTAGGGTGAGTCAGGCGTCCCGCAATCGCCGAAGCACTTGGGTGAGGCGGGAGTTGAGTACTGGAAGGGATTTCGCATGGACCATAATGTTGTCACTGACGTTGATAACGCATGGGATGTCCATGATTATTTCATGTATGATGTTCTGAAAGACCTCAGCTGCACTAGACACTCCGAAGCTCAATCGTGTGTATTGTCGGAGATCCTTATGAGTCGAGAAAGTGGTGATATTTCGGGACGCCTCGTCTAGCACCAGTTGATGGTATCCGGACAGTAAGTCGAGCTTGGAGAACCAGCAAGCCCCGACCATTTCCCCAATGAGATCATCTATGGTTGGGGGTGATGTGACGTTCCTGTTTGATTGCGGTATTTGGTAGTCGCATGTCTACAGAGATCTTCACCGCGTCAGGCTGCTTGGGTTTCCTGGTGACAACTGTAGGAGAGTAGGGTCTGCTTTCCCATGGTCACCCCACTTTTTGCTTTTTGCTTCACTGGTGTTCTACTTAATGTGGCTGTGGGCCTGCTAATCAGACCCACAGCGCAGCTGTGCTCTCTCTAAATTCAATACCATGTACTTTAGGTACATTAACAATTGGACAGTGGGTCACCTTATGATCCCCTGTACAGTGTACTATAGGTACCCAGGGCATAGGTGCATCCAAGGACTACCAGGGGCTGCAGCATGTATTATGCCACCCCTGGCTGGCCACTCACATTGACACAACTGGCTGATCACTCAGCTGGGGCAAGGTTGTGTAATCACCCCTTGCTTAGTTGCAGTATCCCTATACCTTCCTTTACATATAGACACATATATACCTGTAAGTCACTCCTATGGCAGGCCTTAACAATCCTGGAGGCAGAGTGCTTGGTTTTATGCGAGATGAGGCTCTGGCATGAGCTGAGCCTGTCTGCAGCTTACGGAACCATGTCCTTATAGCTGTTCTATGATATAGCCATACCATATACTCTTAAGTAAATGTAAATGTAAATGTGTGTATACTTGTAAAGCGCACTATCACCTAGAAGGTATCTTGGTGCTGTATACCGCTGTGGAACCCTTCCTGGCTTTCCCTGTGAGATGCCCCTTACTGGGCACCTCCAAGGTGAGGCCAGGCATCCTAGCGCTTTCGGGGCCGTTATGGAGATTAAGCAAGCTATTGCCCAGAGTTGCAGAGTGGGACTCATGATTAGAGTAGGCACCTAGGTGAGAATTATCGAGTCTGTGGACATTGAGCCCAAGACCCTGCCGCGTCGGGAATTGAACCCTGGTCCCGGGCCAGACCTCTGCCTCAGGGTCTGCCGCTCTAATCGGTGAGCCACACTTCTCGCGGTTGAATGCTAACTTTGGTTTGGCTTTATCAAAACATGTTGTGTAAGGTGTCATACGCTTTGGAATAGTACCCCCTCGTCAGTTCTGGCGACGGGGGTAGCATTCCACCCTTCTAGAGGGAGAAGACATGTTGTTCCCACTAAACCCGGTTAAAGTTAACCAGAGCCTCAGCATCACAAAATGGATGCTGCCACCACAGACACAAGTCTGACCTCCTGCTGCTGGGAGTCCTTCCAGCGAGGGAGGCTTGGACAATAGGTTTCCTGTCTTGGGAGGTGCTAGCACCACCCCAGACATGCCATAGTGTATTGGGGCAGGGAGGGCTGAATGAAATGAGACACTGCCTGGGCACACAAGGTGTCCCATGCATAGCCCGGTTCAAACCAGTTGCTGGGGCACTCCAGCCCCAGCTCAGGCACGAAACTGGACAAAGGGAAAGGGATGTAACCACCCCCTTCCCTGGTACCACCCATAGGAGGGACTTAGCAGGTAATCCAGCCCCTTAGATTAGTATATAGGTAGGAGCTTTACATTTATCCTGACTGAAACCTAAAATGAAACTCTGGACCTTCGACGTTCTACTTGAAGATAGAAGACTGAAGAATCTCCCTTGTGGTCAAGGAGTGACCACCCTGCACAAGCAGGCACCATCAAGCGATCAACGGTTTACTTTGTCGTTGCTCCCGCCGAAGCTCGAACACAGAGTCTGACAAGACCCTGACTTCCAGACTTCCTTCAGCCCGATCCACAGCCACAGCAAAGCTGAGACCCGTGGAGGCGACGCGAGACGTGGGACCGGCCATCTTGGAAAGCCAACAAATTGCTTTCCGTGCAACTTCTGAGGCACCCTCGAAGTTGTGCATTGGGGACTGAGAAGCCCCAGCCCCGAGCATCACCTGCAGCAAAGACCAGCCTTCCACACTCCACGAGTGCCGCGTGGGGCCCTTTTGCATTTTCCTGCTAGACGCGTCTGTCCGGTCACTTGCCCGTTGGCTAGTGGCCTCTGTGACGACGAGCCTACGAATTTCCACCGCTGGCCTGGTTGCTCCAGGCTGGCCCTTGCTTCCCTGAAACGGAGAAGCCCTTCAGACCTTGCTGGTTTGATCCAGAAGCCATCTTCGATTCCTGCGTGGGTTGCCTTAGCCAAGGCTTGTTGACTCCAATCTGGAAGCCGACACCGCCGACAGCGAGATCCTACGTGGGACAGTCCGTGCCCAGCTCCTGGGCATCGTCGACACCTCCTGGTCCACGTGGCTGCAGAGACAAGCTTCACGACAACACCTGATTGCTTCGCGACATCGCCTGGTTCCTTCCTGGTTCCTTCCTGGTCACTGGCTAGTGACCCAGACTCTGTACCCTCTGCTTTCAGGTACTCTTCATCCTTGGTACGCCCTTGGATCCAACCGGACACTTCTCTCCTGGTCGCTTGCAGCATCTTTCTTCAAGGCTCCATAGGATTCAGCGACGAAACCCGACACACTTTGATACCTATGCACCCGCTTCCTGTGGGTGAGGTAACGAGAGTACTCCGGTGCTCCTGTGGTTATTAATTATCCTAGTGTCCCAGTTTTCAATAGCTTTCCCTAGTCCATCCGGAAGTGACCTAAAAGAACTAGTTTCCAATTCTTTCATTCCCATTCTAACTCTATGGTAACTTGCGTGTGTGTAGAGACACTGCACACGCCTCCCGTGGGCCTCCTGCTTCCTATCCTTTGGTAGTACAGCGTAGCCCCAGCAATTCCCTAGGCCCTAGGCCTATCCTTTGTTTGTGACGTGGTTCTTATACCACTATTTTAGTATATGGTTTGACGTGCCCCTAGGTGCTACTGTATATTGTGCAACTTATTGTATGATAATTAAGTATCTTGCTATGTGCTTGTGCCTCTGAAATCAAAGAGTTCAGAGGGGTTGTGTTAGAAATAAATATATATACATTTTATATATAACCTGTGTGGTGTCCTTTCATTTGTTATTAAAGGGGTTACATATGGTAAAACAGCTGGCGTCACATGCCCTCTTGAGTTTAGCCTAAGACTGCTTTGTCCATGCTACCACTAGGATCACTGGTCTATAAGGTTGACTTTACAACCATCACCATAAGGGTTGTTTGGACTGATACAGGGTGCCTACTAGAATAGTGAACAACACATAGTGAAGTGTGGCTCAATGGTTAGAGCGGCAGACCCTGATGCAGAGGTCTAGCCCGGGACCAGGGTTCAATTCCCGCCTTGGCGAGTCTTGGGCTCAATTTCCGCGGACCTGATAATTCTCGCCTCGGTGCCTATTCTAATCATGGGTCCCACTCTGCAACTCTGGGCAATAGCTTGCTTAATCTCCACAAAGGCCCCAACAACGCTAGGATGCCTGGCTTCACCTTGGGGGTGCTCAGGAGTGGGCACTTCACAGGGAAAGGCCAGGAAGGGTTCCACAGCGGTATGCGTACAAGCGCCTGAGATACTTCTTCGGGGGTCGATTCGGTGCGCTATACAAATACTACTACATTTACATATCAGGCCAACTTCTCACATTGGTGGGCAGCGGTTGGGATAAGAGCTTGCTGTTGTTTTACCAATTGTAATCTTTGAGATATCATTTGAAAGATCACATTAGGTACCTATAGGTACATGTAACAAGACTTATAATACTTAAGTTCTACGGAACTTAATTGCTGTAGACCAAAGGGCCTAGCACACCTTGACTACAACTCCTAGAGAGGTTTAGTAGGAAACACTCAGTGTAGGTAGGTGCACACACCACACCTCACTAGATCATGTCTGCCACAGGCGAACCTAGTGTGTCTCTACCTGTGGGAGGTGACCCTCCAAGGGCACCCTCCAGATTTGATATACTCAGCTTCAGAGAGCTGAAACATTTGTGTACCACAAGGAAGCTGAAACAGGGTTCTAACCCTACCCTTCAGAAGGTCATGGAACTCCTAGAGGAATCTGAAGTTCTTAAGGCCTCTGGTTCAGGCCCTACAGGGAATGCAGATGAGGTCCTACCCTCAGCAGATGATGCCACTGACCCCCCAGTCATAGATGATGAGGATGAGGTTAGGGAAGATTCTGGGGATGATGTAGACAGCCAGGTCCAAGTTAGGAGACTTAGCCAGGCTAACGTAAGCCTACATGGGGAAGGAGAGGGGTAAGCCTTCTACAGACCTATCAGTAGACTTAACCAGAGGTATAGGAGGGACAGATCCCACTCTAGGGAATCTCCCCACTCCAATGCTTCAAGGGGTTCTCAGAGGGGAATGACTTCACCTCAGGGAAGGGGACACCAGGCTAGGATGAGGGAAGTCAATCTCAGAATTGAGAGAGAAGAACTTGCCCTAGCCAAAGAGAAGCTTGCTCTTGCAAGAGAGAGGAAGTTAAGTGGATTAGAATCCACTGGTGGCAGCAATATCCCTAAGGATAAAGACAGGTCCTATGACAATAGACACCTGAGTAAGATTATGCCCCCCTACAAAGTTGGGGATGACATCCACAAATGGATAACTGCTTTGGAGAGGGCCTGCAAAGTACCGCAGGTACCCCAAAGTCAGTGGGCAGCAATCTTGTGGCTCTCCTTTTCAGAAAAAGGTAAAGATAAGCTCCTCACAGTTAGTGATGATGATGCTAACAATGACACTGTCCTGAAGAGTGCTCTGATTGATGGGTTTGGCCTAACCACCGAACAGTACAGGTTGATGTTCGGAGATACCCAGAGGACACAGACTCAGGACTGGACAGATTTTGTTGATTGTGCCACTAAGGCTCTGGTAGGCTGGTTATCGGGAAGTAAAGTTAAGGACTTTACAGGATTGTATAATTTGATCAAGAGAGAGCAAATACTTAACAATTGTCAGAACCAGTTATTGCACCAACACCTGATTGACTCAGATCTGACCTCTCCCCAAGAAGTGGGAAAGAAGGCAGACAAATGGGTCAGAACCAGGGTTAAGCAGAAAAACCAGGTCCAAGGTGGTGATCAGAAAAAGGCAGACCAAAAAGGTGGGGATTAGAAACCAAAAGACCAGAAGTCTTCAACAGACCCCCATAAATCTAATGAAGGGGGGGTCCCAAAACTCTAAGAAGAAGAAAGAAGGTCCAAAGAAACCTTGGTGTAATTATTGTAAATCTGCCTCTCACTGGTTCAGTGAGTGCACCAAGAAAGGTACAGCCCCCACCACTGTATCCCCTAAGGCATCTGCACCCCCTAGTACAGTTAACAGTGGTAGTTTCCAACCCAAGGCTATAGTGGGGTTAACCATGGGTAATGAGATGGATTCGGGCCTAGTCAGGATTCCAACTCAGGCTGTTCTTGTCTGTAATGGGGACATGGTTATATCCTCCACTGTGAGTCCCAGTACTCTGGGCAAATACAGACAAACGCCTTTGATCAATGACAAAGTGGCTCAAGCATACAGGGACACATGTGCTAGTGTCACTATGGTGACACCTGACTTTGTGGACCCTGGACAGATTGTACTGGGTGATAATTACCCGGTGACCAATGCTAGCAATGTCACTACTACACATAGTGTGGCAGTTATTAATTTCTCCTGGGGAGGGGTAACTGGCCACAAAAGAGGTGTGGTAAGTGTAGACCTCCCAGTTGAATGTCTGTTGGGCAATGATCTTGAATCCTCAGTATGGTCAGAAGTGGAGTATAGGACTCATGCAGAGATGTTAGACATATCAGCTCATGTCCTTGCTGTGACCAGGTCACAGGCCAAAAAGTGCCAAACTGAACAGGCCTTGGATCCTGAAACTATGGACCAAGTGCCACCCAAGAGAAAGAGCAACAGGGATAAGGCAGTGCCTTCCTCCCTGCCTGCAAGCGAGTATCAGCCTTTTCAGGAAGATGATTTTGAGACCCCTGAAGTAACTGTCCTAGAAGAACTTGAACCTGACCAGGTTGAGTTTCTTGGGACAGGGGGACCTTCAAGGGCAGACTTGAGGCAGGCACAGTTAGACTGTTCCTCTCTTGAACCCCTCAGACAGCAAGCTGCTTCTGAGGCTTCTGGGAATGCTACAGGTACCCACAGAGTTTACTGGGATGAAGGACTCCTTTATTTAGAGGCTAGAGACCCCAAGCCTGGTGCTTCCAGGAGGTTGGTCATACCTCTGGCATTTAGGGGTTTCCTTCTTACCTTAGACCATGATATTCCCTTAGCAGGACACCTGGGCCAGAACAAGACTTGGGACAGGCTTGTCCCTCACTTTCACAGGCCCCATATGTCAGAAGATACCAAGGAGTTTTGTCGCTCCTGTGTGACCTGCCAAGCCAGTGGCAAATCAGGTGGCACAACAAAGGCCCCCCTCATACCACTACCTATTGTGGGGGTACCCTTTGAAAGAGTAGGGATTGACATTGTTGGACCAATGGATCCCCAAACAGCCTCTGGGCACAGATTTATACTGGTGGTAGTAGATCATGCCACCAGGTATCCAGAAGCTATTCCCCTAAAGACCACAACAGCTCCTGTTGTGGCAAGAGCCCTCCTGGGAGTTTTCTCAAGAGTGGGCTTTCCGAAGGTGGTTGTCTCAGATAGAGGTGCAAACTTTATGTCTGGGTACTTGACTGCAATGTGGAAGGAGTGTGGTGTAAATTACAAATTCACTACACCCTACCATCCACAGTGCAATGGACATGTTGAAATATTCAACAAGACCTTAAAGGGTATGATTAAGGGTTTACCTGAAAAGCTTAGGCGAAGATGGGACATCCTTCTACCCTGCCTTCTGTTTGCTTACAGAGAGGTCCCACAAAAGGAGGTTGGCTACAGCCCTTTTGAACTTTTGTTTGGGCATCCTGTAAGGGGACCCCTATGTCTGGTGAAGGAAGGATGGGAGTTACCTCTCAAAAATCCTAAACAAAACACAGTGGACTATGTACTTGGTCTCCGCTCCAGGATGGCTGAGTATATGAAGAAGGCTTCTAAAAACATTGAGGCTAGCCAAGAACTCCAAAAAGCTTGGCATGACCAAAAGGCTGTGCTGACTGTGTACCAGCCAGGACAGAAGGTGTGGGTGCTCGAGCCAGTGGCCCCAGCAGCACTCCAAGACAAATGGTCCGGACCCCACACAATTGTTGAGCAAAAAAGGGAGAGGTTGCCTACCTGGTGGACCTTGGAACTCCCAGGAGCCGCCACTGGGTGCTCAATGTCAACAGACTCAAAGCATATGTTGACAGGGCAGACATGGGCTTGCTCATGGCTACAGATGAGGGGCAGGAGGAAGAGAGTGACCCTCTCCCAGACCTGCTGACTCAGAACCCTGATGAAGGTTCAGTTGATGGTGTGGCCTTAGCTGGCAGCCTCACTGGCCAGCAGCAACAGGACTGCAGACAAGTTCTTCAGTCTTTCAGACATATGTTTTCCTTGACACCTAGTCAGACAAACTGGTGTGCCCATGAGGTGGACACTGGTGACAGTCTCCTTGTGAAGAGTAAAATCTACAGGCAACCTGACCATGTCAGAGACTGCATAAAGACTGAGGTACAGAAAATGTTGGAACTGGGAGTTATTGAGCCCTCAGAGAGCCCTTGGGCCAGTCCTGTAGTCCTTGTGCCAAAACCTCACACCTAAGATGGTAAGAGAGATGAGACTTTGGGTGGACTATAGAGGTCTCAATGCTGTCACAAGGACAGATGCCCATCCAATTCTCAGGGCAGATGAACTCATAGACAGATAGGCTTCTGCCAAGTTTTTTTTAGCACATTTGACCTGACAGCAGGCTACTGGCAGATCAGGCTAGCTGATGATACAAAAGCCAAAAGTGCTTTCTCAACCCAATGAGGTCATTACCAATTTGTGGTGATGCCCTTTGGCTTGAAGAATGCACCTGCCACTTTCCAAAGGTTGGTGAACCAAGTTCTCTCCGGGTTGGATGACTTTTGTGCAGCTTATCTTGATGATATTGCTGTCTTCAGCTCCACCTGGGAGGATCACCTGATCCACCTGAAGAAAGTTTTGGAGGCCCTGCAGAAGGCAGGCCTCACTATCAAGGCCTTCAAGTGCCAGATAGGGCAGAGTAAGGTTGTGTACCTGGGCCACCTTGTAGGTGGGGGTCAGGTTCAACCACTGGAGAGTAAGATCCAGACCATCAAGGACTGGGCTCCTCCAACCACCCAGACACAGGTCAGAGCTTTATTGGGCCTGTCTGGTTACTACAGAAAGTTTGTTAAGAATTATGGGTCCATTGTGACACCACTTAATGACGACTTCAAAGAAGATGCCAAAGAAAGTCCAGTGGACAGTAAGCTGTCAAAAGGCATTTGATGACCTGAAGAAGGCCATGTGCTCTGCACCTATCCTGAAGAGTCCTGACTACTCCAAAGAGTTTATTGTCCAGACAGATGCTTCTGAGTTGGGGGTGGGAGCTGTACTTTAACAACTGAATGTAGATGGCCAAGACCAGCCCATTGCTTTTATTAGCAGAAGGCTGATCCCTAGAGAGAAACCTTGGCTCAGCCGTTGAGAGGGAGGCCTTTGCTGTGGTTTGGGCCCTGAAGAAGTTGAGGCCATACTTGTTTGGCACTCCAAGATTCAGACCGACCATAAGTCCCTCTTGTGGCTAAATCAGATGAAGGGTGAACATCCCAAACTGCTCAGGTGGTCCATTTCCCTACAGGGGATGTACTTTACAGTGGAACATAGGCCTGGGACTGACCATGGTAATGCAGATGGTCTCTCCAGATATTTCCACTTAGAACATGAAGACACAACTGGTCAAGGTTAGTCTAATGTCCCTGCGTTTGGGGGTGGTGGGGTTGTGTAGGAGAGTAGGGTCTGCTTTCCTATGGTCACCCCACTTTTTGATTTTTGCTTCACTGGTTTTCGACAATGTGGCTGTGCTCTCTCTAAATTCATTTTTTTTAAAATTATTTTTATTAAGATTTCCCCCCCCCCACAATTTTTCTGATAAGTCCAGTACAACTTTACAGTACAGATTTTACATACATATAAAATTCGACAGTCATCGCCCAAAAGAAGAATATAAAAACACACAAAAGAAAAAAAAACAAAGTAACCCAGGAGGAAGCGAAAAAAGACACATTGTATACTTTTAATTCTCCCTATTCTTCCATTGCTCAATGGGTAACCAGATCCTACCCCCCAGTGCCCTTGACCTTCTACCTTTCCTATCATAGATAGCTTTCTCCAAATTATATCTGAAGAGTAGCCTTGCTATCCATGTCTGAAATGTCGGTGCCGATTTATCAATCCAATGGGTGAGAGGGCCTCCAAAGGAGTTTGTTTTCAGTATCAACTTTGCTTATTCTGGATGAATTGAATATAGGTAAGTGAATTATCCTAAAAATAACTTAATTTAAATAAATCAAATGGCTAAAGCTGACTAGACATAACGATACTTAACATTGACACAAATGTTAACATAAAAACAAATAGACATGTGTATATGCAAAAAATAGATTTTATCAAAATTTATATTGGCAGGGAAAAATTACAATAAACCAAAATGAAACACACAGGGATACAAGACAGATGCTAAGAAAATTAATCAAAATCTCTGTAAGGCCTGTGGCAAGCTTATCCAGAAGTAAGGGATGGAGAAATTTCCTTTCGGATTAAGCAGAAGTCGACGTTTCGGTCTCTGCAGTCAACTCAATGAGACCATCATCAGGACAAAATTGAAACAAAATATTGTAACTCCCTAGTGAAAGATAGAGTAAAACAATTTCAGTACAACTAAAAAGGCCATAGTCCATTAATTCTTATTGCATTATACACACTAAACCACACAATGAGTGAACTCATTAAGCACAGAAAAACCACATTATGACAATACTTTTGCAAATTACAGGACATACATTAATACAGGACTTTAGCACAATATAAAACATGTATATTTGCAGTTCAAGTACATGCGATTCGTGACTGTATCAACATTACTGCTGCCTTCAGAAATCAATAAATGTTAAGAAATCCGACAACAATAAATGAGAAATCAGATGTTGGAAATTTTGGCGACCATAAGTAGTTCTAATATATGCAATTGATTTATATGTCAGTTTTATTTCGAATACCTGGACTCAAACGATGTTTATGATGCAAATACCAACATTTAAACTTCAGCGTTAGGAGTTTTAAAAAACCTACCCAAGGGCGAGAATCACTAGCCAGTGTCTTGGCTTTTATGGTTTTATCGGCTATCACACTGTTGGTATTAATCTGTAAAAATTAAAACAATTCTAAGTGATTTTGGAAACATGTGCAAAAATAAAACCTGCACTGTGTCCGTTTTCATGAGGAAATACCTGAAAGTCGTGACCACCGGTTGTAGTTTTAAGGAGGGTCTCAGGTAAGGTTATTCTGCACACAAAAAGAAAATAGGCGCCAGGTCCGTTAAACTAAACCTTTCTAATCGTGATATACGTTATAGGGTAGCGCTCGTTAGTACGCTTACCTTCTGAAACGTGCAAAGGGAGAAAATAATTACTCCGTGTAAATTGGGTCACATCCAAGAGATATGTGCAGCCAGACGTCTATTAATGGACGGTCTGAAAAAGCGAACGAGGGATCGGTGTTAGTTTAGAGAAAACACGGGGATTCGATCCGTTTTAAAAGTTCTAGGTCAAAGTTTTACCTGTCAAGCTACTCCGAGGTTAGATACATCAATCTTTCCCGTCATTCGATAGAGGAACTAGTCCCGGAGTGTGTTGCATCTATTTAAATGAACCGGCGTTTGGAGATCAAGATAGGACTTATTTTAGAGCGCCATCTTGAAGAGGTAAAGGTAGTTTCTGATTGAAATCGGAAAAGGTCTATTCTCAAAGCGCCATCTTTGAGTCGGTTCTGGTAAAGTCAAGTAAGGGATATTCGAAGCTCCATTTACAATGACATGGGTATATCCCATAGTTAGTAAAATAGACGGACTCTTCAACAATTCCTGTGGTTGTAAATTAGAGATTTGTCACAGTTTGAGCTGGTTCTAGTACACAAGTGATATTGACATTACACAGGTTATTCGAGAAAACCTTTACAACAATGAAATAAAAAGCATCTGTTACCTATTTACATTAAATGCATCGACATTTAACAAGATGTACAGATATTAAAACATGAGGTTGATTGAAGTCAGTTGCAAATATTAACATCCAAAATAAACGCATTGTGCTAGACATTTGTATGATTTTGGTGTTAGACAAAATTAGCTATACAGTGGTGAAGGCAATTACGGTATGGGTAATATCAATATGACCCAATTTTTCAGGTTAGACAAGCCAGTGCTTGCCATTCTGTAGATGAATTCAGTCCTTTGTTGACTGTGTCGGTAATGCATATCAATTTGCCTTCTCTTAGGGACAATATTCTGTCCATATTGTTTTGTCTTCTGTTTGGTTTGATGACCTCAAGTACCCACCATGTCATGTCCATTTCCTTGTGGCCTGCCCGTAGGTAGTGTTCCACAAGTGGTGCATTCTCTTTTTTGCACCTGATGCGCGACTGGTGTTGCAAGATTCTCTTTTTAACAGGTTGGATAGTTTTTCCAATATAGTGCAGTTGGCACGGGCACTGAATGCAGTAAATAACGTTAGTCGTGTTACAGTTGGAAAAATTTTTGGCTGTAAATTTAACGCCATTAATTTCGCTTGATTTGACTGTCATAGTGGTAGAACAAGCTATGCAATTATTACATTTATAGTGGCCTATGACGGGGGTAGTTTGTAACATGTTAGTCAGAGAGTTGTTAATAACAGGAGCTTCATAGGCATGAACCAGTCTATCTCGGATATTGGTGCCCCTTTTAAAGGCAAACAACGGTTTTTTCGATAGTTCTGGGATAGATGTTAGTAACTTCCAGTTTCTGCTGATAATGGTTCTGATGCTGTTTGAGTGTGTCCCAAAGGTGGATACACATACAATCTCTTCTTTGTTTTGCCGCTCACGTGTTTTTAAAAGGGCTTCACGGTTGTAGTACCATGCACGCTTCATTGATCTACGAAGAAGCCGTGAGGGATAACCGCGTGCCATCAGTTTCAGTTTCAGTTTATTGGCCTCAGAAAAATAGTCATTTTTGAAGGTACAATTCCTCCGCAAGCGGAGGAATTGACCGAATGGAAGGCCATCCTTAAGTGCCTGTGGGTGATGGCTTTTGTAACTAAGAAGGGTGTTTCTGGCAGTTTCCTTAGTATAAAGGGTGGTGTATAGCTGATTATTGTCACCATTTTTAATAATTATGTCCAAAAAGGGCATCTCTGTTGTGCTGTGGTCTAAGGTGAACTTTAGATTGGTATTCCTTGAGTTCAACCATTGGTGAAAGAGTTTTAGCTCATCAGTATCACCGTGCCATATCATGAAAATATCGTCGATGTAACGAATCCATCTCCGGATGTTAACAGCAAATGGATTCGTCACATCAAGCACATATTGTTCTTCGAAGGAGGAAACGTAGATATTAGCTATGTCAGGGGCATAGACTGCACCCATAGCTACCCCCTTTAGTTGCTGGAAGAAACTATTCTGAAAAAGGAAGAAATTCTCACATAGAGATATTTTCACACATTCAATGATGAAAAACGTAGGAACTGAATGTGGTCGTGGTCTGGATTCTAGAAGTTGATTTAAAAGATCCAGAACTTCAAGTTGGGGAATATTGGTGTATAAGCTTTCTATATCCATAGAAACTAAAATATCACCAATGGGATCAAATGTGAGGTTTTCTACTGCATTAATCACAGACATAGTATCCCTGATGTAGTTAGGATTGTCTACCGCAAATGGCCTGATGAAAAAGTCGGCGTATTGTGCCAGGGGCTTCAAGATGGAATTGCACCCTGAGACAATTGGACGACCTGGAGGGTCCACTGGGTCTTTATGGACTTTTGGCAATAAATATATTGCAGGGACCGTCGCATTTGTGTTCACTAAGAAGGCAGCTTCTTTCTCGTTCAGCCACCCACCATCAAAGCCTAGTTTACTCAGGTTCATGATTTCTTCCATTATACGTTTGGAGGGATTCCCACTCAGTTTTTTGTAATGAGATGGATTAGACAATTGTTTATACATTTCCTTATCATATTTTGACTTTTCCCAAAGCACAATTCCTCCTCCCTTATCTGCAGGTTTTACTAAAGCAGTAGGGAGATTCTGCAAATTGTGTAAGGCCTGTTGTTGCGGTTTAGTCAAATTAGCTTTGTACCCTATGGATTTTTTGAAAAGATTCTCAACTTCGATCAGTGTAGCATTTTCGAAAGTTGTGATCTCTTTACGCACCATCGCGTTAGTCGGATAGAAAGTGGAGGGGTTTCTCAGTCCTGTAATACCTCTTTTTGGCTCATTGATGTTATTCGCAAAATAATTGCGTAGCCGGATGGTACGAAAGAAACGATAAAGTTCGAGTTTGGTGTTAAAGATATCGTTTCTATATGTAGGTACAAAGCTAAGACCCTGTGATAAAACAGATGTCTCGTGTTCTGACAGCAAATGAGTTGAGATATTAAAAATGGGAATGGTCTGATCTAATTCTACCATTCGTAATATTGGTTCCGGGTTTGCCGGAATCCCGGGGTGTACTGGTTGCGGTACCATCCTCGCTTCGGAGGCTGTGGTCTCCGAGGGGGTCTGGTTGGTCTTTGGTCCTGGGCTAAAAAATTCTTATTAGATGTTGAAGGCTGTTGATCGTATCTTTGATAATTGGGGTTATAAGATTTCTCACTTCCTGATTCAGAACCTGAATCGGAAAAGGTAACCCTTTTAGAGGGCTTCTGATTAGCCCCTTGATTTGTGTAGAAATCTTTTCTCAGATATGGATATGTGCGTTCTTTGTTATACCGTCGGATATCGTTTTGTAACTTCTCAGTCTTTTTATGTGAATTGAATTCCTCGAATTCCTTCACTGTTTGTGTAACCTTATCTAGGAGTGCTTTACTGTTGGTGATCGTGCTGTCTCCCAGGATCTTGCTTTCAAGGGTTTCAATTTCTTTTGTGAGGGTCTTGATTTGTCTGAGAGCTGTTTCGATGCTTAGAACCATCCAGGTTCTTGAGCAGCGATTAGCTGAGAAACTGAATCCTATTTTAAACTCCTCGTCATCTACAAATATTATTGGAATGTTACGTATTTGGAGACCTGCTGGTATGATGTTGGAGTTTAAACAGTCAGTCAAGAACTTAGCATGAAGCTCAGTTCGAACCAGTTTCTTTTTTAAGCGTTCAAGTTGATTAATATCAGATTCAAATGGAAGCTGTGTTACAGGGCCTTTATTGCCAAGTAGCGAAGGACCAGAGGCGACTTTCAGAATATACTCATCAGAGTAAACTAAAGTTTCGGCCTCAGACATAGATATTAAAGTTTAAAAAAAGAGGGGGGGGACAACCACTTAGTTCAGCGGCTCACACCAGACCAGCGTCTGTGCAAGAATATGTTCAATAAAGTGAGCTACCCAGTAAACCTTTGGGGGCTGGGTGAAATATGATCAAATGGGTGAGAGGGCCTCCAAAGGAGTTTGTTTTCAGTATCAACTTTGCTTATTCTGGATGAATTGAATATAGGTAAGTGAATTATCCTAAAAATAACTTAATTTAAATAAATCAAATGGCTAAAGCTGACTAGACATAACGATACTTAACATTGACACAAATGTTAACATAAAAACAAATAGACATGTGTATATGCAAAAAATAGATTTTATCAAAATTTATATTGGCAGGGAAAAATTACAATAAACCAAAATGAAACACACAGGGATACAAGACAGATGCTAAGAAAATTAATCAAAATCTCTGTAAGGCCTGTGGCAAGCTTATCCAGAAGTAAGGGATGGAGAAATTTCCTTTCGGATTAAGCAGAAGTCGACGTTTCGGTCTCTGCAGTCAACTCAATGAGACCATCATCAGGACAAAATTGAAACAAAATATTGTAACTCCCTAGTGAAAGATAGAGTAAAACAATTTCAGTACAACTAAAAAGGCCATAGTCCATTAATTCTTATTGCATTATACACACTAAACCACACAATGAGTGAACTCATTAAGCACAGAAAAACCACATTATGACAATACTTTTGCAAATTACAGGACATACATTAATACAGGACTTTAGCACAATATAAAACATGTATATTTGCAGTTCAAGTACATGCGATTCGTGACTGTATCAACATTACTGCTGCCTTCAGAAATCAATAAATGTTAAGAAATCCGACAACAATAAATGAGAAATCAGATGTTGGAAATTTTGGCGACCATAAGTAGTTCTAATATATGCAATTGATTTATATGTCAGTTTTATTTCGAATACCTGGACTCAAACGATGTTTATGATGCAAATACCAACATTTAAACTTCAGCGTTAGGAGTTTTAAAAAACCTACCCAAGGGCGAGAATCACTAGCCGTGTTTTCTCTAAACTAACACCGATCCCTCGTTCGCTTTTTCAGACCGTCCATTAATAGACGTCTGGCTGCACATATCTCTTGGATGTGACCCAATTTACACGGAGTAATTATTTTCTCCCTTTGCACGTTTCAGAAGGTAAGCGTACTAACGAGCGCTACCCTATAACGTATATCACGATTAGAAAGGTTTAGTTTAACGGACCTGGCGCCTATTTTCTTTTTGTGTGCAGAATAACCTTACCTGAGACCCTCCTTAAAACTACAACCGGTGGTCACGACTTTCAGGTATTTCCTCATGAAAACGGACACAGTGCAGGTTTTATTTTTGCACATGTTTCCAAAATCACTTAGAATTGTTTTAATTTTTACAGATTAATACCAACAGTGTGATAGCCGATAAAACCATAAAAGCCAAGACACTGGCTAGTGATTCTCGCCCTTGGGTAGGTTTTTTAAAACTCCTAACGCTGAAGTTTAAATGTTGGTATTTGCATCATAAACATCGTTTGAGTCCAGGTATTCGAAATAAAACTGACATATAAATCAATTGCATATATTAGAACTACTTATGGTCGCCAAAATTTCCAACATCTGATTTCTCATTTATTGTTGTCGGATTTCTTAACATTTATTGATTTCTGAAGGCAGCAGTAATGTTGATACAGTCACGAATCGCATGTACTTGAACTGCAAATATACATGTTTTATATTGTGCTAAAGTCCTGTATTAATGTATGTCCTGTAATTTGCAAAAGTATTGTCATAATGTGGTTTTTCTGTGCTTAATGAGTTCACTCATTGTGTGGTTTAGTGTGTATAATGCAATAAGAATTAATGGACTATGGCCTTTTTAGTTGTACTGAAATTGTTTTACTCTATCTTTCACTAGGGAGTTACAATATTTTGTTTCAATTTTGTCCTGATGATGGTCTCATTGAGTTGACTGCAGAGACCGAAACGTCGACTTCTGCTTAATCCGAAAGGAAATTTCTCCATCCCTTACTTCTGGATAAGCTTGCCACAGGCCTTACAGAGATTTTGATTAATTTTCTTAGCATCTGTCTTGTATCCCTGTGTGTTTCATTTTGGTTTATTGTAATTTTTCCCTGCCAATATAAATTTTGATAAAATCTATTTTTTGCATATACACATGTCTATTTGTTTTTATGTTAACATTTGTGTCAATGTTAAGTATCGTTATGTCTAGTCAGCTTTAGCCATTTGATTTATTTAAATTAAGTTATTTTTAGGATAATTCACTTACCTATATTCAATTCATCCAGAATAAGCAAAGTTGATACTGAAAACAAACTCCTTTGGAGGCCCTCTCACCCATTTGATCATATTTCACCCAGCCCCCAAAGGTTTACTGGGTAGCTCACTTTATTGAACATATTCTTGCACAGACGCTGGTCTGGTGTGAGCCGCTGAACTAAGTGGTTGTCCCCCCCCTCTTTTTTTAAACTTTAATATCTATGTCTGAGGCCGAAACTTTAGTTTACTCTGATGAGTATATTCTGAAAGTCGCCTCTGGTCCTTCGCTACTTGGCAATAAAGGCCCTGTAACACAGCTTCCATTTGAATCTGATATTAATCAACTTGAACGCTTAAAAAAGAAACTGGTTCGAACTGAGCTTCATGCTAAGTTCTTGACTGACTGTTTAAACTCCAACATCATACCAGCAGGTCTCCAAATACGTAACATTCCAATAATATTTGTAGATGACGAGGAGTTTAAAATAGGATTCAGTTTCTCAGCTAATCGCTGCTCAAGAACCTGGATGGTTCTAAGCATCGAAACAGCTCTCAGACAAATCAAGACCCTCACAAAAGAAATTGAAACCCTTGAAAGCAAGATCCTGGGAGACAGCACGATCACCAACAGTAAAGCACTCCTAGATAAGGTTACACAAACAGTGAAGGAATTCGAGGAATTCAATTCACATAAAAAGACTGAGAAGTTACAAAACGATATCCGACGGTATAACAAAGAACGCACATATCCATATCTGAGAAAAGATTTCTACACAAATCAAGGGGCTAATCAGAAGCCCTCTAAAAGGGTTACCTTTTCCGATTCAGGTTCTGAATCAGGAAGTGAGAAATCTTATAACCCCAATTATCAAAGATACGATCAACAGCCTTCAACATCTAATAAGAATTTTTTAGCCCAGGACCAAAGACCAACCAGACCCCCTCGGAGACCACAGCCTCCGAAGCGAGGATGGTACCGCAACCAGTACACCCCGGGATTCCGGCAAACCCGGAACCAATATTACGAATGGTAGAATTAGATCAGACCATTCCCATTTTTAATATCTCAACTCATTTGCTGTCAGAACACGAGACATCTGTTTTATCACAGGGTCTTAGCTTTGTACCTACATATAGAAACGATATCTTTAACACCAAACTCGAACTTTATCGTTTCTTTCGTACCATCCGGCTACGCAATTATTTTGCGAATAACATCAATGAGCCAAAAAGAGGTATTACAGGACTGAGAAACCCCTCCACTTTCTATCCGACTAACGCGATGGTGCGTAAAGAGATCACAACTTTCGAAAATGCTACACTGATCGAAGTTGAGAATCTTTTCAAAAAATCCATAGGGTACAAAGCTAATTTGACTAAACCGCAACAACAGGCCTTACACAATTTGCAGAATCTCCCTACTGCTTTAGTAAAACCTGCAGATAAGGGAGGAGGAATTGTGCTTTGGGAAAAGTCAAAATATGATAAGGAAATGTATAAACAATTGTCTAATCCATCTCATTACAAAAAACTGAGTGGGAATCCCTCCAAACGTATAATGGAAGAAATCATGAACCTGAGTAAACTAGGCTTTGATGGTGGGTGGCTGAACGAGAAAGAAGCTGCCTTCTTAGTGAACACAAATGCGACGGTCCCTGCAATATATTTATTGCCAAAAGTCCATAAAGACCCAGTGGACCCTCCAGGTCGTCCAATTGTCTCAGGGTGCAATTCCATCTTGAAGCCCCTGGCACAATACGCCGACTTTTTCATCAGGCCATTTGCGGTAGACAATCCTAACTACATCAGGGATACTATGTCTGTGATTAATGCAGTAGAAAACCTCACATTTGATCCCATTGGTGATATTTTAGTTTCTATGGATATAGAAAGCTTATACACCAATATTCCCCAACTTGAAGTTCTGGATCTTTTAAATCAACTTCTAGAATCCAGACCACGACCACATTCAGTTCCTACGTTTTTCATCATTGAATGTGTGAAAATATCTCTATGTGAGAATTTCTTCCTTTTTCAGAATAGTTTCTTCCAGCAACTAAAGGGGGTAGCTATGGGTGCAGTCTATGCCCCTGACATAGCTAATATCTACGTTTCCTCCTTCGAAGAACAATATGTGCTTGATGTGACGAATCCATTTGCTGTTAACATCCGGAGATGGATTCGTTACATCGACGATATTTTCATGATATGGCACGGTGATACTGATGAGCTAAAACTCTTTCACCAATGGTTGAACTCAAGGAATACCAATCTAAAGTTCACCTTAGACCACAGCACAACAGAGATGCCCTTTTTGGACATAATTATTAAAAATGGTGACAATAATCAGCTATACACCACCCTTTATACTAAGGAAACTGCCAGAAACACCCTTCTTAGTTACAAAAGCCATCACCCACAGGCACTTAAGGATGGCCTTCCATTCGGTCAATTCCTCCGCTTGCGGAGGAATTGTACCTTCAAAAATGACTATTTTTCTGAGGCCAATAAACTGAAACTGAAACTGATGGCACGCGGTTATCCCTCACGGCTTCTTCGTAGATCAATGAAGCGTGCATGGTACTACAACCGTGAAGCCCTTTTAAAAACACGTGAGCGGCAAAACAAAGAAGAGATTGTATGTGTATCCACCTTTGGGACACACTCAAACAGCATCAGAACCATTATCAGCAGAAACTGGAAGTTACTAACATCTATCCCAGAACTATCGAAAAAACCGTTGTTTGCCTTTAAAAGGGGCACCAATATCCGAGATAGACTGGTTCATGCCTATGAAGCTCCTGTTATTAACAACTCTCTGACTAACATGTTACAAACTACCCCCGTCATAGGCCACTATAAATGTAATAATTGCATAGCTTGTTCTACCACTATGACAGTCAAATCAAGCGAAATTAATGGCGTTAAATTTACAGCCAAAAATTTTTCCAACTGTAACACGACTAACGTTATTTACTGCATTCAGTGCCCGTGCCAACTGCACTATATTGGAAAAACTATCCAACCTGTTAAAAAGAGAATCTTGCAACACCAGTCGCGCATCAGGTGCAAAAAAGAGAATGCACCACTTGTGGAACACTACCTACGGGCAGGCCACAAGGAAATGGACATGACATGGTGGGTACTTGAGGTCATCAAACCAAACAGAAGACAAAACAATATGGACAGAATATTGTCCCTAAGAGAAGGCAAATTGATATGCATTACCGACACAGTCAACAAAGGACTGAATTCATCTACAGAATGGCAAGCACTGGCTTGTCTAACCTGAAAAATTGGGTCATATTGATATTACCCATACCGTAATTGCCTTCACCACTGTATAGCTAATTTTGTCTAACACCAAAATCATACAAATGTCTAGCACAATGCGTTTATTTTGGATGTTAATATTTGCAACTGACTTCAATCAACCTCATGTTTTAATATCTGTACATCTTGTTAAATGTCGATGCATTTAATGTAAATAGGTAACAGATGCTTTTTATTTCATTGTTGTAAAGGTTTTCTCGAATAACCTGTGTAATGTCAATATCACTTGTGTACTAGAACCAGCTCAAACTGTGACAAATCTCTAATTTACAACCACAGGAATTGTTGAAGAGTCCGTCTATTTTACTAACTATGGGATATACCCATGTCATTGTAAATGGAGCTTCGAATATCCCTTACTTGACTTTACCAGAACCGACTCAAAGATGGCGCTTTGAGAATAGACCTTTTCCGATTTCAATCAGAAACTACCTTTACCTCTTCAAGATGGCGCTCTAAAATAAGTCCTATCTTGATCTCCAAACGCCGGTTCATTTAAATAGATGCAACACACTCCGGGACTAGTTCCTCTATCGAATGACGGGAAAGATTGATGTATCTAACCTCGGAGTAGCTTGACAGGTAAAACTTTGACCTAGAACTTTTAAAACGGATCGAATCCCCGTGTTTTCTCTAAACTAACACCGATCCCTCGTTCGCTTTTTCAGACCGTCCATTAATAGACGTCTGGCTGCACATATCTCTTGGATGTGACCCAATTTACACGGAGTAATTATTTTCTCCCTTTGCACGTTTCAGAAGGTAAGCGTACTAACGAGCGCTACCCTATAACGTATATCACGATTAGAAAGGTTTAGTTTAACGGACCTGGCGCCTATTTTCTTTTTGTGTGCAGAATAACCTTACCTGAGACCCTCCTTAAAACTACAACCGGTGGTCACGACTTTCAGGTATTTCCTCATGAAAACGGACACAGTGCAGGTTTTATTTTTGCACATGTTTCCAAAATCACTTAGAATTGTTTTAATTTTTACAGATTAATACCAACAGTGTGATAGCCGATAAAACCATAAAAGCCAAGACACTGGCTAGTGATTCTCGCCCTTGGGTAGGTTTTTTAAAACTCCTAACGCTGAAGTTTAAATGTTGGTATTTGCATCATAAACATCGTTTGAGTCCAGGTATTCGAAATAAAACTGACATATAAATCAATTGCATATATTAGAACTACTTATGGTCGCCAAAATTTCCAACATCTGATTTCTCATTTATTGTTGTCGGATTTCTTAACATTTATTGATTTCTGAAGGCAGCAGTAATGTTGATACAGTCACGAATCGCATGTACTTGAACTGCAAATATACATGTTTTATATTGTGCTAAAGTCCTGTATTAATGTATGTCCTGTAATTTGCAAAAGTATTGTCATAATGTGGTTTTTCTGTGCTTAATGAGTTCACTCATTGTGTGGTTTAGTGTGTATAATGCAATAAGAATTAATGGACTATGGCCTTTTTAGTTGTACTGAAATTGTTTTACTCTATCTTTCACTAGGGAGTTACAATATTTTGTTTCAATTTTGTCCTGATGATGGTCTCATTGAGTTGACTGCAGAGACCGAAACGTCGACTTCTGCTTAATCCGAAAGGAAATTTCTCCATCCCTTACTTCTGGATAAGCTTGCCACAGGCCTTACAGAGATTTTGATTAATTTTCTTAGCATCTGTCTTGTATCCCTGTGTGTTTCATTTTGGTTTATTGTAATTTTTCCCTGCCAATATAAATTTTGATAAAATCTATTTTTTGCATATACACATGTCTATTTGTTTTTATGTTAACATTTGTGTCAATGTTAAGTATCGTTATGTCTAGTCAGCTTTAGCCATTTGATTTATTTAAATTAAGTTATTTTTAGGATAATTCACTTACCTATATTCAATTCATCCAGAATAAGCAAAGTTGATACTGAAAACAAACTCCTTTGGAGGCCCTCTCACCCATTTGATCATATTTCACCCAGCCCCCAAAGGTTTACTGGGTAGCTCACTTTATTGAACAGATTTATCAATCCAGGCTCTTGCAATAATATTCCTAAAAACTGCCGTAACCATAAACATAAATTCTGGATATACATTATTATCTCCTATACTAATACCTAACATTATCAACTCATCCGTTAATTTGGTCTTTAACCCCAGAGATCTCTCAGAAATTCCTCTATTGCCAATTTTAAAGTGTAAAGTTGTGGGCATTGTGCAAACATATGAGTAATATTGGCGCTTGTTGAGTTGCAGCGTGGGCAAGTTATTCCAGTGCTTCCCCCCCATTGGGCAATTCTAGCAGGTGTATGGTACAACGAGTAGACTGTCTTATAGTGTTGAGTTTGTAGCGTTGCTGAGCACAAGACAGTTCGGCCTAGATCTAATGAGGCTTGAAGAGCTTCAGGATGGGCCCTTACTTGTTCCACCCATTTATTGTCATATTTTTCTCTATCATCTGTTTTATATTCCTGTAATTCTGCGTACAATTGTCTAATCGTGCACTGTAGGCTGCTCCCTAAATAGTCCATTATCCTAGAATTTGTCAATCCTGCTGTCCCACCCCGTTTTATTTGAAAGTAGCTCCTCACTTGTAAGTATTTAAAAAAATTATTCCCTGATATTTTAAATTTGTTTTGGATATCCTGGAACAGTAAGAACCCTCCTTTTGCATCCAACAAGTCTCCTAATTTCTTCATCCCCCTGCCATCCCACTCTTTCATGACTGCATCCCTGAAAATCTCTGCAGGAAGCTTGTTGTTCGTATACAGCCTCAGGTATCTATTATACCTCCCCAATCCTAGCTTTTTCCTAATTGCCCTCCAGATTTTATATACAGCGCTCAAAGTCTTGAACCTCGTGTGTTTAAAATAGACAAAATCCACTGTCGTTACTAAGGCATTCTCTGCCGCCTTTCCCAAGATTGCTTCGTAGACGTTCACTTGACACGATCTCTCACCCTGCTGGTCACTTCCTCCTAATAACCCTTTAGAATATTGGAGAGCTGCCGCCCAATAATAAAATCTAAAGTCCGGTGCCCCCCAACCTCCCTTCTCTCTTGATAGTGTCAAAAATCGATATGCTCTACGTGTCTTCCCCTGTGCCCAAATTAGTCTATTCACTGTTGATTCTATTCTATTAAACCATGTGCCATCAAAGTATAAGGGAATTGCTCTAAAAATATATAAAAATTTTGGAAAAGTAACCATTTCAATAAAATTAATACGTCCCATTAGTGTCAGATGTAGATTATTGACTCTCTCCATATTTCTTTTAACCTTCCCTAAAAGTGGTTCCATGTTAATCTCTATTAGGTTCTCTAAATCCGCAGCCACCCTGACTCCCAAGTACATTGCTTCTGAGACTACTCTTGTATCTTCAAATATTGTATATCTATTCTGCACTACCTGTGTCTTTCCTCTATTTATTAGATACCCTGAGACCGCTCCGAAATTCCTTGCCTCTTGTTCTATTTCAGTCAGTGCCCCCTCCGGTGCTGGTGTTGTGATAGCTACGTCATCCGCGTAGGCGAATAATTTGTAATCCTACTCATGCAGTCTGACTGGGGGGATCCTATTATTATGTGTGAGCCTTCTTAAAAACGGGTTCAGATATATGGCAAATAGTAAAGGCGAGGCTGGACAGCCCTGCCTAGTCCCTCGTCTAATCTGTACTGCATTCGTATAGGATTTATTGATTCTTATCCTGGCTAACGGTTGTTTATAAAGTGCCTGGATTGCTGTTATATATCCATTGCCTATACCTGCCCATTCCATGGCTTTCCAGAGATAGTCCCAGGAGACCCTGTCGAAGGCCTTCTCGGCATCCAAAAAAATAGCCGCAACTGGGTCTCCTGCAGCCTCCGCTGCATCTAAGATGGTGATCATCTGCCTAGTATGTTGAGTAGTCCCTTTGCCTGGGATAAAGCCATGTTGCGCTGGGGATACCACCCCCTCTATAACCTTGCTCAACCTATTAGCCAGTGATTTAGAAAATATCTTTGCATCCGCATTTAGTAACGTTATTGGCCTATATGAGCCTGGTTCCGTTGGAGGTTTGTCCTTTTTAAGTATCACTATGATATCCGCACCGGCCCAAGATTGTGGGACTATTCTACCCCCCTGTGCCATACAGCAAATTGCCCACATGTCCTTAGCTAGCACATCCCAAAAGGTCTTATAGAACTCTGCAGGTATCTGATCTAGACCTGTTGCTTTGCCAGAGGGGAGGCTGAATGCCGCGTCCCTTGCCTCCTGGACTGTTAGCTGCAAATCTAGCTTATCCCTCTCCTCTGTGCTTAACCCTACCTGTGGTACCTGTGACAGATATTCCATAATCCCTGTCTCTAGATTTGCGTTGTTTGTGTCTTGCTCGTATAAGATTTCGTAAAACCTTCTAAACACCTCCTGTACCTCCTCTACCTTATTAACAATTGTCCCTGTACTATCCTTAATTTCTTTTATCTCCCCTGCTGCTAGTGTTTGTCTGGTACTAATTGCCAGGAGGTGTCCCACCCTCTCATTAAATTCGTAGCATTTTTCTTTTTTTGCTAGATAATTCCCTGCTGTTTTCTGCGCCAATGTAGCGCCTGCATCTGCCTTCTGTACTTCCAAGGCCAGCAGGATCTGCTCAATAGGTTCTTGCCTACCTATTGCAGCCACTAGGCCCTCTTCTAGGTCCACCAGAGCTCTAATCTTCTCTTCCATCTTCTCCTTTTCCTTCTTACTTCTTAACAACGTATAACTTAATGTCTCCCCCCTCACTCCCGCTTTAAAAGTGTCCCATACCATATCCGCTGAAGCCGAGTACCTATTCATGTCCCAGAATTGTGTTATCCATTCCTGCATTCTTGTAATATATTCCTTCTCCTTCAACAACCCCCGTTCAAATGTCCATGTGGTCGTTGACCTATCCTTATTTTTAGCCACTGACATACTTAGAACCAGCGGATTATGGTCTGACACTATTCTGGGAAGTCGTTCTATTGCGGCTCCACCTACAAGTGAACTAGATATAAAGAAGTAATCCAGTCTGGCAATCGTTTTATGTGGGGCTGAATAGAAAGTACTTCCTGTACCTATTGGGTTTTTTTCCGCCCACATGTCCACCAGAGCATTATGTCGGACAAGATTTTGTACTGCCTTGTATGTCTTTTTTTTCCTCCCTCGGTATCTACCCCCACCCCTGTCAGTTAGGCCATCCAAACCATTGATGTTAAAATCCCCACAGCATACCACAGGTTCTGGCCACAGTGCTAATTCTCCATCCATAAATTCAATTAACTCCGGTTCATCTTCAGTTGACCCATACAATGAAGTAAGTGTGAATCTTCCAGCCATAGTTTCCATATCCAGCACCACCCATCTCCCATCTCGATCCTCCTTTTTCTTTTTAATTTTTACAGTGCCTTTCCTAGCCAAGATCGCCACTCCCTTACTTCTCCCTTCCTGTCCTGTATAAGCAAGAACCTCAAATCCCATTTGATCCAGCATAAACTTGTCTTTGCCGTCCACATGCGTCTCCTGTAAACAAATTATGTCAATTCTCCAGAATCGAAGCAATGCAGCTAGCTTTTGTCTTTTCTCTCCATTATTTAGTCCACAAATGTTAATCGTGATTACCCTGACTGCCATTTACTCATGCTTAATTTTACCATCTTTTTAAATGCCATCTCGAAATTATCCAGCCGTTTTCTCTCTCCCTTATGCATTTTAAGAATCTGTACTGTATTTCTACACCAACCATCACCTGTGACAATGCCCCCCCACCACCCCGCCTTCGCTGCCCCCCCCCTCCCACTCTGCTGTCCCACCCCCCCTGCTACAGGCAAATAGGTCACAACTGACCTATGCGTGACCACTGAGCGTTGTAGTGTCGCCCCCCTCTCCTTCCCTCAACTCTACTTCACCCATTGTTACTCCCAAATACCAGGCTCATTAAACTGATTATTTTTCTCCCAACAACCTTCTCTTTTTTCTCTCTTTGTAATTTCCCTTTTACTTCTTCCTAGCTCCTCCTTGTTCTGTTAATTCTGCCAACAATTCCCCCGCCTTGATCTCTGAAAAGAACATTCTTGTTCGACCTGCAGAAATAACTTTTAGCTTTGCCGGGAACATTAAGTAAGCCTCTGCCCCTTGTCTCTGAAATGCTGTAATCAATTGCCTGAGTCTCTACCGCCTCTCAACTGTTACATGGCAGAAGTCTGGTCTAGCAAAAAATGTTATTCCTTCGACAGTCTTCCTAGCGTCTGGTCTGGCTTTCTCCATCAGTTCTTGTCTTGCTAGAAAGTTTCCAAAAAACACTAGCATGGCCCTTGGAAGCGCATCTGTGCCCCCTTCTCGCCTTTTCTTTATTGAAAGTGGGAACCTATGGGCTCTCTGTACTTCTTGCTCCCATTGCCATGGCACCTCCGGGAAGGCCCCTTTTAACAGCTTGATAACGAAACCTCTGGGATCTTGCCCCTCCACACCTTCCTCAATACCGAGGAGTCTGGCGTTATTACGCCTCTGGCGATTTTCCAAATCTTCCACCTTCCATTGTAGATCTTCCACAATCTTTGTCTGCTCCCCTCTAGATGTCTGCCAGTCTGTGACTTCATCCTCTAGTCTTCCAGTTCTTTCTTCAACTCCTATGACTCTCTCCTCAACTTCCTCAAATTTTTTGTTTATTTTCCTGATTGAGGCTTGAATTTTTTTGGTATCATGCCTAGCTCTCCGACTTTCAGCTCTGGCTTCTGTTTGCATCTGTTTTAATGTGGCAAACATTATATCCAATTTTCCTCCTTCGCTTTGAACTTCTTGTCCATCCTCTTTATACATACTAGAGGTGGCAGAGTAGTCCCATAGCAGTTTCTTATGTGTGCTCAGGGGCGAGCGTGCCCTTCTAGATGCCATCTTGCGCCTTTTTTGAGTGCCTCTCCCCCTAGAGCCTCCACTGTCTCCAGAACTCAAGCTTAAATCTGAGGTGTCTCTCTCTTCGTCGCTGCTTGCTATCGTTGATTCAGACTCTTCAGGGACCGAGAAGAACCTGTCCCCCTCGGCCCCCTCCGTGAAATCCGCCTCTGCCTGGTCTTTCTGTGATCTGAGGCTCGCTACACTCCCCCTCTTTGCGCCATTATTTCCTTGCAACTGGGCTTGCTCCTCGAGCATCTCTGCCTCCACCTCTTTGAGGGCGTCTAGCATCTGTCCAGTATACAGTACCTCCGCCCCACCAGCGGCCTCTCTCACCTTTCTTTTGGCGTCGTCCAACTCGCCTTGGCTCCCCTGCTCCAGCTCTTGCTCAGCGCCGTCCGTCGTTCTCACTGTCGGGAGCTCCGCGGGAAGCGTGAGGTCTGTGTACACCGGTTGCCTGGCGACGCTTCCGCTTGCGTCCTCGAGGACGTTGCTGCTTGTTCCATCGGACGGCAGGCTTGCCGTGAGCGGCGGATTTGCCATGAATGATCCTGTTGTACCCGGAGCTGTTTTCAAGCTGAAGACTTCTGAGACGGAAGGCTGCCTGTAAGTGGGGTCTTTCTCACTCTTCCTCTTTTCTGGTAGATCCCGCATCGATTGATTGCTGCCGCTTCGTGTGTCTTTAGCCAGCTTGAGCTCTTTCTCCTTCTCACTAGCTCTGTCCAGCTTGCGCTGCTGGGCTTTGGTTGCTGTTGATACGGCGGGTGTCGAGCGTTTGGCAGGAGGCGGCATTTTAGCTTTCGGTATGGTGCCCGATCTCCCGGCATCTTTCTGGCATGTCTCTTTATTTAAGCCGCTGGGCATGAACTGCTGCTGTTTATCTTTACCTCGGAACGCCACCCCTCCCTCAAATCCGTTTGTGCGGAATGCCTTGAACAGGGAAACAGACAGTATCTTCGCTTTTTCCCATATGCGTGCAAGACTGCCAAGTACACCGTTGCGCCTCTTCCACCCGATCTGCTGTCTCCTCCTTGCTGACCCTCTGCCCAACATAAGATGAATTGCATACTACTTTTTGGAGTCCATCTAGCGCCTGGGACTAGTCTTGGGTCGGAGAGGGGTTGTGATGCGACTTTCTCCTACAGCGCTTCGGCGGCCATCTTGCCCCCGCTCTCTCTAAATTCAATACCATGTACTTTAGGTATGTTACCAATTGGACATTGAGTCACCTTATGAGCCCCTGTACAGAGTACTATAGGTACCCAGGGCATAGGTGCATCCAAGGCCTACCAGGGGCTGCAGCATGTATTATGCCACCCCTGGCTGGCCACTCACATTGGCACAACTGGCTGATCACTCAGCTGGGTCAAGGTTGTGTAATCACCCCTTGCTTAGGTGTAGTATCCCTATACCTACCTTTACATATAGACACATATATACATATAAGTCACTCCTATGGCAGGCCTTAACCATCCTGGAGGCAGAGTTATTGGTTTTATGTGAGATAAGGCTCTGGCATGAGCTGAACCTGTCTGCAGCTTTCGGAACCATGTCCTTATAGCTGTTCTATGATATAGCCATACCATATACTCTTAAGTGCATTATAATCCTCGCGGTTGAATGCTAACTTTGGTTTGGCTTTATCAAAACATGTCGTGTAAGGTGTCATACGCTTTGGAATACTACACCCTCGCCAGTTCTGGCGACGGGGGTAGCATTCCACCCTTCTAGAGGGAGAAGACATGTTGTTCCCACTAAACCCAGTTAAAGTTAACCAGAGCCTCAGCATCATAAAATGGATGCAGCTGCCACAGACACAGGTCTGACCTCCTGCTACTGGGATTTCTTCCAGCGAGGGAGGCTTGGACAATAGGTTTCCTGTCTTGGGAGGTGCTAGCACCACCCCAGACAGGCCATAGTGTATTGGGGCAGGGAGGGCTGAATGAAATGAGACACCGCCTGTGGCACACAAAGTGTCCCATGCATAGCCCAGTTCAAACCAATTGCTGGGGCACTCCAGCCCCAGCTCTGGCGCGAAACTGGACAAAGGAAAAGAGGTGTAACCACCCCCTTCCCTGGTTCCACCCATAGGAGGGACCTAGCAGGTAATCCAGTCCCTTAGATTAGTATATAGGTAGGAGCTAAGTCTAGAGACTTTAGATTTATCCGGACTGAAACTTGAAACGAAACTCTGGACCTTCGACGTTCTACTTGAAGATAGAAGACTGAAGAATCTCCCTTGTGGTCAAGGAGTGACTCGATGCGTCTGTCCGGTCACTTACCCGTTGGCTAATGGCCTCTGTGACGACGAGCCTACGAATTTCCACCACTGGCCTGGTTGCTCCAGGCTGGCCCTTGCTTCCCTGAAAAAGAGAAGCCCATCTGACCTTGCTGGTCTGACCCAGAAGCCATCTTCGATTCCTGTGTGGGTTGCTTTAACCAAGGCTTGTTAACTCCAATCTGGAAGCCGACACCGCCGACAGCGAGATCCTTCGTGGGACAGTCCGTGCCCAGCTCCTGGTTGTCGTCGACACCTCCTGGTCCATGTGGCTGCAGAGACAAGCTTCACAACATCACCTGATTGCTTCGCAACATCGCCTGGTTCCTTCCTGGTCACTGTCTAGTGACCCAGACTCTGTCCCCTCTGCTTTCAGGTACTCTTCATCCTCGATCCGCCCTTGGATCCAACCGGACACTTCTCTCCTGGTCGCCTGCCGCATCTTTCTTCAAGGCTCCAAAAGATTCAGCGACTGACACCTATGCACCCACCTCCTGTGGGTGAGGTAACGCGAGTACTCCGGTGCTCCTGTGGGTATTAACTATCCTAGTGTCCCAGTTTTCAATAGCTTTTTCCTAGTCCATCCGGAAGTGACCTAAAAGAATTAGTTTCCAATTCTTTTGTTCCCATTCTAACTCTATGGTAACTTGTGTGTTTGTAAAGACACTGCACACGCTTCCCTTGGGCCTCCTACTTTCTAACTTTTGGTAGTACAGTGTAGCCCCAGCGATTCCCTAGGCCTATCCTTTGTTCGTGACGTGGTTCTTATACCACTATTTTAGTATATGGTTTGACGTGCCCCTAGGGTGCTACTGTATATTGCGCAACTTATTGTATGATAATTAAGTATCTTGTTATGTGCTTGTGCCTCTGACCTCATAAAGAGTTCAGAGGGGTTGTGTTAGAAATAAATACATATATATTTTATTTATAACCTGTGTGGTGTCCTTTCATTTGGTATTAAAGGGGTTACATATGGTAAAACAGCTGGCTTCACATGCCCTCTTGAGTTTAGCCCAAGACTGCTTTGTCCATGCTACCACTAGGATAGCTGGTCTATAAGGTTGACTTTACAACCATCACCATAAGGGTTGTTTGGACTGATACAGGGTGCCCACTAGAATAGTGGACATTACATATCAGGCCAACTTCTCACAACAACGATCGGAGAAACCCCAGGGGTGGGCCCCGTCACTCTCTCAATCATTCCCGCTGCCTCCAGTTTCTTGAGTTCTTCCTCTACCTGGGCCCGCAGGTGAAATGCTATCCGTCGATGCCGTAGTGCTACTGGCTGAACCGGTGGGTCGATGTGCAGATGAATCTCTTTGCCCTTGAATCTTCCGATTCCCTCAAAGACCTCCAAGAACTCATCTAGTAGGTGTTGGATCGACTTGTGATGCACACTGAATGAGAACGTCACCACTCCCAAATCTCCCGCAGCACGGCACCATAGCAGCATTTCTTGCCCATCTTCAGTGACGTACACGTTGGTGGTGATGGAGCTGTCACTATGGGAGATGGATGTTTTGAACTGACCCCGTATTTTCAGGGGTGTGTCCTGACCATACGCAAACACAGTAATCGCCGACGGGTACAGTTTGGGTGCTGGATTCATGGTTCGTGAAGAGCTGAGGCCATGATTTTGATGGTGGCCCTGGTATCCACTACAGCCATGACGTCCTGGGGTCCCACGCGAATGTTGCACTGTGGCAATCGTCGCGCTTTTCGGGTCGCGGCGCTAATCATCTGTACTTTGTGGACTACCCGCTCTTCCTCCTCATCATCATCGTCCATGTCGCTGGGTGTCCTCTCAACTTCGGGTAGTGCATTGACCACCTGCCTAGGCTTACGATACCGTTTGGATCTGCATACCATCTCAAAATGGTTGAATCACCCGCATCCCGAGCACCTCTTTTTTTGGCCGGGCATTCTGCTGCTTGGTGGGGAGGCCCACCACAGAATCCACACATCTTCCCTTGTCCTGAAGTCGCTGTTCTGGGTCCCATCTTGTTCCACCTCATTGTGGGCTTGGTCATTACAGCATTCATGGGTTCTGCCTTCACCGGGGAATGGAGGGCCGCCTCCATGTGTGCTGCACGGGCCTTGGACAGCTCCTTGGTGCGCCCCAGGGACAGTATGTCTGTGAGGGACTTGCCGGATTCCTCCAGTATTCGTTCACAGAGCTTGGCGGAGGCACAGCCCTGGATCACTTGTCCCTGTATATCTTCTGTCTTGTCTTGGAACCCGCACGTAGATGCTAGGTTTTTAAGTCTTGCATGGTACGTGTCCAACGACTCTTCGGGGAGTTGGCGCGCTTGCCTAAATATGAACCTTTTGTAGTCCTGATTGGCCATCGGCTCGAAGTGTCCATTGAGGGCATTTATCAATGTGTGGTGATTCTTCGGCGTGGCCTCTACAAGTTCCTTGGTGATGTTATGTATATCTTTGCCCCCAAGTTGTAACAACATCGCTCTTTTTTGGTTCTTATGGACCTTGGTTGCCTCAAAGAATATCAGTAGGCGGTCCAACCAATCTTTCCACTTTGGTGCAAGTGATGAGGGCGACCCTTCTACTATGAAAGGCTCTATTGGGGGTATTGCAGACATGTCCACTGTCTATGACCTTGTCCGCGGTGCTTCTGCAGGCCCCCTTTCGTCTCTGCTGTCCCTCCTGGTCGCAGTTGAACTGGACTGCGTGAGCGTGTCGACTGTCTGTGGGAACTTCTCCTGTCTCCTGCGCCTGCGCTGCCAGTCACTAGAGCCTGGTGAGTGTTGCTTTCAGTTTCCTCACTCCCCAGCAGGCTGCTGATGAAGGGCGAGATAGGGAGGGTCGAATCCTCAGGCCTGCCGAGCGTTGACAGAGGCCGGGAGCGCAAAATGCTGGAGCCCCACTGTGGCCTGCACTCACGTGCCCATAAGGCGACACGCCTTGAGAAGACGAGCACGGTAGCGGGAGAGACCACACACGGCCGGCAGCACTGTTGGGTGCAGCGCGGGGATCGCTCACCTCAGCGGCCTTCACCGACAATCCGGGCAGCGTTCACCGCCGCAGGGGACCTCCAGGGCTCCGACTGAGCCGCTACGCGCCAGTGCATAGCACACCGCACACCGGGCATGAGAGCTGCAAGCAGATGGAGCAGCTCGCAACCGCCTCTCCGTGTGATGCAAGGGCTCGACCACCCTCGTCGCCAACTGTTGTGTCGTGTAGAGGGCTGGGTCACAGGCCAGCACCGACACTCGGGGAAATAACTTTAGGGGGCCTCTGGGATTCAAATAACCACAAGGACACGGAGGTGTGCTGTACTAGGGTCTCGTAGGCGTAGCCTGACCGGCGTACGTTCCTGCGTACCCGTTTTATTAAATGCTGGTCCACTGACCTTGACGCTGCATGCCTGTTGCGTCACAGGCACGACACCACAGGGCTCACTCTGATGCCAGGACCAGAAAATACGATACAGGCAGCAGGCCCACTCACACATGGAAGCTACAGAGAGGGGCTCACTTAGATACAACGTCCAGAAAATACGGTACAGGCAGCAGGCCCCCGACACATGGAAGCTTCAGAGAGGGGCTCACTCTGATGCATGGACCAGAAAATACGGTACAGGCAGCAGGCCCACTGACATATGGAAGTTTCAGAGAGGGGCTCACTCTGATGCAAGGACCAGAAAATACGGTACAGGCAGCAGGCCCACTGACACATGGAAGCTTCCGAGAGGGGCTCACTCTAATGCAAGGACCAGTAAATACAGTACAGGTGCAGGCCAACTCACATATCGAAGCTACAGAGAGGGGCACACTCTGAAGCAACTACTAGAAAATAGGGTACCGTCAGCAGGCCCACTGACACATGGAAGCTACAGAGAGAGGCTCACTCTGATGCAACAACCAGAAAATAAGGTACAGGCAGCAGGCCCCCGACACATGAAAGCTTCAGAGAGGGGCTCACTCTGATGCAAAGACCAGAAAATACGGTACAGGCAGCAGGCCCACTGGCACATGGAAGTTACAGAGAGGGGCGCACTCTGATGCAAGGATCAGAAAATACGGTACAGGCAGCGGGTCCACTGACACAGGGAAGCCACAGAGAGGGGCTCAGTCTGATGCAAGGACTAGAAAATACGGTACAGGCAGCAAGCCCCCTCACATATGGAAGCTGCAGGGAGGGGATTACTCCGATGCAAGGACCGGAAAATACGGTACAGGCAGAAGGCCCCCTTCACATACGGTAGCTACAGAGAGGGGCTCATTCTGATGCAAGGACCAGAAAATACGGTACAGGCAGCAGGCCCACTTACACATGGAAGCTACAGAGAGGGGCACACTCTGATGCAAGGACCAGAAAATACAGTACAGGCAGCGGGCCCACTGACACATGGAAGCTACAGAGAGGGGCGCACTCTGATGCAAGGACCAGAGAATACGGTACAGGCAGCAGGCCCACTGACACATGGAAGCTACAGAGAGGGGCGCACTCTGATGCAAGGACCAGAAAATACGGTACAGTCAGCAGGCCCACTCAGACATGGAAGCTACAGAGAGGGGCACACTCTGATGCAAAGACCAGAAAATACGGTACAGGCAGCGGGCCCACTGACACATGGAAGCTACAGAGAGGGGCGCACTCTGATGCAAGGACCAGAAAATACGGTACAGTCAGCAGGCCCACTGACACAGGGAAGCTACAGAGAGGGGCACACTCTGATGCAAGGACAGAAAATACGGTACAGGCAGCAGACTCGCTGACACATGGAAGCTACAGAGAGGGGCACATTCTGATGCAAGGATCCGAAAATACGGTACAGGCAGCAGGCCCACTGACACAGGGAAGCTACAGAGAGGGGCTCACTCTGATGCAAGGACCAGAAAATACGGTAAAGGCAGCAGGCCCACTCACACAGGGAAGCTACAGAGAGGGGCACACTCTGATGCAAGGATCTGAAAATACAGTACAGGCAGCGGGCCCACTCAGACATGGAAGCTACAGAGAGGGGCTTGCGCAGATGCAACAACTGAAATATACAGTACAGGCAGCAGGCCCACTGACTAGGGTGACCAGGCGTCCCCGTTTTGCCAGGACGGTCCCAGTTTTTAACCAAGAAATGTAGTTCATGTCCTGGTTTTTAAAGAGGGTTGACTGAAATTGGTGAGAGGTGTTTTTTATGTTTTACAAAGTAGGGATAGTTAGCAATTGTTTCAGGAAAGCAATTTAATTAACAGGCAAGCTACTGGGTTTAATAATTGCATTTTATGTTTGTTCTTAATGCCTGTTCTGTAATTCTCTGCTGAGGAGCGCTCTCATTGCTTGAAGTAAAATTGCAGTCCTTCTATTTTTGTGAAATGTCTCGTTTTTTGGCTTTAAAATTCTGGTCACCCTACCACTGACACATGGAAGCTACAGAGAGGGGCTTGCGCAGATGCAACAACTGAAATATACGGTACAGTCAGCAGGCCCACTTACACATGGAAGCTACAGAGAGGGGCTCACTCTGATGCAAGGTGTTAGACGGAGACCCGGAGGGTCGGCCGAGTACAGGGGGAGAGGCCTCCGGTGAGGGCCGTCTACGGCGATCGTACAGACAAGTAACTTCCCCCCCCCATAGATGGACACCACACAAGGATGAGTTCAACACACTTTATATAAGACTCTTGTGGCAAGGTGATAAGCGATACAGGGGGATCAGGACACGAGGGTCCTCCCAATTCTAGTCTCTGTAGGGGAAAGGGGTAGCGGGACAGTCTTAGTACCGGTCCGGTACAGGTGCGGCAAGAGGGGAGCTCACAATCCTCGAGCTTGGGGGTCCGCAAGATGGGCCGCGGCAGCGCCAGCAGGCTAGGACGAGGGTTCACAGCGAGGAGGGCCGCGGCAGCGCCAGCATGCTACGAAGATGGTGCACGACGAGGAATGGCCGCGGCAGCGCCAGCAGGCTTCGGAGATGGTTCACGAGAAGGAAAGGCCGCGGCAGCGCCAGCAGACCAAGACGATGGTTCACGTTGAAGATGGCCGCGGCAGCGCCAGCAGGCTTCGGAGATGGTTCACGAGAAAGGGCCGCGCCAGCAGGCTTCGGAGATGGTTTCACAAGAAAGGGCCGCGGCAGCGCCAGCAGGCCTCCAAGGATGAGTTCCTCACGGTGTCTCTCGACTCCAAGATACAACTGCCTTCCTGCTCTGGAGCTGCCCCAGTTATAGGTCTGCTCTCCTCTGATGTCCGGACCCTCGCACTTGGAGGTCGGGAGGTCCGGGATGAGGGAGTCCAGACACCCAGCAGGGGGGTGGAGCCAGCGCCCGGGGAGGCCGGGGGCGATCGACACCTGGCGGAGGGGAGCAATTGGCACTCCTTCTCCCATTGACCTGCCAAGTGGTCTTCTTCACCCCCTAGGTGGATGGTGGTGCCTCGATGTCGTGGCCTGGCCAGGCCCAGGGTTGGGGTCGAGCCGAGGCCACGCGGCCTTGTGGTGTAGTATCCAAAGATGGCGGATGGGCCGGGGCAGTGGTGCTGATGGGGGCCCGGGCCAGCCGATACTGGGGTGTTCAGGGGCTGGAGTTCCGTTGTGGACGGGTCGTGGGCTGCCCCAGCGGGTTGCCGGGATGGTTCTGGTCGGGGATACAGGGAGAGCAGGGGTCCGGTCCCCGTCATGCGGGGAGGGAGCGGGCCTTCCCCGAGGCCTGTCCAACACAAGGACAAGAAAATACGGTACAGGCAGCAGGCCCACTGACACAGAGAAACTACAGAGAGGAGCTCACTCTGTAGCACCGACTGGAAAATACGGTACAGGCAGCAGGCCCACTGACACATGGAAGCTATAGCGAGGGGCTCAGTCTGATGCAACGACTAGGAAATACGGTACAGGCAGCAGGCCCACTGACACATGGAAGCTACAGAGAGGGGCTTCATCTGACGCAAGGACCAGAAAATACGATACAGGCAGCGGGCCCCCTCACATATGGAAGCTACAGCGAGGGGATTACTCTGATGCAACAACTGAAAAATACGGTACAGGCAGCAGGCCACTCACACATGGAAGCTACAGAGTGTGGTGGTGGCTTGGGGGTACGGACGAGGCAGACATAGCAGGTTAGGTCCAACTTATTTATTTCCCCCGAAGAGCGCCAGGAACAAACCAGCCTTTAACGCGGCTGGATTATCTTTGGTTCCTTGTCACACACGTGACAGCAACACTAGAGCGCTACACTACATATCTCCCCCCCTTTGCAATATCCCAACAAACATTAACATAGTGGAATGATACAGTGGGGTAAGGTGGGCAAGGCGGGAGGCGAGAATGGTGAGAGGGCACATGGAGTGGAAAGTCTATGTTTTCATGTCATACTCTCGGTACCTCCTAGGTAGTCTTACAGCCCTGCCTGTGTGTGTTTTGAGGGGGTGCTCGTTCTGGTTTCCCCGCTATTTCTGGGTTGGTCATTGCTGGTTATCTCAGGTGTTTGGCTCCCGGTGTCCAGCCCACTCGAGCCTTGAATCTCTTGCTGTGCGCGTCTGCCTGTGTCTTTCTGATTCCTCTATGTTCTTGTGTTGTCCGTCTCTTCTTTACCGGTGCTCGTGGTTCTCCTATTCAACCCTTCTGTTTCTGGTGTCCATTCTTCCTACTCTAGGTTCCAGCGGTCATTCTTCTCTGGTGGCTTCGCTCCTGGCTTGTCCAACTTCATCAATCTGTTGCACCTGGCCATTCTGTCTTGGGACCATATCTTTCCATCACTTAATAGGACAAATCTGGCATAAATCTCTCTTACTTGCAGGGGAGCGCTGTACTTGCTGTCTCCTTTTCTCCGCAGCTGGGCCAGGATCACTCGGACCCATTCCCCCTTCTCCAGAAAAGTTTCTTTGACATTGTGATGCTTGTTGTAGTGGTCCGTGTAGATTTTTTGTGCTTTTTAGGTCTCGACTATTCTATCCCGCAGGGATAGATAGGCGAGAGTATAGTAGGCAGTTCAAAAACTCTACCAAACTTGCGGATCACGTATAGTTCATGTGAGTATGTGCGTGCACGCCATCGCCAGCCACCTCACACCACCATTTGTCGGTGCCTCGCATCAGACTTCAAAGGCTGCCGCTCCCCCGCACAACCCCCCGCCACAGCAATGCAGAGAGCTTGTATTGTTCTCATTCCGGCCACCCTTTTAAATTCAACTGCTTTCAATCCAACAGAAAGCTTTTACCACAGCAGGCTGCCGCTCCCCCGCCCCCCACATCAGACTTCAAAGGAATGCGCTCCCGCTCCCCCGCCCCTCCCCCCCCCCTCAACCCCCCGCCACAGCAATGCTGAGAGCTTGTGCTATGTGCGGGGTCATGACATTCTCTTCACATTTCCAGTTTCACGAGTCACTAGAACGCTTTAGATTAGTTTTCCATGTTATCTATCAGCTTGCAGTGACGTCTCAGAATTCCTTGCATGAGTGCCACCACATGAGTATTTGGTGGCTTTCGGCTGCTCATGTAATTCTGAGTAGACATGCAGTCTTACACAGCGACCGTCATGCTCTCTCCTTTTAAAATGAAGCAATCTTCCCCGGCTGCATTTGGCTTCCACAGGACATGGGAGTACTTCATTCTGCGTGCTTCTCCTGTGCAGATCTGCTGCTCTCTTCCACCCGCCTCCTTCTTCAACCCCCTGTTCTCTTTTGCTGTGCTGATCTGCTGCTCTCTTCCACGCCGCCTCCTTCTTTAACTCCCTGTTCTCTTTTGCTCTGCTGATCTGCTGCTCTCTTCCACCCGCCTCCTTCTTCAACTCCCTGTTCTCTTTTGCTGTGCTGATCTGCTGCTCTCTTCCACCCGCCTCCTTCTTTAACTCCCTGTTCTCTTTTGCTGTGCTGATCTGCTGCTCTCTTCCACGCCGCCTCCTTCTTTAACTCCGTTCTCTTCTCCTGTGCTGATCTGCTGCTCTCTTCCACCCGCCTCCTTCTTCAACTCCCTGTTCTCTTTTGCTGTGCTGATCTGCTGCTCTCTTCCACCCGCCTCCTTCTTTAACTCCCTGTTCTCTTTTGCTGTGCTGATCTGCTGCTCTCTTCCACGCCGCCTCCTTCTTTAACTCCGTTCTCTTCTCCTGTGCTAATCTGCTGCTCTCTTTCAGCACACCTCCATCTCTAACTCCCTGTTCTCTTCTTTTCTCCTGTGCTGATCTGCTGCTCTCTTCCACCCGCCTCCTTCTCTAACTCCCTGTTCTCTTCTCTTCTCCTGTGCTGATCTGTTGCTCTCTTCCACCGTGCCCCCTTCTTTAAATCCCTGTTAACTTCTGCTGATCTTCTGCTCTCTTCCACTTCACCTCTTTCTCTAACTCCCTGTTCTATTCTCTTCTCCTGTGCTGATCTGCTGATCTTTTCCACCCCAACTCCTTCTTTAACTCCTTGTTCTCTTCTGCTGTGCTGATCTGTTCCTCTCTTCCGCCCACCTCCTTCTCGAACTCCCTTTTCTCTTCTTTTCGCCTGTGCTGATCTGCTGCTCTCTTCCACCCCACCTCCTTCTTTAACTCCCTGTTCTCTTTTGCTCTGCTGATCTGCTGCTCTCTTCCACCGCCTCCTTCTTTAACTCCCTGTACTCTTCTCCTGTGCTAATCTGCTGTTCTCTTCCACCGCCTCTTTCTCTAACTCCCTGTTCTCTTCTCCTGTGCCGATCTGCTGTTCTCTTCCACCCGCCTCCTTCTTTAACTCCCTTTTGTCTTTTCCTGTGCTGATCTGCTGCTCTCTTCCACCTGCCTCCTTCTTTAACTCCCTGTTCTCTTTTGCTGCGCTGATCTGCTGCTCTCTTCCACCCACTTCCTTCTCTAATTCCCTGTTCTCTTCGCTTCTCTTCTCCCGTACTGATCTGCTGCTCTCTTCCACCGCCTCCTTCTCTAGCTCCCTGTTCTCGTCTCTTCTCCTGTGCTGATCTGCTGCTCTCTTCCACCCACCTCCTTCTCTAACTCCCTGTTCTCTTCTTTGCTCCCTCTGTTGATCTGCTGCTGTCTTCCACCCTGCCTCCTTCTTTAACTACCTGTTCTCTTCTGCTGATCTGCTGCTCTCTTCCGCCTCGCCTCCTTCTCTAACTCCCTGTTCTCTTCTCCTGTGCTAATCTGCTGCTCTCTTCCACCCCACCTCCTTCTTTAACTCCCTGTTCTCTTCTCCTGTGCTGATCTGCTCCTCTCTTCCACCCACCTACTTATCTAACTCCCTGTTCTCTTCTCTTCTCCCGTGCTGATCTGCTGCTCTTTTCCACTCTGCCTCCTTCTCTAACTCCCTGTTCTCTTCTCTTCTCCTGTGCTGATCTGCTGCTCTCTTCCACCCGCCTCCTTCTTTAACGCCCTGTTTTCTTCTCCTGTGCAGATCTGCTGCTCTCTTCCACCCGCCTCCTTCTTCAACTCCCTGTTCTCTTTTGCTGATCTGCTGCTCTCTTCCACGCCGCCTCCTTCTTTAACTCTGTTCTCTTCTCCTGTGCTAATCTGCTGCTCTCCTTCAGCACACCTCCTTTTCTAACTCCGTTCTCTTCTTTTCTCCTGTGCTGATCTGCTGCTCTCTTCCACCCGCCTCCTTCTCTAACTCCCTGTTCTCCTCTTCTCCTGTGCTGATCTGTTGCTCTCTTCCACCCCGCCCCTTCTTTAACTCCCTGTTGACTTCTGCTGATCTGATGCTCACTTTCACCACACCTCCTTCTCTAACTCCCTGTTCTATTCTCTTCTCCTGTGCTGATCTGCAGCTCTCTTCCACCCCACCTCCTTCTTTAACTACCTGTTCTCTTCTTTGCTCCCGTGCTGATCTGCTGCTCTCTTCCACTCTGCCTCCTTCTCTAACTCCCAGTTCACTTCTCTTGTGCTGATCTTCTGCTCTCTTCCATCTCGCCTCCTTCTCTAACTCCCTGTTCTCTTCTCCTGTGCTAATCTGCTGCTCTCTTCCACCCCACCTCCTTCTCTAACTCCCTGTTCTCTTCTTTGCTCCCGTGCTGATCTGCTGCTCTCTTCCACTCTGCCTCCTTCTCTAACTCCCAGTTCACTTCTCTTGTGCTGATCTTCTGCTCTCTTCCACCCGCCGCCTTCTTTAACGCCCTGTTTTCTTCTCCTGTGCTAATCTGCTGTTCTCTTCCACCCCACCTCCTTTTTAACTCCCTGTTCTCTGCTCCAGTGCTGATCTGCTGCTCTATTCCATCCCACCTCCTTCTTTAACTCCCTGTTCTCTTCTGCTGTGCTGTTATGCTGCTCTCTTCCACCCACCTCCTTCTCCAACTTCCTGTTCTCTTCTCTTCTCCTTAGCTGATCTGCTGCTCTCTTCCACCCGCCTTCTTCCCTAGCTCCTTTCTTTTCTCTTCTCCTGTGCAGATCTGCTGCTCTCTTCCACCGCCTCCTTCTTCAACTCCGTTCTCTTCTCCTGTGCTGATCTGCTGCTCTCTTCCACCCGCCTCCTTCTCTAACTCCCTGTTCTCTTCTTTTCTCTTGTGCTGATCTGCTGCTCTCTTCCACCCGCCCCCTTCTTTAACTCCCTGTTAACTTCTGCTCTCTTCCACTTCACCTCCTTCTCTAACTCCCTGTTCTCTTCTCCTGTGCTGATCTGCTGCTCTCTTCCACCCCAACTCCTTCTTAAACTCCCAGTTCTCTTCTGCTGTGCTGATCTGTTCCTCTCTTCCGCTCACCTCCTTCTCTAACTCCCTTTTCTCTTTTCTCCTGTGCTGATCTGCTGCTCTCTTCCACCCTACCTCCTTCTTTAACTCCCTGTTCTCTTTTGCTGTGCTGATCTGCTGCTCTCTTCCACCCGCCTCCTTCTTTAACTCCCTGTTCTCTTCTCCTGTGCCGATCTGCTGTTCTCTTCCACCCGCCTCCTTCTTTAACTCCCTTTTCTCTTCTCCTGTGTTGATCTGCTGCTCTCTTCCACCTGCCTCCTTCTTTACTTCCCTGTTCTCTTATGCTGTGCTGATCTGCTGCTCTCTTCCACCCACCTCCTTCTCTAATTCCCTGTTCTCTTCTCCCGTACTGATCTGCTGCTCTCTTCCACAGCCTCCTTCTCTAGCTCCCTGTTCTCGTCTCTTCTCCTGTGCCGATCTGCTGTTCTCTTCCACCCGCCTCCTTCTTTAACTCCCTGTTCTCTTCTCCTATGCTGATATGCTGCTCTCTTCCACCCCACCTCCTTCTTTAACTCCCTGTTCTCTTCTCCCGTACTGATCTGCTGCTCTCTTCCACGGCCTCCTTCTCTAGCTCCCTGTTCTCGTCTCTTCTCCTGTGCCGATCTGCTGTTCTCTTCCACCCGCCTCCTTCTTTAACTCCCTGTTCTCTTCTCCTATGCTGATATGCTGCTCTCTTCCACCCCACCTCCTTCTTTAACTCCCTGTTCTCTTCTCCTGTGCTGTTCTGCTGCTCTCTTCCACCGACTCCTTCTTTAACTCCCTGTTCTCGTCTCCTGTGCTGATCTGCTGTTCTCTTCCACCCGCTTCCTTCTATAACTCCCTGTTCTCTTCTCCTGTGCTGATCGGCTGCTCTCTTCCACCCCACCTCCTTCTTTAAGTTTAAGCTATTGCCATTATAAATTACAATAACTTTTATTTAAGTATTAATTATTTAAAAAAATTAAAAGCCATTGTTATTTGTAATATCAATACATCTAAGTCACGTAAATACAAAACATGTTGCGTTACAAATGCTATAGGTGTCACATTTGCAAATGTTAAAACTATTGGCATTGCACATGACAAAGCTATTAATTTCGCTATTTTCAAAACCAACACATAAATAAAAAATTTGCCATTTACAAGACCAATAGCTCAAACTTTCCTAATGCGAGACCTATTGCATTGCAAATGCTTGTTCTAGGCTGCTGCTCACTACAGCTGGGGACCATTTGCTTTGTATTGTGAGTTGCTTCCACGCCACGTTGTCTCTAGTGAACGGGTCACGGCCCCGGAGTATCTTGAATTGGCTGTAACCTGTCTTCGTGGGCGTAATGCGGTAGGCCCATATTGTGCTTCTGAGTTGTGATTCCCAATTCTTCCCCGGGTTGATGGCCACTTGTACTGTCCCCATGATTACCCGGTTAAATCTTTCTGCTAGGCCATTACCAGCGGGGTGATACACCGGGGTATGTTTGGTTTCTATTCCATTTCGTTCCACGAATGCTCTCCATTTGTCTAACGTGAACTGGGGTCCGTTGTCACATGTGATGACCCTTGGTATGCCTTCTCTCAAGAATGTCATGGTAAGAAAAGCCAGGATGGCGTCAGTGTCTACCGTTTCGCATATGTCGACTTCTGGCCACTTGGAATACCGGTCTATTAGCACAGTGGCATACTTGGGAACACTCTGTGCATCTAAGATGGGACCCAAGATGTCCACTGACAACTCGTCCCGTGGGTTGACTGGATTGGTGAATTTTCCTAATGGAGGTTGCAGTGTGCTTTGCGTTTTGTTGGTGTTGCTGCATTGCTCGCACCGTCTTGAGAGTTCTGCCTTTTTGACCATGGCCACTACTTCCTTGAGGGGGGCGTCGCCACTCACCCATAACTTTTCTTGTATGGATGTGCTCACGGTGTGCATGATGATCCGGTTACGAACTCCCCTGCGGTCTGCTTCCGTTGAAAGAAGTTGAAACGGTCTATTGCCGTGCATATAACTGGCTGATAATGACGGTCCAGGTCCTCTATCTCGTGTTGGAACACGTCGTCATCATCTTGGGGCCTGGTCTTCTTTACCAAGTTCATGTATACTCTGATGCCTTCTAGTCCCAAATTGTGTAGTAGGATCTTCTTTATCCGCTTACTTGGAAAGACTACGTCTCCCTCGTCTTACAGAGCGCCAACAGATAGTTCAGAAAGTACTCCTTCCAATCTTCCCATTTCATTGCGGGTTCTCCTGGTTTGGGCAGGAAGGGAACCGGATTCGTGAGGGAGAAGGTTTGTGCGCACATGTTGGCCTGTCTTCGCGGTGGTTCTTCATCAGACCGGTGTGGGGGGCCTCCAGGCGCGCCTTGATCGTGCTGATCTGCTGCTTCTGCTTGGGACGTGAGGTCTTCACCCACATGGTCTTGGCCTAGGTTCACCAGGATCGGGTGTCCCAATGCTGTTTTGGCCTGCTTGGGATGCTGGAGCGTGGGGGCACAGTATGTAGTGTCTGCAGGGTCCTCAGTGTCCACCCCAGCGTCCGCTGTGGGTAGCTATGCCAGAAACCGGTCCCCGGTAGCTTGTCTCCTTTCTGGTGAAGAATTGGCTTGGTAGTTTAGTCTGCCCTGTTCCCATGATGCACTGGGCCAGGGACAGACTGATTTGCATATAGCCATGTTCTGAGCTGGGATGGGGCAGTGAGATAAATAACGGTGATGGATCAAGCCCTGATCTTTGGACTGGGTAAGAGTGGTCTGTTTAACTCAGACACTCTGTTCATCACCACCCCCTTTTTGTAAATCGTGGGTAGCTATGGGGCTGGAGGCAGAAGAAGGTGGTATGCTGGTGCCTGTAGGGCAGTATAACTTCAGTTAATGTGGGTCTCTGTCCTGGCTGGCCTGGAGGTTGACTTGGTCAATGCAGGCTGCTCAGTGGGCTCTTCCTGCTAGGTCCCACTTACTGACCCTCTAGCTCCTCCAGCGATCTCTTGAGAGTTTCTGCTGCCAAGCTCTGTCTCTGACGCACGCTTTGTCTCTCCCGCGCTGGGGTGTACTTCAGCATCCACTATGGCTGTCTCAGTGAGTGGTGGCCCCCAGGGAGTTGCTGGTGCAGGGAGTGCTTCTTGTGGCTCCTCACCGTCACAGCCCGTCCGCGGGAAAATCAGGCGCACCGCGTCGTCAAGAGGGCTGCCACTGGTTCCTCTGTCACGCTCTCCGGTGTTTGCTGCAGTCACCGTGACCTAGAATCGGCTGCGCGCGCCCGCGTGCCGAGTCTCGGGACCTGCGTTCACTGTGCCCGCCCCCACACCCCCCAGCCTCGTCGCCAATTTGTGGTGGTGGCTTGGGGGTACGGACGAGGCAAACACAGCAGGTTAGGTTCAACTAATTTATTTCGCCCGGAGAATGCCGGGAACAAACCAGCCTTTAACATGGCTGGATTATCTCTGGTTAAAATGGCGCCCATGCTCCCACTGTTCCTTGCCACATACGTGACAGGAACACTGGAGCGCTGCACTACACAGAGAGAGGCTCACTCTGCTGCAAGGACCAGAAAATATGTTACAGGCAGCAGGCCCCCTGACACAGGAAAGCTACAGAGAGGGGCTTGCGCAGATGCAACAACTGAAAAATACGGTACAGGCAGCAGGCCCACTCACACTGGGAAGCTACAGAGAGGTGCTTTCGCTGAAGCAACTACTAGAAAATACGGTACCGTCAGCAGGCCCACTGACACAGGGAAGCTACAGAGAGGGGCTTGCGCAGATGCAACAACTGAAAAATACGGTACAGGCAGCAGGCCCACTCACACAGGGAAGCTACAGAGAGGTGCTCACTGTGAAGCTACTACTAGAAAATACGGTACCGTCAGCAGGCCCACTGACACATGGAAGCTACAGAGAGGGGCTCAGTCTGATGCAAAGACCAGAAAATACGGTACTGGCAGCGGGCTCCCTGACACATGGAAGCTACAGAGAGGGGCTCACTCTGATGCAAGGACCAGAAAATACGGTACAGGCAGCAGGCCACTGACACAGGGAAGCTACAGAGAGGGGCACACTCTGATGCAAGGACCAGAAAATACGGTACAGTCAGCAGGCCCACTGACACATGGAAGCTACAGAGAGGGGCTCACTCTGATGCAAGGACCAGAAAATACGGTACAGGCAGCGGGCCCCCTCACATATGGAAGCTACAGAGAGGGGCTCACTCTGATGCAAGGACTAGAAAATACGGTAGAGGCAGCAGGCCCACTGACACAGGGAAGCTACAGAGAGGGTCTCACTCTGATGCAAGGACTAGTAAATACGGTACAGACAGAAGGCCCCCTGACGAGCTCACACTGGTATGCCTACAGCAACAAAAAAAAACAGTCTATCAACTTCCTTTACAGCATTACATCATATCAGGGGCAGGTAAAAGTGGGGATATTGTAAATTATGGGAGCGGGGTAGAGCTTTATGGCGGTGAAACTTATCAACTAAGACTTGTTCCCGTAGCTCTCCATGCACATCTGCCTGCCAGGATTGTGGCGGCAGCCCCCACAAACCCCTTGGCACGGCGTCAGCTGGCATGCTGTGACATTAAAAGGCTTACTTGCACGCAAGAATGTGGGTATGTTTGTGGGCAGGGCGGCAGCTTTAAGTACCTGCGAAGAGAGAGCTTGTAAACAGTGCTGCAGTGTGAGGGCCACCGCTTATCACGCTGCCTGGACACCCCCTGCCGACAGGGCCCTCACTCCCTGATGGCTTCTCCTCCCAGGAGCCCCCACCTCCAGACTGCACACACAGACACTAAACTGATTACAGATAATTGGAAACATGTGGCTTCTATTCTGGGCTCTGGATCCAGGAAGCCAGGCGCTCCCAAGGCAGGCCGTGGGCGCCATGTCCCGGAAGAGAGCACCGCGCGAGGACGTCAGAGGCGTCAAGAGTTCCACGCTTATTGCATTAAACTCCAGCCTGCGCCAGTGACGCGCCAGTGACACGCCATGCGCCATCTTGGAGAGGTCTGCATCGGGCTGACGAATGGAGACTACCTAAAGATTACTATCAGTGCACACATTTATTTTCCAAATCTATTAGGTTATGAAACTTTATATTAAGCCAGTAGAGCAGTGGGTAGCTGGAATACCTAGTACTGAGACCCCACACCTCATATCCTTACCCTTAAACTACTGCTTTTGTGTGTTAAATAAATGTATGCACAAACACTTTTTTGCTAAGGGGGGCATTGCTCACACTGCACTGCTGTCCATGTCTTCTCCACATAACACAAGACTGCAAAAGCCTCAAAATGTCATAAGTGGTCAAGTTACTTAGCTGCCGAGCAGGGGTCACCTGTTCTCAGTGTCAGAAGAAAGGGGAAGACAAGGTAGGTTGGCATATGCTACAAGGCAGTACCAGGGTCACGAGATTTTAAATAATCATCACAATAAACTACCTTTGTACCTTTGTACCTTTGGGTCACGAGATGGGGTAAAGTTTGAGCTGACAGATTAAAAAGGAAGCTTGTTGTCCAGGAGCTGGGCAAATGGAGGCTATGAGCAGCATTGCTCAGCCGGCAGACCATGGAGGCCTGGGTTAACTGTCCATGATCACATAAACTGAGGACCCCGACTTGAATTATAGGCCTTCTGCCCTCATTCTTCAACACTATTTTTCAAAGATCACTTCGTTCCAGAGCATTGCAAAGCGTGGATGACTTGTCATTTTAGGCAGGGCTTCAGCTACGCACTACGGACGGACTAGTATACTGTAGACAAATATTTCCCACAGCACGTGGGAGATGTGCCTTGAGAAGAGTGTGTGTCCTTCTAGGATAATAACAACGTTCATTTTAATTCTAGCAAAAATATTATTGACTAAGAACTGCTTTACCTTCCAACACCAATATTTCATACAGACAGAAGGTGCGACTATGGACTGTTCTTTTGTGCCGGAGACAGCTAACCTCTTTATGAGCGCCTATCAAAAAAGTGGGTCTTCATCAGCAGCGGCTCCTCCAAAAGATCAGGGGAGCACTGCCCCGCCTGCTGCAAGCGGAGTAGACAAACACACATAAATAAAATAGCATTATAACGCCATTTTATTTTCCCACCAGGTCGAGCTGCTTACTGCGCGAGCGTGAGCTAGGGGACGGAGCTGAATCCTACTATTGCAGGATTACTGCTGCCCCTTTCAGTGCTCATGTCGGGTTGGCCAGCTGGCTACCTACGGCCAGCCAGACATGCGCCCTGTAGACCCAGCAATCTCCCGGCTGTGCAACAGCCGGGGGATTGCTGGCACAGGCCCCTCGCATGAAAATGAGCGCTGGGTTAGCCTGCTCCCACCAATCCTAGAGCTGCTCCAGGATTGGTTGGATTTGTGTTCCACAGTGCGGGAAGGAAGTCCTTCCATTCCTGCTAGTGGAACGCCGAGGAGAAGAAGTGCAGCGTACAGGGTGAGTTTGGCGCTATTAGGCCGCACCATATTTTTTAAACATTAGCCTCCACTGGTCAACATGACAAATCCGTTCAAGGACAACCTAGCTCCATGAAAGCATTAAACTTATGACGCGTAAGCAGTTGAAATGGCACGGGGGAAGAACATAATATATTCCTTATCTGAATCAATTACCAAACTAAAGGCATTACATTTCCCTTGGCAGGTAGCAGAAAAGAAATCAACTTCCTCAACTTGTAGTTGAGACATGACAAAGGACTACTTTATATTTCATTTTACAACAAATTCTACAAATAGAAGCATCCTGCTTAATTATTCAAACCATCAACCCTGCAGTTTGGGCCAAAATCTTCCATGTGGTTTGTTAGTTACAGAAAATCAACCCTGTAGTCATCCATTAAATGTAAACGTACTGCCTCGAACCAATGATACGCAGAAATGGTAGGTAAGATGATCTTAAATATTACTGTGCAATGCACCGTTTGTGGGTGAACTTGAACACTTTTCTTGCATACCATCAGCGCTGCTCCTCCCAGTCCTGCATCCATATCTGCCTCAAAAACAATGAAATGTTACAAAATGACCCAATCTATCCTGCTGAATCTAGAGGGAACCTGGACTTTCAACGCCCAATGTAAGATGGTGGCTTCCAGCCACCCAAGCACTAACATGGCCGACAGATGCGCTCATGAATGTCTGTAAGCCCCAGGTCCCCCCTGACAGGAAGTATGGCCTACCAAGAGCGAAAGGGGCCCAAATCGAAACAAGGGAATTGGGCCTTAATTTAAGCAAGGAAATTGAGCCCCATCCACTGGGTCGGTATTTAAAAAACAACCACTAACTGGGGTGAAGTAAGCCATTTACACCCCTGGCCCCGGTGTCACTGCAACTGCTGCCCCATTGATAGCAGCACTCATGGCCTCCCACCAGAGGGAGGTATTGACACAAAACGGTTACATAGGAGGAAGAACCTGCAATATTACAGCCCTTTAAAGGAGGGGAGAGAGGTGGAGGGAGAGAGAGAGGGAGAGAGAGAGAGGGGGGGGAGAGAGAGGGGGGGGGCGAGAGAGAGGGGGGTGAGAGAGAGAGGGGGGAGAAGAGAGAGAGGGGGGAGAAGAGAGAGGGGGGAGAAGAGAGAGGGGGGAGAAGAGAAAGAGGGGGAGAGAGGGGGAGACAGAGAGAGAGAGAGCGAGAGAGAGAGAGGTTTCTTTTTGGGGGTAGGAAAGTGCATATCATGAAAGATGGACCATCTCTGAATGTAAGGCCTGTGAGGGGAGTGGATGCCGAGGTACTGAACTCTGTACAGACACCGCAGAGGGAGTTTGTGTTCTCCTGGGCATCCGCCGCAGGAAGTTCCTTCTCCAGAGTTTAAACTGCAGGGGCAGCGCAGAGGCACACCCTGGACCGCAGAGGCATGGTCTGGCCTAGGATTGTACATCCATCCGATCGTCTGTCTGCCGCTGCAGACTTCCACGGGGCTAAGACTCGCCTGATTGATGAAGTCATCACTGCGGCTCTGTGGTGCCTAGAAGTGATTTCGTTTATGCAGCAGCACATTGCCTGAGGGGAGCCCGGGTGCAAGTGCCTGGGACGCAGGCGGCGATGCAGGATTGGTGTTACAAAGGGCGGGTCACTGGGGTTCTCACAGCCCCAATACACGTCTTCACTTAACACCTCCTGCCTCACACCAGGCACTGAATTCCCTTTCGAACTACTCCAGCTAATGGCACTGAATGAGAACAGAAAAAATAGCCAGGGTTGTAACAAATTAACCATAATTACCGCCCCCCGCCCTTTTCTCGGCTGCTACCCCTCCCCCACCCGGTGTTCCTTCGTATATCGTCATGAGATGATAATTGGGAGGGCCAGGGGGCTGGTGGGGGGTGCATCTCTCAATTTAAGTGTTAAGACTAGAGAGTCTCCAAATGGGATATATCAGGACGCACAGAGCATGCTAACGATATATCACAAAGTTATGGATAAAAGAATAGTTTTTTTTTTTAAACATCACAATTTTAGAGATAGAAAAAAAGCTGGTGAAAATAAACACTGTGAGCGCATACACTTCGCAGACACGGGGCCAGGTCTCAGCATGTTCACTCTACCTTTCATCCTTCCAAGAGTGATAAACGGAGCGTCACTATTTAGGAGTGATAGGAGCACACAGTGTGCTGTGAACGCGCCAGTACTGCCCAGTACAGGTAGTACAGGCTGGACTGTTCCCATAAGGCACAGGGTCAGACTGATTTGCATATGGCCATGTCTGAACTGGGGTGGCAGAGTGGGCTAAAGAACGGTGATGGATTAAACCCAGATCTGTTCACTGGGTGTGTGTTTGATTGGTTCAGATGCTCCGTCCATCACCACCCCCTTTTGTACTGCTTTGTTTGCCATAAGTGTGGCAGGGTATGCTCAGACGTGAGTCCCTTGCTCACTTTGCCACTGGATTCAAGCAAGCCTGGCTGAAGATGGTTGTAATGCCAGAAACTGGTCCTAGGAAGCTTGTTTCCGGTCCAGGGAAGGCATGGCTTGGCAGTTCGGGCTGGACTGATCCCATGAGGGACAGGGTCAGACTGATTTGCATATGGCCATGTCTGAACTGGGGTGGCAGAGTGGGCTAAAGAACGGTGATGGAGTAAACCCAGATCTGTTGACTGGGTGGGAGTGTTTGATTGGTTCAGATGCTCCATCCATCACCACCCCCTTTTGTACCGCAGTACTGAATACCAGCACTTTTTTATTTTAGGAGGGAGAGTACCTGCACTTCTCAAGAGTGACATGATACATTGATTTGGAGAGTACTAGCACTTCTAAGAAACGAACAGGTACTCTAGTACAGGGTACCTGCACTTCTATTTTTCCATTTCAAACACTGATGCTGTACAACTCAATGAGAATGAGAGACCGGAAGAGCAGGGAAGAGAAAGAAAGAGGCATGCGGTGGAGTCAGCCCTAGACAACCCTGGCATTAAGCAGCACCTCCTAAAATGAACTTAGGACCCCTGTACTTACTTTTTATATATTTATCTAAAATGAGTCTGGTGGTCTAGGCCCGGTCCCCGGTAGTTCTGCTGCCCCCAGGGCATGGTTTGTGTCACTACCAGTCATCAAAACAATAACCCCAGCGGCCTGTCCTGTCCCCAGCGGAGATGTGTAGTGAGCAGTAGCACAGTCAGTGAGCCCTGGGCAGTAACATTGCCATTGAGCCCAGGGCCCTTATTTTATTTATTTTTATTTTAAAAGTTTTATATAGCGCTAGCTTGACCCGTAGGTATCAGAGCGCTTTACATACACACTATTAAAGAAACAAGGAAATTGCATTACATAGTAGGCAGGCTGTAAGGAAGCAAAACCAGAGATTAAAAAAAAATAATACAGCATGAAAAATATGGTACAAAGTGCATTGGAGAGGGAGAGAATTATAAAGGGTGGTTAGCTCAGTCCAGTCACCAACTATCCTTGAAAATCAAGAGAGAGAGGAGTCAACTCAGATATTGAAGTCTAGGTTAGTTGACGTTGGTCAGGAAAGTATTTGTTAAGGAGATGGAGTTTCAGGTCCCTTTTGAAACAGGAGAAGGAGGGGTTGCATCTGAGGACTCTAGGGAGAACGTTCCACATCCTGGCAGCTGTCAGACTTTAAAGGATACAAGCCGGATTCCACGGGAGCGAAGATAAATCCCTCTAACCTCCAAAAAACAGTACCAAGAATGCAATGGTAGACACACTCCTGATAGCTGTTCTCTAAAAGTATGGGGGGAAAACCCAAGGAGTGTCCACCACTCTCCCCACACAAGGGGTTTAACAACAGGGATGATGCTGGTCTGTTTGGTGTAGTCAATGCTGTAAGAAAACAGGACAGGTAGTAAAACTACTAAGCAATATTCAAAGTGCAACCAATTCTTTTACATTGACATGTGCTTAGAACAGAGGTTCACTTACCCCAGTTAAGTCCAATGGCGTCTTTGATGAAGGGTGTCCGTGCAGAAAAGAATAGCCTGGGAATTCTGACACCAGGCCAAATAGTGCAGGACTAAGGAAAGGACGCACTCATACACCAAACACACACACTAAAGAAATGGGAAATGGAGTTGAGGTGCACTGGCCGGCTCTCCTCGGGGGGGAAAAGAGCGGAGCAGCTACACACTCAAGAGGTGTGCCGCCCAGCCTGGGAAGTTATTACCAAGCGGAGAGAGCACTCTCTCATCAGGGCAAAAATAAACAAACACTATGCAGAATGGATCGTCCGGTCAAACAAATGCCCATAAGCCGGGAAAACGAACAGCTAGAGTTAAAAAGGCCGGAGAGAAAAACCTCAGATGAACTCCAACCTCTGAGGGTGGGAAACTGATTTCAGGTGTGTACAGAGATTTCAGAGAAACCTCAGCGCAAGCTTTGGTCGGGACTCTGGTGCGTTCGGAGTTTAGAGGGAATCTCCGCGCTAGATGTTGTCGGGAGTCTAGGGCGCTTTCCGACTAAGGCTGAATGTCGGAAAGTAAGCAAGGAACAGGATTACCGTAAAGGCACTGAGAAGGATTCCTCCAGGGATTTAGAAGAAGCGGGAGCGAAGCAGAGACGCCGAGGAAAAGGCGCTGCTCGAAACCAGGAAGCAAGGAAGGGGCGTGGTACCGGAACAGTAAGCCAAGCAGTGGCTTGCGTTTAGACGTGTCCCTTTACGTACATAAGGGAGCGTCTCAAAAGAACGCGATCGTGTAGGGAATGTTTAGGGAGCGTGTGTAAAGGACATAGGGGAGACCAAGGCTAATCACATGTCAAGGTCTTAAGCGCGGCCCACGCCGCAAAGCCCTAACAGCAGCGTTGCCAGAAAACGATAGTTACGGAGTGGTTTTCTTTTTCAGTTTCGGCGGGATAAGAAGGAGTGAATTGGAGCCTCTCAGAGTTCTGGATTTTCTTGCTCTTACCAGTTTGTTGTTTAGGTAGTTGGGGGACGGAGAGTGAAGGGTTTTGTGTGTAGTGCAGGCCAGCTTGTAAATACACCTCCCTTCTATGGGAAGCCAGTTGAGGGAGTTGAGAGCAGGAGTGATGTATTCAAATCTTTTTACTCCATATATGAGTCGAGCGGCCATGTTCAGCACTGCCCTTAGTGGGGCTAGGTGAGCTTTTGGAGTCCCTGTTAGTATGGCGTTCCCGTAGTCGATTTTAGAGAGAACTAGTGATTGGACTACTGTCTTGAGGTCATCTTGGGGAAGAAAAGGTTTCAATTTCATGAGGTGTTTTAAAGAGAAAAGAGCACTTTTTGCAGAGTTTTTGACGTGGGCCTCCATTGATAAGTTCTTGTCAAGGGTGATTTCTAGAGACTTAACTGAGTCGGATAGGGCGAGGGGGCAGTTAGGCCAACCAGATTCTTGAGCCACTCTTGGATTGGTCGATGGTTGCTTTTTGGAGAGAATAGGATTAGTTCCGTTCAATCTGAGTGGAGCTTTAAGTGGTTGGCCTTGAACCAAGTTTGGATCTCGGTTAGAGTGACACTGAGGTGTCGGATGTCGCTGGGAGACTGGATTTTGAAATAGATTTGGGTGTCATCAGTGTAAAGGTGGTAATTCCCTCCCGCTTTTTTCAAGATGATTGTGAGGGGCTCCATGAAGAGATTGAAGAGGGATGAGGAGAGCATCGAGCCTTGCGGGACCCCAAGTGTGACTTTTGTTGGCTTTGAGAGACAGGAGTTGATTTTAATTTGTTGCGAGCGGTGTTGCAGGAAGGAGGTGAGCCATTTTAGTACTGTGCCATTAATGCCAGAGCGCTTTGACAAGGTCTCCAGAAGAGCTGGATGATTTATTTATTTATTTATTTATTTATTTATTTTTTGAACTTATATGGCGCAAACAGCTACCCAAAAAGGGTTTCCCGGTGCCTAAGAACACAGACAAAAAGATGATAAACAGCAGTGGATATTTTAAAGACACTGGTCAAACAACCAGGTCTTTATCTCTTTCCGGAACCTGGTGAGACTTTGCTCCTTTCGAATATGGATAGGGAGGGTGTTCCAGATAGATGGGCCTAGGTAAGCAAATGATCTTCCTCCCATCCTGGCCAGTTTGAATCTAGGTACGCCAAATATTTCAGCTGATTTTGAACGTAGATTTCTCTCTGGGATATAGGGAGAGGCCAGTGTTTGGAGGTATTTGGGTGCGGTACCAGTTTTGATTTTGAACATATAGTTCAATGCCTTGAACCTGATACGATTTTCAACCCTTAGCCAGTGCAGCTCACGTAGGTAAGGAGACACGCTGTTGTTCTTGGGTATAACACAGAGAAGTCGGGCTGCCGCATTTTGCACAAGCTGCAACCTCTTTGTGACTGCCTTGTTTGCACCCAAATATAAGATGTTCCCGTAGTTAAGCCGGGATGTAACTAAGGCGTTGACCACTGTTTTTTGCATGGGGACAGGCAGCATCCAAAGGATCTTCCTGAGCCACCTCATGATCGTAAAGCAGAGGCCCACTACTTTGTTGGCCTGGTGCCTCATGGACAAAGAATTGTCCAGTATTACTCCCAAGTTCCTAGCATGAGTCACTGGAGTTGGAAGATTGCCCATCTGGTCAGGCCAGTGTGGAGTACCCCACAGCTCTGGCTGTTTGCCCAGAAGGAGAATCTCCGTTTTGTCCCCATTTAGTTTCAATTGGTTAGTTGTCATCCAATTGAAGACTTTCAGAAGGCCATCTCTTAAGGGAGACGAAGAGGACGCCTGAGGTTTAGATAGTGAGAAGACAATCTGAGAATCGTCAGCATATGACATAAAGGTTAGTCCTGCCTCTTCAACAAGGTCTGCCAAAGGTCTAAGATAGAGATTGAAGAAGAGGGGACTGAGGATGGAACCCTGTGGTACTCCATGTGGGGATTTGAAATGTCCTGAGCATGCATCCGCCGAGGCTATTTGGAATGTCCGCTGGCTCAAAAAGGATCTGATCCATTCCAGAGCAGTTCCACCGATTCCATTTTTTTTCAGCCGGGTGATTAGTTTTGTATGCGACACGGTATCGAAGGCTGCGCTTAGGTCGAGTAGAACAAGCGCAACCGTCTCACCATCATCGAGGCGTTTCCTGATTGTTTCAGAGATACCCAGTAGAGCGGTTTCCGTAGAGAACCCTGTGCAGAAACCTGATTGGGTGGGGTGAAGAAGGGCATTTTCCTCTACAAAGAGAGATAAGGCAGAATGCACATGCCTCTCCAGACATTTAGAGAAAGCAGGTAGAAGTGAGATAGGCCTATAATTGGCCAGTATGTCAGGGTCTGCTGTCGGTTTTTTAAGCAATGGGGTCACCATAGCGTGCTTCCATATAGAGGGTACTGTGGCGAGCTCCAGAGATGAGTTTAGAATGTCAGCTAAAATTTTAAGGACTGGTGCATCCAGTGTTTTAATTATATTAATGGGAATGGGATCCTGTGGAGAGCCCGACTTGATTGTTTTCATAATGGCTATAAGGGTGTCTGTTTTAATAGGAGGCCATTTTTGGAGGGTCTGGGTTACAGTCGGCGTATGCTCACCGTCTTCTTTACTTTACTTAGTCGAATGCCGCAGATAGGTTAATAAGGACGAGTAGGCAGGCATCACCTTCATCTAAAGCCTTGTGAATATCGTCAGAGACGGTGAGTATAGCTGTGTCTGTGCTACAGCCTTTCCTGAATCTTGATTGAAAGGTGTCGAGGAAGTCAAACTCATCAATGTGTTTGTTGAGTAGGTGGAGAATGCATTTCTCCAATGTTTTTGCAAGGAATGGGAGGTTGGAGATAGGTCTGAGGTTGTTAAGATCATTAGGGTCGGCCCCAGGTTTCTTGAGAATGGATGTGATTTGTCCTAGTTGAAGGGAGTCTGGGAGACAGCCTGAGGAGAGAGAGGCGTTGATTTTTGTCCAGAAAGGGGAAATGGTGTAGTTGAGTTCTTTTATAATTGTGGAAGGGAGTGGGTCCATAGTGTGGGAGGAAGGTTTAAGGTTAGAGATTATACTGAAGACCTCGTTTTCCGACATTAGCACAAAGTCAGACCAATTCGCATTGTTTTTTAGCTGGAGGCAGACCTGCTTGTCCTTGGTAGGGAACTCTTTCTGAATGGTCAAGGGTGGTTAAAGGGGGGCAGGTTAAGAGGGAAGTAGGGTTAGCGGTTTGGATGAAGGATTGATCAATTTTTGAGACTTTATTAGAGAAGAAGATGGCAATTTCTTCACATTGCTCTTTGGTGGCTTTGATTTATTGAGAGGGAGTGCAGTTTGTTTGGCTTTTGACAGTGTTGAAGAGTTCTCTCAGTCTGTTTTTCGCTAGATCTAGTTGGCTGCGGAAGAAAGACGCCTTTTCACTGAAAATGTGTTTTGTGTATGCCTGCCAAGCAGATCTAAGTTGCGCTAGGTGCAAGGTCGAGGGGTTAAGTCTCCAAGACCTTTCCATGTGTCTGAGTTGACGCCTTTCATCATTCAGATCCACGTTAAACCAGGGTTTAGATTTGGTACGCCTAAATTGTTTGAGTTTGAGTGGAGCTACTTGGTCTAAAATCTCTGTCATTTTTAGGTCTCGCCTGTCGATGCGCATGCGCATCGAGCTTGCGAGACTATGGGGGCTTATCCACTCTTGAACCAACTTGCAAGGAATTGTGGCGATTCCTTGCAGTGCACGAGAAATTTAAGCTCAATGCGCATGCGCATTGAGCTTAAAAGCGCGTGCACATGCCCCCAGCCGCTTGCCTTGCCTACTCTCTCTCTCACTGCCTCCCCCAGCTCCGCCCCCTCACTTCTTGATTGCACGGCCGCTAGGCCGTGCCTCCCCTACTCTCCTCCCCCCTCCCCCTCCGTGTTACGGTCTTTGCAACTCCCCAGCCATATGTTAAAACCCCTCGCACTCCAGGCACCCGCTCTGCCCCCTCCCCTGCCCGCCGTGTCGCATTTCTCCTCCCCCCTCCCCTTCTCTCTCTTCCCTCCGTCTTGTTATTTTATGTTGCGACTTTGTAACCAATGTTACCGAGTCCTTCGCTAGCTCACCTACCCTAAACTATGTTTGCATCAGTACAGCAGATTTGTACGTATTCCCTATCCCATTTCGCCTTTGTATTTGTTCGCTTTGCTTACACCTACGCAGTTTAGTCCAGCAGACCCTTCCCCCAGCCTAGAGCCATTTGCTTGCATTTAGGCACTTCAAGACATCCTTTCCCCCACCCTACAGCCATTAACACGGTTTCGTCTTTCATTAGATTAAAAACTGTTACAAATCACAGGGACACTTTAGAAGATACTTAGCAGGCGCCACCATGTCTGCTTTCAGTTTAGGAACAGTTAGCAAATGTTCAGCTTATTCGCCTTAAGCAAATAAAGTGTCACGATTTAATCAAAATGTAAAAAGAGAACTTAAAGATGCTTCATGTGAAGTCTTTATAAAAGTGTGCCGTCGGCACGAGAACTAAAGTTTAAAACTGCTCTATGTAAAAGTTTTTATAAAAGCTTGCTGTTTGAAAGTACGATAGCCAATGCTTTCACATAATGTATTTTTCTATACTGGGAAGGTGGTGTTAACTACACATTCATTTCGTTAGGCATGAAGAGATTAAGTAATTTTCCCAGAAACACAAGAGGCTTTTTGGCAACATTACTGAGACTGAAATGGCTTTTCAAGGCTGAAGTTGAGCGCTTTTTACGCAATACATGTCACATGCAGTATCTTCAGCATATTTATTTTGCTAATTTTAGCGTAGCATATGTAATTTGCATCACACAAGGGCACACATTCATTTTGTTAGGCACGGGTGGATTAATTTATTTGCCCAGAATCACAGTTGCTATAGCGCCAAATAGACCTGCACTCAACGTAGTATCGCAGTGCTTTACATGGCACCAGTTACGTTATACACGGGCACACATTCATTTTGTTAGGCACAGAGGCATCAGACATCCACAAGCATCAGACATCCACAAGCATCAGACATACACAAGCATCACAAGCATCAGACATCCACAAGCATCAGACATCCACAAGCATCAAACATCCACAAGGATCACAAGCAGCAGACATCCACTAGCGTCAGACATCCACAAGCATCAGACATCCACAAGCATCAGACATCCACAAGCAACAGCCATCCACAAGCAACAGACATCCACAAGCAACAGACATCCACAAGCATCAGACATCCCCAAGCATCAGACATCCACAAGCATCAGACATCCACAAGCAACAGACATCCACAAGCATCAGACATCCACAAGCATCACAAGCATCAGACATCCACAAGCATCAGACATCCACAAGCATCAGACATCCACAAGCATCAGACATACACAAGCAACAGACATCCACAAGCATCACACATCCACAAGCATCACAAGCATCAGACATACACAAGCATCACAAGCATCAGACATCCACAAGCATCAGACATCAACAAGCATCAGACATCCACAAGCATCAGACATCCACAAGCATCACAAGCATCAGACATCCACAAGCATCAGACATCCACAAGCATCAGACATCCACAAGCATCAGACATACACAAGCAACAGACATACACAAGCAACAGACATCCACAAGCAACAGACATCCACAAGCATCACACATCCACAAGCATCACAAGCATCAGACATACACAAGCATCACAAGCATCAGACATCCACAAGCGTCAGACATCTACAAGCATCAGGCATCCACAAGCATCAGGCATCCACAAGCATCAGGCATACACAAGCATCAGGCATACACAAGCATCACAAGCAGCAGACATCCACAAGCAACAGACATCCACAAGCAACAAACATCCGCAAGCAACAGACATCCACAAGCAACAGACATCCACAAGCAACAGACATCCACAAGCATCAGACATCCACAAGCATCACAAGCAGCAGACATCCACAAGCATCAGACATCCACAAGCATCAGACATCCACAAGCATCAGACATCCACAAGCAACAGACATCCACAAGCAACAGACATCCACAAGCAACAAACATCCGCAAGCAACAGACATCCACAAGCAACAGACATCCACAAGCAACAGACATCCACAAGCATCAGACATCCACAAGCATCACAAGCAGCAGACATCCACAAGCATCAGACATCCACAAGCATCAGACATCCACAAGCATCAGACATCCACAAGCAACAGACATCCACAAGCAACAGACATCCACAAGCATCAGACATCCACAAGCATCACAAGCATCATAAGCATCAGACATCCACAAGCATCAGACATCCACAAGCATCAGAGATCCACAAGCATCAGACATACACAAGCACCAGACATCCACAAGCAACAGACATCCACAAGCATCACACATCCACAAGCATCAGACATACACAAGCATCACAAGCATCAGACATCCACAAGCATCACACATCCACAAGCATCAGACATCAACAAGCATCAGACATCAACAAGCATCAGACATCAACAAGCATCAGACATCCACAAGCATCACAAGCATCAGACATCCACAAGCATCAGACATCCACAAGCATCAGACATCCACAAGCATCAGACATCCACAAGCATCAGACATACACAAGCAACAGACATCCACAAGCAACAGACATCCACAAGCATCACACATCCACAAGCATCACAAGCATCAGACATACACAAGCATCACAAGCATCAGACATCCACAAGCGTCAGACATCCACAAGCATCAGGCATCCACAAGCATCAGGCATCCACAAGCATCAGGCATCCACAAGCGTCAGGCATCCACAAGCGTCAGACATACACAAGCATCACAAGCAGCAGACATCCACAAGCAACAGACATCTACAAGCAACAAACATCCACAAGCAACAGACATCCACAAGCAACAGACATCCACAAGTATCAGACATCCACAAGCATCACAAGCAGCAGACATCCACAAGCATCAGACATCCACAAGCATCAGACATCCACAAGCAACAGACATCCACAAGGATCACAAGCAGCAGACATCCACAAGCATCAGACATCCACAAGCATCAGACATCTACAAGCATCAGACATCCACAAGCAACAGACATCCACAAGCATCAGACATCCACAAGCAACAGACATCCACAAGCATCAGACATCCACAAGCATCACAAGCAGCAGACATCCACAAGCATCAGACATCCACAAGCATCAGACATCCACAAGCATCAGACATCCACAAGCAACAGACATCCACAAGGATCACAAGCAGCAGACATCCACAAGCATCAGACATCCACAAGCATCAGACATCCACAAGCATCAGACATCCACAAGCATCAGACATCCACAAGCATCAGACATCCACAAGCATCAGGCATCCACAAGCATCAGGCATCCACAAGCATCAGACATCCACAAGCAACAGACATCCACAAGCAACAGACATCCACATGCAACAGACATCCACATGCAACAGACATCCACAAGCAACAGACATCCACAAGCATCAGACATGCAGCAAACACACTCACTGACGCTCACACACCCTCACACACCCTCACACACCCTCAGCTTCACACACCCTCACTCACCCTTACACACACACACACACACACAAATACAGCATCCAAAGGAAGAACAGAAATAAACCATCCTAATCCACACTCTAACTCCAACATAGAAATCCAGAGCCCAATCCACCCTAATAAACTAACAGCCGAATTCACCCTCCAAATACACCCTCAAGATACGCAACAGAAATACATCCTAGAAAACAAAATCCAAAGGAAAAATACGCCATCCTAATCCACCAGCCAAATAAACAATCAAATTAAACTAAACAAAACGCAATATAAGTAAAGACTCAAAAAATAGCCTCCTATTCCACCCTATTAAAAAAAATGATTGTGCATTTAACAAATTGATAAATTTTATGCCATTTTCTGAGACATAAACAAATTTTAGGATGAAATTAAAAACAAAGGGGGTCAACGGAGTCGTGCATCAGATACGTTACACGCAAAATCTACTTCCCAAATGTGAGCTACAGCATGCAAGGATGTTTATCAGGCTTCAGGTCACAAAACAAAAATGATTCGGACAATATAACACCAACAAAACAACAAAAAATATCTGGCAGGAAGCGAGGACGAGGATGTACAAACACAAATGTGAAACAGCCTACTTTTTATTGGGGGAATAAATAAGCATTATTCACCCGGGGAATGGGACGGATTAAACACAATTGTCAAGAGTTACACAAAAAGCCGTACGCATATAACACGAGCATTTATTCCCACGAAATTACATCAAATATACAAAAAAAAATTCGCTACTCTACAGTAATGTGGACATAAGTCAGAATTCTTATAGCAACATGGAGAAAGCATATATAAGAAGACAATATTGCTTTAAAAATACATCGTAACACAAAGCGGAGACATTGCATTGATTATTAACGAAGAGGAAGTATCACAAACCACAGCACGAAATTTACATACACATCAAAATAAAAAGCTATACAAACATACATTTAATAATAACTGAAATAACAGAACGTAGAGTTGAAACAATATAAAATATTCACGCAGATATACAACATACTACACAATTACACACAAAAAAACACTGCTCTAATTATTAACACAACTACTAACGAAAAGCAAACATTTTAAAAATTAAATCTGAACAATAGGATACAATGTATTACATAGATAAAGAGCCGACAATTCAAAGTAAACATCCTTCGTTGCAAAACAAAGACACTACTATGCCAATAAAACTAATAGGAAACAACAAATCGAATAATTCATAACACTATACACACACAAAACAAACAACAAAAAACAACTTACCTGTCGAACGATGCACGGAACAGACAACGAAGCCAACACTCCTTACACGGGACCCGCTTTCAACAATATGGGGATTTCCAATTAGACGCGAGTAAATTGTTACGCAACGTGAGAGGATTTTGAAATCTCATTGGCTGACACGGACGTCAATCAAAATAGTACGGGATTCAAAAAAAAAACTAGAACGCAATAACTTAAATACGTTAATATAATTATGGGACAGTCACACTTCTGCTATTTAACATTTCCAAAACATTAAATACAACAAAGATACACCAACAACTACACACACACACAAGCACACACACCACAATCACACAAATACACAACACACAAACACCCTCACACACCCTCACCCTCACCCTCACACACCCTCACTCACACCCACCCTCACCCCCCACCCTTACAACACACTCACCCTCACTAACCCTCACACACACCCTCACACACCCTCACCCACCCCCACCCTCCCTCACACACCTTCACACCCTCAACCTCACACATCCTCACTCACACTCACACCCTCACACACCCTCACTCACCCTCATGACCTCAACCACACACCCTCACATGCCCCCACCCTCACACACCCCCACCCTCACACACACCCGCCCTCACACACTCTCACACATCCTCACACACCCACACACATTCTCAATAAGCCTCACACCCTCACTCACCCTCACCCTCACACTCACACCCTCATCCCCTCACCCTCACACACCATCACCCCCTCACTTACCCTCACCCCTCACAACACTCACACCCTCACCCTCACATGCCCTCAACCGCACACACCCTCACACCCTCACCCTCACACCCCTTCACTCACCCTTACACCCTCGCCCTCACCTACCCTCAACACCCTCACAACACCCTCACCCTCACTCACCCTACCCTCGCTCACCCTCAATGCCTCACCGTCACTCACCCTCACTCACCCTCAACCCCTCACCCTCACTCACCCTCAACCCCTCACCCTCACCCTTACACCCTCAACCCTTCACCCTCAACCCCTCACTCACCCTCACTCTCACTCACCCTCACTCACCCTCAACACCTCAGCCTCACCCTCACTCACCCTCAACCCCTCACACTCACTCACCCTCACCCTCACTCACCCTCAACCCCTCACCCTCACCCTCACTCACCCTCACCCACACTCACCCTCACTCACCCTCACTCACCCTCAACCCCTCACCCTCACTCACCCTCAACCCCTCACCCTCACCCTCACTTACCCTCAACCCTTCACCCTCAACCCCTCACTCACCCTCACTCTCACTCACCCTCACTCACCCTCAACCCCTCAGCATCACCCTCACTCACCCTCACCCTCACTCACCCTCAACCCCTCACCTACCCTCACCCTCACTCACCCTCAACCCCTCACCCTCACTCACCCTCAACACCTCACCCTCACTCACCCTCAATGCCTCACCCTCACTCACCCTCAACCCCTCACCCTCAACCCCTCACCCTCACTCACCCTCACCCACCCTCACCCTCACTCACCCTCAACGCCTCACCCTCACTCACCCTCAACCCCTCACCCTCACTCACCCTCAACCCCTCACCCTCACCCTCACACCCTCAACCCCTCACTCACCCTCACTCACCCTCACTCACCCTCACACTCAATCACCCTCACCCGCACTCACCCTCAACCCCTCACCCTCACTCACCCTCACTCACCCTCACCCTCACTCACCCTCACCCACACTCACCCCCACTCACCCTCACTCGCCCTCAACCCCTCACCCTCAACCCCTCACCCTCAACCCTTCACCCTCACCCTCAACCCTTCACCCTCAACCCCTAACTCACCCTCACTCTCACTCACCCTCAACACCTCCCCCTCACCCTCACTCACCCTCAACACCTCACCCTCACTAACCCTCAACCCCTCACCCTCACCCTCACACCCTCAACCCTTCACCCTCAACCCCTCACTCACCCTCACTCTCACTCACCCTCACTCACCCTCAACACCTCAGCCTCACCCTGACTCACCCTGACTCACCCTCAACCCCTCACACTCACTCACCCTCAACACCTCACCCTCACTCACCCTCACCCTCACTCACCCTCACTCACCCTCACCCTCACCCACACTCACCCTCAACCCCTCACCCTCACTCACCCTCAACCCCTCACTCACCCTCACTCTCACTCACCCTCACCCTCAATGCCTCACCCTCACTCACCCTCAACACCTCACCCACCCTCACCCTCACTCACCCTCAACACCTCACCCTCACTCACCCTCAACCCCTCACCCTCACCCTCACTCACCCTCAACCCCTCACCCTCACTCACCCTCAACCCCTCACCCCCTCACCCTCACTCACCCTCAACGCCTCACCCTCAACACCTCACCCTCACTCACCCTCACAACACATATTGTGTTACAATAGGTGTCACATTTGCGAAAGATAAAACGATTGGCATTGTAAATAACAAAGCTATTATTTCGCTATTTTAAAAACAAGCACATACATAAAAAATGTGTCCTTTACAATACCAATAGCTCAAACTTTCCTAATACGAGACATATTGCATTGCTGTGCTTCTCTCCCCTGCTGCACTCTCCTGCTCTCTAGAGATGTAGCATAACGACGAGAGCTGCCATATAAGTCACGTAAATACAAAACATGTTGCATTCCAAATGCTATAGGTGTCACATTCGCAAAAGTTATAACTATTGGCGTTGTAAATGACAAAGCTATCAATTTAGCTATTTTAAAAACCAACAAATAAATAAAATATTTGTCATTTACAAAACCAATATCTCCAACTTTTCTAATGCGAGACCTATTGCATTTCCAATGCTTGTTTAAATAAAGTGTGTAGTGAGGTCATCGGCCGTCCATGATGAGGGTTGGAGTTGAAGATGGGCATGGATCCTGGTTTCAAGTTCAGATAAAGGGACTTCTTTGATGTTTCTGGTCCAGTGTTTAGGTTTGTCATCACAAATAGGTTGGTGGCTGACAAGTGCGTCAATCTTGAACAGAATGAGGTGGTTGTCGGACCTGTCAATGGGAGAAATCACTCTCAAAGAGACCAGTTCATTGTTGGTAATGATCGCGTCCAGTGTTGCACCTTTGATGTGAGTTGGTTTATTGCAGAGTTGTTAGAGGTTATATATTTCAAGTAGGTTGGATAGGTTCGGACAGTGGAGCCTTCTGGGTCATTCCAGTGGATATTGAGGTCACCCAGGAACACGTCTTTAGGGTCTGTCTTGGATAACCGTGTTATTAGGTCTGTTAGTTCTTCGGGGAAAAGGGTACGCTCTCCAGGAGGATGGTTGATGGGTGAGGTGCCCTCGCCATTGAGTTTGACACCCAGCATACACGAGAGCATGCAAAAGCCCTAGTACAAGGAAGGAACTGGGCCCCCAACTGCTGTTTGAGATCTAAAACACAACAATAATCCGGGTTCTCCTCAGGCCCCTGGGCCCCTGTGCCACTGCACCTGCGCTGCCCACAGCACATTGTTTGTGCCCCTTGGAATAATGAAAACCATGCTCCTTACGCACCTGACCTCGGCGGCCTGCCCCCAACGGAGATGTGATGTCGGCCGTAGTATAGCCAGTGGGTCGTGGGCTTCAGTATAAGAAAGGAAGAGGGCCCCCTGGCTGCTTTTTAACTGATAAAACATATCAGTAATCCGGGTTCCCCTCTGGCCTCCTGGGCCTCGGTGCTCCAGCACCTGCGGCACCAACGCAAGCCACGCACCGTGTCCTGCATTCACTGGTGCTGCTCCTACCCAGTGCGCATGCGTGTTCACTATACAAGAGGGGCAGCAAACTCGCAAAGCCTCAGTGAGAGAGTTCATCCAACCACTCCACTCCAAGAGGGCTGGTACAACGGCAATCACGTGCAAGAGCCGGTCAGAAGCACCACCAGCTGAAATCCAAAGAATACTAAGACAATATTGGAAAAGCTTCTTCTCTTTCACTTCTTCCTCGTCATGCCCATCTACTTCCGGGTAGATGAGGTCTAACAGAAGACAGTGATAATGGGAGCACGCCTCAGGATACCCAATCCAACCCATCTCTGGAATGAACCTCTGCGCTCCTCGTCCACAGGTGTCGTTGGGTGAAGGGGTCAAGGGTGGGTCACTTTCTGCGGCCACCAAAATATGCCGAAAACTCAAGCTGAACCCCGGCCTTTACCGTTCGATTCCACCAAAAAGCACAAAACTCAGGAAGAGGGGTAAAGCCAATAGGCTTCATCTTTGTATACTGAACCATGCACGTACCCGAAGGGCAGACACACAGCTGCAGACAAAGGAACACACCTGCAGATATCAACATACGCGCACACACAGATCAACAAACATACATACAGCAATACACAAAACAACAACACGCCTGGAGGCATTCCTGCACACAGATCAACAGGCATAAGTAAAGACGTGCATAGACGGACACAAATCATACAGGCTCTCACATGGACACAGACAGCACAGAGGCACATACAGACCCACATCACACACATGCAGACATACAGAGAGACACAGACAGCATGCACCCTGGCCTTCCTGCATGCAGCAGTGGGAGGATGAATGAATGGATTAGCTGCCGGCAGTTGCATGACCCAGGGAGTACGTGAGAAAACGTGGCTGCACGTGCGTGGGGGTAGATCTGTGGAAAATGATATGACAAATTAATCGATGTATGAAAAACAAAAATATGCTTTGGAGTATATGGTGTTGATTTTTGTTTTCCTGCAATTAAGAATTTAAAGTTTATCTATTTTACTACATTTCTGGTGAACTGAATTGTTTTCTAGACCTCACAAACAAACACATGTCTGAAAAGAATAATAGATGTGAGCCGCGAAAATAGACTAGTGTATTTTTAGGTTTTGCCTGGCGAAAGCTGCGCTTTCTGCGCAGCTTTTTCGCGCAGGCGAAAACCTGATGATAACAGTAGTGTGGCTTGGTTCGGCCCTCGTCGTTGATTGGCTGGCTCCGTAAACGGAGCCTTGCCATTGGACGAGGGGCCTGTCCGTCAATGCCGGACCAGACACGGGGGCGTTCCCGACATTCTTTGGCTTTTGCCGACGTCACGCGACGCCGGGAACGCCCCCGTGTCTGGTCCGGCATTGCCGGCACTTCTGCGTCTCTCCTAACCCCGTGACTGGCCGGCCGGCCAATCCTAGCGCGGCCGGCCGGAAGTGCCCGCCCCCCGCAACAAGAAGGAAGACGGCAAGCAGTATGGCGGCGCCCGCGGGGCTCCCGTGGCCTGGAGGGAACCCCGGGAGATGCGCTCTGCAGGCTCGCTCTGCGCAGCCCATGCTGCCGCTTTAAACGCATCCTACCCTGCTAGGGCTGCCTCCGCCTTCTGCCCCACTCCTGCTGCTGACAGCGAGCTGGCTGCACAGACCGGCGGCGAGTGCATGGAGGCTGGGAGCATCTCTGGCGAGGAGGGGTTCCTGCAAGAGGAGCCAGGGCCCGGGAATCACTGAGGGGTCTCGCACCTGGCGAGGGGCGGGGCCACACCTGGCGAGGGGGCGGACCCTGACCTTTATCTGGGGATGGAAACCCACCGGGGAAAGTCCTCACACTAAAGATGCTCTGCACTGGGGGGAGGGTCGATGCCTGGGGAGGCTAGACAGAAAGGGGTCGACAGATATTTTGTTCTGGGATGCTGAGTTTGCTGAACCCCCCGATCAGGTACAACTTCCACCATGATGGGAAAGCATCATCTGAGGGTAGACATCCCCCCCATACGGAAAGAAACTTGTGAACAGCTCTGTTTCACCAAATGACGGGGTCCTTCCGAAAGCGCCCGGGGCAGGATGTGTGGCAGCTGATGGACGAAGCAGCAATCCTGCTCAGGCTGCCCCGAGCAACAGAGCTGATGGGCAGAGCCGCGGCACCCCCTGGTAGGCACCCTGCCTGCCCGCATCGCAACACATGAACAGGGCTACAGCGCTCGACATCCGGCGACCAGCTAAGACGGTCCTGAGAACGGACTGCGAAACACATGAACAGGGCTACAGCGCTCGACATCCGATGACCCGCTAACACGGTCCTGAGAACGGACTGCGAAATCTGAGGCGAAGCTTCATCACCGAGGTCAGAACCGCTGAGGTCTCTCATGCACGTCAGATTGTGAACACACGTCAGATTGTGAACACAGCAGTAGCACCCCACCTAAACACCGGCTCCGTGCTTCCTGCGACAACTGTCCCTGACCTGGGTTTCCCAGATAGTTCGTTTTTTTTTCGTGTCTTATACCGGATATACGTTCTTTCGATAGGTGTCCTGTAGGTGGCCATAAGGCGGGGGGATATAACGGGACACCCCGTCACCCCGAGAAGAGACCAGCCGTGGAAAGGTGCATCTCGGCCGGGACAGGACATGTGACCAGGGATGCGTGCAGAAGCGGGCATCTCCGGGGCTGAGGCGCAAAAGGCGATGTCAGGATCACAAGCTGAGCGAGAGGCAGCGGTGGATGAGCCAGGAGTCCACAATACGGAGCAGAAGGCCGTCACCCTTCACCCTGAGGACTGACCTGCGGGAAACATCCTTCATCTCACTGGTAAGTAACCGTTTTGTTTTCGATTCCTTTTATGTGGACGCCTGCATTGCACCCCCATTCACCTCCCTATCCGTTTCCAATATACATAGTTTTTCTGCTTTCTTTCATTACCCTGTTATGTTTTTCTTACTATATTAGGACTATTTCTCTTTGCTCTGTTTCTCTTGTGCTCCCAACATACCTTTCTTGCTCTTACTCTCTCTTTTTTGCCGATTCCCGAGCACTCATTGAGCTTTTTCTCTTACTCGTGTTAGTATTCTGGTACCCCTGCTGTTTCTCTTACTCTCTCACTACTGTTTCTTTCTATACCTCTCCTAAATGCTTTCCTTATCCTCACACTCTTACTCCGTGAACTGGCCCTTGCCCCTGCTGTTTCTCATAAACTCTTTCCTCCCTGTGTTTCTCTCAACACCACGGTTTTGGTTACTCTCCTGCTGCTGTTTCTCTTCTTCATCCAGATGTTTTCCTTATTCTCTCATTTGTATTACTTCTTTAAGGGGAATCTTATGTCCTGCTGCTTTTCGTACTATGTCACTCTCCCAATGTTTCTCTTAAACCTGCTGTTTCTCTTACTCACATTGCAGTTTCTTCTCCCTACCCAGATGTTTACCTTATTCTTTCATTTGCCTTAGTCAAAGGTGATCTTACCCCCTGCTGTTTCTCGAACTCTATCACTCTCCCAGGGTTTATCTTAACCTTGCTGTTTCTCTTACTCGCATTGCTGTTACTCTCCCATAGCTAGACGTTTACCTTAGTCTTTCATTTGCCTTGCTCGAAGGTGATTTAGCTCACTGCTGTTTCTCGTACTTTATCACTTTCCCAGTGTTTCTCTTAACCCTACTGTTTCTCTTACTCACATACACTGCCGTTTCTCCTCCCATCCCAGATGTTTGGCTTATCCTTTCTAAATCGAAGATGATCTTACCCCCTTTCTTGTTTCTCTTACTCGTCCCGATCTCTTTTATTTGCCTTACTAATGCTTACCAGTGGTTTCTCCTACTCTCTCGCTCGCCTCGTGTTTCTCTAAGCCCTCCTGTTTCTCTTCCCCAGCCACAAGGTTTGCTTATTCTCTCATTTGCTTTGCTCGAAGGTGGTCGTGCCCCGCACCCTGCTGTTATCCTTATTCTCCTACTGCTGTTTCTCTTCATCATCCAGATGTTTTGCTTACTCTTAGCCTTACACTTTGAAGGTGATCTTACCGCCTGCGGTTTCTTGCATTCTTTTCCTCTCCCCATGTTTCTCGTAAACATGCTGTTTCTATTCCTCCCTGTTCTTTTACTTACTTTCTAATGTGCATTACGAGCACCCCTGTGAAGCCCCAGAGCACCCCTGTGAAGACCCAGAGCACCCCTGTGAAGCCCAAGAGCACTCCGGTGAAGACCAAGTCGCCTGTAGCGGCCAAGTCCCGGCTGCCATTGGCGAAGTCTCGGCCACCCCCCAAGGTCCGCAGTTTTGTCCCTGGAGATGTTCTTCCCCAAATTGTCCCTACATTTACACCCCCCCGCCCCCCACTATATTTACTTGCTCATGAGTCATAATATTCCTAGATTTTGCCGACGCTTGTGCCCTCGCGGCTGAGCAGGCTCTGAATTGGCTCACACTCTCTCCGTTACTATTGCATACGTGCCAATATACCCGAGTCAGGCGGGTGTCTACCAATTTCTAACCCCCCCAAAAAATACGTTATTTTGACTGTGTGTGTGTGTGTGTGGGGGGGGGGGGGGGGGGGGGGGGGGGGCTCTGTGTGGGTGTGTGTGGGGGGCTTTGTGTGGCTGTGTGTGGGGGGCTCTGTGTGGGTGTGTGTGTGGGGGGGGGCTCTCTGTGGGTGTTGGTGTGTGTCATTTGCGAGAGATAAAGCTAGTGGCATTGTAAATGACAATGCCATTTATTTATGTTAAAAAAAAACATAAATAAAAATAATGTCAAGAGCAATGCCAATCGCTCTAACTTTAACAAAGGCAAAACCATTGCATTGTAAATGCTTGTTTCCCAATGAGACAAAAAAAACTTTTTTTTCAGCAGGTCACGTGCAAGCCAAGCCGCACAAGGGGAATTACAGCGACGCCTGACACCTCAAAGGATGCGAGTAAATCGAATGCGCTGGAGGCCCCATTCACAAAACCTGTCACTTCCCATCCTGGTCCCTCCTCTCTTCTTTTTGAATATTTAAAAATGTGCCAATACAGGTGCAAAGGCGCCTTCACCGCCAACCTCAACATGACAGTATATTAACATAGACCAGACGGGGTGATACTAAGAACTTACACTTGGCCTGAAAAACAAACACCCCCATCCCGCCCTGTCATGTGTCTGGTAAAGTGCACTCTGGATTAGGAAGTGTGACAAGACACGGCCTGCCAGTGTCTGACAACCCCAGGCTCATTGACAATGAATATTCAACATTTTAGAGGGAAGGGGGTGCGAAATGTGGACACAGTGTGAAGAGGAGCAGAGGAGAATGTAGAAAGAAACACTCGGGTCATCCCTGGGGGCCATGTCTGCACCACTGGTGCTAACAAGCTAAGAAACAAGGAGCAGGCTGAGGCAGGGGTGTGACTTTTCAATACAGGGCTCGAAAACAGGGAAGGGGCTGCCCCCTCCGGTGTGAAAACGACAATCCCGTCCCAGGGCAGCCCCTGAATATGGATTTACAGCCTGCTCGGTAATCACCCCTTTTCCTCTTCCTTTTCAATCTGCATTTCATGCTCTGCTCTACAGCAAAGTCTGCAAAGGAGGCTCACAGGTTTACACAGAGGTTATAGGTGTCTCAGGGAGAGACCGAGCTGAACATGCAATAAAAAGACTTTCAGCCCCTCCTCCCCTTGCCACACTCATGACAGTAGCTCCTAGAGGAACTATTAACAATATAAAACAAGACAAGGAACCTGGACCAGGCACAATAATTGCATGTTTTGAGCAACAACAGCCTTTCTAGAAGAGCCCCCTTGCACAGTAGTAATACAGAAATAGCTGTTTACGGATCAATAGTCGATTGGGCGGGCACATTTAGGGTGGACAGCTGGTTGGGTGGGTGGTAGAGGAGTATGATAAGTCAACATCTATATAAAATGCACAATTACATCAATTAATGTGCTGGGGAGAAGGGGTGGCACGAGGGTGGTAGCCTTCAATGTGTCCGGGTAGGTGGAAGTGTGCTGTGAGTGAGGCCTGGAGAGGGGAGTTTATTTGTGGGTCAGGTAGAAGTGTGTTCCAATGGAGAGGCCCCAGTGGGCGAAGGATCGAGGTGAGTTCCAATGAAAGGCTCTCCTAGGGCGAAGGACCGGCGCCTCAATCCTGCAGTAGTGTGATGGAGGGCCCCCAGTAGGGTGTAGGACCGATGCAGTGTGAGTTTCAATGGAGAGGCCCAGTAGGGTGTAGGACCGATGCAGTGTGAGTTTCAATGGAGAGGCCCAGTAGGGCGTAGGACCGATGCAGTGTGAGTTTCAATGGAGGGCCCCTAGTAGGGTGTAGGACCGATGCAGTGTGAGTTTCAATGGAGGGCCCCTAGTAGGGTGTAGGACCAATTCAGTGTGAGTTTCAATGGAGAGGCCCAGTAGGGCGTAGGACCGATGCAGTGTGAGTTTCAATGGAGGGCCCCTAGTAGGGTGTAGGACCGATGCAGTGTGAGTTTCAATGGAGAGGCCCAGTAGAGTGATGGAGCAGAACCTCGATGCGCCAGCAGGATGACGGACAGACCCCATAGGTTGCATGGCCAAGGCAATGTGAGTTCCAGTGGAGGGACTCCAGCAGCTTGAAGGACCAAGGTTTATGTAATTTATTTTAAAAGTTTTATATAGCGCTAGCGTGACCCGTAGGTATCAGAGCGCTTTACATACACACAGTAAACAGCAGAAGGACATTACATTACATAGTAGGCCGGCAGTAAGGAAGCAAACCACAGACAAAAAGTACAGCATGGGAAATAAATGTGCAGCGGAGGGGGAGAGAACAAAGAAAGAAAAGGCGAGAGTGACATAGTGCGTCACTCACTATCCTTGTATGTCCAGGGAGAGAGGAGACAGCTCGGATAAAGAAGACTAGGTTAGTTGACGTTGGTCATGGTGAGTTCCAATGCTGGGGCACTAATAGGATGAAGGGTCGGAAATGTGATACCGCAGTACACTCACAGAGGAGCAGGAACGCCGTGCTCCAGTAGGGTGACAGAAGGGTCCCCGTAGTGTGAAGGACCAGGCCCTTGATGCCCCATATGGTGATGGAGAGGGTCCCAGTAGGGTAAAGTCCAGAGGCTGGATGCCCCATGGTGAGAGATGAGGGGATATATTAGGGTGTAAGACCGGAACCTGAAAGCGGCAGATGGAGGTTTGGGAGGGGCACGGCGGTTTTTGACATGGGAGTTCCCATAGACACAGCGGCGAGGGTGCCATTCATAGCTTTGATCAACAATGTGAACACAGCCTGGTTTCTGAATGGAAAACATCCAACAAATATAGAAAAAAATGTTCAAATACAGCACCCATAACCTACATAATTGAAGCTTAGATCTAAGCATCAATGCATGGCAGTAGGGTCTCATTACCTTTGTATACAAACACTGCAGACTGCCTTCAGTACAAAGAGATCTGTGTCAGCTTCAACCTGCGGAAACCGTGATTGGCCCGGCCCTCCCAAAAAACTACAGAGGTAGCAACTGTGTATGCAGAAATCCGGGACACTGGCCCAGGCCCTCCATAGTATGAAACTACAGAGGTATCGTCTGTGTATGCAAAAATCTGGAGACACTGGACAGGCCATCAATAGTATCACACTACAGAGGTATAACCTGTGTATACAGCAATATGGGGACACTGGCCTCCTCCCACAAAACTACAAGGGAATCCTCTGTTTATGCAGTAACCTGTGCCCAGGACGTCCATGGTATGTAACTACAGACCCATCACCTCTGTGTGCAGCAATCTGCGGACACTGCCCAAGGCCCTCCCAACTATGAAACCGAGGCTTCATCTGTGCATGCAGCAATCTAGGGAAACCGACCACAGCCTTCCCAAGAAACTACAGAGGTGCCATCAATCATGGGGCTTTCAAAACTATGAAACTACAGCGGTATCATCTGTGTATGCACCAGTCTGGGCAACCGGCCTAAGACACCCCCGAAGTATGAAACTACAGCGGTATCATCTGTGTATGCACCAGTCCGGGCAACCGGCCTAAGACACCCCCGAAGTATGAAACTACAGCGGTATCATCTGTGTATGCACCAGTCCGGGCAACCGGCCTAAGACACCCCCGAAGTATGAAACTACAGCGGTATCATCTGTGTATGCACCAGTCCGGGCAACCGGCCTAAGACACCCCCGAAGTATGAAACTACAGCGGTATCATCTGTGTATGCACCAGTCCGGGCAACCGGCCTAAGACACCCCCGAAGTATGAAACTACAGCGGTATCATCTGTGTATGCACCAGTCCGGGCAACCGGCCTAAGACACCCCCGAAGTATGAAACTACAGAGGTATCATCTATGTATGCACCAGTCTGGGACACTGTCCTGCCACATCACAAGTATACAACTTCAGAGTCATCTGTGTGAGCACCAACCTGCTGCCCGCTCTGTGCCTTCCAACGTATGGACCTACAGCTGTGATTATGAAAGACAGATGCGCATCAAAGGCCTGATACCAGTTAACGAATACGTTCATAAAGATCCAAATGGGGAAAAGTGTGCAGGCTTTGGAGACTGCGAGAAGGCATTTGTATCCCTCAGGGGACCAATCCTTTCTTAGAAACTCCCTCCTGGTAGTGTGGAGGGATAAATGTATGAGGTCATTAAACTTCCGTTCAACGTGGAGGGAGAAAATAACACGCAAAACAGCCTCCTTCAAACACAAACAGGGAGTGAGCATGGGACATGACAAAAACCAAGCCTTCAACATGCACACGCATGAAGAACAGCCCAGTGAGAAGAACCAATCAACCACTGGGTTACAAATGATTCTCCAAACACAAGCACTGGTGATCTGGCACGGTTTCCCTCAGCAGAGCCTTGCTAAACTCAAAACTATCGCAACCTGTGAAACCTAGAAATAAACACACCAAAACCCTTAATCATGGTTCTCCAAACTCGAGGCTTACAGCATCATTTTAGGACGCGTTCCTGGTATGCAGCAACAAGCAGCTCATAATCGGGACCTAAATGTAGTATTCAAAAAACTAAGCTAGGATATGTCCTAGTGAAAGACCCAAACAGGAAGCACTTTAAATATTACAAACTGCTAGACAGGAAGTACTTCCAGCAGAAGACATAACTCAAACTCAGAGTCGTTGGTTACAGACTGAGAGAGGCACACATACCTGGAGACAGAACAAGACCAGACCTGGGCCTAGTGGAAACAGATACACTTCCTCATGCCACGTCCCAGGTGTGAAGGAGCACAGAACTGGTAGCACTGGGAATTTACACCCAGGGCGATTGATTTCCCAAGACTTGATGATATACAAAAGAGCAGCATCCTGTTGGGACAAAATCCAGAGCTGGCACAGAAGGCAGCTGAACACTTGTCCGCCTGCAAAACCATCAGCCAATGAACAAGGAGAAATGTCTCACCTAATGTTGCTGCAATCACTGTGGATTCATACAACTTTGGCAACAACTGGAATAATTAATCAATGAAATAAAATGCTAACATAATATATTGCAAAATATTACACTCAATACAGGTAACGACACGTTGTGAACTGGAGTCTTTACAGATTCATAAAAAAGGGCATCGAAGCGCTTGTGTAGCACAATTAGGAGAAGAGTGAGAGATCCTACGGTGAAAGGAGGAGCAGCCTGCGGAGAATGAGAGAGAGCGAGCATGTGATGGTAGGAGAGTTTCTGATGGCTGGATGGAGGGCCAGCCTGGAGAGAATGAGAGGGAGTCAACAATGGCAGAAAGAAGAGTCTCTGGTGAATGGATGGACAGACGGCCATCCTGGGGAGAAAGAGACAGAAAGCCTGTGATGATAGAGACCAAGGGGGAAAATGAGTCTCTGGTGGATGGATTGATGGAAGGCCAGTCAGGGGGGAGAGCTGGAGCGCGTGTGAGGGTCAGAATGAGAAGAAGCGTCTCGGATGGATGGATGGATCAATGGCTGTCTGGCTGGCCAGGGATCAGAGCCAGGGTGAGAAGAGTCTCATTGGAAGGTTTGGATGGATGGGTGGATGGTTGGCCATGGATTCATTGTCAGGGTGAGAAAGTCTCTGATAGTCGGGGGGCCATCCAGAGGAGAATGAGAGAAAACAAGTAGGTATTGGGCGGGGAGCTTGGAAGAAACAGGGGTTCGGATGAATGAGTAGCTCCCTATCAACATCAGACACATGCCCACTCTGATCTACACCTTCAGGAAGAGCCTCAAGACCTGGCTGTACGACTGACCAGGATCTTCACTCCCCCACCCCCAGTGCCTTCAGACTCTCACGGGTGTGTAACGCGCTTCACAATTCCCTGATTGATTGATTGATGAATGGGGAACCAGCCTAGAATATAAGATACAGAGAGAATGGGATGGATGGAGAAACAGAGTAAGAAGAAGAACCTACGACAAATGGAGGACCAGCCTGGGGCAGAGGAGAGACAGACCGCATATAATAGACGGACAGCCAGAGTGAGGAAGAGAGAAACTGATGGATGGATGGATGGATGGATGGATGGATGGATGGATGGATGGATGGATGGATGGATGGATGGATGGATGGAGGCTCAGCATGTGAAGAATGTGAGACAGACAGCATGTGATGGACGGACAGACAGGGTGGGGAAAAAAGTGGAGGGACAGAGTGAAAGATGCTAATAGAGAACATGGCGAGATGGTGGGTGAGCTAAAAAAAGAGGGAAAGGAAGGGGAGGCAGAGTCTAACATTACAGCAGTAGGAGCGGTAAGGGTGAAGAAACAAGTGTGGAGGGGCAAAGTGGAGAGACATAGCCAGGTATATCTGGAGGGGCAGGTGAAAACCAGAGGGACATGGAGGGAGACAGCAGGGCAACCATGGAGGGACAGGTTTAGAAGGAAAGGGAAGTGGAGACAGAGCCTAGAATGTATGGAGGGACATGGGAAGAAGGAGAGGGGAATGTGAGGTTTGAGAAAGACTGCCGTATAGTGAGAGATAGGAGTAGAAGAGGGTAGCAAAGTGAAGTGACAGAGCCAGACACCTGTGGAGTGGAAGGGTTTGAAGGACAGGGAAAGAGAGACACTGAGCCTAGCACAAATTGAGGCGTAGGGCTCGAATGAGAAGGAGGGAGTGGTAAAAGTGTAAGAGTGAAGTGAAGCAACAGAGCCTAGAACCCACAAAGAGATAATGTTAAGAAAAGAGAGACAGCATGAGAAGGAGAACAGGACATTTATTGAGGGAAAGGATCAGGAGAAAAAAAAGAAGATGAAAGACAAAGCCTGGCATGTATGAATTCTCAGGGTAAGTAAAGGGAAAAAGAGACACTGAGCTTAGCATGAATTGAGGTACGTGCCTAGAAGGCTGGGGAATGTAAAGTGGCAACAATGAGGACTAGAAGACGAAACAAACACTGGCAATGTCAATAGGTCTTCCTTATAAATGATAGTGACTCTCCAGTAACTGAGGAGTGTAGGCTCTAAATAAGTCATAACAATTGCACTCAATAATTCTTCTTTGTACTCATGCATCCATTCATTCACCCACTGATTATTGTACCACCCACTTACCTTTTTAAAGGAAAAACACACAAACTCAACACACCGATGCAAGAGAAATTAAAAGAATAGTAAAAAAAAGAAAATGTGTTATTGACTAAACGTGTCCAGAACATGTCCACAATAAAATATAAAATTACACATAGCAGCTGACATTCATTGTGGTATTGTACACTATTAATCGTCGTTTTGAAGTTCGAATACGTCTGCCACGTTTAAAAGAAACATGTTAGCAATCGTCGATCAGTAACACAATGATGCACTACGCACAATACCATTTCAAAATAGATGTTCAGTAAACATCCCAAGTTGCAGCCATCTAGGGTTAGTATTGTGCAACCTAGTACCCAATCAAAGATGGCCAACATAATGCTTTTAAATTTTGCAGACATCCTGAAATAGTAAAACTACGATTCCCTATGGAGAATGCCATTCCAAATTGGCTTATGGGTTTCGAAGCAATAGCTGTACAAAATGCGGCGCACTACAGAGAAAATGAGCAGTAAGTTGCCCATTAACAATGTTGGGAAAGCAGCAGGACACTCTAAAAATATATAAAAATAAAAAGGAAGTAAGAAAGACACAAAAGGGGACCTATTAATGGATGAAGTAGAATCAAAAGGACTGGCCCACCAACTAGGGCACAGAAGCACAATCATTTTCAGAAAGACGTGCACATGTGATCAGGCAAAATGCCCTAATTCACAGGGCAAAAGAGCCAATGGCTGAAGTGGGCTGCCCCATTGCCCTATGCTGTTTACTATCATGGGAGAAGCAGAACATGATTGACATTCTAATAGGGCAATGGGAAAATGGGGCTGATCTAAAGACCTCTATGTATGTGTATGTATGTAAGTATTTTTATATGAATTCAGATGTTTTTAACCAATCCTCAGTGCCTCCCAATGGGGTTGAGCAAGGATTATCACAGTGCAAATCTTCTAACCCCGGTGTTTGTCAAAGGAAGTAATTAAACTGAAACTCTTGATCACCAAGGTAATCTGTAAGATTCCATGTTATAAAATACCTTTCTATAGTCTTTAACAATGTGCAATAACAATCCACCCTTACATTCCTGTACTAGTTAATATATGGTGGTAATAATAAATCAGCTGGGCCTTTAGCCTTTGTTGTAATGTTCATAATGGACAGTTTAGACCTATTGCATCTGACATAACTTTCCCTATGAACCTACCTTGCCTCTAGCACTATAGAGGACTATAACCAACCCGGGCCTACTGTACTGAGAATATGTTTCCCACAGCAATTGAGCATGCAGTATAACAATTACAAATATGCACAAAAGTAAGACTAATAAAACTATATGCAACCCCCACTAAGAGGCCAATCTAGAAATATCGCAGTACCAACATAAAACCCCTTTTATACAACAGTAATATGTGAGAATCCATGTCTCATCATAATAACTGTCTACAGGCTTTCACACAGCGTGATAACAATCCATTGTGAAAGGCTATTGGCTTCAATATATGCGTTTTCACATAAATAAGTCAGGCCTGCTGCCCTTGTCTAAATGTTTATAATAAACAGATCATACTTACAAACACTCCCAAAGCTTTTCTCAATGAACCAATCAGACCTACGCATTGGCATTTGCAGCTAGTCAGTCACCCTCAGTAATGCAGGCCAACTGTACTGAGTGTAAGCTTTCCAACAAGGAAACCATGGGCCATACAGTCATATTCAAAAGCACAAGTTGGAAAAACAATCAACAACCCTTCGCAAGAAAGGATAATAAGGATTATATTCTACATCTAGGTTCAGGCAGAGGACGTGATGAACATAAAAACTCTGCTCTACTACAGTAACCATTGAGGTTCCATATAATACAGCAAGGATCTCTGCGTAAGAACAACTCACCCTCAACGGCCTATTGGCTTTAACAGATTCTTTTCACCATAAACAAGCCAGGCCTACTGACTTTGTCCTATCTTTTCCTAATAACAGATAAGACCTATTGTAAAGGACATAACTTACAAGTGGACCAATCCAACTGATTGCCTTTATCATTAGCTTCTCAACATAAACAGCGGAGGCCTACTGTATTTAGCATAAAAATTAGCACAAGGTAATCACCAGGTTCACAGTCATAAAAGAACAAATCTATTTACAATTGGAGATGGCAGCACAGAATACAACCCCCCCTAAAAGGGACTAACAAGGAGCTTCACAGTGCAAATCTTCTATCCCCAGGTTAGGCCAAAGGGGGTAATCAGCACAAATCCTCTTGCCTGCTATGGAGTAAATACCCCTCTTGTGTTAAAAGGTCGTGCAGCACTTTGTCACAGTAAGCGGCCTGTGATGAGACAGTTTGTCCTTGAATGCACAGTAAATGGCTCAAGACTAATAAATAAAGAAATCTATCACGGGTATATTTGGTGCTGCATAAGTCCCAGCACCCCAATTTCTAGCACCAGTAGTAGCCTGGTCAACTAGTATGCACCTTTCCCAGAGAAACGGGTCACTCAACTAGAGCTCTTAGGGTGATAGGCCCTCTCCCTCCCAAATACAATGCTCCCCATATCAACAGGCATGTACGTGAGCGACCCCCTCCCCAACAACCCCCCCCCCCCCCCCCTCCCTCCTCCATCTGCCTCAGATCACACGAGGGCTGGCAGTGATGATCTGTGACGTCAGACAGCAGTGATCCCTGAGGCCCAGGCTGCACTCAGTTATCTATTACCCGGGCAAGCAGTGATGTGTGAGGTTGCAGTGGTCTGTGCCAGGGCCCTGGGGTCTCTGCTGATGGCCTTCATTGACCAGTGGTGGAGAGCAGTGCCCCCCCCCCCCCCCCCCTCCCTGGAAGGTCAGCACATGGCGAGCTTCCGGCCTCGCGGACATGCTCTCGTTTGATGTCCCGGATGCTGGAGCCGGATGTTGAGGGAAGCGGCCCAAGCCTCGCCCTGGGGCCTAGCTGTGGTTACAGACAGCCTCCCCCATACATTCCTGTCTCCTCCGAGGCCGCCATCACTTCCGGGTGTTTCCCTGGAGTCTCCTCGCTGCGAACACTCGGGCCTGTGCTTGCTTTGCACTAGTGTGTGAAATCAGAGCGGGCTTCCTTCCGAGCGGCCCCCGCAGCAGCACACAGGCAGCCTTTTCATCTCTCTGTCCTCGGGCTTCTTTCCTTGGCGGGGAGGGGGGTGCTTGTGTAGAGGGCGGGGACGGAGTGCCGTTCACACCATAAAGAGACCACACATGGAAGGGCTTTAAGGGCCGCCACCTGTTTCATTACTGCAGAGCCTGGAATACACTGGTTGTACTGGCACGGTGGTACCACCAGTTCAACAAACCGAGCATGGAGTGTTCATTTACAGAGCTACCCTCTTTTAACCCCTGTCCCGCCAACGAGGCCAGGCTCTCTCCATCCATATGGCCATTTCCTTCCCTTCATGCCCCTTCATGTCTCTCGTTTCCTCTCTTCTTACCTTATCACCCTATTCCTGCCAGGCTCTACCTCGTCTAATGCGGCCCTAGGGGAAGTGAGGTCGGCGGACCAGTCTTCCCTTAGGGAGTTCGCGCAAGAGGGACAGGGTGTTAGGTAATGTAGGGGGTGGGGTGTTAGGTAATGTAGGGGGTGGGGTTTTAGGCTAGAGTTTATAAGAGGGCAGGGGAGTAAGTTCTTCCTCTTCCTGTCCCCAGCACCTTAGGGAATAGGTTAAAGAAGTTTTGACCACCCTCCCACCCTACAGGTTTTAGGAGTGGGAAAAGGGTTTTTTCTGCTTTACTGAACCGTGCCAGTTTAGGACGGGTTGAAAGGGGGTGTTTTTGCAGTACTTGGGAGAGCTGGGGAGTCCATGACGGGCACAATCACCTTTCCGGGGAGGGGAATACAGGTGCAGGATGGGGTGTGGCTGGCAGGAGTGCGATGGCTGCAGATGCTGGAGGAGGTTGAAAGGGAAGTGAGGAAGTGAATGGTATAAGTGAAAAGGTTGTGGTGTGAATTGGGAGTGAGTAATTGGAGTTCGAGAGTGGATGATGGTTGGTAGACATGAGGTTGGGGATTGTTAACTGTTTATTGGTGTTATGTTGAAGTTGCTTGTCAACCCTGTCCTAATAAATGGCCTTTTACGCTAAACTAACAGCATGGAGTGGTTATTGCGCGACCTCTTCCACTGCATTATTTTCGTTGTGACCAAGATGGCCGCCTGTTTAGGAGCTCCAGAGCTATGGATCGCCATGAGGCATATATCCTGAGAAATAAAAGCACCCCCATCGAGCCACCGCCCATTGGGATAAGAAGGGAACGATTCTCTGACCACGGAAAGACTGGAGAAGCCCATGCAGGGAGAAATTAATGAGAAAGGACTGGCGCTGAGGTTCCGTGACGATTTGAACCCGTGTTTTCAATATTGTCGGAAATACATAATATTGGTATCAGCGAACCGCAAATGATCCATTTAGCATATCCTGGTGTTTTCGCTACGCTACGAGCAAGAGCACTCCTTTTATAAACACATTACTGATCTACCCACGGCATCCATCTTAGATCATGGCCGCCATTTTGTGTTTCTTGCCCTCACATACGCAATAACCTCTGATCACTTCATTTCGATTAAGGACACGTAGCCTTAGCCGGAGATTCACCTCTTTCATGACACGTGCACCTTAAACCAGATCACGCTGTAGCTACATGACTCGACAAAGGCTGCCTCCTCTGCCCGAGGCCAGTCCTGCTAAACTGGTCTTCGTGTCCATTGTTCTGATCACGATTAGACGGCCGAAGCCGGTAGCCTTGCCCATTTACAACCCACAAACATCCCTTATCCTGCTTTTCTATCTTCTGCACCTGGCTCTGCTCCTTTCCTTCTGGGCCTTTATTAGGGGGAGGTAACGAAATTTACGATGAGGCGGTCCGGGTCTTGAATGAAAAGTTGACATGAGATTATGATGGAAAAGTGGGAACCCCTCGTTCGTAATGTTTTGACATCAGATATTGTCGACGATTCCTGTGCAACGCCAAATATTTATTGTTTAGGACACAAAGGTTTGGAAATGTACTAACATGTGAAGAATTCGCCTGAAGGCCAAAATTTAGTATATAAGAAGCAACCCTCTTTGTACAATTTGAACAGGCTCCTAGTTACTGCCCATGCGTAGTTTCTGTGACTTCTGTGTCCCTGCAGTAATAAACCTTTGGTCTTTGACGCCACCATCGAGAAGCCCGTGTTTCTGTTCATTTGTGCACCAAGGCAGGTGGAACTCCGGGGTCTTTGGGTGTTGTTCCCTGACACCTCTGGACGGAACCAAAAAGTCCAGAACTCCAATTGGCGCCCAACGTAGGGCGACGTCATTCGATACCGGTCCAAAAGCCTGAAGAGTTCGAGAAGCTTCGTGTGAAGATTCCTGAGGGAGGCGCCCCACTTCATCGATCCCGGCATATCGCAAAAGTGGCCCGAAGTTCTCTTCCACGAGGGTTCCCGTTCAGGACGGCTGCAGTGGGCCGTTGCCTTGACCGTCGCCCTGTCTTGGACCCGAGGTGCAGTCCTTAGTACAGCGAAACGTGACGGGTTTCTCCTTGGTGACGTCTTCAGTGCCTCAGTTAAGTATTTAGTGGTTGCTAGCTAGTTACTTTGTGAGGGTTGTTAAAATCCTTTTTGGTTCTTGGTTTGGTTTGGTCTCGTAAGATTATCACTGGTTGTTCTGGTTACGATAATCTATTTGGTTTAGTTTGGGTATCGATACATCAGTTCGTTTTGGTAGGCCTAAGTTCTTGGTTCAAGTGCACATATCTGTTTCGTGTTTTGTTTGTTTTGTGTTCCGGACTGAAAAATGGTAAGTCGGAGAAACTGTATGTTGTCGTGTTTTGGTTGCAACAGTGACTCACGGTTGGAGGACTCATGTCTGGTTCCTCCGATTGGGACTCCCCTATATGATTTGTATTGTAAACATGGTGTGGGTCCTATATCTTATAATGAGGTATGGGTCCGATACACTGAGAAAGATGGTGTCCTTAGTTGGCCACTGCATGGTAGTTTTGAACCCGAAATTCTTGACAATTTAGAAGCGAAATTGTTTAGGAAGAAAGCCCGGCCGGCAATGTTTGATTCTTTCCGTTACTGGCGAAAAGAATCCAAACAGAGAGAAATGAAAAGGTTAAAGAAAGAACAGAAAGAGAAAGAAGAGTTGACTCTAGAACAAGCAACTAAGCAGTTGCAGGATAACGAGTGTGAGCAAGCCATAGAGGTGGCCATTAGAGAGCACAATTTAGCGATTGACAAGTGCTATCCTGCCTTGCCATCTAAAACAGCTAAGATACTGGAGGATTCTGAAAACGATCCTCTGCTATCTTATTTGTTACGGTCACCTCCACCGTATGCACAAGGTGCTACGGCCCAATTTGTGCCAAATGTTCAATTGCCGGTTGCTGGACAATCTGGTGTTCCTGCTCCTGTCCCTCAGAATCAGGTTCCCGTACCTCCTGTGGTCAATGTAAATGTTCCTACGGCTCCTCCTCTTCCTGGGTTGCCGACTTCTATACCAGTATCTGTCCCGCTCGCATCTACTGTTCCACAAACTATTTTTCTCGATACTCCTACTGTTCCGTTATCTGTTCCTACCTCTACTGTATTTTCTACATCTGCGAGTGTGTTGACTCCACTTTCTGTTCGTCGGAGAATCACTGATTCTGTGTCTAGTATGCTGTCTCCTTTCTATAAAACCTTAATCAAGACTCCTACTTCTGACTCGGTTCAGAGACGTAGTCAGCTTCCAAGTACTGAGGAACGGGGAATTTTAGATTCCACGGCTCTCAGATGGATTTCGAAGAGTAGGAGATATAGTACGAGAGACGTGCTAGAAACATTTATGCAGTGGAAAGAACCAACGCAACGGTATGTCTTTGATGAGATGTGCTCGTTGTTACGTGAGGAGATGGAAGAAGACGATGTTGAATCAAATTTAGAAGACTTAATTAAGGTTCAGAAAGAGTTTGCTGCTGGAATGATAGTGGGTGATAATATAGGAGAAGCGATGGAATTGATTTTAAGTTATAGGAATGACCCATCACTTCGTTCACCGAGAGATCTAGAGAAAGGTAAAATGAAATTAAGTCGCCAATATCCAATGAGGGAGGTTCCTCCAATTTGGCGCGAAGCTGTGCAAGCTGATCAAAATAATGGTATTGTAGCCGCTCCAGCGCAATTCCAAAGGGTGTGGATACACATTCCGTGGAAACGAGCTGAAGTGCTAGCAGTGAAGCAGGCCTTGCCAGATCCGCGTAAGAATCCTGCTGGATACTATAAAGAATTAACACAGACAGTTGAGGCTTGTATAATGAACTTAGCAGACATCGATATGTTATTTGGCAATGTAGTTCCGCAACCAGTGTGGGCTAAAATTCGTAGAGAGGATCATCAAGTTGCCTTAGGTGGTGATTGGGCAGCTATCACTGCAGCGGATGGTCAGCAAACAGGTGGTGCAAAACCTGAACCCTTAATTGCTAATCTTCCAGGTAGGATAATCGATCTAATGAAGACTCTGATGCCCGCATTGCGTGTTAATTGGGAGAAGTTATCCGCATGCAGGCAGAAGAAAGACTAAAGTGTCTCCGACTTTTTCACGAGGTTCGAAGAGACTTTTGTAGATCATAGTGGTCAGGACATGAGCACAGAAGGAGGACAGAGACTGTTTGTCGATAAATTTGTGCATAATTTGTTACCTGAATTATGCAATAAATTAAAGGATTCAGAGAGTGCGTGGGCTGTTTCCACAACTGCGCAAATACTTGCAACTGCACAGTATTACGAAAATAGGGATAAAGAGGAAAAGGAGAAATCAGACAGGAAAACGAAAGACTTAAAAACTAAAGTTCTTTTGCAACAGGCGTATCCGCCTCGCATGAATCAGACTAATACGCAACAGGGTTCGTATCAAAGGACAGATTATAGTACATCGAGACCTCAATATCAGTGGAACCAATGTGCGTACTGTAAGAAAGAGGGTCACTATAAAAATGAATGTCCGATCTTAGCGCAAAATAATGCAGCAGCAGCTCAGAGAGGTCGTGGTGGTTTTGTGCAGAATTCTAGAGGTCGAGGGCGAGGTACTATGCCTCCACAAACGAATGATCGTCCTTCCAATCACTTTGATCAACGAAATGGACAGTCTACTCAGCAAAATAGATCTCAACAGTATCTTGTTGAAGACTATTGTGAAGTGGATGAGGGATTTCAGCAAAGTGGGTACTAGGACAGCCATGGACAGAGAGAGGGAGTAGTATCAGTTCCAGTGGATCAGAGTGGGCCTTATGTCGCAGTAGCAACATCAGGTGTAGTCGAACCGTTTCTGTTGGATACTGGTGCCGCAAAAAGTTCTATCATTCATGCGAAACTCCCTGGCGCACCTTTGTCCGGCTCAACAAATGTTTCTGTAGGTTTTTCAGGCGCCCCTGTTTACAACCCGATATCTGGTCCTTTGTCTATTTCTGTTGGACCGTGTCACTTGAAAGCACCTCTGATTTTGACGACAGGTTGTAATGAAAATCTGCTTGGTTTAGATTTGTTAAAACGACTATATGCGACATTGTACTGTTCTCCGGAAGGAGTACAGCTTACACTGGGTAAAAATATCACTTCTCCGATGTACTTGTCAATGGATGCACTCCCGCCAGAGCTGCGTTCACTCCCTGATTCTCTTTGGGCGACTGGTCCTAATGATGTAGGCCTTTTAGAAATACCACCATATGTAGTAACTTTGAAAGCAAATGTAAAATTTCCAAGAATTCCGCAATACAAAATATCTAGTGAAGGTGAGCGTGCACTTTTATTGATTGTGCAAGATTTGATTAAGAAAGGTGTGGTTGAAGAAACTAGAGGAAATGTCTGTAACAGTCCTGTACTACCGATTTTGAAACGAACTGATCCCACAAAGCCTCCAGTGTATAGGTTTGTTATCGACCTCAGAGAAGTTAATAAGATTGTAGTTCCGCAGTTTCCTGTGGTCCCAGACATTACTGCCTTGTTAACATTAATTCCTGCTACAGCCACTTGGTTCTCAGTCATCGACTTGAAGAATGCCTTTTTCAGCATTCCGATAGCCGAGGAAAGCAGAGATATTTTCGGCTTCTGTCTAGGAGGTCGAAGTTTCAGATTCAAACGCGCTCCACAAGGCTATTGTGAGAGCCCATCTATTTACAGTCAAGCATTAAAAAGCCAGTTAGATTCCTTTGTCCTTCCTCCAGGTTCTGCTCTAGTACAGTATGTAGACAATCTTCTAGTGGCTGCCGATGACAAAGAAACTTGCAAAGCAGCTACGATCTCGTTATTGCATCATTTGTCTAATTTGAATCATAAGGTGTCACCTTCGAAAATGCAATACTGCTGCCAAGAAGTGACCTACCTAGGTCATCTCTTGTCAAAGGAGGGAAGGAAGTTGACCCCAGAGAGAATAAAAGCAATTACGCAGATGAGTGTTCCACGCACACAGAGAGAAGTACGTGCCTTCCTAGGTATTACCTCTTACTGTAGGCAGTGGATCCCAAATTTTTCTCTTTTAGCAAAACCGTTGGTAGCTTTGACTGGGAAAAATGTTCCGAGTCCGGTGCCATGGTCTGATGAATGTCAAGAGAGTTTTACTGAATTACGAAAAGCATTGTGTTCAGCTCCTGTATTGGGTACACCTGATTACAATAAGTCATTCACGCTCTATGTTCATGAGAGAGAAGGTTGCGCGTTGAGTGTTCTGACACAGAAGTTTGGTGATAAACAACGCCCTTGTGCGTATTTTTCATCAACATTAGATCCGGTAGCTAGAGCGTTGCCTAGTTGTTTGAGAGCTACAGCGGCAGCTGCGGCTTCCATTCGACAATCTGCTGGTCTGGTGATGAACAACATGCTAGTGGTCATGGTTCCTCATGCGGTGGATACACTCATGAATCGAACGAAGACACAACACCTTACCAGTGCAAGACTATCTGGTTATGAGCTAACATTACTAGCGAGTCATATTCAGATCAAAAGATGTAATGTATTGAATCCAGCAACGCTGTTGCCGACTGATCAAGAGTCGAGTGATTCCGAACCACATGATTGTTGTTTTAAAACGGAGGAAGAGACAAAAGGACGAATTGACTTAAAGGATACTCCATTATCAGATCCAGATGGCACGCTGTATGTGGACGGGTCATGTTTTAAATTGGAGAATGGTGATGTGACTGCTGCTTACGCAGTAACGACTTTGAAGACGATTGTGGAGACTGCAAGAGTGAGTCAGAATTCTGCCCAAGCTGCAGAATTAATAGCTCTAACAAGAGCGTGTGTTTTAGCCAAGGGAAAGAGAGTGAATGTCTTTACAGATAGTCAGTACGCATTTGGCGTGGCCCATAGTTTTGGCCGTTTGTGGAGAGAAAGAGGTTTCATTACGTCCCATGGGACTAAGATTCAACATGGTCAGCTAGTTAACGACTTGTTGGAATCTCTAACCTTGCCGACTGAAGTTGCGATTGTAAAGTGCAGTGCTCATAAAGCAATCACGGATGATGTTGGTCGCGGGAATGCTTTTGCTGATGAAACTGCTAAACAGACAGCTAGAGACACGATGAGCAGAATGTATGTTGCTACGTCTGCAAGATGGATTGCTGAGTCTGGAATGTGTGAGGATACTATGGAAAGTGTGAAAGAGATTCAGAAAGAAGCAACTGAGGAGGAAAAACGTGTATGGAAAGAAAGTATGGGCAAGTTGGATTCGAATGGGTGTTGGATTGATTTGACAGAACAGCAGCGTTGGATGTTGCCTGATGCGTATGTGCTTGCAGTGGTGACGATGGCACATGGAGTAGCACATATAAGTTCTAAAGGAATCTGTAAGATGTTGGCTCCAGTCTGGAAAAATGATGGAATCAGTAAGTGTGCAGAGAGAGTGGTGAAAAATTGTATGGTATGCCTGATGCATAACCCTGGCAAGGGAACTCCAACTCCAGCTGGTCATTTCGCTCCTCCTTCCTGCCCCTTTGAAATGATTCAGTTAGACTTCATTCACATGGATCGCTGTAATAATTTGAAATATGTCCTGGTGGTAGTCTGTGCTTTTTCCAGGTGGATTGAAGCATACCCACTAAAGGACAATACTGCCCTATCAACTGCCAAGATTCTTCTCAAAGAATATTTCCCTAGATTCGGTATGCCACGGATTGTATGGTCAGATAACGGAAGTGAGTTTATAGGGAAAGTTATGCAGAGTGTGTGTGCCGGCCTAGGTCTGAAACAAAAGTTCCACAGTGCGAACCATCCCCAGTCTGCTGGTTTAGTGGAGGGTTACAATGGCACCCTCAAGCTGAAACTAGCTAAAATACAAGCATCCACAGGTTTATCCTGGCCAGACGCACTTCCTTTGGCTTTGTTATCAACGAGAGCAACTGTACATTCTAGAGTGGGGCTTAGCCCTTATGAGATAGTGTTTGGCCGTCCGGCAAATATTTGGGGTGTGCCGAGGCCTAAGGAGTTTTGTTCTCTAGAATATCCTATGTTGATAGACTACCTTTACGACTTGACTGCTAAATTGAGTCTTATTCACCAACAGGTTTTCGATGCTTTACCAAAGCCTCCGGAGAGTCCAGGGCATCAGCTGAAACCAGGAGATCTTGTGGTTATCAGGAATTTCGCGAGGACGAAGAACCTTCAGCCGAGATTTGTCGGCCCCTTCCAGGTCCTGCTTGTAACAAGAACAGCAGTTCGTGTGGCTGGTCGCAAGCATTGGGTGCACGCATCCCATGTAAAGCGTGTACCTTTGCCACTTCCTTACGACGACTGGGTGAAGAAGGGAATTGGTTCCTCCGAATTTGAAAGCACGCCAAAATTCATCCCTTTCAGCGATGCCGAATTAATCACTGACACTCCAAGCTCTGACTCTCCTTCAGAAAAGACTCCTTTGAACTCTGAACATTTGTCCCCTGCATCAGAAAAAACTCTGTCATCTGCGAACTTGAACACTGCAACAGCTACCAGTGAAACGCTATTTGCCGATCAGACAGTACCTGCGAAGCAAAGATATAATTTACGAAACCGTAAAATGGACAAATAAAGCAGGCAACTGCCCATTGTGATATTTTGAACTTTTGCCTTCAGCCAGGAAGTTTGCTATTATTTTGTTGTTTTAAAATTGCCTTGCCGTCTGGGTAGCCGTAGGGTCGTGGCTGTGTGCCTAGTTCAATCTGCGGGGGTCTGACACAAGGTCGATCTTTCTGTTGGTTCTGGGAACTCCCAGGGCTGATAGAGGCATTTTCATCTACGTACACATCATCAGTGGTCGCGAGCGGATTGTAGAAGATGGAGCTTCCTGCGCTGCAACGAGAAAATGTGATTTATGTTCGCAGAAACAGACTTTACAGAATCCTTCACAGCAAATGCTTTTTGATGCAATGTGCCATTACATTCTTGATTGTTTTGATAACGTTGGTGGGTGGAATCGTTTTCAGTATAAATTTGATTTTTGTGCCAGTTACTACAGCACCTCCCCTTGATCCTGTTATTTCTACTGTTTCTTCTATACACTCTTTTCATTCGTTTCCCGAACATGAGCAAGCCCGACGCTCAGAATTCATTAACAACACTTCTGTACAGCTCTTGCACCAACACCAACTGGTAGTTAACACTACAGACTGCTGGGTGTGTGGCTTGATACCCCACACTATGGATAAAGGTATTCCCTATCTGGTTTTGCCTTTCAGCTACAATGGATCATTTCAGGCCCTTCAAACCATCTTTGCTTATGCCCTTGAAACCTATCCTCCACGTCCACCACGTTCCACTAAATATAACTCTGCCAACAAAGCTTTAGTCCAGGGAATTATTGACATGATCAAGGACGTCAATAATACTCCATCATACCCTAGAGACGAACTGCGAGTATATTTAAGTTGGAATACTTCAGAGTATCACCTTAGTTTAGGAGAAAGCAAGCGCAAAAGTTCAACTCCTATCTGGGTCGTACCTCACCGAGGTCAGGTCTGTTTGCAAGGGAATGGGAGAAATCCGAGAGCTCAGCTAGGGAGGAGTGAGTGCGTAGAGACTTATGTGTTTCCGGCTAACTTTTCCCCTGCCTTTCTTACTGCTAGGGGTACCTACTTCATCTGTCGAGATAGAGCTTATACATGGTTGCCTGCCGACTTTTCAGGATCATGCTATATTGCTCGATTATTGCCCCCAACATACACTGCTTCATCTGATTACCACAGAACCAGAGTAGCGAGAGGTGTCTTCAGCAAGGAAGATACTGCTGGTCAGGAAGCTGGAGACTTCTTCAAAGGCTTCCTTCCGTTCTGGGGGCCTATGGCCAATAGTAGAAACATACGTCAGCTAACACGGGTAGTTGAATCTACTATTACCGAAACTGCTGGTGCCCTTAGCAATTTGACAGCTGAGCTTCAGGCGGATAGACTCATGACGTTGCAGAACCGTATGGTTCTAGACGTTATACTTGCAGATCGAGGTGGGGTATGCAGAATGATCCAATCGAGCTGCTGTGTCTTTATTCCTAATAATGCTCCAACAGTCTATGAGGCGATCTCTAAGCTACACAAGATTTCCGACTCTATTCACGTAGACAAGGGAAACTGGTCCTTCATGGAGTGGTTTTGGACTCTGATCTCAGCGTGGGGATGGAAGGTTCTAATGGTCATTGGTGTCATCTTAGTATTCCTGTTCTCATGCTGCCTGATTATCCAGTGTGGTCCTGCTCTGTGTAGTCTTTGTGCTGCAACTTGTCTTAGAAAACCACCTGCGTTTGGAGAAAAGGCACGAGAAAGGATGATGATACAACAGCATGTCACTGACCTGATGAGCATAGAATTAGATTCTGACATAGATTAAGTAATTGCCTATGTAAGGGCAAAAGGAGGGTCTGAGGTTCCGTGACGATTTGAACCCGTGTTTTCAATATTGTCGGAAATACATAATATTGGTATCAGCGAACCGCAAATGATCCATTTAGCATATCCTGGTGTTTTCGCTACGCTACGAGCAAGAGCACTCCTTTTATAAACACATTACTGATCTACCCACGGCATCCATCTTAGATCATGGCCGCCATTTTGTGTTTCTTGCCCTCACATACGCAATAACCTCTGATCACTTCATTTCGATTAAGGACACGTAGCCTTAGCCGGAGATTCACCTCTTTCATGACACGTGCACCTTAAACCAGATCACGCTGTAGCTACATGACTCGACAAAGGCTGCCTCCTCTGCCCGAGGCCAGTCCTGCTAAACTGGTCTTCGTGTCCATTGTTCTGATCACGATTAGACGGCCGAAGCCGGTAGCCTTGCCCATTTACAACCCACAAACATCCCTTATCCTGCTTTTCTATCTTCTGCACCTGGCTCTGCTCCTTTCCTTCTGGGCCTTTATTAGGGGGAGGTAACGAAATTTACGATGAGGCGGTCCGGGTCTTGAATGAAAAGTTGACATGAGATTATGATGGAAAAGTGGGAACCCCTCGTTCGTAATGTTTTGACATCAGATATTGTCGACGATTCCTGTGCAACGCCAAATATTTATTGTTTAGGACACAAAGGTTTGGGAATGTACTAACATGTGAAGAATTCGCCTGAAGGCCAAAATTTAGTATATAAGGAGCAACCCTCTTTGTACAATTTGAACAGGCTCCTAGTTACTGCCCATGCGTAGTTTCTGTGACTTCTGTGTCCCTGCAGTAATAAACCTTTGGTCTTTGACGCCACCATCGAGAAGCCCGTGTTTCTGTTCATTTGTGCACCAAGGCAGGTGGAACTCCGGGGTCTTTGGGTGTTGTTCCCTGACACCTCTGGACGGAACCAAAAAGTCCAGAACTCCAGCGCCAGTGCAAATGCTACAAGATGGCTGTTTGTGAAGAAGCTTCCACGAGCCTGGGATTGCCTACGGCATAAATCCCAAGCATCCAGCAAAGCCCCTTCATCGAGCCTTCAGATCTCGCTTCCTAGCTCCATGACAGAGGAGCCTGCTCAAACTCTCGGGTAGGCCGTGTTCCACCACAGGGTATCTTGACCAGACACTCTGGGAGGCTCCGGCTTCACCCGCTGCTCACCGCTCAGGACCGGAGGGCGGAAGCCAGGGACCATTTCCAGCCACTGAAGGATAAGGGAGGCTGTGATGCACAGATCCTCAGAGGCTGCAGCAGTACCACCCTACAGTTCACCCCGCCCCCTCATATCAACCGCCAGTCTCCTCGACACTCCGGGCCCTGCTGGACGAGTACTGCACTGGGTGGGATGGGCGAGAGGCCATCTAGCTGCTCTAGAAGTCCGTCCCAAGGCTAGCGCAGTGAGGAAAGGGGGCCGTCAACACCAAAATACCGGCCCGCTGCCACCTGGACGAGTGGCTGCCTGGTTCCCACCTTGCTCACCCTAGTCTGGGGGCAAGAAACCATCCTATTGTACATAATGCAAACAATATCTCCTCAATGCTCCCATGGTGCTGCAGGCTGCAAAAGCACAGCGCCAGACGAGGAGTCCAGGAAAGTACAGAGCCAGACGGGGAGAATTGGCACTTTGGAGAGTGCAATAAAAACAAAAAGTACAAAGAAAACAGGAGGTGAGCCTGCAATTGCCCCCTACTTTCAACTCACTGTGGCTCGATACCACTGATGTATATTTGTTTCAATATATATATTCGTGCTGCCTCCGTCCCGTCCACTGTGCCTCTCTTACGCGGGACCCTGGTGTCCATGAGCAAGAAAGGGAAGGACTTCCTTCCTGCTCATGGATCACTAATCCAACTAATCCTGCAGCTGCTCTCATGCCGTTTTCAACATGACAGCAGGTTCAGGATTAGTTGGAACATGCTAACGCAGCGCTCATTTTGAGGATAGGGGCCTGTGCCAGCGATCCCCACATGTTGGATAGGACGACTGTAAACAGCCGGCCAATCTGATATGCAAACTGTAAGCCAAAGCAGTCATCCTGCGTTTGCAGGATTTAGCCCTCCCCCACCCTTTCACTGTACACAGCACAAGTGGTTGCAAAATAAAATGGCACTGACATGCCATTATATTTATTTGTGTTTGCCTGCTGCGCTTGCAGCAGGTGGCACAATAATCCTCCACTCTGCACCCAAATGTTGATTGCTTTAAGTACAGTAGGTGATTGGGCCGCAGGTGTGTGCGTCTTCTGAACAAGAGGGCTTACTTTGCACCTTCTGTCTTGTGGGTAAGGTTATGCCCAGTACAGAAGGAGTGACTTGGTTACAGCGACAAACGAATGCCTAATGCGATAGGCCTGAACATATATAATATCATTTCACATCAATAAAATAAACACACTTTATAACTTTTTACACAGTAACCACATTTTTTACATTTCAGCTTACATTTGTGATCTAGCCTTAACAGAGACTCTAGTACATGGGAATCACCTAACCATAACTAGTCTGTTCCTGTGTAAACAACTAAAATTGGCTCTGCCCCTTCTTTTACCTCTTAGGGGGCCCTCCTTATGGGAGGAGCCCACTTTCCCTGTCCCCTCCCTAAGGGGAGGTCTCCAACAGCTGCGAATTCTTGTGCAGGGGACTCAGCTGCCCTTAGGATACCTACTGCGGGCACTCCCTACACGCAGGTTTGTCGCCCCCCAGGGGCCAGTGCTAGGTTGTGCGGAAATGCTCCTTCGCGGGTGGATGCTAGGTAAAGGACCGCGACAGCGACCACTCAGAATCCCCCTGCCACCTTCTTTGGACCTCGTGGCAGCATCCCTTGGATGGTCCATGGATGCAAATGTTAAATTTGGTAAAACAGGATGCCATAAAGGGCCCAAAGTGTCCCCCCAATCTGGACCTCATCCGACAAATTAAATACAACAATTCAAGGGAAGCAAAATACTGTTACTCAAAACCAAACAAGAAAGCAAAATACTGTTACTCAAAACCCAACAAGAGAGCTTCATCAGGAGGAGCTACGCGGGCATCCAAGATGGTCGCGTGAGCAGAGGGCTCCCGAGACCCGCGCCGCCCTCATCTATCTATCCTTTTGATATCCTGATTATTTTGATGGGCTCTTGAAGTTCTACTTCTGCTGATCCTGCTGCACCTTTCAGGGCTGAGATCGGACTTCGGGAACCATTTCTACGTCGTCATACATTTTCTGGCCTAACCCTGGACGGGACCGGGGTCTCTGCTGCTCTGGCTGGCCGAGAAGTAACTCAACAACAATCAATCAATCAATCAATCAAAGCATTTATATACCGCACTACTCACCCGGAGGGTCTCAAGGCGCTAGGGGAGGGGGCCGCTACTGCTCGAACAGCCAGGTCTTGAGCTCCTTCCTGAAGGCAAGGTGGTCCTGGGTCAGGTGGAGGTGGGTCGGGAGGGAGTTTCAAGTCTTGGCGGCCAGGTAGGAGAAGGACCTTCCTCCTGTGGTGGCTCTTCGGATGCGGGGGACGGAGACGAGGGCGTGGCCGGTCGATTGGAGCTGACTTGTGGGGGCGTAGAAGTTGAGGCGGCTGTTGAGGTATCCTGGGCCTTGGTTGTGTAGGGCTTTGTGTGCGTGGGTGAGGAGACGGAAGGTGATTCTCTTGTTGACCGGGAGCCAGTGCAGATCTCTCAGGTGTCCGGAGATGTGGTTGCGTCGGGGGATATCCAGGATGAGTCGTGCAGAGGCTTTCTGAATCCGCTGGAGTCTCTTCTGGAGTTTGGCGGTGGTTCCGGCGTAGAGGGAGTTGCCGTAGTCCAGACGGCTGGTGACGAGGGCCTGGGTGACCGTCTTCCTGGTCTCGGTGGGGATCCACCGGAAGATCTTACGTAGCATGCACAGGATGTTGAAGCACGACGAGGAGACGGCGTTAACTTGCCTGGTCATGGAGAGGGAGGAGTCCAGGATGAAGAGTGGCTCACTGGTTAGAGCAGGCAGACCCTGAAGCAGAGGTCAGACCCGGGACCAGGGTTCAATTCCCGACGCGGCAGGGTCTTGAGCTAAAATGTCCATGGACTCGATAATTCTCACTTCGGTGCCTGACCTAATCATGGGTTCACACTCTGCAACTCTGGGCATTAAGCTTGCTTAATCTCCACAACGGCCCCCCCGCGGCGGGATGCCTGGCTTTCACCTTGGGGATGCCCTGTAGGGGCTATCTCACAGGGAAAAACCAGGACGGGTTCCCAAGGCAAGCGCGGAGATACCCCTTCGGGGGTCGATTCTGGCGCTATATAAGAATATAATAATAATAATAATAATGAAGCCCAGGTTGCGTGCGTGGTCTGTTGGTTTGGGTGCGTTGCCCAGGGCGGGGGGCCACCAGGAGTCGTCCCAGGCGGAGGGTGAAGATCCCAGGATGAGGACTTCCGTCTTGTCCGAATTCAGTTTCAGGCGGCTGTTCATCATCCACTTGGCTACATCTGTCATCCCTTCGTGTAGGTTGGCTCTGGCGGTGGCGGGGTCGTTGGTGAGGGAGAGGATCAGCTGGGTGTCGTCGGCGTAGATGATGTTGAGGTTGTGTTGGCGTGCGATGGATGCGAGGGGGCTCATGTAGACGTTGAAGAGGGTTGGGCTGAGCGAGGAGCCTTGGGGAACGCCGCAGAGGACTTTGGTGGCTTCTGATCTGAACGGGGGGAGGCGGACTCTCTGTGTCCTTCCGGCGAGGAACGAGATGATCCATTCCAGTGCCTTCTCCTGGATTCCGACGTTGCTGAGGCGCCGCACTAGGGTAGGGTGGCAGACAGTGTCGAAGGCCGCGGAGAGGTCTAGGAGGATGAGGGCCGCTGTTTCTCCGTTGTCGAGCAGGGCTCGGATGTCATCGGTGGCTGCGATCAGGGCGGTCTCGGTGCTGTGGTTGGCCCGGAAGCCAGACTGCGAGAGGTCGAGGGATCCGTTCGTCTCGAGGAAGGCGGCCAGCTGCTTGTTGACGGTCTTCTCGATGACTTGTGCAGGAAACGGGAGCAGCGAGATGGGGCGGTAGTTCTTGAGGTCGGCTGATGGCTTCTTTAGTAGAGCGCTGAGTTCGGCGTGCTTCCAGCTATTCGGGAAGGTAGCGGTGTTGAAGGAGGTGTTGATGATGTCCCGCAGGTGGGGTGCGATGACAGCGTCGGCCTTGTTGAAGACGTGGTGAGGGCAGGGGTTGGTCGGAGATCCGGAGTGGATGGAGTTCATCGTGCGGATGGTGTCTTCGGTGCTGATCGGGGTCCAGGCGCGGAGGGTGGTGGTGGGGGGCGGTGGTTCAGTCGTGGCGTGCGTCGGTTGAGTTCTGAAGCTGTTGTGTATGTCCGCGATCTTGTTGTGGAAGTAGGAGGCGAGGGAGTTGCAGAGGTCTTGCGAAGGGGTGATGTCGTTGTTTCCGGCGTTGGGGTTGGAGAGCTCTTTAACGATGTTGAAGAGTTCCTTGCTGTTGTGTGCGTTGTTGTCCAGTCGTTCCTTGAATGCAGTTTTCTTGGTGGCGTGGATCAGTTGGTGGTGTTTTCGGGTGGCGAGCTTGAGGGCAGTCATGTTGTTCGGTATTGGGTCTCTGCGCCAGGCTTTCCCGAATGCTCGGCAGTTCTTCTTGGAGCTCTTGAGTTCGTCGGTGAACCATGGGGCTTGCTTGCTGCCGATTCTGCTAGGCGGGGTCTTCAGAGGAGCGAGGTCGTCTGCGCAGTTGCTGATCCACTTCGTGAGGTTGGTGGCCGCCTGGCTTGGGTTAGTTGCGCTGGTGGGAGGGTTCATGCTCAGGGAGTTTGTGAGCTGGTCGGCTGTAATCTTGTTCCAGCTTCTGCATGCCACCTGTTGTTGGTGGTGGTGGATCGTGGTTCTTCTGAAGCTGAAGTGGATGCAGCTGTGGTCCGTCCAGTGGAGTCCGGTGGCGTGACTGAAGGTGATGTCCTTGCTGGATGAGAACACAGGGTCGAGTGTGTGTCCGGCGTAGTGGGTGGAGGTGGACACCAGCTGCTTGAGACCGAGGTTGGCGAGGTTGTCCAGCAGGGTGGTGGTGCTGCGGTCGTTGTTGTTCTCCAGGTGGAAGTTGAGGTCCCCGAGGAGGATGTAGTTAGTGGAGAGGAGGGCGTGCGGGCTGATGAAGTCGGCGATGTCTTCGCTGAATTGTGTGCGTGGTCCTGGGGGTCTGTAGATGAGGGTGCCTCTGAGTGTGGTCTTGGGGTTGATGTGGATCTGGAAGTGCAGGTGTTCGGCGGGTGTGAGGGTGTCATCGGTGTTGGTCGTGATGCGGATGGTGTTCCTGTGGATTATGGCGATGCCTCCTCCTGTCTGGTTGACGCGGTCCCTCCGGATGATCTTGTAGCCATCCGGGATGGCGATGGCGATGGCGATGTCGGGCGCTGAGGAGGCGTTCATCCAGGTTTCCGTGAGGAAGGCGACGTCTGGGGCTGTGGTGTCGAGCAGGTTCCAGACCTCGACGGCGTGTCTGTGGATGGAGCGGGTGTTGAGCAACAACGGTCGCCAGACATCTGCTCCATCGGTGCCACTGTCACTTTCACTTTCGGTTTTCCTTCTACCTCCGAGCTGACTGCCTAGGACGTACTCCTCATTCCTGACCACCGTAGCCCGACCCGCTGTGCTTTCTGGCCATAACTCTGGTCTCGCAGGCTACAATTCTTGGCAGAAGTGCTGCTTTGGCGACCTGCAGATCGCTGCCATTTACACCAGGTCCGGGAAGACCCTGCGGGGCACTGCTTCCAATATGGCGACTAAACTCGATACTGAGAAGCGCAAAACAAAGGTGCCGACTCGTGGGGGCTCGGTCCAGTCCAACGTTATGGACCGCTACACGCAACCGAAATGCTCCCCCAGTGCTGCTGGCCGTAGTCTTGAAGACCCGAGGACGGACCTGGCGGCGACGTCGGAGGTATCCCTCCAGGATCTCATGGCCGCCATCGCTGGGATCAAGACGGACATGGGACAACAGTACGAGGCCATTGTATCGAAGATTGACACGGTGGCGGTTGATGTTACCCTCATTAGATCGGACTTGGCTAAGACCAATGAGAGGGTCAAAGCCTTGGACTTTAAGGCCTCCAGTCTTGTTACTGACATGGCGGACGCGCAATCGGAAATCGGCAACCTGCGGTCATCACATGACCTAATGGCTAGACGTCTGGAGGAGTACGACAATAGGGCCCGACGGAACAACATTCGCTTGGTTGGGGTACCTGAGGACAGTGGTGCTACTTCTGTGGATTTATTGGTCGAGGACTTAATTGTGACCCATCTTGCTCCTGCAGGCCTCAGTAATTTCTTTGCGGTTGAGCGTGCGTACCGCTTCCCGGGTGGACAGACCAAGCCGGGGGCTCCCCCGAGGCCTATTATCGCTAGGCTATTCCACTTTCGGGATAGGGACGCTATGCTTCAGGCCTCTCGTAGGCATGGCCCACTGAAATTCGAGAACAGCTCCATTTCTATTTACCCTGATTTCACTCCTCAAGTGCAGCGGCAACGGACGGGATTCCAGGGAGTGAAACGTCATTGTGGGACTTGGGACTTAAGTATGCGATGCTGTTTCCAGCTCGCCTTCGCATCGAGTACCAAGAACGTACTTTCTTTTTTGACCGACCGGACAGTGTTGGCGACTGGTTAGACTCATTGCCCAAGGAGGACGATGGGAGTGGAGGCCCCGGAGGCGCGGACGGAGGTGCATCGGCACAGGAGTGACATTTTGGTTCCGGAGGTCCGGTTCTGGGTCGCATTTATCGACAGAGTATTGTTTATATTTTCTTACTGCTTAGGCCCGGGGGTGGGGCGGGGTGGGACTGTCTCTCCCTTCCTCCTCAGGGGTTCTTTGTGTAGAGTTTTATGAAGGGGCGACAGGCACACTGCAGTTTGGGGTGGCTTTTTAGTCAGCAGGGGTGCAGGGTGGGGGGTGTTGTAACGGGTTGTTGGTTGGGGGTGGAGGGTGGGGTTGTTTTTGTTTCTGTGTATGTTTGTTTCACGTGGTACCATCTCATTTACCTTTATTCTTCTGTTCTGGGGTTTCGAGAGAGGGTGGTTCGGGGGCTCTACTGGGACGGGGGGGTGATTTGAAATTGCTGTCTTGGAACGTTAATGGTCTGGGTGACAGGATCAAGCGTGGTATTGTGCTTCAATTTGTTAGACGTCATTCCCCTGATATAGTTCTGCTACAGGAGACCCATTTGAATAGGAACGCTTGTAAGGCCCTCGATCGACGAGGCTACCGACTAGTGGCGCATGCTGGCTTTACATCCGGCTCCCGGGGGGTTGGCATAATGGTTAAGTCCTCCCTGCCCCTTGAAATCGATGAGGTCGCCCTTGATGATCGGGGCAGATATGCTGCTGTCTCGGGGCGGTGGGAGGGGAAACTGATTATAATTGTCACTGTTTATGTTCCCCCGGGACTCAAGGCCACCACTTATACCGATCTTGGTAAGACTCTCCTAGGGCTCCCGGATGGTATCCTTATATTGGGTGGAGATTTCAATTCGGTGGTTTCGGGTGAGTGTGACCGGCTGCCCCCCAGGGTTTTGCCGTCGTCCCAGCTGTGGCTGACTGAGTTGCTTGAGACTTTTGGGTTCGTGGATGTCTGGCGGATGTTGAACCCCACGCAAACTCAATACACTTTCCACTCTGGTGCACACGGCAGCCTCTCGAGGATTGATTACTTTCTGATGTTAACGGCCCATACCTCCTTGGTGCGTGAGGTTCCTAGGGGTATCTCTGACCATTCCCCCCTGATGCTTGAGGTTTCGGTGGGAGGCTTTTGTGGGAGTAGGGTCCCCCCCTCCATCCTTGGCAATTTAGGAATCCTCAGCTCCGTTCGGAACTTGTCAAGGCTATTGACTGCTATTTTGATGAGAATGAGGGATCCGTCTCTTCCCCTATTTCCTTGTGGGAGGCCTTCAAGACCGTCATACGGGTTTCTGCACTGTCCTTTATTGCCGCTGACAAGAAGGCCAAGAGGGAAAACTTGTTAGCCCTTGAGGCTGAAATTACCTCGCTTGAAAGTGAATTGGGTGGTGATGATACCCCTGCAATTTTGCACTCCTTAGCGCTGAAACAGGCTGATTATAGGGCCCTGGTGACCGATGCTGCTAAGGTAATACGCACAAATCAACTGGGCAGGCTCTATGATGTGGGTGATAAGGCTAGTAAGCTGTTGGCATGGTTGGATAAATCTGAGAGAATGAATCGTGTGGTGCCCGTGATCACCCGTGAGACTGGGGAATGCGTGTCTGATCCGGGGGAGATTGTCGAATGCTTTGTGGACCATTTCCAAACAGTATACCGATCGGTGAGTGATAGAGACAAAGCTGACTCCCGCTTGCTTCTGCGCGATATTGCGCTGCCCTGTGTGTCGGAGGAGGATAGGTCCGCTCTGGACGCGCCCATTACGGTGGATGAGGTTGCAACCGCCATACGATCCTTGCGTTCGGGTAAGGCTATGGGGCCTAATGGTCTACCCATCGAGCTATATAAGCTCCGGCCTGACAAGATGGCGACCCATCTGCGCAATATGTTCGTTGATGCCTTTGAGGCTGGCCTCCTTCCCCTTGATCAGCGCTTGGCCACTATAGTTGTCATTTACAAGGACGGTAAGCCTTGTGATCGTTGCACTTCTTATCGCCCTATTTCGTTGCTCAACGCCGAGCCTAAGATCCTGGCTAAAGTCCTTGCTAATCGCTTACTAACAGTTATTTGCGACTTGATCCATCCGGATCAGTTCGGTTTCATTCCTCATCGGAATAGGGCGCTCAATCTCCGCAGACTTCACGGCGTTCTCACGAGAGCTGGGACCCTTACTGAACCCGCCATCTTGGCCTCACTGGATGCCACGATGGCCTTTGACACCATTGAGTGGCCGTATTTGTGGGTGGCCCTCTTGAAGTTTGGTTTTGGCCCTAACTTTATCGCATGGGTACAGCTTCTGTATGAACGACCGGTGGCCCAGGTAGTTGTTAACGGCAGAGTCTCTGGATCGTTCACGTTGGGGCGTGGCACCCGACAGGGATGCCCGCTCTCTCCTCTCCTCTTTGCTTTGGCATTGGAACCACTGGCGGCGTGGCTTCGATGGGAGCCTTCGATTAAGGGGATCCGGTGGGCCCCGGACCTTGAGGATTGTGTCTCTCTCTACGCAGATGATATTCTTCTTTACTTTACTTCCCCTCAGAAGTCCCTTAACGTGCTCTTTGATGTCCTTACCTCATTTGGGAAGAACTCGGGGCTCGTTATTAACTGGACTAAATCGTGTGTGTACGTTATAGCGGGGGAGCTGCCTCCGCTACCCCGTAGATTTCCGATCCAAGTGGCAGAGACTGGGTTCAAGTATTTGGGAATTTTCATCTCCCTGGATCCCTCTGTACGATATGACCGTAATCTCTATGTTCCTCTCCGGCACCTTAAACGGGACGTTCAGCGGTGGCGTGGCTTGCCTTTGTCCCCATTGGGACGTGCGGCCTTTTTCAAAATGATGTCCCTTCCTAGATTTTTGTACACCTTGCAGAATTTCTTTGACCCTGTTCCCTCTCGCTACTTTCGCGAGGTCGAGGGACTTCAGAGACAATTGATTTGGGACGGGCGGGCTCGTATCTCCTTATCTAAACTCACGCTTCCATGGTACGATGGTGGCATAGCCCTCCCGGACATCAAGCGTTACTATTGGGCCTCACAGTTGAGTGCGATCAATCACGTGACGTATTCCCCGGGCCCTGTTCCCGCCTTCGCTATGGATAAATTATTGTTGCCGGGCGGCAACTTCAACAGAGCTTTGAATTCGAAGGCGCCATTCCGACTCCTGACTGGACCCACAAGAAGCGCTGTGCGTGCGTGGAGAGATGCGACTGTGGCTACGGGCTGGAGTGATAGGATGACACGGCTGACTCCGTTGTATGACTCAGAGCGGTTGGGCGGCCTGTGGTGAACGAAAGGGTTTGACAGGTGGGAAATGATCAGTATTAGCAAGGTGGAGGATCTTTGGTCCAAAGGCACAGTTAAGTCCTTTGAGGCCCTTAAGGTGGAGTATCAGCTGGACGACAAGGAGTACTTTCGATACCTCCAGGTGCGCCATGCCCTGCTCTCCGTGTTCCCTCCTGGGACGGAGATTCCCCAGTCGTCTCCGCTTGAGGATCGGATTCTGGACGGCCATGTGCCGGACAGTACGATTTCCTTGATTTACAAAAAGCTTATTAACACCAGGCCTGATCTTCTGGTGCGGCTTCGGGCCTCTTGGACTGCGGACGGCCTCGAACTAGACGACGAGGATTGGCAGAAAGCGATTTCCTCCCCTAAAGAAGTGGCTATTCCGGCTCGCCTTCGTTTTGTGCAATTGAAGATCCTCCATCGAGTTTACGTGACTGGTACGCGTCTGGTTCGTATGGGGGTTTTCGACTGATGGGCTGTGTAAGCGTGGCTGTGGCATGGATGGCACCTTTCTCCACATCATATGGGAATGTCCGGTGGTCTCCGCTTTCTGGTCCAGAGTGCATGATATAATGGGGCGGGTCACCGGGGTCTCTCTTCTACCTGAGGCGCGTCGTTGCCTGCTTAATGTCTGGGAGCCTACGGATTGTACGGCCGCTCAGACCTTTTGGGTCACTCTTGGCTACATGGTTGCCAAGAGGGACATAGCGCAACTCTGGGGCTCCCATAGACCGCCTGGGATAATTGCCTGGAAGGAAAACATGGACTGGTGCATGTTTCGGGAGAGGACGGTCTATGAGGCTCGGGCCGTCCCAGGAAGTGGGGCAGGATTTGGTCACAGTGGAATGAATACCTTGGAGATATCTGTACCCCTCCACTCGACTACACTGCGGATATTCCTTCGTCCCCGTAATTGACGTTCCTATAGACTGGCCAATACAATTTCCTAGTGATCCTTTTCGCCATCCCCCCGCCCCTTGATAGTAGTCGTTCAATTCTTAGCAATTGACTTCCCCCTCCTCCCCACCCCATACCCCAGATATTGCTCCTACCATGTGAGTGTGTGTGTTGTTTGTTCTAATTTCATCAAAATCATAAAACAAAACCTGAATGATCCTCCCCTTATGATGTTTGACGCCAGTGCACTGAAGTGTTGTGATCAATGGCTTTACTGCTACAAAGTGTTGTCTGGTATCCTGATGTTTGTCATAGCGGCCGGCCCGACTGGGTTGTAGGCAGACGCTGTGTACTGTGCAATTGGAAAATAAAGGTTTTTAAAAAAAAAGAGAGCTTCATCAACAAACCCTCATCAGGAAACCTAATGTTTCCGGGTAAGCTCAACTTTCAGATGAAGGAAGGTCTTATCTGGATTGTACAAAATAACTAAAATTGCCTCGAGTTCCCTCTTATGCAATTTAATAATGTGAAAGGTTCCCGGACAAGTGCCTGTAGAGACAATTAGTGATCCCCAGCATCTGCAAGTCTGCATGTTTCAGCCATCTTCATAAAGTCCAAACTGGTCTTACGGCTTTCCTCAGGACCTGCAAACATCAGACCCCTGATTGTGAATAGGAGAGTTTCTGTTAGTTTCAATTTTATCTGGTCACACTATGTATTGATCTGCAAAAAAGTGCAGAATATTATACAACTAAAGGATTTATTGGTCTATTCTTTTTTCTCTTAATCTAGGGACATTTGTGCCCATAAGGAGTTTTGAGGTGGGCAGACCCTGTAGTCAAACATTCATCAAGGTATCCACCCGGCTTCAGCACCTAGAGTCTCCTCCAAATCTATGCATGTAGAGCCTAATATTTTATCCCTGAACAGCCTATTATTTAAAGTAACGACTAAGACAGTAGGTCTGGCATATTTATGGTGACTACAGTATATTTAACCCCTCCCCTGCTGATGACGGAACCGCTCCGTCATCAGCCGCTGTCGCGCTGTGCTGATGACGGAGCGGTTCCGTCACGGCCCGCTAGGCACGCCTGCGCGGCGTGGATTCCCCGCCTGCGCTGAGCGTTCTATTGAGCGGGCGGGGCCGTGACGGAACCGCTCCGTCATGAGCACAGCGCAACTGACGCTGGTGACGGAGCGATTCCGTCACCAGCATGCGCCCGCGCTCGGCCGCCCTCCCTCCTTAGCACTGCGGCGGAATAGCCGCCGCATTGAAGGGGTTAAACCAATAGGCTTTCAAGGGTTTACTGTTATTACACTGTATTACAGCCTGCAAAGAGGTAGTTTGTTACAAGTAATCTCACCGTCTTGAGTAACCTGGACTTTAACCACTGATTGGCCCCTCCTGAGATTATTTCTGCTCATTTGAAAAGAGTCCACTTCATCCTTACCAGAAACTCAGCCAAGCCAGGTCAGTTCACCTTGCCAAGCATGTGCAGTTCAAGCTATCCACCCTTGTGTCCAGTGCTGTATGGAGCACGTAACCATCACGTCTTTCCCAACACACCTCACACACAACATTCACCCAACCAGATCCTCCAGAAAGCGCCCGGGCCACCTGGTTCACCCTCAACATTCTGAAATTTAGAGCACGCCCAGTCCCAACTATGGGGAACCTCCCCAGTCAGAACAGAGCTGCTCATCCCCGTCCAGAGTTCAAACGGGCACTCACAGTCAAACTCTGCAAATGTTAAAGCTTAAACAACAGTCATTACCCACCCAAAGCTCTACATTTTCACATTCAACTGATAGCCAATACCCAGCCACCTGAACGCTCTGTTACATACCCCATAAGTCAAAAATGTAATTTCCGCTGCAATTATTTCCTTGCATACCTTTCTCTTACTTTTCTTTTTTTCAATACTTACAACTGGTGTCGGTGGTTGTGCACAATTACTCACCGATCAAACACCACAACCTCAACTATATGTAAGTACCACCTCTGGTGTTATTCTCATGTACAGGTCTTCCATCAGCAGACCTTCCAATGTCAACACATACAGATATAAAGTCTATGCTTTGTATTCACTGGAGACTACTACAGCTATTACGCTGCACTTACAAGACTATGGATCCTATGTTACTCACATGTAAATGAAGCTACCCACCATTCTCATGATATCCTAATACATTTTTAGGTCGAGCCTATAGCAGCGTATGCGCTGCTTGCTCGACTTTAGTAGAGGGCTTTTCAAAGTGCTACCGCCGGCCACCAGCTTGCGGTTACGTGCACCAGCACGCGCGCCTCGCTCCGCCTCTCCAATCATTGATGCACGTGCATCCCTCGCGTGCTTAGCACGTCATCGCGATCACTTTTGTTTTCATCGCGCGAGGGATGCACGCGCAGCAGTGTCCCCTGAAAAGTAACATTTTAACATGATAATGTGTTCCTGACAAAAACGTCGCCCTCGGAATGTGGCTCTGTCGTTGTTATATGTTTCTGGACTGTGTTCCTTACGATTACATCGCCCACAGAAATGTGATTCTAGCACTGAAGTTTCTCCGGTGGTTGTCATCTGACGGAGGTTTCTGAGTGTCACTTTAGTAACATGGTATTTTCTCTTCTCTTCCTCTGCTCCATCGCCTCCTTTTCTCTGTCACGCTGCCCTTCCTCTGCCTCGTCTGCTTGCTCCTTCTCCATATGCCGCTGCCTTTCTACGTCCACCACACCGGTCTCTCACCCCATGTCTCTCGCCCCCTCGCTTTCTCTTTCCCCCTGGCTTTCTCCTTCCTGTCACTCGGGTCACTCGAGAAGCTTCTATGTGCTCCCACTCACGTGTGCTGGCTTCAACTGTTTCCGGTTTCCTTCTGATCCTACTGCTGTAGTCCTCACTCTCCCCTGAAATGTAAGCAGTAGTTCACGCCACAAAGGCCTGTTGGTCTTTCAGATGATATGGAATTAGAGCGGTGGCATATTCCGGTTGAAAAAGCGCCGTCGCAAACTGGGATGTTGAGGTCACATCTAAACATGAAACTGCAGGTCCCAGCACGCAACCTGCGGCCGGCTACAAAACCCAAGACTGGCTCATGGGGTTACATATGACACAGTGTTGCTTCGTATCTATGCCAAACTCGCCATAGAAACGAGTGAGGTCCAAACAGCCTGCCTGAAACTCATTTTCAAAATGTAGGCAGCCTATGTGATTCCAAGTCACAGATATAACTAGTTGATCTATTATTCCATCTAATTGATTCAAGAACAGGTTCCCTTGCAGCCCAACTTGTGATTTGCGTTTTGAAAACTATTTAAAGCATTGTTACTTTTACATGTATTTTAGTTGGAGTAGTGCCCCACTGTGTCACCACGGACACTGTTTTCTGTACGGGTCTTTCATTTGATAGACTGATGCATTATGGTTACTGGGGTCTTGTTTTTGTTTGTCACGCGCAAGGCCTAAGTTTCTCCAGAACACTGTGCATAAGGCAAAAAAGAGCATGTTAGATGAAACTATGAAATTAAAGCAGTTGATTGCCTAATTGTCATCATGATGCCAGTGGGTCTTGGGTTCATTAGCCATGCTATGCTGCCGCTATGTCTTCTGGGACAAAGTTACAGTTTGGTAGGAAAAGGAATGTTCGAGGCCTCACGCGGGTTTGGACGCAGTCAGTGGAGAGTTTATTTACCTGGGAAGCACAGGTGCTAAGGTGCAGAGCAGGGTTTGCGACAAGATGAAAGAATTTGTGAGTCTGACTCTCCTGTATACATTTTATGGGGTGTTTGGTGCTCAATGTCCTGGGCACTTGTGATTTGTTTTGTCCTGCCGTGCTGCACGCTCCATTAGAGGCACCGTATACCATTACACATTGTACTTGCTTGCAGGTGGATTTTCTGACCACAAAATGTGTTCTTGTTCGATGTTGCAATTAGAATGGAAGCAGACCCTTTGCATTTTAACAATGGTTAGTTGGCATGCACAAAACATGACATTCCCACATGTTAGACAATATATTTATGGACCGGTGTTAATGGGCAAACAATAATATATTTGAAGATTTCGTTTTTCAGCTGATGTGGACATAGCATACTGCTCACTTGGTACTGTTGTGTACTACATGTTATTGACACTCTTCACAAGGCCACATCCGGTGATGAGACATTTTTGCACGATGAACAGCCATGTGTTTTGGAACACCTTACACGTAGCTTTCCAGGTCATGGGTGGTAGCTCTGCACTGTTGTAACTCGGTGCAGTGTTTTCAGCTTCCATGGGAGGCAGCATCGGGTACTTTTGGTGGTTCTGTTGGGGTTGTTAACTGTAGTTCCTGAGCAGCTTTGACGAAGTCAACTCTCAAAAGCCATGCCCAACCTTAATGGCTCGTGCCCAAACCCTATAGGATCACACTTTCAAAACATTACAAGGCCTTTGGAGGCCAGTACACCTTCCTGTGTAGGCTTAGGTGAAAAAATCTACCCAAAAATGATCACAGATGATACAAATTCTAGTTGATGAGTGAATATTTTTGGGTCAGGGAAGCCTCCCAGCCATACTTACAGGGGCGTAGCTTGGTCAGTAGGACTTGGGAGGGGGGCAGGAGGGGGGAGGGGCATGAGCTTCAGATTTTTCGACACTCACGCTGGCATATCATATCAAATGTTATATGAGCAGAAGGGCATGAGAGTGGCTTAATGGGCAATTGAATGGGAAAGGACTGCGAATTGTAAAGGGTACTTAAAACACAGTATTTTGTAGAATACCCATGTTTTAAGACCACCAAAACAGGAGTGTGTGTGTTTTTGTCTGAGAGTATTTAAAGATCCCAAGTGAAATCTAACAGACACCACCATACCCGACTGAAAACTCCAGTGCCCAACTATATACTAAATAATACATTTATTAAGAGGGTGTTACACCCCATCCCCCCCAGCTGCGCCCCTGAATATTCTGTGCCCACCACCTTTACAAATTGGTATGTTAATTTGTTTTGTGTCTTGCATGGACTGTTCAAAATGTCCCCTCTTCCTCTCATTACTTGCACCCCTTACTGAAAACAAACCCCCGGTTTGAGAAGTTTTTTTTTTTAAAACAAGAAAAGGCCGCCCAATTTGCCATGCAGTTGTGGCATAGTGTGCTGGACAGCATTGTGTAGGTTTGTCCTCGTGCTCCTGCCAGTTTAAGCAGCCCTCTAAGTATGAGGGAAAATGAAAAAAGAAAGGGGGGACCTCAATGGTACGTGGCCAAAGTGTAACTAACAATTGTTTACAAAATGTGTTGCCAATCTAATGAGGTACATGGCCTAAAACTTGTGAGCTTGAATCTAATGCTTGGCACATCTGTCATCTGAGCAGTATTAAGGTGCTTCTGTAAGTTTTGTAGTAGAACATTCAGACATATAATGCAACAACAAACTCATACATGTAAAGCAAGCTAGACCTCATGGCGTTGTCAATGTCTGTGAGCTCTGATTCAATAACAGATAAAGAAGTCACAACAATCATGTTTCAATACTTACAATTGAGAATGCTTCAATTCTGAAAATATGAGACTGTGAATTGAAATTATAAAAGTCTTTGGAAAGGGAAGTGGTCTACTGAGTGGTTCAATATCTTCAACTCTTTCCTGCACTTCATTTTCCTCTGCAGTCTCTCGCGCTAAGGTTGTTTCTTCCATCCCTTTCCTTCCCACATGGCTCTTTTTGAAAACTCTGCACGTCTCACGTCATCTCCTTCCTCTTCAATACTGTCTTTTCACTCCGTCTCTCTTTGTACTTCCTTACATTCACCTCCCCTTCAACACCCCCCTCCTCTCTCTCGCACACACAAACACACATGCCCTCCCTCCTCGCCTTTAAACACATTTTGTTTTCTTTTGATGGTATCAATATTTCACAACTGTTTTATTCTTTCTTTATCCACTTTCCTATAGGAGGCTAACTATAATTGGCACAGACCGTACCGTAGCTCTAGGCATTCTGCAAATAGGCCAAGGATTGGATGACCATGTTCTGAACATCTTATGACCTACTGATAGGCACTGTGAGAAACTCTCACTGTCTTCAGCCTCATCTCCAGAGCTCTCAATTATGTCCACTCATGAACACCTACCCACAACCTGAACTTACAGACAGATAGAGGCAACTCTGTTATTGTATTATATAGTAATTGCAGTTATATTACGTTTGCTACCTCTGATGTGGGAAGAAAGCACTTTATGGTGGGTAGCACACTACTGCGGAAACCCAAGGTCGATGGTTAATCTAATGGTTTTTGCATATTTTTAGGTCTCGCGACCTATCAATGCGCGCAAGCGCATTGAGCGGAGCGAGAATTCAAGTGCTCGAAATCCTCGTCAAACCAAGGGCTTCTTGCTGCGGTTTTCTTTGAGTTCACGTGACCAAACAAGCACGCGCATCAGCCTCCCTCCCTCCCTCCTAATTGCATTTTTTTCACGGCCGCCACCACATCAACGGGCTTCTCCCTTTGATGTGGTGGCGGCTTCTCCTCCCCTAATTATTCATGGCTCGGCCGTACTTTCAGTTTCCCGGCCGCTCTGGGAGACATGTTGCGAAGCTATTCGTCTAATCTAGTTAAACCCGTTTTTTCATTACATGAGCTTTGTACCGAAAACTATTCAGTTCCAGTCGCATTTTGTTCGAGATTTCCGAGTTTAAGTCTCTTTGTGTTACACACTAACTTGCAACTACTTTACCTAGTTTGAAAAAGACGTACTCCTGCATTTAGAAAAAGAACGACCGATGAAGTCCCCAGTTGAGGGCCATGGGCATCACAAATCCAAAGTGGACAAAGCAAAAAAAAAAGCATAGCCTCGTTTGCCCAGTGTGCTGCTGAAATGGATTTGCCAGAAGCCAGGAACCCCTCCCAGTTTCCTGTTGCATCACAAAAGTAACATGGGTGGTAAAGCCAGCTTTTGTTGTGCGAGGCTGACTGGGCGGTTTCAAATGACTGCATCCTGATGACATGGCATTCCCCTTTCCACCACAGGCGTGGGCTTTCTAGCTCCCTCGCAAACACAAGCAAGACAGGCTACACCAGCAGTTTGAGAAGTAAAAACTTTAGGCCCAAAAATATCCATCAAGTAAACACCAAGCGAGATGCACGAGGGTGCTGCTCACAGTCTAAATTTAACTAGCCTACGACGAGTGCAGCGGAAAACAAACATAATGGGGCTTGACGCGCCTGGCTCGTTTAAAGTGGAGAGCCACCCGCAACAGTATCCCTCTGTCGGGTGTCCATCTCAGGGAAACCTCCAGCACAACAGTGAGATCAAAATAGGGTCTGCACGATTCTGTCAGCCTGACTGCACTGGAGTAATGCGAGCCAGCAGAGGAGGCCGCCGCATCAATGGAGATGCAGACGGCAGTTCAGCCAGCACACATCTTAATTTGGTGAGTAGGATACCGTGAGCTTGGCGGAGTACTTGAATACTCTGCCGTGGAGAGACGATGGTAATACCGTAAAGATCTAAATCAGGCCGCAAAACTAAATAAGATCACAGACTGGCTGGGGACAACTGAAATTTAAAAGCAGACAAGGTAGAAGTCATTTAATTTATGGGTAGGACAAAAAATAAATCTTTTATGGCCAGTCGCACATCATGGAACAAACCCCTCATCTACGCATACCACAGTAGGAAACAAGCACTGGCGTTGCCAATACGTCTCGCAGTAGGAAAGTTGGAGCTATTGGTTTTGTAAATGACAAAGCCCTTTATGTTTTTAAAATGAAAACAAAAATAAAAGGCATTGTTATTTGCAATTGTAATAGCTCCAACTTTCCTACTGCGAGACCTATTGGCAACGCCAGTGCTTGTTGTTTATTGGGTTAGTCTTGCTTCATGCCGCTCAGCAAACTTTTTGTTTAAAAAACAAAACAACTTCCAACTTGTCTTTAGAAAACAAAATACTAATGACCCTGTGAGTTTTATCCCACAAAGTGGGGGTCATTTGTCTTTTTTTCTGATCAGGACTGCCCGGCTTTTCCTGGCGGTCCCAAATAGAAACAAGCATTTGCAATGCAATAGGTCTCGCATTAGGAAAGTTTGAGCTATTGGTATTGTAAATGACAAATTTTGTATTTATGTGTTGGTTTTGAAAATAGCTAAATTAATAGCATTTACAATGCCAATAGTTTTAAATTTGGCAAATGTGACACCTATAGAATTTGTAATGCAATATGTGTTGTATTTACGTGACTTAGATGTATTGATATTACAAATAACAATGCTTTTATTCATTTTTAATAATTAATACTTAAATAAAAGTTATTGTAATTTATAATGGCAATAGCTTAAACTTTTGTAAATAACTTTTGTGAAGATTATGTTCAGTGTATTTTATTGTGACGAAAATCCAAGAATAGAAGTCAAATATTAACATCTTTTTGTGACATTTGTAATAAAGCTTGAAACATTGAGAGAACATATTTGAACCAGTTGTTGTTGAATGGTTGCACAGATTGATGCTGTGGTGGCGCTGAGTGATGTTGTGGTGGCGACGAGTGATGCTGTGGTGTTCAGTGATGCTGTGGTAGCGCATAGTGATGTTGTGGTGGTGCTGAGTGATGCTGCGGTTATGCGATAGATAGAGGGTGGGCGATAGATAGATAGAGGGTGGGCGATAGATAGATAGACAGATAGATAGAGTGAGGGCGATAGATAGAGTGAGGGCTATAGAGTGAGGGCGATAGATAGAGTGATGGCGATAGATAGAGTGATGGCGATAGATAGAGTGAGGGCGATAGATAGAGTGAGGGCGATAGATAGAGTGAGGGCGATAGATAGAGTGAGGGCGATAGATAGAGTGAGGGCGATAGATAGAGTGAGGGCGATAGATAGAGAGCGATAGATATAGTGAGGGCGATAGATAGAGTGAGGGCGATAGAGTGAGGGCGATAGAGTGAGGGCGATAGAGTGAGGGCGATAGAGTGAGGGCGATAGATAAATAGATAGAGTGAGGGTGATAGATGGATAGATAGAGTGAGGGCGATAAGAGAGGGGTGTAGAGAGAGGGGTGTAGAGAGGGGCGTAGAGAGAGGGAGGGGTGTAGAGGGAGGGAGGGGTGTAGAGAGAGAGAGAGGGGTGTAGAGAGAGAGGGTTGTAGAGAGAGAGAGGGGTGTAGAGAGAGAGACAGGTGTAGAGAGAGAGAGAGGGGTGTAGAGAGAGAGGAGTGTAGAGAGAGAGAGGGGTGTAGAGAGAGGGGGTGTAGAGAGAGGGGGGTGTGGAGAGGGGGGTGTAGAGAGAGTGGGGTGTAGAGAGAGTTAAGGAGGTCCTAGAGAGAGGGGGAGTAGAGAGAGGGGTGTAGAGAGAGGGGTGTAGAGAGAGGTGTGTAGAGAGAGGGAGGGCTGTGTAGAGAGAGGGAGGGGTGTGTAGAGAGAGGGGTGTACAGAAAGGGGTGTAGGGGTGTAGAGAGGGTGGTGTAGAGAGAGGGTGGTGTAGAGAGAGGGTGGTGTAGAGAGGGTGGTGTAGAGAGGGTGGTGTAGAGGGGGTGTAGAGAGGGGTGTAGAGAGAGGGGGTGTAGAGAGAGGGGGTGTGGATAGGGGGGTGTAGAGATAGTGGGGTGTAGAGAGAGTTAAGGAGGTCCTAGATAGAGGGGGAGTAGAGAGAGGGGGAGTAGAGAGAGGGGTGTAGAGAGAGGTGTGTAGAGAGAGAGGGGTGTGAAGAGAGAGGGGTGTAGACAGAGAGGGGTTTAGAGAGAGTTAATGAGGTCCTAGAGAGAGGGGTGTAGAGAGAGATGGGTGTAGAGAGATAGACAGATAGAGTGAGGGCGATAGAGTGAGTGCGATAGATAGATAGATGGTTGTGTGAGGTTGTGTGTGTGGTTGTCTGTGTGTTTGTTTGTGGGGTTGTGTGTGTAGGGTTGGGTGTGGGGTTGTGTGTTGTATTTGGGGTTGTGTGTGTGTGGTTGTGTGTTGTGTTTGGGGTTGTGTATTGTGGGGTTGTCGTGTGGTTGAGTGTTGTTGAGTGTGGTTGTGTGTGGTTGAATGTGGTTGTGTGTGGTTGAGTGTGGTTGAGTGTGGTTGTGTGCGTGTGGTTGTGTGTGCATGTGGTTGTGTGTGCATGTGGTTGTGTGCGTGTGGTTGTGTGCGTGTGGTTGTGTGCGTGTGGTTGTGTGTGTGTGGGGTTGTGTGTGTGGGGTTGTGTGTGTGTGGGGGGGCTGTGTGTGTGGGGGGGCTGTGTGTGTGGGGGTGCTGTGTGTGTGGGGGGGGCTGTGTGTGTGGGGTAGCGGTGGAGGGTTGTGTGGGGGGGTTGGGGGGTTATGTGTGTGTGTGGAGTTGTGTGTGTATGTGGAGTTGTGTGTATGGGGTTGTGTGTGGGGGGTGTGGGTGTGTGTGTGTGGGTGGGTTGTGTGTGGGGGGCTGTGTGTGTGGGGGGTTGTGTGTGTGGAGCGTTGTGTGTGTGTGGGGTGGTGTGTGTGTGGGGTGTGTGTGGGGTTGTCTGTGTGTGGGTGTGTGTGGGGTGTGTGTGTGGGGGGTGTGGGGGTTGTGTTTGGGGGGGTTGTGTGTGTGGGGGGTTGTGTGTGTGTGTGTGGGGGGGGGGGTTGTGTGTGTGTGTGCCCCCAAATCTTTTGGGGTTGCTGATATATATACCCAACTGCAGCAAATTTGCGCTGCAGAGAGCTTCCATTCACTTATGTATCTGAAATAATAGGCACACTGAAAGGTTTATTATATGAAAAGCATGTATTTTTTATAACCAATTATAAAACGACATTATAACCCTTTTGAACACCTCTTTTGGAAGAAGTCATGTGATAGTGATACCTTAGCAAGGTCTTTACACACAGCACTATGCACAGCCCTGTAAAACAGAATTGCCAGAGTAAATGCAGAATAACTAAACACAGTTCGGCAGGGACATCTTAATACGTTTCGCCACAAAATAAAATCGACAATTATGTATTAAATGAAAGCGAACATTGCTGGATAAAAATGTAGATAAGTAGCGCTAGATAGGATTATACCCCCAACCATGATATTGAAGAGCAGTTTTAAAATATGCAGGGCTCTGCAATAGAACATACTGCGCAACATCGTCATCGTTTTTTGTGACGACTGCCCCCAACAAATATGAATCGGTAATGCAGCTACTAGGAATGGCGAAGACATAACGAACACCAGAAATGGGGCAAAAACACTCATCTGTGCACATGACAACACTGTCAATAGTGCTGAAGAAGCTTAAATTGTCACCTCGGTGTGAACGAAGAGAGCATTGTAAGTGTTTGTGGCGTTGTCTGTAAAAATATGTTTGTGAACTGTGTTTAGCCTCTCTCCAGTTGTTTCGGAAAGTCTGTGTTGCAGCCATTCTCCAATGCATGGCTTGGTTCCTGAGCCAGAGGCCACAGAAGATTGCAGCAGGCTGTACTTGTGACTTCCTTGCTAATTGAAATCCTCACATGAACAGCAATGTCCTTTTGCCTCACGCATGCCAGATGTCTGAAAGGCAGCTTTCAATTACTATCTGTGCCTGTTACCTCAGCGCTCGCTGAAGGCCTCCGGGCACAAAGATAAATATTGAAGCCACTAGACCACACATCCTCGAGCATTGGGTCAACATCGTGAAATAGGCATTACATGGTGGGGGGCGTGGGAGCGGCATTGGGTGGCGGGGGCGGGGGAGCGGCTTGGGAGCAGCTTCCTTTGAAGTCTGATGCCGAGGTTCAGACAAATGGTGGTGTGTGATGTGCGATGTGGCTGGCGATGATGTGCACGCGCCTGGCTCACATGAACTGTACCTAATCCGCAGTTTGGAGAGACTTTTCAAAAGCCTTACTATAAATCTCGCCCACCATCCCTATGGGATGGCATAGGCTCGACCTAAAAAGCATTTGCAAAGCAATAGGTCTCACATTTGTGAGAGTTTGAACGTCTGAGCTATTGGTATCGTAAATATCAATGCCTTTTGGCATAAACACGCACTTTGTACTTATAGTCCTTGCTTACGAGAAGCAAAGCTGGGAGTAAAAGAGGCGCAGTTACTGCCAGAATTGCTTCTCATAAGCAGCATCTATAAGAACAAAGTGAATATTTATGCACCACTTGCAAGTTTTCAAAATACATAAATTAAAGGCATTGTCATTTACAACGCCACTAGCTCAAACTCTCACAAATGCGAGACCTATTGCATTGCAAATGCTTGTTAAATTGGGTGCCCTCTCATGTAGCCCTGGGAAGGCCACTCACTGACTGTGGCTGAAGTTTGTTGGTGTTTGTTTATGAAAGACTAGACAAAGCTATGTTCATTGTTTAATTTAGAAGTGGTTTATGCAGTATATGGCGAAGGAGGATTGCGGCCCATGTTGGGAGGGCCTTGTGGAGTTTTGTCTGTATGTATGGTTACGTCAAAGGGCTCTCCCGTGTTTCTGCTTTGGGTGATTGACTTTTCCTTGCTTCTCCAGATTAAAGTGTCCTCTCTCTAAGCATCAGAGTCCAGGTATTGTATTGTAGTTGCATTTATATAGCGCTTACTGCCCTTGACGAGGCTTCAAAGAGCTTTTTCGGCGAGTAGCACGCTACTCCGTAACCCAAAAGGATTAGTGGTGAATTAGTATAGTGAAATATGAAATTAATTTGAGCAGTGGAGATGTTAGTCTGTTATTTGGATTCTAAAACAATTAGTATACCAACCATCAAAGAGGTAAAGGCATTTACAGACATGTTAATAATAATTACCAACTTCCTGAAAGTGAAGTCATTATAACTGATGACGTGGGGGTAGGAGAGGATGCTCAGAGAGTGAGTGATGGAGGGATGCCTGGTTGTGCCTCAGTGCTGTAGTTTTTTTTATATCGTTAATCTTTATATGAGGCGCGATAAATCGCTTTAGAAACCAGGCGCTTTATACATGTGCAGTCACACAAAGAGCAGGGGAGTCTGGCAGTCAGGGTGATTCATTTTCAAAGCTTTAGCAGCAGGCTTCTCAGCTGCTCTTAAAATCCGGACTTAATCCTGTTAAAGGCATCCGCAGGCCTGGAGCAAAGAAAGGGAGTCCCCAGGGCCTGTGTGAGGGAGTATAGATGCACAAAGGCACTTTGACAACTGAAAGAGGAGCTGGAGGAGGCGAGACTGGAAAATAACCCCCTACCTCGGACCCTTCAAGACCCCCAAATGTTACCAATCAATGCAAGCGCCAACAATTGCACCTAACAACTTTGTAAAAAAAAATCTGACTATGACGGAAATACCCTGGGAAGTATACACGAGAGGGAATTTGCACAGGCCTAAAAATCTACCGGGAATAACCTAGAAGGAAATGCCTAGCTGTCATTTTGAGCACCATTAGAAACCGAAAGTCCTTCAAATTTGACCGCCTAAAACTCTCCCCCGCGTGACACCTTTCCTAATGAGTTGGCTAATAGACAACAGGATTAAAACCATAGCACAACCCTGCTCAATAAACAACCCGATACTTTAAAGTCAGCAGTGACAATGTCAGGGTTCCCACCCCACCTTTCCTAGAAAAAAATACATGCCGTGTGTGCCTGTTTTGGACTTCTGGAAGTGTCAGACACAATAATAGAATAGAGGCTTGTGCAAAGTATTCTGTATTCATGTCTTATGATGACAATTCTGCCTCTATTTTGTCTTAAGTACCGCTTAAGAAAAGTCTAGGCTGCATAAAAATTATTTGGGAGTTTTTTTCCTGCATTTCTTGCTTTAAGTTTATATGTCAAAGAGGGAAAAATAACGGATTTTCCAGGTTTTTTTTTAAGCTTGTTCTGGCACGAAAATACCGGCCAGACCAGTAAAATTCTGATCAGTACCAAGGGAAATTCTGCGGAACCATTCTTCTGCAACAGGAAATGCACCCTAATCATACACTCTAGCAATCATACATGTAAACATTGAACTGTGGCAAACTGCACAAGAAACGCAGGGAGCGTTGTAGCCACATTAGTGGTAGCAATGCACCCTGGGAGTGGTAAATACAGTACAATACAGACTCCAGCCCACTTTGGAACCTTTTGAAAAGTCGCCCCTGTAATGTCGCGATACTGCATGTTAGCAGTCTAGTGAATCGCGCACGTAGACGTGCGCATACGCGGTGTCGTACGGACGCCGCGTAGGATATAAATAAAGGAGGCGTGGCCCCGAGAGCTAGTCCGGGACCACACGGAACATCTAACTGGTGTCCGGGTCCATTATTGCCGCGGCGCCAATCACACGCGCGCACGCGCCAGCTAGAGACCCGACAATGGCGACGAGGCAGTGAATGACCCCATGCTGTGCTCCGATGGCCGCTCCTATCTGCCGCGCCGGAGTGCCGATGCTCGATCAGCGCCCAGAGCCCCAAATGTGGACGGCCCAGCCGAGACTCCCCGCCCCGGCCACAGAAGTCGGCGGGCGACGCCCTACAGTGCTGGTGACCCCGCGTGAGTGTGCTCATTGCAGGGGGCGTGCTTTGCAGCGTGCGCCCCAGGGGCAAGACTCTTCGGTTTGACCGGCAGCATGAGCATGAGTGACGCTAATCATCTGCAACTGCCTGGGGAAACATACGAAGATTCCCTGTCACCGGAGGTGGCCCTACTCTTCGCCGGTTCCACTGCACAAGTACTGATCCGAAAGCCCATCGACGAATCCCCTCAGGTGGGTGTCATTTCCTGGCGACTGCAGCGTTTGTGCCCCCATCAGCTCACGGAGGGTCCCCACGTGCCAATATGGTGGCCATTCCCCCCATTGAACCGTTTGTGGTCGATGGTGCACCTGCTTCCCTGGCGCCACGCTGGAAAGACTGGACGGAGCGGTTACAATTCTATTTCGAAGGTGCTGGAACGGCGAGGGAACGGCGCAGGACATTTTTCTTCATCTAGGGGGGAAGGATATCTACAGAATTTACAAGACCCTAGTAGAAGCTACGCCACATACCTACGTCACACTCCTCAATGCGCTCAACGCACATTTTGAACCCATGGCCAGCAAGGATTATGAACGTTTCATATTCCGGCAAGCGCGACAGGAAGCGGAAGAGTCACTAGACGCGTTCCACGGCAGGCTGAAAGAACTCGCCAGCACCTGTGGTTTCAGGGACGAACAAGAGGAGATACGTGGCCAAATAATTCAAAGTTGCTACTCTTCCAATATGCGAGTCAAAATTCTCCAAGAGGATGGAAAACCGCTAGCCGACATCCTAAAACTGGGCCGCTCTAAAGAGTTATCGCAGGCGAGAGCATCTCACATGGAGGCAGCACTCCATAGACCGGTGAAAGCAGAGCAAGTCAACACAGCTGAGCCAGTGAATGTTGTCCGGCCAAAGCAGCGACAATTTGGAGGAAAGAGGCCGCAAGAACGCAGAAGAGAATGTGGATACTGCGGAGGCATGCCCCACCGCGCTCAAGACTGTCCAGCGCGCGGGAAGAAATGCGGCGCATGCGGACGCATGAACCACTTCGCATCAGTCTGCAGGTCCTCCAAACAAAAACCAGAGGCAGCCCACGCAATCAGAGAAAACCCAGATAGCGAAGACATGGACGATGATTCCAGCGACTATCCGGTCCACTACATATTTGCCATCAATCAGCCACAAAGGAAGAAAAGGCGTCTCCCAAGATGCCGCATAATGTTGAACCAACAAGAAGATAGGGCCACCATCGACACAGGAGCCTCGATTGAACTCATGGCGGGAGACGTGTACAACCAACTGTGGGACAAACCCACTCTCAAGGCAGCAAAAATCTGCATCTTCGCCTATGGGCAAAAGACTCCAATCCCGCTAATCGGATGCTTCCAAACGGAGCTACGACATCAAGACAGGAAAGTCCCGACGACCATCTACGTAACCAAAGAAGGCAGCGGCATGCTCCTCAGTGGACGGGCGGCGGAAGAACTCCAACTGATCTTCTTCGCGATGGCTGTACTGGAGGAGGAGCTGGACGCGATCCTTGATGAGTTTGAGGACACGTTTCAAGGCATTGGATGTCTAAAAGGAAAAGAGGTATCCCTCCACATAGACCCGTCCATCCAACCGGTCGTCCTCAGACACCGTAGAATAGCATTCCACCTCAGGGAAAAGGAGGAAGAAGAACTCGAGGCATCGAGAAACAGGGCATTATCGAGAAGGTCAGCGGGCCCACCCCGTGGGTATCGCCAATCGTGGTGGCGCAAAAACCCAAACAGCCAGGACAAGTCCGCATATGCGTCGACATGCGCCTACCTAACGCGGCAGTCAAGAGGGAACGACACTTAACGCCCACCATTGATGATATCCTCGGAGAATTAAACGGCGCAAAGTGGTTTTCCAAGATGGATCTGCGATCCGGCTATCATCAGTTGCCTCTGCATCCAGACTCCCGGTATATCACCACCTTCTCTACCCATGTGGGCCTCAGGCGTTATCGACGCCTCAACTTCGGTATCTCCAGCGCCGCCGAAGTCTTCCAAAACACCATCGGGGAAGTGTTGAGAGGACTCCCAGGGGTTTTGAACGTCAGTGACGACCTGCTCATATATGCAAACACCGTCGAGGAGCACCACCAAAGGTTAAAAGGGGTATTGCAGAGACTTAAAGACTCAGGCCTAACGCTGCACAGGGAGAAGTGCCAATTTCTCCAAAATAATATCAGCTTCTTCGGATACACTTTCTCCGACCAGGGGATCGCCCCTGACCCTGACAAAGTCAAAGATATGCAAGCAGCCCCAGCCCCGACGAACATATCAGAAGTACGAAGCTTCCTGGGCATGGTAAACTTCTGTGGGAGGTTCATCCCAGATCTATCCAACCTCACCAGGCCACTTAGGGAACTCACCAAGTCGACTACCCCCTGGCAGTGGGGCGATGAACAGAGCGCGGCGTTCCATAACACCAAGGCCGCATTGTCAGTGGAGAAGACCCTGTCGTACTTTGACCCGGCAAAACCGACCAACATAGCAGTCGATGCCAGCCCCTATGGCCTGGGAGCGGTCCTGACGCAGCGCCAAGGAGAAGAAGACTGGGCGCCCATTGCATACGCCAGCAGATCACTGACCAAAACGGAGCAGCGGTACTGCCAGATTGAGAGGGAGGCCATTGCAATTCACTGGGCCTGCAGACACTTCCATGTATATGTGTATGGGCACCCATTTACCGTATCCACAGATCACAAGCCCCTACTCCCTCTATTCCGAGGGTCGGTCTCCAAACCGCCACCCAGAATAGAGAAGTGGATCCTGCAACTACAGGAGTATGATTACCAACTGGAGTTCAAACCGGGGGCGACAAACCCTGCAGACTACCTCTCCAGACACCCCCGAGCAGCAACGAGGGGAGAAGAAGAAGATGCAGAGGAGACGGAGGAATACGTCAAGGCGGTAATAGAGAGGTCAAGGCCACTACCCATGAGCATAGACATGATAATTGAAGCGACCCGCAACGATGAGGTCCTCCAACTAGCGGTGAACGCCCTTCAGGCCAACGACTGGAGAGCTCTTCAAGAGTCGCTGAGCAAAAGGACACCACAGGCAAGAAACGCTCTAGAAGCACTACTAAGAGTACGGGAAGAACTGTCCGTGGACAACCAAGGGTGCTTATTGAGAGGGCCCCAAATTGTGATGCCAACGAGCCTAACACAACAAGCCATCGAACTCGCTCATCGTGGGCACCAAGGCATGGTAAAAACCAAGAGCAGACTTCGTGCGAAGGTATGGTTCCCGGACATGGACACCAGAATAGAACGGACTGTCAAAGAATGCCAATGGTGCCAAGCGGCAGGACAACCCGACTGCCCACCCCCGGTCCTCACCGAAGACAACCCGAGAGGACCCTGGGAGCGCGTGAGCGCAGATTTCGGACATCTGCCGGATGGGAGACACATGCTCGTCATCATTGATGATTTCACTAAGTATCCAGAAGTGGAAATCGTGACAACGCTCGCAGCCAAAGAGGTCATAGCAAAATTTGAGAAAGCCATCGCCACCCATGGCATCTTCGAGTGGGTCAAGACCGACAACGGACCTCCCTTCCAGGGACAAGAATTCGCGGACTATCTTGCTGAATGGGGGATCCAACACCGAAAAGTGACGCCCGATGGCCTCAAGCTAACGGAGAAGTCGAGAGATTTATGCGCACTCTAAATAAAGTCATCCGGATTGCCCATGCGGAAGGAGCCCCATTAGAGAAGGCGATCTACTCATTTCTCAGGGAATACCGGCTCACGCCACATCGCACCACGGAAGCCGCCACCGGCCCGTCAGCAATGGGAAGGATAGTCCGAGACACAATCCCCAATCATCATACCTGGACTCCAAGCAGCACAAACGCAGGGAGAACACTGTTCAACCGAAGGAAGTCAAATGACTACGCCAGCTTCCGAAGGAGGGCCAAGGAACCGTCCATCAACGAAAGAGACCAAGTCTATGTGAAGGACAGATATCCGGGGAGTAAGTTCAGACTCCCATTTGAGCCACGGCCTTGGACAGTCACACGCCGCACTGGCACCATGGTGACGGCCCAGCGAGGAGGAGAGACCGTCACACGCAACGTCTCATTCTTCAAGAAGGCATCCAGTCCAACAGAGGATCACCCCTACCAAGTATCCAGCCAAGACTCGCCCAACCGGCCAGAAGATCACTATAGTCCACTCGGAGGTGAAAGTAGCACAAGGAGTGAAATCTCAGCAGCGAGTCCAGTTGCTGCTGAAACGCCAAGAACCACCAGTCCTCAACCACCCACGGGAGCCCGGTCCGCTGGAATCCAACATCAAGAAACCCCCCGGAGAGTATTGTTCCGGGGAGAAGCAGCAGGCTATGGGCTAAGAAGAAATCCAGCCCCGTCTTCACAACTGGCGGACTTTGCCGTGGGCTGAGTACAGACTTTCGAGCCACGAGACTGGTAACCGGCCGGATGGCCCCATCATTCTTTATCACTGATGTGTTACCTATTGACTATGAGGTACCTGTTTGTGTTTTGTTCAATTAAAAGTTGAAAGGAATGTAATGTCGCGATACTGCATGTTAGCAGTCTAGTGAATCGCGCACGTAGACGTGCGCATACGCGGTGTCGAACGGATGCCGCGTAGGATATAAATAAAGGAGGCGTGGCCCCGAGAGCTAGTCCGGGACCACGCGGAACATCTAACTGGTGTCCGGGTCCATTATTGCCGCGGCGCCAATCACACGCACGCACGCGCCAGCTACAGACCCGACAGCCCCTAGAACACAAAGAGAGCAGCTGGGTGATATCAGAGCAGATTGAATGCTATGTAGTTCCAAAATCATAAGAAAAAGCCCGGATCCCACTTCCACTGGGAAGAATTTTTTAAAATACATATCTGTAAAATTTAGCATCTCTGGGGTCGATAACTGAGTTACGGTTCAGAGCATAGGAGGACACTTCTGGATTGATTCCTAATGTAACATCTGCAGATGAAAGGCCACCTGTTAGTAAAAGTTTCCAGGTTGGGGGGGGGGGGGGGGAGGGAGGTGTCCAGCATAGATCCTGAAAGATCGGATCCATGACAGATTTCTTTTGGATGTAATTGCATCATATGTGAATATCCCGAAAATCTGGCATGGGTTCAGCCCTCCTGCGCCTACGTTTAAAATATGTTTTTACAAACTGCTGACGAAAAACATCTAAGGCCAGTTATAGTGCTACCATTTTCAGCAACTTGGGCAAAAGGTTTGTTGTAATGAAGACGGACGCAGGTTCCTGTAGTAAGTCTGTGTATTAGTCAAACAACCGGCAATGTCACCTCACCCAGCTCCACTGACCGACATTCCAACAGTCTAAGATACTTGGAGCATTCTGATCTAATCTCACCCCCAGTTCCTTCTGGTGTCTCCAACCAAGGAGGTTAGAGCCATGTTCAGTAATGTAAATGTGCCCAATAGTAGAGAGATTCTTGAACTCTATGCACATTGTTGTCATGCCAAGCAAGGGAATAGGATCCCTGTAGTAATCACTAGGTTTGATATCAGCTTCTTGTAATTGATACCCTTTATTGGTAAGCTTGTTGACAAATACACCGTTATCTATTAATGTGTAAGGGGAACAAGAGTCTGAAAACATTTTTACTTCCTCCACTTGAAAAACAATTGTTTCTCAATTATCATCCCCACATGCTATTGTGTTTGTTTTTGGTGCGTTTACATACTCTTGATTAAGGTCCCCTTTTATTACATTTTCTGCACATACATGAACCTGCTGGACAGTTGGGGCTATTAACCATGTGACTGCTATCTTTAGTATCATGTATTTCTTCATTTTGTGTTGCTTGTTTCATTACTTTTATCCACTCAGCTGTGTGCTCTATGATCTTGGCAATTTTTAACACTTCTTTGAGATCTCGATTGTGAACAAGCAATTTTTCATGTATTTTATGGTTATTGCTGCACCTGACCAACTGATCGCGGATTAAGGAATCACACAGTACACCAAAGTCACATGTGTTAGAGAACCCTCTCAGTACGGCAATGTAACTAGTCACCTTTTCGGTTTTTTCCTGCACTCTACTAAAGAGCTTGGGTCTAATTTCCTGAATGTTGCCTGGTATACATCTAAAACTGTTCTTCATCATTATTACCTGCACTAGGGTCACCCAAATTCTCAAAGATCTTCCTTCCTTGCACTCCTAAATTATTAAAGAGGATGTGTTGTTTTCTAAAAGGTGAGCATTTTTCTCCTCCTATAGCTATTAGGTAAGGACTCAAACAATTTTACCCACTCCTTTCATGGTAAAATAGGATCCCCTCTGTCATTTAGGAAGGATGGAGGTTGACTCATGCTTGCTGCTGCACTTAATTCCCATGAACAATTTAATTTGCCTAGATGCTGACACCATAAATGTGTAAGTGATAAAGATACAATGATTTTTTTTCACCTGCAAAAAAAATCAGTTAGTCTTTGATTATTTGGAATGATAAGATCTATAATACAATATTATTAATGCGATGAAGAACCTTGAGATCAACTCACTAAACTGTCGGAGCCAAAACTATGCAAGGAAAACAACCAATAAAATGATTTACATGAATAAATCTCATCCCGAAATGGCAGTAGGATTGTAAATATACCGAAGCCTGTTTCTATGTCTGTGCTTCCATGGCTCAGGAGGAAGCAAATTCTGAAGATCTGGAGAAGAGAGGACAGCAGAGTACATGGTGCGGTTACCCGGGGCGGATCAAATCAGCAGATCAGCACCCGATGCTTTAAAAAATGGAGATCCTGCACCATATGCACAGTAAGGTTTTAATCTTTTTTTGTAAATAAACTACGGGACAGTAATATGTCAGAAAGTTTTCTAGAGCCTTTGAGGTGCGGAAGGATAGTCGGTACTCACCAAGCTCTGAGTCATCGCACACCGACAAGGAGCACAGTGTGTTTCAAACCCTGTTGAGCGTTTCCCAATAGCGATAATGGAGTGCGCTCACCAACGCCACAAGGCTTGTATGTAACACAACCGGGGGCACTGTTCATTTCCAAACTCCAATTCAAATATCCAGTGAGAATCAAACCCACCCAAGCCTCCAGAGCTGGCACGCAAGTTCGGAAAGCGCCGGTGCATGTATAAGACAATGGGATCACGCACAAGCAGGGCCTCGTTGGGGACTCCAACGACTGTAGCTAAGCAAGGGGGACACCTCACACAAATTTGATCGGTCAAAACACAGCCTGGTCTCCGGTAGCCCAATCAAAAGCTGAGAGCAAGTTAACACATCTCACCAACCCTCAACTGGCTTCCCATGGAAGGTAGATGTATTTACAAACTGGCCTGCATTACACACAAGGCCCTCCACGCCCAATCCCCCCAATTACCTGAACAGCAAACTGGTAAAAGCAGGAACATGCAGAACTCTGAGAATCACCAACTCACTGCTTCTCATCCCCCCAAAATTGAAAAGGAAAGCGACCCAATACCGTTTTGTCTCTGGTAATGTTCCCAGGATATGGAACACACTCCCTACGGACCTCAGATGCAACCCCTCTTCAAAAAGGACCTGAAACTCCTGCTCCTCAACCAATACTTCTCTGACCAAGCCAACCAACCTAGGCATCAATAGACTAATGGACTCCCGTCTCACGCTGACTTTCAATGATGGGGTTTATCTGACTGTTCCAACCACCTGCGTTTTTCACTCCTTCACTGTATACTTAGGTGTGATGTTTTTACTTATATATCTATGCATCCTCATGTCCTGTGATGTAGTGCAACTTTTCCTTTTCCTTTGTAAAGCGCTCTGATACCCACGGGTCTAGTTAGCGCTATATAAAACTCTGTAAATAAATAAAGAAATAAATGAAAGCGGTGAAAGGAGATTGCACAGGCAGGGATCAATGGAACGTTCGACGAACCAACAAGCCAACATACGCATGACGCAACATAGGTCACGCATCAAGAACAAAGTGCTTACAGCGCCCCTTGTTCAACATTTCATTGACAACAAACATGGGGAAAATGAGTTTCAATGGACTGTGTTGTTCAACTTAAATCAATCTAATTTGGGCACAAATAGTGAACAAATGCTATTAAGGAAAGAGGCTTACCTGATACTTAAATTTAACAGTACCCAAACGGGGCTCAACTCATTATCCGAGATTTCTCGTTTGTAAAATCATGACGCGCTAATTGCCTGAGAAACTACATGAACCATAATGCCGAGCGGCGGGTTTGCCATGATGTAGGAGCCTCACATGGTGGTTTTCCACCAATGAGTTCGCATTTCCTGGTCCATCTGTTGGAGAGTGAGGTGAGTGCCAGCATGACCTTAGACTAAGGCAGAGAAAATGCTGCGTCCCGCGCTAAACAATACAATATAATTTTTTTAGAACCCAGCGCGATTGAAGCACGTCTTTGGGCACGCCGCGGAGGAGCTTCCAGCTTGCCCCCCGCTCGATAGCAAAGGAACTTTTGGTTTGGCGCAATAGCAACCACCTCTGCTCCAAAATCAAAAATCTTCAGGTATGTCCCGCCGCATTTCCCTGTAACTTCGAATGTTGTTTTTCATTAGAGCAACTTGCACTGAGCACAACTCATGTTTGTGCGTTTCAGGCAGTATTGATATCGCCTTGTGAGCGGAGCAACTTCAGCGTGAAAGAAAACATTAGCTTCCCCGTTATAACAACTTAAGGTAGGACTTGTTAGCTTTACAGTTGTGGAGCCACAGTAACTGCGCGTCTCTGGATGGTCTGGTAACCATCTCGCATATATATATTCTTTTAACAGAACCTCTGCCAAAACAAAAGCCCTATTCCTACCTGAATAATTGGACCGCGGGATCGCGTTATCCATTCAAGAAGGTAATACTATCCTGTGACTATCTGTCTAGTCAGGGGGTTTACGCATTACTATAACTAGTGGTTAAAACAAGCTTCCTTTCTTTTTCTAGAGTACTACATTGAAAGAGCCCTGAGGAGAATCTGAGATTGTATCCAGATTCGAAACGCGTCGGCAAACGGCAAATAGGCATTTTGATTTAGCAATTCTCCAGTTGTTTATTCATCAATCTGAATTAATTGAAGAGTTCAAATTCAATTTCTTGTTGCCTTTTCTGTTTTTTGACCCTGGTTGGGCACTATAATGATTTGAATTTCCGCAAAGATTAACTATTTGTGGTTGTCTAATCGTTACTTTTTCTTGCAAAAGAAGCTTGTACATAAATGTGGATTTATTTGTATATATGTCAGTTGTTGGATAGTTGTATGTATGATAGCTGTAAATATTGTAAATGTTTGTATTTAGTGTTTTTCTCACCCATGAAAAAATGTTTCTAAAAATGATCGAAAATTCATAAAAGGGTTTAAATAAAATAACCCATACAAACAAAAGGCTTCCCCCTTGTTTGTATTCTCAAAAATTGTGAGGAAAATCATTTCGAGGGCTAGCATCTTCTCTTTTCCACTTTCCATAATCAGGCCTTTACATTTCTACCTTATCACATTTGGTGTGCATTCAGAGAGAGAGGTCAAATGTCAGGCTCAGTCTTCTGAGGGAGCTTGGAGTTTACTTTTCTTTCTCTGACTTCAAAGTGAAAGGATGTATGGGACAATCTTGCTGGGTACTGAGGTTGTGTAAGGAAATTATTTTTTCTAGCACACGTCTAAATGTTTGTAAATGAACTGTGTAGATATTCTATAATATATCAGAATTAGGAAAGCACAAATGTAGCACAATTTTTGTAATTCTGAAGCGTGGGGGAAACAAATATTTTAATACAATCAAAACAAATCAATACACTAGTGTATTCCCTTTCCACACATTATCTTTTGTGCGCTGTATATTTCTATCAGTAAAACTGTAGGTCTGTGCAAATGTAACAGTCATTTCAATTGAAAATATGCTGTCTGTAATGGCAGTGCGCTATCACACCATGCATACTCCTCTGTTCAACACTCCACTATACAACACTCCACTCCACTCCCTCTATGCTACTTTACTCCACAACACACTACTCCATTCTATGCCACTCCTCTCTACGACATTCATCACTCTATGCCACTCTACAATATCACTCCACTCTATGCCACTCCCTCTATGCCACCTCACTCCACTCCACTCCACTCTATTCCACAACACTCTATGCAACCCTATTCTAGGACACTCTACTCCATTCTATGCCACTACACTCTACAACAAGCTACTATACAACACTGTACTCCACTGTAAGCAACTCCCTCCACATCACTTCACTCCACACCAAGCCACTCCACTTTTTCCACTTCACTCTACAACACACTGCTCCATTCTATGCCACTCCTCTCTACGACATTCATCACTCTATGCCACTCTACAATATCACTCCACTCTATGCCACTCCCTCTATGCCACCTCACTCCACTCCACTCCACTCTATTCCACAACACTCTATCCAACCCTATTCTAGGACACTCTACTTCATTCTACGCCACTACACTCTACAACAAGCTATTATACAACACGGTACTCCACTGTAGGCAACTCCCTCCACATCACTTCACTCCACACCAAGCCACTCCACTTTTTCCACTTCACTCTACAACACACTACTCCATTCTATGCCACTCCTCTCTACGACATGCATCACTCTATGCCACTCTACAATATTACTCCACTCTATGCCACTTCACTCTATTCCACAACACTCTATGCAACCCTATTCTAGGACACTTTACTCCATTCTATGCCACTCCACTGTACAACAAGCCATTATACAACACTGTACTCCACTGCAGGAAACTCCCTCCAAATCACTTAACTCCACTCAAGCCACTCCACTTTATCCACTTCACTCTACACCCCTCGATTCTACTTCGTTCCACTCTACTCTACTCAATGGCACTCTACTGTATGCAACTACACCCCATGTCACCATACGCCACTCCACTTTACTCCAATCTACGCAACTGCACTCTACTCCATTCCACACTACTCCACTCTTCTCTATGGCAATAACTTTTAGCCATGCTGAGCAGCAGCCATGCTAGTGTATAACATGGCCAAAACATTGGCAAAACCAATAGCTCTTGCATAGGTGAAACATATTGGCTTTGCCAATGCTTGTTGCAAACTCCAGCTGCACTCTTGGAACTTCCTTCTGATACCACCATACCTCACTGTCTGTGTATCAACCTGTGTTAGTACATACTGTCGAATGAAATCCCCAGACTTAGCAAGTATGCAATTTTGGGGTGTCAATCTTGTCAAGCTGTGTTAGCTGAAAGCGACAATTTGGTTTGAAGTAGGAAGGATATGAACAACTGCCTGCCAGTGCCTTTCTTCTGGGACAAAACATGCATGTTAGCCTCAAAAGCCAGCCTAGGCCAAAGAAAACTCTCTTCTTACCAACAGTCTCCACATTTCTAAATGCTGAATAATTGGGAGAGACAGACCATAGGTCAACCACAATAGGGGCCATTCTGAAGCTTCCTAATGTTTGAAAGATGAAGATCAGTGAGGGTATGTATGTATGTAATCCTAAAAATTATGACAGTATAGCTGAAGTCAAGAGGGCTACATCTCCATCAAAATGCTCTGCTGAAATCAGGGCTGAGCCACTGAAAATACCCCAAATCCTGGAAATGCAGGGATTAAACCAGAAGCCATGGTGGATTCCCACATCCTCACGCCAGATCTACCACCAAAGGTCACCAAAATAAACAAGTTAGGTAGAGTATATCTAGCCACAGATTCCTTACCTTAGAATATTCCCCAGGCCTCAGCCTAGATCTGGAAACTTTAGAGGAGAGGTGTGGCGTCGCGGCCAGGGCGACTGACACTGGAATCTGGGGATCACAGTTCGATCCCCGGCTCCGGCGGCAGGTTAGCCGAGCACCATGTGACTCTGGGCAATAGCTTGCTTAATCTTCCCGATGGCCCCCAGCACCTAGAGACCCTTACGGGTGATTGTTCACGCTTTACAAATGTGGATTATTTATTATTTTATTAGAGCAATCCCCTTGCATGCTGGAAGGTGGCGTTGTGCCAACGTCTGCACCAGAAGCAATATCCATGTTGTCTACATAGGCGCCAACTCAGTGTGCTGACCGCAATTCTTGACCATTTTTCCGCACCAGAAGCACAGAGCAAAGTTCAGGAGGAATGACTAGTGTGCCAATTTAGGTCCTGAAGGATCTCTTCAATTGTAAATTACATACAGTTCATAGACGGGGAGGACTGGTAAGGAAACACCAGATAAGGTAAGTAACTTGGTTATCTGACAGACTCTTCTAGCCTCAGATTCCTTACCTCAGAATAGACACCAAAGCAATCTCTCACCGGAGGTGGGTCCACAGCATGTGTTACACTAAGAAGTCTTGGAGGACCGAACGGGCAAAATGCCTATCACACCGAAAGCAATCTCTCACCAGAGGTGGGTCCACAGCATGTTTTACACTAAGAAGTCTTGGAGGAACGATCGGGCAAAATGCCTATCACATCGAACTGTCTAGGCAGTAGTGTTTGACAAACGTATGTAGCGATGCCCATGTGGCTACCTGACAGATACCCAACCCTGGGACCCTTCTCACCAATGCAGTAGTCGCAGCTTTAGCTCTGGTAGAATGAGCTCTTAAAATCTCAGAAGGATGCATGGCAGATTTTAATACCGAGGACAATCCATCTGGAGATGCTCCTTTTGTGACATGCTTTGCCTTTCTTCATATCCATAAACTCCACAAAGAGATGATCCTCCACCAAGAAATCTTTGGTGTGACCAATATAAAAAAATTGCGCTCTTTTCGGGTCCAGACGGTAGAGTTTCTCCTCTTTCTTGGTAGGATGAGGGGGGTGGCGAAGAAAGTAGGCAGCATGACAGTCTGTCTGACGTAAAAAGGTGTAACCACCTTTGGCAAAAAGGTTCTAAGAACCAGCTTGTCTGGGAAGAAGGAAGTGTACGGGGGTTAGTAGAAAGTGCTGGCAGTTTTCTAAGCCTCCTGTCAGATGTAATCGTCCCAAGGAAGACAGTTTATTTTTTATTTTTAAAAGATTTTTTATATTGGTTTCACCATTCAAAAAACAGATATAACCATTGGTAGGCATACATTCCAATCGATTTACAGTTGGCACATACATTTCAGCAGTATACAGTAAATCACACATTGAGTTCAGATAGATGTCCGTTTTGTCTAGACATTTCCATTTTAACCGTTGGGGTGTACACTATGTGCATTCCAGCCCCGCACCCCACTTGTTATCCCACTCCCTGCGGCATTCTCTAGCTTTGAAGACTTCTTTTTCTGCGACCATACATTTGTCAAATTCGGCTGCCCAAGTTTTAGTGGTAGGTTTTTCCACTTCCTCTCATTTCGGGGCAATTGCTCTCTTTACTAATGTATAGCCCAGAGTGGCTAATTGCCGCTCCACTTCTGTGAGGTCAGTGGCCTCCCAAATGTTAAGAAGCCCTAACGATAGTGTCAGCACTATTTTCTTCCCTAATGCCTCTTGCATTTGCAGAGTAGCCCGGTCCCATATGTGTCGTACGGGCGGGCCGTCCCAAATTATATAGTAGAAGGTCGCCACTTGTTGACACCCGCGTAGACTTGCCTAATTCTCATCTTCGCTAAGGTGGTCCCTCTGAGATATGTTCTGTGTAAGATTTTTCATTGTATCAACCGGAAGCAAAGATTAATTGCAGCTTCCCAGGGAGACATCAATGCTGCTTGCCAGTCCTCGTTGTCAATTTGTCCGATGTCGGCTTGCCACCGCACTCGGAGCGTCCGAAAAGGATCTGGCAGGTTGTTTCACAGCTTGCGATATGTTAGGGAAATGGCTTTGTTGGGGATTGGCTCAGATAATAGCGGGTCGTCCAGGGGGGAGGACTCTGGCAGTTTGCTCATGTCAGGAAGCGCTGTAGTAAGTGCGTGACGGATCTGAGTGTAGCAAAAAATATCTCCCTGAGCCAGCTCATATTGTTTCTGTAGGTCACTGAATGTGAGGAGTTTACCCTTTCGTACTTATTAGCCCACGGTGGAGATCCAGATTGTGTCCCATTTGTCAAAACCTGAGCGGTGGTACAGGAGCTCCAATTTTTGAGAGGCGCACAGGGGCGTGGCCGGAGCCAGCACTCCACTCCAGCCCAGTCTTTTTGTGGCTTGATGCCATATTGCCACTGTCTGGGCCATTGGTCCCACATATCTCCCTTTCCGGGTCTTTGTGTATAGGGATTCCATGTATCCCTCCCTTCCCACCTGATATTTGTCAAGTGTATAAGCTGGATCTGACAGGGAAAGGTATAGCCAATGATTTATTGCCACAAATTGCAAGGCCCAATAGTAGAGCTTTATGTCGGGAAGTGCAATCCCTCTGTCGTACCATCCCTTGGTCAGCTTGGACAGTGCTATACGTGGCGCTGCTCCACTCCATAGTAATGAGCAGACCTCACTTTCTATATTGTTGAAGTATGAGTCGGGTATCCTATATGGGCAGTTTTGAAGAATATACAAAAACCTCGGGCGAGCTAGCATCTTAAACAGGGAGGCTCGGCCAAGGAAGACAGTTTTGATGGTCAGCTGTCTTAAAGGGCAGCTGTGCATCGGTTTAAAAGGTGAGCACATGAGGACATGAGGAAGGTGAGGATTCAATTCAGGTCCCATTGGGGCATGATGAAGGGTTTAGGAGTAAACATGTTGTAAAGCTTTAAAGAAACCAGTTAACAACGGATGACTTGAAAGGGGAAGGTTGGTCCAGTAACCGCAGGTAGACAGAAATGGAGGAAAGGTACCCATTAACCATGCCCAAGGCAAAGCCTTCCTGGGATAGGGATAGAAAAACAGCAGAACATCAGACAAGAGTGCAGATAAAGGGTCAACAGATTTGGATACACAACAAGGCACAAATTTGTCCCATCGACAAACATAAATTGTTTTTGTGGCGCGACACCAGGCTGCAAAGATCACATCATACACTTTGGAGGGAGGTAGAACACTCAACTGTCACTGTTCAATATCCATGCCTGTAAATGGAGTGAACAGGTTTGAGTGCAGAACCCTGCCCTGCTGCTGCAATGGGAGATCCACCCGAAGGGGCAGCCTGACTGGAGGACGAATGCTCATGCTTAAGAGCTCAGGACTCCAAACTCTCCTTACCCAGTCAGGGGCTGCTAAGATAACCTGGGCCCAGTTGTTCTTGATCTAGAGAACTCTGGACAGGAGTGGCATCAGCAGGAAAGGGTACAGGTGTCATGGGCTCCACTCTAGACTAAATGCATCTCTGAGCGAGAGAGGCCTTGGAAACTTCAGGTGCAGAAATATTGACATTGCGCCTTCTCGTCGGTGGCAAATAGATCTAACCAACGTTCTCCCCAATCTCTGAAGAGACCTTACACCACCTCCAGATGGAGATGCTATTCATGATTCGCAAGGCATCAAAGTCTGAATTTGTCTGCTCTGGTGTTTAGAGAACCAGACAGATGTTGAACCACCAGGAAAATGTCCTGATTTTCCAGCTACGTCCAAAGAATGTAAAGCCTCTTGACACAGAGTCCATGACCCCATCCCATCCTGTTTGTTGTAATACCACAATCCGGCGACGTTGTCTGTGAACACGTAAGCTAGCCTTCCATTGATGGAAGAAAAGCTTTCAATAACAGTTGGAGCACTTTCTGTGTCAAAAGCTTAATGTGGAGATGAGACTCCGAGGGGGACCAGAGTCCTCTGATCTCCATCTCTCCAAGATGGCCACCCCAACCTAGAAGTGACACATCTGTCACCATTCTGTGTGTGGAAAGGAGAGGCGTCTGCCACTGACCCAAGTGCAGTCATTAAGTCACCACGGTAGAGCTTTTTCTGTTCCCCCCTCGATATCTGGCCGGATTGGAGCGATTCCCTTGATGCTGTTCCCAATGCGTCTTCAAATCCTACCTCAGAACCTGCATATGCCAACGGGTATGTTTTACCAACAGGATGTAGGAGGCACTGAGGCGCCGCAGCCTCACAGTAAGTCTCACTGAAATCCAGGATAGAGACTGGAATCATAGCCCAAATATCATGGACTCTCTGGTCCGGAGGATAAACACTAAACAGCACTATATCCAGAACAGCTCAGATGAAAGGGAGAGTATGAGAGTGAGTCAAATTTAACTTCAACATGTTTATAGTGAACCCCAGTGACAGCATGAGTTTCGCCGTAGTCTGGAGACGAGAGAGGACTACCTGGGGCGATCCTGCTTTCAACACCCAGTCGTCGAGGTAGGGAGAAGACTATAACCCCTAACCTCCGTAGATGTGCTGCAACCACGGCCATCACCTTTGTGAGCACCTGAGGGGACAGTGAATTGAAAGTGCTTGTGACCCATAGTGAACCATAGGTATTGTCTGTGGGCAAGCAATTCAGGGATATGGAAGTAAGAGCCCTGCAAGTTCAATGCTATCACCTACAGTCAAGGACAGATAAGACCTGAGCCAAGGTAAGCATCTTGAGAGGGCCTGGGTCTAATATAGGTCTCCATACTTCTCTGGCACCAGAGTAGCGGGAATAGCAACCATAACCAACTTCTGACGCCGTACTCTCTCATTGGCTCCTTTGACCAGAAGAGCCAATACTTCTTGACACAAGAGCGAGAGGTGGTCCTCCGTTAGCCGATCTGTGTACGAAGGCAAAGGTAGTGAGGTCTTTTGGAAAGGAAGGGCCTAGCCCCGTTGGAAGATTTAAAGCACCCACTTGTCTGAAGTTATTTCCCATCATTGGTGCAGGTGATGCCGAATCCTGCCACCAACCGGGTGCCCATGGTGGAACAATGTCAAACTAAAGAGGCTTCTGAGGTGTGGTTGCTGGGGGAGAGGGGACGGATTGGGTTAACCTCTGACTGCTTCGCATGAGGTATGTAGGAGCTACATCACATTGAGCCGGAAAATGCCACCCACTGGTATGCAAGGGTATTATTTAAAATGTTCTGGATCCAGTCTGACGTCCGGAGTATAATCTCAAGTGAGGAATCTGCAGCTAGAAGTCTCTATCAGATAGACTAGAATTCCTATCCAGACTTATTCCACCGTTCCCTCAGATTCTTCTCAGAATTAGCTTTTTGTCCCTGATGGTTCTCCTCTGCCGTTCATTAGGTCCATTATCAATTATTTATTTTTGTTACCCTTAAAGTTAGAAACATTTGGACTGATCAGGTGCCAGCATTTTTCATAAGCAGTTTTTAAGATCTTCTCCATTCCTGCCTCCTTAGGAAAGGAGTTCAGATAGGGCTTCTACCAGTTTTTGGTTATTCTTATGTAGTCCTTTCTGACTAGGTGTCTTCATGCTTTTCCAGTCCATCTTTAACGAAGAAACGTCCCTCTGAATCCTGGTCAGGGCGCTGCTCTTACAAAGTGGCCTGTGTGCCTGCATGCTTGGATAGAAGATTTTATTTCGGCAGGCAGAAGGGGAGTCCTCTCCTCTGCTCCCTGGTTCAGGCGTCCCCTTGTCTATCTTGAGTAGGCTATTCTACTTCACAGCCCCTAGGCTCATGCTTTTCGGAGGGTATTCTGCTCCGTGTTAGATCTCACTATTCTCTAGTACATCATTTTACAGGAATGAAATAAGGGAGTTGCTCCTTCCCACCTGTAACTGAAGTCTCCTTCTCCCCATGGCTTTCTTCCAAACTCTGGCCTGGGATAATAAACTTGATTTACCCACAGTCAGGTGCATTATTTTCTTTGGGACCCCATCTGATTGGTACTTGTAGTTGCTGACTGAAAAACCTCCCATACTTCCACCTGTATTTCCTCCATCCTATCTCCCACTGCTTTTAATTGCAGATTCTCAGGCATCTGCTGGTGACAGGTGGCATTCATAGTGCAGTCTCACTGGATCCATCTGGGTCAAACATCTCCTGTGCTCAACTGCTGCATATATGTCTATATCTTGTGATAAAAATAACCAAGAGTAACTTGTGGAAGTGGGGTATCGTGAATGACAAGAAACGTCAATGGTCCTCTAGATCCACAGATGATTTCCCTTTAGGATGAAAGCCTTCACCCACTGACTTGGTGGCATGCTTCTTCACGGGGCTGCTCCTCATGCCCTGCAGCATGGGCTACAACAACCAAAACCAACACAATAATTAAACAACAATAGCATATTGCAAGATATAAGGGTCAAGTACTATTTCTAATCATTCTGTCTAATGTGGCACCCTTGGTGCAGAGCCGAAATATCCTTTTGTTGGACCTGAAGAAAGCCTCTCTACACCCATCAGTGGGAGAATTTGAAGGTCTGAAACATGTCGCCCGGATCACTGGGTAAATTATTCCCCCGTTTTTTAGGTCTAGCCTGCCGATGCGCTTGCGCATTCGAGTTGGCGAGACGATAGGTGCTTTCCCAGAGTTTAACCAGGCTGGCGATTTGATGCAGTGCATGTGCGCTTTTAGCTCAATGCGCAAGCGCAATGAGTTAAAATGCGCGTGCACAGCATCAAATCTCCAGCCATCGCCATCTGTTCCCCAGCTTGGTGCCGCCAGCACCGCCCCTCTCTCTCCCCGCACACAGCCTTACTCGCATTTCTCCTCCCCCTCCCCAGCCGCCAGCACCTCCCCTCTCTCTCACTGCACACACGCTCTGACTCAGTACTTTAAGTTTCACGGCCGCCAGGCCGTGTCTCCTTTTTTACCGGTTTGTTCTTAACAGCAATGTTCTGTACGTTAGACATAAGAGCACCTTGCCGTGGCTTGTTCAAAAGTAAAGCTATACTAATGATCAGTGTTTATCCAAACCTAGTGCCCAATCAACTTACGATTGCTCTTCATTGTGCGTTTAGGACTGCTCTCAGGGTTAATCTACGAAAATTTGGAAGGACCCAACCAAGCACTCGCTTTCTGGGAATATACATTCACTTTCACGGCCGGTAGGCCGTGTCTGGTTTTATTTTTTACCGGTTTGTTCTTAACAGCAATGTTCTGTACGTTAGACATAAGAGCGCCTTGCCGTGGCTTGTTCAAAAGTAAAGTTATACTAACGATCAGTGTTTATCCAAACTTAGTGCCCGATCAACTTACGATTGCTCTTCATTGTGCGTTTAGGACTGCTCTCAAGGTTAATATACGAAAATTTGGACGGACCCAACCAAGCACTCGCTTTCTAGTAATATACATGGAGGCCATTTCACTTATCAACGATACGCCTAAACTTGAATATAAGGCAGTTGATTTACTTCAAATGTATGTAAGACAGATATGGTGGGATATTGGAAATGGTGGATTTTAAACTCATTTAAACAGCTTTTGTCCAGTGTGCACTAAATATCAGATTACCTATTTTTACTACTACTTCCACCAACTCCCAAGTGCTTCAGCTTTACACCCCCATGTCAGTCCACTTACTCATCCAGTGGTCAACCTCCCTCCACATACAAGTGTGCTTTGCCATCACAACCTACAACATTACACCATGTAGATACCAACGTTCTTGCCTCATTAGATACCAGTGGTCCACTCCCCATCACCTATCTCCCTGAGTTCACCTCAAATTACCGAACAAGACAGCAACCATCGCTTCTCTCTCCCCTCGCCACCCCCAGCTCATCCGTGTAATTGTTACCTGCCCATTTCTTCTGCAGCCTTCCTTTCTGCTGATCTCCCTCTGCTGTACTCAGTGAGGGATACACCATTGAACCAACCTCCCCCTCCCCCACCGGGGCTTCTCATCTCTTAACCCTCCTCCTACCCTTTTCCTATTACTAAGGCCTTTCCTTACTTCCCGGCCCTTTCTTGTACCTTTATATTCAGGCTAGTGTGTTTAATTCCGCCCCCTCCCTTACCCAGCCTGCAGTGCCCGACCAAGCTCCTCACCCTATGCTGCCCGTCCCCGGCTCTCTCCCACGCCCGCAGTCGGCGTTGCCTCCGCTTCTCCTCCGAGGCGTTGGTTCCCTTCAAACAAGATGGCGGATCCCGGTGTCCCCCTGGCCACGTCAGTGTCAGTCTCGCGTGTTCGACGCTGGGTAAAAACAACTCTCTAATGCCACCACGCTGGCTCAGTTGCAGGCTCTGCAGCCTTCCGTATGTCACGATGTAATTTCAAATATGGCTGCTTTTTTTCCGCTTTGATGCTATCGTATTCGTTGCAGTCCTCTCTATTCTGAACTCTCGTTCATCAGTTAAACACTCTTACACAGGGTTTTCCACATTGCTCTATTGCGCTGTGACTTCATTGCATGCCCCAGCTTGATCGTACTAATATTATTTACGTGAATCACATGTGTCTCAATGGAATGTTCGAATGTAGACTAGTATTTTACTGTTAACTAAAGTTCAGTGCCACCAGAGCTTGTGGAACCATTAACTTTATAGAGTGACCCAAGCCGGAGCTGATCGGATTTCCGCTTTGCACTAAGAGCCAGTATAATTATATATTTAATATTTCAGTACCCAGGTCATCTTGTTTTCGTGTGGCTTGAGTTATATGTATTATTATGAGGTATCGGCAGCGTTTACACACTTCCCTACAGATGAGATCAAATCTTAAGTCTGTAAACAGCATCTGGTCCCCAGCGTGGTGCCTCCAGCAGCTCTTCAAAGGTATCCGCTCCGCCCCTGCGCTCTGCCTCAGGCATTTCTCCTCCCCTAATTATTCATGGCCGGCCGTACTTTAACTTTCACGGCCGCCAGGCCGTGTCTCCTTTTATTTTAATTTTTTTTTTTTACTTGTTCTTTTCATCTCCTCGTACTGAATTCCTTGTCTCACTTTCTTTCTTACTTTCTCTGTCTTCCCTTCTCTGTCTTCCCTTAATTAGCTTTTTCTGTCCGTCTTTCTCTCCATCTTTTCTTCGCTAGTTCCACTTTCTCTCCCCTTCTTTATTACTCCTTTTCTTGCTTTAGATTTACCTCTCTACTTTAATCTTTCGCTTCCCACCTGTGCCTCTTGCTTTCCCTCCTTTTCCCTCGCCCCTTCCCTGTTTTCATGTCCATCATTTTGCCCCTCTCCCTATACCCGTAACATAGACAGTTTATTTGCAGATATACGTTTTATACTTTACCTATTTCTTGTAGGAGCTACACGAAAGGGCACACAGTAGTTGAGATCATGGGGTCATATCTCTTCCAGACACAAGCTGCTTTCTCTACCACCACCGATGTTTACCGTTCAAGTACTTTACTATCGTGAAATATTGCCTACGAATGTGAATTGCGTTATTGTTTTTGTGAGCTCGTTTCTCCCTCTCCCCATCTCCCCCTCTGCCTGCTCTCTCCCTCCCCTCTCTCTCCCCTCCGTACTTCGCTCTCGTCCTCCCCCTCTCTTCTTATCCTCCCTCTCTCCCTCTACCCTCTCTCCCTTTCCCTCTCTCCCTTTCCCTCACTTCCCTCTCCTCTCTCCCCCTCTCTCTCTCCCCCCTCTCCTCTCTCCCTCTCTTTACCCTCTCCCTGCTCTCCTTTTTCTCCCTCTTCCCATCTCCCACTCAGCACCACCACAGCATCACTCAGCACCACCACAGCACCACTCAGCACCACCACAGCACCACTCAGCACCACCACAGCACCACTCAGCACCACCACAGCATCACTCAGCACCACCACAGCACCACTCAGCACCACCACAGCATCACTCAGCACCAACAAAGCATCACTCAGCACCACCACAGCATCACTCAGCACCACCACAGCATCACTCAGCCACACCCCAGCATCACTCAGCGCCACCACAGAACCACCACGGCACCACACTACACCACCACAGCACCACACTACACCACCACAGCACCACTCTGCACCACCACAGCACCACTCTGCACCACCACAGCACCACTCTGCACCACCACAGCACCACCCCTGCATCACTCAGCACCACGCCAGCATCACTCAGCACCACTCAGCATCACCACATCATTACTCAGCGCCACCCCAGCATCACTCAGCACCACCACATTATCACTCAGCACCACCACTTTATCACTCAGCACCATCACATTATCACTCAGCACCACCACATTATCACTCAGCACCAGCACATTATCACTCAGCTCCACCGCAGCATCACTCAGCTCCACCGCAGCATCACTCAGCACCACCACAGCACCACTCAACACCACCCCAGCATCACTCAACACCACCCCAGCATCACTCAGCACCACCCCAGCATCACTCAGCGCAACCACAGCATCACTCAGCGCAACCACAGCATCACTCAGCGCAACCACAGCATCACTCAGCGCAACCACAGCATCACTCAGCGCAACCACAGCATCACTCAGCGTAACAACAGCATCACTCAGCGTAACCACAGCATCACTGACCGCAACCACCGCATCACTCAGCACAACCACAGCATCACTCAGCGCAACTACAGCATCACTCAGCGCAACCACAGCATCACTCAGCGCAACCACAGCATCACCCAGCACCACCACAGCATCACTCAGCACCACCACAGCATCACTCAGCACCACCACAGCATCACTCAGCACCACCGCACCACCACAGCATCACTCAGCACCACCACAGCATCACTCAGCACCACAACAGCATCACTGGTTCAAATATGTTCTTTCAATGTTTCAAGCTGTTTTCAAGCTTTCACGCTTTATTACAAATCACAAAAAGATGTTGATTTTTCACTTCTGTTCTTGGATTTTCGACACAATAAAAAACACTGAACATAATCTTCACAAAAGTTATTTACAAAACTTAAAGCTATTGACATTACAAATTAAATAAGTTATTTAAGTATTAATTATGTCACATTTGCGAAATTATAACTATTGGCATTGTAAATGACAAAGCTATTATTTTAGCTATTTTAAAAAATAAAAAAAAATTAATTTATAAGACAAAAAGCTCAAACTTTCCTAATGCGAGACCTATTGCATTTCCAATGCTTGTATAACCATACCCATTGGAAGATAGAAATGAAGGTATCTCAGTCCACCTGAGAAGTATATTTAACCTTTAGTTTTTTTGTATCTACCTACTGTGAAATGGACAACTGTACCTCTTTTTATGCTTACACCTCACACATACATGACCTATTCCTCACAGTGCTCACAAATGCAAACATCCTGAGAGCGACTCTGGTACCCAGGGTTGTAGCCCTATGATAGAACATGCCAGTTTCGGGCTGCACTCCCGTGGGTTACCCTATTGCCCCCTTTAATATTAACTATATCTTGTTGTCTCATGTTGTGGATGTAGCGTCTAGTACACTAGCAAGGCTTTTACCAGAGCATGGGCTTTCTCTTTTACAGTTTTGTTTCTGCTCTCTGGTGCTGCCGCATTTTAATCAAAAATGGCACCACAATAAGTGCACTTGTGGCCACCAGGTCAGTATGGGGCAGGTTTGGGGTCTGACTTTTCCCTTAACTCGCATTATGAGGATATGTTCAGACAACCGATGCTAAGGCACATGGTCATGCAATCTCAATGCACTGTTGTTATACATTTCTGTACAGTGTTTTGTTTAGCACTGCAGGAAACCTTGAGGATGCTTTAAAGGCGATGGTCATGCACGGTGTCATTAGTATTTCAATACAGGAACCGAGCTGTAGAAAGTACCATCTCGACAAATGCAGAAAACTCGTCAGAAAAGGGCTCTTAGATCAGGTGGGACTGAGGGAAAAGTTATGAGGGACCACTGGATGTTAAGTGAACAATGGACAGTTTAGCTGTTGGAATAATAGGACCAAGTCCATTCAGATGACAGGTGGGGGAAGAGGGAGCCCAGAAGTGCCAAATCAGAAAACGGAGGGCTTTGCCACAAACTGATTTTTTAGGTCTCCTCCCTAAATAATTGAATACTATCTTGGGACTTGAGTGAAGGGTCAACCCTGTTTCACGGTGTTGATCACAGCACGCTTTGGGATCTGCACTGTTTCTTCCTTGTGTACATGTTTCGGCAGATCATGCGTGCTTTAGTTGGATGGAATATGTGGGAGATTTATTCTAAAAGGTGCAAAACACTGTGAATGTCACCTCTGTTCCTTGGTTAGTCAGTGAAAACCCTTCAGAGCTGGGATGGTCTGTTTGCATTTCTATAGGTCTCCACACATTTGTGCTGCCCAGGGACTTATGAAATTCACATTTGGGGAGCTGTATGTACACTAGTTTGCAGTAATCAAGTTTTAAAGGCATCACTATCTTACAAATATTATGCCATTCCTCCACAAGTATTGGAGGAGGATCCGCCTTCACGAGTTGGACTGTAGAATGAAGGATAGTGCACTATCAAATATGATGCTGGGGTTCTTGGCCCTTTCCAGGGCCACACAAGTGTCATCCAATGTGTGTGTCACAGAGAAACGTAGGGAGATGCTGCTGGCTGTTCCATGATCAGGACTTCTGTTGTAAAGATACTGCGGTATGGGCAGCTTCGCCTCATCCAGGGATGGCTATGCTCGTCAGATTTTGTGATGTTTTATTGATTCCAATAAAATGATCCGAGCAGGAAGTAGATATTGGTATCACGTTTGGACTTGAATTTTAGCTTCGTGATCTGGGCAGGCTTATACTAGGGGTGGGCGGAATTTACGTAGTCACGCTACGCAAAGCTTCGCGAAACGGTAAAAAAATCTCCGCGAGCATACAGAATTTCCGCGAACATGTGAAATTGCTTGTTCCGCCCGTTGGCAATGCTTTTTTCCTGATTGTGAACGCTGTTTGCGGGCTCGGGTGAAATAGGTCACGAACACGCATTTTGATTCAGCGAAGCCGCGGATCGCGGAATGACTCAAATTCCGCGACCAGAGCGGAATTTACCGCCCAGGGCTAGCTTATACACGTTAGACAGCAGCAATGACAGTACAAGCCCCTGAGATACCCCAACAGATCACATTTTTAGGTCTCGCGACCTATCGATGCGCGCAAGCGCATCGAGCGTAGCGAGAATTCATGTGGCGAAAACATCTTCAAACCAAAGGGCTTTCAGCCCCGCGGTTTTCATGCAGTGCCCGTGTACATGCACGCGCATCGCATGCAAGCCCAGCCCAGTCCTCTCCTCATTCACGCCCACCCACCAGGCTCTCCCGCCCCCATCAGGCTTCTCTCCCAATCCGCCTGCCTCCCCTCGCGCATTCACGCCTCCCACCAGGCTTTCCCGCCCCCATCAGGCTTCTCTCCCAATCCGCCTGCCTCCCCTCGCGCATTCACGCCTCCCACCAGGCTTTCCCGCCCCCATCAGGCTTCTCTCCCAATCCGCCTGCCTTCCCTCGCGCATTCACGCCTCCCACCAGGCTTTCCCGCCCCCATCCGGCTTCCCTCGTAATATGCCTGCCTCCCTTCGCTCGCATTCCCGCCCCAGGCTCTCCCGAAACTTTACTTTTTTCACTGCTGGCCGGCCCATCTACTTTTGCACGGCTTTCGTTTTCCGCTTGTTAGGGTTTGCTGCAAAGCATGGCTTTACATCGCTCTCCATCAGAGCCTCCTCTCCGCCCCCTTCCCTGCTGCTGCTCGCATCGCACTCCCTCCTCCCCCCTCCCTGACAAATTTCAAATGGTATCGCCAATTCCCTAGCTCTATTCAGGCTTTGCAATACCTCCCACCCGTAAGAGAACAGAGAAGTACAAGACCATACCATATGTATAAATCCGCTTTCGGGGCCTGCAGCGTGTGCAGCTGGCTGGTCAAGGAGCATAACTAACATTCAAAGCATGTGGAGTAAGATAGGTTTGGTGCATGAAATTATATTGCAACAATTTGAAACGGGCATTGGAGCTGACTGTCCGTACTCCCTCATGCACCCTTATCCATTCCCCAGCTGTTAGAGAGCCCCCCATGATTTCCTACCATTTGGCCTGCACGTGGAGTGTTGTCGACAATGAATCATCACGGAGCGCCCTATCATTGCGGGAGATCAGTCTACAGCCATGAGCCATATCTAGTCGTGTTGCCAGGGTGTTGGAGTGGGGTGGCGCGTCGGCTACAGCTCACGAGTTGCGGTTGATATTTTGACATATTGGAGTTATTTCCCCGTACCCAATTGAAAGGATTCTATGGCCTCATCTCTTGTAATAAACTTGCCCTCCAGGATAAAGGCCCCCCATAGTATGAACCCCCCGTCCTTCGAAACGGGCATTGGAGCTGACTGTCCGTACTCCCTCATGCACCCTTATCCATTCCCCAGCTGTTAGAGAGCCCCCCATGATTTCCTACCATTTGGCCTGCACGTGGAGTGTTGTCGACAATGAATCATCACGGAGCGCCCTCGCCCCAGGCTCTCCCGAAACTTTACTTTTTTCACTGCTGGCCGGCCCATCTACTTTTGCACGGCTTTCGTTTTCCGCTTGTTAGGGTTTGCTGCAAAGCATGGCTTTACCTCGCTCTCCATCAGAGCCTCCTCTCCGCCCCCTTCCCTGCTGCTGCTCGCATCGCACTCCCTCCCCCCCCCCCCCTGACAAATTTCAAATGGTATCGCCAATTCCCTAGCTCTATTCAGGCTTTGCAATACCTCCCACCCGTAAGAGAACAGAGAAGTACAAGACCATACCATATGTATAAATCCGCTTTCGGGGCCTGCAGCGTGTGCAGCTGGCTGGTCAAGGAGCATAACTAACATTCAAAGCATGTGGAGTAAGATAGGTTTGGTGCATGAAATTATATTGCAACAATTTGAAACGGGCATTGGAGCTGACTGTCCGTACTCCCTCATGCACCCTTATCCATTCCCCAGCTGTTAGAGAGCCCCCCATGATATCCTACCATTTGGCCTGCACGTGGAGTGTTGTCGACAATGAATCATCACGGAGCGCCCTATCATTGCGGGAGATCAGTCTACAGCCATGAGCCATATCTAGTCGTGTTGCCAGGGTGTTGGAGTGGGGTGGCGCGTCGGCTACAGCTCACGAGTTGTGGTTGATATTTTGACATATTGGAGTTATTTCCCCGTACCCAATTGAAAGGATTCTATGGACTCATCTCTTGTAATAAACTTGCCCTCCAGGATAAAGGCCCCCCATAGTATGAACCCCCCGTCCTTCGAAACGGGCTTTGGAGCTGACTGTCCGTACTCCCTCATGCACCCTTATCCATTCCCCAGCTGTTAGAGAGCCCCCCATGATTTCCTACCATTTGGCCTGCACGTGGAGTGTTGTCGACAATGAATCATCACGGAGCGCCCTCGCCCCAGGCTCTCCCGAAACTTTACTTTTTTCACTGCTGGCCGGCCCATCTACTTTTGCACGGCTTTCGTTTTCCGCTTGTTAGGGTTTGCTGCAAAGCATGGCTTTACCTCGCTCTCCATCAGAGCCTCCTCTCCGCCCCCTTCCCTGCTGCTGCTCGCATCGCACTCCCTCCTCCCCCCTCCCTGACAAATTTCAAATGGTATCGCCAATTCCCTAGCTCTATTCAGGCTTTGCAATACCTCCCACCCGTAAGAGAACAGAGAAGTACAAGACCATACCATATGTATAAATCCGCTTTCGGGGCCTGCAGCGTGTGCAGCTGGCTGGTCAAGGAGCATAACTAACATTCAAAGCATGTGGAGTAAGATAGGTTTGGTGCATGAAATTATATTGCAACAATTTGAAACGGGCATTGGAGCTGACTGTCCGTACTCCCTCATGCACCCTTATCCATTCCCCAGCTGTTAGAGAGCCCCCCCATGATTTCCTACCATTTGGCCTGCACGTGGAGTGTTGTCGACAATGAATCATCACGGAGCGCCCTATCATTGCGGGAGATCAGTCTACAGCCATGAGCCATATCTAGTCGTGTTGCCAGGGTGTTGGAGTGGGGTGGCGCGTCGGCTACAGCTCACGAGTTGTGGTTGATATTTTGACATATTGGAGTTATTTCCCCGTACCCAATTGAAAGGATTCTATGGCCTCATCTCTTGTAATAAACTTGCCCTCCAGGATAAAGGCCCCCCATAGTATGAACCCCCCGTCCTTCCAACTCTGCACCAACATGGAATTGGTAATTCATAAGAAGGGTTGCACCAACCTTCAATGGCATGTCAGGGGCGCAAGGCGCATGTTGAAACACTCTTCGGACCACTCCCTCCCGAACACATGGCCACCAGTTGAACAGTAATGGAGAGGGTGGAGTTTTTTTTTCTTGTTTCCTTTGGACGCGCAGCCAATTCACTTTCATGCAAGCCCAGCCCAGTCCTCCCCTCATTCACGCCCACCCACCAGGCTCTCCCGCCCCCATCAGGCTTCCCTCCCAATCCGCCTGCCTCCCCTCGCGCATTCACGCCTCCCACCAGGCTTTCCCGCCCCCATCCGGCTTCCCTCGTAATCTGCCTGCCTCCCCTCGCTCGCATTCCCGCCCCAGGCTCTCCCGAAACTTTACTTTTTTCCCTGCTGGCCGGCCCATCTACTTTTGCACGGCTTTCGTTTTCGTTATTTGACTTCAACCCGTGGCATTGAACCCGTGGCACTCAACCTCACCAACTGATCTTTTTAAAGAAGAAATTAGAATGAATGCGTGCCACAGCCTGTTGTGTTCCTGTATTTAAAAGTAACTTTGCATGGGACACATTTTCGGGAGGGTAATTGGCCTGGCTTGCATACAATTATATAAAACTCGTTTTGCATTTTTGATTCAGAATTTTTCATAGGCATTCTTATTCAGAAATAAAACAAGCACTGGCGTTGCCAATAGGTTTCGCATTTGGAAAGTTGGAGCTATTGGTTTTGTAAATGACATTTTATATTTATATATTGTTATTGACAATGCCAATAACGATATATAAATATAAAATGTCATTTACAAAACCAATAGCTCCAACTTTCCTACTGCGAGACCTATTGGCAACGCCAGTGCTTGTTTTTTAAATAACGGCTGTGGTGAGGAGGTGTTCAATTGAGTCATGCAGTGACCCACTGCATACACCACTGATGTTAAACACTTCTAGCTCAGTCCTGGGCTTGGGTCTACTCTAAAGCCGGACTGATGCGCCCTCGACCCCTATAGAAAGTTGAAGATGTTTTGTAATCAAGGTCTGTACAATCTTGTAATCTAGATTTGTGTAACTATATCTGAGACGGCTAAAAATACACATGGAAGGTGCTTATGTAAAGCACTCTAATGCCATTGGACCTTGCTACATAAACTGCAAAAAGAAACATAACACCAGCCTAGATTTTTTCTAATTTAACCTCATTTTTCGTCTCGACTTCTCAATGTAAACATATCTTCACGTATCTCTATTTTCACATGCTGGTTGCATATCAAGTTGCTCTGTGCACTGCTCAATGAATTGAAAAAGATAAAATATATGTGCTTTGTAAACCCCAGGCCTAGTGCTCAGGTCAGAAAGGCCAGTAAAGCAAGACCTCTCGTTATGACAGCGGGAAGACATCATAAAAAGCTGCGCCTTGTAAAACGCGCCCTGCTGAGACAGGAATCTACGCAGCCCTGTAATTTCTCTAACAAGGGAAGGGGATTTAATAGCAGAGACAATCCTACAAGGGGCAAGAGGTTAAGAAGAAAACAAACGCTATAAACATGGAAGTACCATACTGACCAGCCAGCCACATTTTATAACCTGCCCTTTCTTGGGAGTCACAACTTCTCACTCGACACATGCCCGTAACAGAAGAGGGGCGTTCGCACACACAACCTCGCTTCCTGTCATACAAGAAAGGGGGGGGGGGGTCATGTGTTTTATAGGGTGAAGTCAGGTGTTTTGGAGAGGGCAGTGTTTGGTTGGGAGGGATATCTCGCCGATTTGCAAGGAGCCATGAAAGATTGGGGATTCAAAGCAGTGGCACGCCTTTCAAATCACGGCGAGCTGAGAGGCGGTGTGACTGTATGCATCACCCTCCCCTTTATCAAATTCCTTGTCCAGGAATTTCACTAACACACACGGTTAACAGATGGCTGTATGTCATCTCACACACCATAATGCAACCTAAGTTTAAACTGTTTAAAAAAAAAACACTAGGAACTTTTGGCCAGTTGAAGCACATCAAGACTTCCTATCCCAGAATGCACTGTGTTGCAAAATATTACAAAACCAGTGTGTGGTGCCACTGATGATATCGCGTGAGGTCACAGGGTTAACTTATTTTGCAATGTCCAATTTTCATCACAAATCAACACTCGTTTATCATAAACTAACAGGGAATGAAATATTGCATTCAAGTTCTCACACTCACTACAAACAAATGCACACCCAGGTACAATGAGAGACTAAAAACAAGCTGGTGCACACATAAACACATGCATTCAGAGGCAGTCATATGTACACAATAGACCGCCATTTTGATTAAGAGGCTGAAAGAACACTGCCCTAGACTGTTTCTACTCAATTAGTCAGGACTGCAGACAGCAAGCAAGAGATTCTAACTCTCAGGGATACATACGATCCTGCTATTGATGTCACTAAATAGGCATAAGCCCTAGTGGTGATCTGAAGGGGCCACAGTAAAATGGTCACAAGCCATACAGATAATCTGCACGAGCCATCGCACACCACGCTAAGCACCAAAGCCAAAGGTCTATGGGTGCAGAAACTCAGCCACCTCAAACCCATCTTAAAAGCACTTCTATGGCTAGATTGGAGTCTAGAGTTAAGAACATATCGAAAGTGATCTGAAACTGAAAGAACAAAGACAACTGAAGGTAATCCACACTGCATGGCAACTAGAAAAGTCCAGTCGGCCATCATGCTACTAACCACTACCACACAAAACGCAGGCTTATAAACCCACTTTTGAAGGCCACTGGAGTCCAGAGCCAAATGCTCTGGAACACTCTCAATCTGAGAGCAGCACATATCTACCTGATTCAGAAACTAACTGAAATACCAATTTCTCACAAGCCACCAACAGAGACTCACGGGTCAAGGATGCTGCAATCTGCCATCTTCGTACAGTAGACCACTCATATGGAAAACATAACAATCCCATTATGATAAACATGGCAATCTTAGGTCAACGCACTTATCTGTTGGGAAGTACTCGCTGACCTCAACATCCAACCAGGTTCAGCAGAATCCAGAAAATGAATAATGCAACTAAAGACTACCCACATCATGAAACAGTTACTACCCAACTGAAACTAGGAAAGGACCTGCTTTGCTTCCACATCACACTCGGATGCTACTGACAGTATGTGTTATAAGGCATTCACACCAAGTACCCTCTCTCCTCTTAAGTATCTCGACTGGTACCTAGATAAACTAAATGTACTACAACCGTATATATGGTATTTTGTATGTATTTATATAGCACACGTTCTGCCATTTATCTGCCCATGAAGCACCACTGGGTTCAGTGCCTTTTGCCCCTGTGCTGTTTTGGTTTGAATTTGGTTGACATTTATTTCTTGCTGACTTGAGTTATAAGGTTGGTGGGTGTTGTCGGAAGGGGGTGCTGCTGGAGGTCAAGACTACGTGCTAATTGGGTTGGCTGGCTAGAACACTGTCTACCAGGTTATGTGTGTATGCCCTGGGTGCAGTAGGTAGTGTTGATGAGTTCAGTACCCACCTACATTGTGTTGATGGGTGAAATGAGAACCTGCACGCTATGTACAATTGTTAGGAAATAACATTTATAATAGGAATTGACTGAAGGACAGTCACAGATTACTGACTAAGACATGGGGCATGCTTTTGTTTTCCCTTTTAGTGAAGTCCTCTGAAAGACCACTACCAATACTCACAGGAGCAGGAATCCCAGCTACAGCCTCTCCTAAAATAAGACACTTTCCCCAGGACAGCAGAGTATGATCTGTTTCTTTAGGACTGTTGGGGCTTTTGCTCTAGGGAAGAGGGGGCAACATCACGTGAAAAGCAGCAAATACCTTCCCAGACCATTAGGGACTATGAGATTCAACATTTCAAAACATATTGTGATTGCCAATTTAAGCCACAGAGGGGCATTTTGAGGGGAATAGCTAAAGAACCCATGTGGTGTACAAAATGAAATTCATAAGAATTCGTATATGTTATCAGAAAACAAGAGCTGTTTTGTGTTCTCCATAAGTCATTAAAGGTTTGGGGTGAGGTGGATTGATGTTGAGACACTTTCAATACTCTGAACCTCCTAAAAGTACTAGATCTCTGAACCAATACCACAGAATATCCATAGTGGGCAATCCTGGTCCCCATACCTATCTATAGAGTGAAACACAGTAAGATCCCTGCTTCTTTCCCAGCAGGGAGAAGCTATATTGAGAATGACCACCAATATAGGTTCTGCTGCCCTGCTCAATGAACAGTCAAGAAAATTAATGCCAACAGTCAACTTCTTTGCTCTTGCCCAGACGTTGAGTGTCTGAGAAGGTGGACCCTCAGAAAAGAGAGTGAGCCGAGTCATTGACACTGAATCGGAAGGGTGTGGAGACTCACTCCCTCACAAGTCACAGGTGAGTGTGGGTATCATCCCAGGGCACTAAGGCACCTACATGAACGATGGAAGCAATTTTGTAAACTATACTGGGCCTTTAGCCCGTGAGTGCACTCTTTGAAATTTGCATTAGCTGCAAAATGAAGAAAAAAATCACTTTGTGCATTTCTCCCAGAGTACAAACTCAAGTGTCAGTCTGTGAGCTAGATGCGAAGAAAAGTACCTGTTATGAGGACAGGGGCTGTCAGAGGATGATGAAACTGAAAGGACATGAATTTCTGAGGCTCAACATGACAAGATGCCCTATGGTAGACATAACCAGGCAGAGTTGTATTGAGGTTCTACCTCAGCTGCTCAGGATGGGATTGGCACCCCCAGGTAAGGTGGGTGTTAACACTTTCTGAAATCTACAATGGATGTGAGGCAGAACCTGAAGTATCAGGTGGACTCTGGGGTTCATTGTGTTTGGGTATCAAACAAAAATCCCTGTAATACTCAACTGAACGATGGGTGAAGTAATACTAGTAGGCTTTTCTAAATATATATTGCTTTGGGAGTTTTGTAAATTTTTAAGTGTAGCCGTTAGATTACTTCAGAGTGCGAGGTGATTATGCAGGAGGTAGAAAAAGAAAGGGGATGAACGTGTTAGAGTCTGATAGAATGGGTGATAGTCGTATTTGTGTTCTTTCGCAGAAACCAGAGTCCGTATAGTATTGAAAGGTTAGCCCACCAGAAGAAGAGAATGACAATGTATACCTATTTTAACCTCAGGAGCCTAGACTGGAAACTCCAGTTATGAAAGAAAATACGCTTTGGAACTTTGTTCCCCCGAAGGGTTGGACAGGTTCCTAAAAAGGGGTGTGGACACTTGTTGCAGTAAAATGTGGCATGGCGCCTTTCCCCAGCAGGAGGATCAAAAGAGAAGTTGTTGAATTGGTATAAAGATGAAATAAATAACCATACCAGGTTAAGATGAAGGGTAACAGACAAAATACAGCACCATAGCATGACTGTGGTATTTCAGTTTGTATCGGTGAGAAAGCACCAGGTTAAACACATGAATAAGGCATGTTAACCTGATGGGTTGACGCCGTCGTAGGAACTTTTATTTTATTTATATATTTTATTTAACGCGATTTTATATATGGCGAACATTACCTGAAGGTGTCAGAGCGCTTTACATAAGAGCCAGTTGCGATACATAAGGACTTAGGATTACATGAGTTACATAAAAGACACAAACAGAAAAAATTGCAAATGTACAAGTTGTAAAGTCACACAAGGAAGAGATAGAAACAAAACAATTGCAAATGTAAAAGTTGTAGAATCACACAAGGAAGAGATACAAACAGAAAAAAAAATTGCAAATGTCCAAGTTGTAAAGTCACTCACGGAAGAGATACAAATGGATAAACTGTAAGAGTCACATAGGAATGGTAGAAAGGGATGTACACTGACATCTAGGAACTAAAAAAAATCTTCGGCCCTCAGGGCTCTCAGCGTGCAACCCTAGAACACATCTGGCTACAGGTGAACCCCACGCAGGATCGGTGAGCAAACAGACAGACAGATGGGCAGGTTCAAAAGTCCTAGCAGGCCCACCCCGACATTAAAATAGTACGTTCTCAAGCGTGGCGGCAGCAACACTGCAGCTAATACTGTCGGGGCCGGGTTACACCGCCCATTGCTCTCTCTGACACTGAGGACCCTACTCTTCAAAGGAAAGAGCGGTGTTTGATGGCCCATCTGCTGCCAGGCGTCCTGGCCACCCTTTCCGAATTCTAAACGAGTAGATTTATGCCTGGCAGCCCCGCGGGCCTCCTCATCGAAGCATGGCTTCCGTCCCTCCCGAGGGGGCAACGGAGCCCGTCACAGGTCTGCGACGCCATTCAGCGCGAGCTCACCTTTGACCCCGGCCACGCTCATTGTGACCATCTGTCGGGTCCTCGGCGGCCTACACGAGGGGAGGCGGGTCCTCGGCTGCCATTGGACAGTTGTCCTGCTCGCGCCGAACAAAAGGGCTCGCGCTTGGAAGTGCGAGCAGAGCGAGCGCGCGCGAGATACCTCCGTCGGGTTACCTCAGTCGGGGGCTGAACGCCCTCTTGCTGAAGCACGGGGGTTTGAGGTTAAGCACCAACATCCGTTTTTATTTTTATTTTAGGAAGATCCCAGGGGGCAGCAAAGCACCTCACACTTTAAAGTTAATATAGCACACAAGAGAATTATATGGAGAATAGCGCAGCCAGTAGCATTACACTCTGCAGGGACAGGGAGCAACTGAAACACCCAGTACAATAACAAATACTTCTTCATTACCAGAAAGCAACGATTTTTTCTGTCTTGTTGGCCATGATCCTGGAGGGTTTTAGGTTGATTTGCATCTTTAGAGAGAAGTAAAGGATCCATATTCCTTAATTACAACGTACATTTTCTGAGTTGATGGGCCTACGGGGGGAATGGTGCTGGGAGACCAAGTCAAGCCAAGAAGCCCAGGTGGAGGATTGTTTAAGTATAACTGACGCCTCTCCTACTCTGGAGGCAGGAGGCCATGGTCTCTGGAAGTTTTGGACCTGCTATAATCACTACTAAATTTGCTGAAAAGTCAGGCAGATGACATGAGACTATTAGACTGACGCACCTGGCTTGGCTAGTCTGGGATTTAGGGCAGGATACACCCACAAGTCCTTTGTCCTAACTCAGATGAAACGCAGTGTGCCAAAGCACACAACACAGAAACAGGGCCCTGAGTTGGCGTCTGGAGACAGTGACAGGAAGGAAGTGCATCTGTGTCTCAGCAAACAACATTGCACAGAGGATTTCAATCTGGTGCTGCAGAGCCTGCGTAATTCAGATTATTGATATTGTCAGCTATCTGGTGCCAATTGTGAATAAAAAGTGCATTATCAAAAACACAAGAGGGAGGTAGAGCAGATAGTTGGATTCGCGTTCCACAATGGTACTTAAGTAAACAAAAGAAATCCAACATTCAAAAGTGAAGGGGAGAGAGTGATCAATAAATGTTGAAGCACTCAGTGTTTTGTAAAATACCCCTCACACACCAAAAGGCCCCTTGGTGTCATGCTTCATCATCGGGGTCTTCGCACCCCTCTATTGGGATGCGGCGTGCTGCGACCTACGGCTACGCGGGAGCACTTATAGGGTTGACTATGTGTGGTGTACAGTGTGTGGGGTATGTTTTTAAGTGAGTGGGGGGGATGTGTAGTGAAACAATTAAAAAGTACTTGGCACTAGAGTATGAAAAGAAAAACAATGTTATTCTGAACTCTGGCTGGTACTGTTAAAAGAAGTGCAGGACGAGGTCAAGTCTGTTGTATTAATGAACAGGACCTCTGGTGTGCGTTGTTGTCGGCACAACCTCCCCTCCCTACTCACGTCTTAGTTTATAAAAAATGTGTATTTACAGACAAGCACAATGACCTGTAGAAAGACAAAAATAACACCTAATGGTTACCCATGTAGCGGGTAGTGAACTACCCGCTACATGGGTAACCATTAGGTGTTATTTTTGTCTTTCTACAGGTCATTGTGCTTGTAGCAGACCGCTGTAGGCACCCTTAGCCTATACTTATAAAAATTCACTTTTCTGTAAATACACATTTTTTATAAACTAAGACGTGAGTAGGGAGGGGAGGTTGTGCCCCCGTCCTGAAGAAGGAGCTTGTCTCCGAAACATGTCGACAACAACGCACACCAGAGGTCCTGTTCATTAATACAACAGACTTGACCTCGTCCTGCACTTCTTTTAACAGTACCAGCCAGAGTTCAGAATAAAATTGTTTTTCTTTTCATACTCTAGTGCCAGGTACTTTTTAATTTTTTCACTACACATCCCCCCCACTCACTTAAAAACATACCCCACACACTGTACACCACACATAGTCAACCCTATAAGTGCTCCAGTGTAGCCGTAGGTCGCAGCACGCCGCATCCCGATAGAGGGGTGCGAAGACCCCGATGATGAAGCATGACACCAAGGGGCCTTTTGGTGTGTGAGGGGTATTTTACAAAACACTGAGTGCTTCAACATTTATTGATCACTCTCTCCCCTTCACTTTTGAATGTTGGATTTCTTTTGTTTACTTGAATAAAAAGTGCAGCCTTTCTCTTCTGAATACCATGTTTTGCCCCCAACACACACAGCCGTGACTCTATATTCCATCATACCCAACTCACAAAATATTGGGTGGATGTCACACCCCACCCTAAACATACGCCCCTGTGGATTTAAGCTTGTAATAGGAGCCACTTAAATTGGAAATGAGTAGTCACAAAGTTGTCATTCTCTAGTGCCTGTGTGTGCTTTTAATGGAACTATCCTGAATATGGGGAGTCCAGTGAGTAAAGATATTTGACCTCCAATACATGAAATCACAAGAGCTTGAACAACATGTTCGGGTTAGTCTGTGAGGAAGCATCTTAATTGATCCTAACTGATGAAGAGCTGATTTGGTAATAGCTTTGCTACAGGAGTCTAGTGTTAGTCTGTCATCTAGCAGAACACCAAGAGATATGTTGCTAAACAGTTGTAGAGCACAGTTCTGCTTCTTGTAACTCTGCTAGCATACTACTTGCAGTGCTGGAACTGAGATTGTTTCTACAAATGATGTATTCTGTGTTAGACAGATTTAGTTTGAATTTATTCCTCCAGTCCTGCCTATCTAGTAGGATACTCTTAATGAGGTCAGATGTTATATGAAGGTCAGTTTTTATCTAGGTCCGAGTACTGTTGGACGGGCAGCCTAATGATTTAAAAAAGTCTCATAGGTGTTCCATAAAGGCTAAAGAGGAGTGGAGCTAGTATAGATCATCGCAGTACGCCGAATGCCTTTGGCAGGATGCAGCTACTGTAGGCTAAGAAGGCTGGAGGCTGTGTTGGGCTGGTAGGGCACTCTTGTGCTCTTCCCCAAAGCCACACATCATGCAACGGAATTCTATGTCAGGACCCTGAGGCGAGGATTAGGCTGTACTCTCTCCGCTTTTTTAATAACCACTTTTCTCCAGCAGCCATTTTCCATAAGATTATTCAAGCGCAAAACTACAACTCCCATGAACACTTGGGAAAAAAGATAGAAATAGTCCATCCAATCACGGCACAGAACAAGGTATAATGCTCCTTGTAGACACTCCATCTTCCTCTTTCATCCTGTGAAGGCTGCAGTCCCCATCTGACTTTTTCTTGCTTGTTAGATTCCAACCCTTATGGACCAAAAGATACACAATGTCTGTCACCATGGCACAGAACACATTGAAGCATTAACAGACAATACGCATTAAAAGGGAATTTTACTTTCCCCCCCAAGTTAAACAAAATACCATAACAATCACTTTTATTATTATACTTGACATATGACAATCTGTCATATTTCCCCAGGGTGGGACAAAGTGATCTTTTGTGATATAGGGTGGGATAATCCTTGCCTTCGTGTCCTGAATAGAATTGAAAATTTCCTTCACGTTAGCGAGGACATTTTCTATTCTATGTCATAACACGTAGGCAAGGATTAGGCTGGTTTAAAGCTCAGGGACTGGTTTAAAATAGAAAGCCTTAATGGTAGAGTCCAAAGACCAGTTTGCAGCATTGAGGTTATCCTCAAGCTGTGCGCCCAGACAAAAGGCCTTAGAGGCCATCCCCACTCTCGCTTAATGGGCTCCAAATTGGGATGTATCAATCCCTGCTTCCTGCATGACCCATCTGACGCACCTGGCAATCGTAGTGGAAGAAACCGCTCTGTTGGGTTTTGGGAGGGCAATCAGCAGTTGTCTTTGACCATGTGGATGAATCTCGTCTGTAACCATTTCATACCTCTGAAGTGCCCATACTACATATACATATAACTTTGGAATCTTCAGAAAGGCAGGGTATACACCAATTTAGAATTACATTTTGTTCGTCAAGAAATATGGAAAAGTCCCCCCGTCCGGGGTGCAAACTCTACCTGTAATATCTAAGGCTCATACAACTAAGACTCGGCGACAAGATATCAAGCATCGCCAACTTCGCAGGCAGTTGTTTCCTAGAGAGATATTTCTTCGAAGGCCACGATTTAAACAAAGAAAGGAACTTGTTAACACCCCAAAATGCAGAATATCTTGGTTCTGGGGGCACTAAGAGCCTGATGCCTCTCAATAACCTACAGATCAGCGTTTGCTCTCCAATCAGGTGATGTCGAAGGGTAGGTAGCCCACATAAATTACTGATCTGAAGGTATTCAATGACCGATAAGCAAAACCCTGCGAGACCAAATTCGCCAGGAAGTTCAAGACATGGGTAACGTCTGCCCCATGGGATCCACTTATTGTTCAATACACCAACCTGTCCATCTGGACCAGGAGGAAGCCTTTCATGAAAGACCCTGGACTTCCCAACGTGGCGGTAACCCTCCAAGCCATGAGGCGGAGATATCCCGCTAGGACCAGCAGGTGAGGATTGTTCTGGGGATCCCTAATAAGCTCAGGAGACAGGGGCAGAGGGATTGGAAAATTCCAAGAAAGTTCCACCATTGCTGGAAACCACGCTTGCTATCTCCAGATCAGGGTAACCACTATCAGATCCGCCTCCTGTCTCTGTGTTTGAGCCATGAAGTGCATTATCATCGCGACGGGTGGGAAGGCGTAGGCTCGCTCCAATCGTGGAGAAAGGCGTCTGTGTCCGCCACGTGGGGATCCAGTCTCCAACTGCAATACCGTTCGAGTTGGAAATCCATACGAGAGGCAAAGAGGTCCATGGAGTCAGAAGTTGTCGAAAGAGATGAGGGTCCAACCTCCAGAGGCTGGTATCCTTCCAGTGACGAGAGTGCCAATCCACCACTTCATTGACGCAGCTTGGGAGATGATTCGCTGCCAGAGAAATCTGGTTGACCAAACAATATTTCCAAAGGGTATGGGCGAGTTCCGACAAGGTCTTGGACTACTTGCCCCCTAGGTTATTGACATAACGGATCGCTGCCACGTCCATTTTCAGCAGGACCGATCATTTGACCCTCTCTTTGGCCTAACACTGAAGGGCAAAGGAGCTTGCCATTAGTTCCAGGCAATTGATGTGTAACAACCGCTCTGTGGAGGACCATTTTCCACCGGTGAATTCCCCACAGAGTGCGCCCCACCCTGAACCGCTGGCATCTGATTCGATTACCGAGCGGGTTGGTATCTGACGATCACCCTGTCTTTCCAGGACTCCATGTGAGTCAACCACCAACTGATCTCCTCTTCCGCCTCAACCGAGAGCGGAATCAATTGTAAATAAGAGAGACCTTTACGGAGTTGGTCTATTTTCAAGAGTTGCATCGCCCGGTAATGGAGCGGGCCCGGGAAAATCGCCTGAATGGACGACGAAAGGAGGCCTACAATCCATGCCAAGACCCAAAGGGAAATGTGGGATTTTGAAACAGTCCTTTGGAGTTTGTGTTTGATTTTTGATAGCTTCTGCTTCGGCAGGCTGAAGGTTGCCTCTGTCGAGTTTATCAGGAATCCCAGAAATGCTACTGATTGGGATGGAACCAACGCAGACTTCTCCATGTTGATGATAAAACCCAGGGATTCTTGAAGATCCACCGCCATTTATACGTTCAGTGCTTGGTATCGTGGACATTGGTCCATGATCAGAATGTCTTCAAGGTAGATGATAAATCGCACCCAGAGAGCTTGCTGACGTTCAACAACTGGTTTCATCAGTTTAGTGAAGCACCAAGGGGCTGATGATAGTCCGAAAGAAAGGCACATGAATTTGAAAACCTGCAAGCCCCAACTAAATGGGGTTCTGTGTTTTGTGCCATGTTTGGATGGACTATTTCTATCTTTTTTTCCCAAGTGTTCATGGGAGTTGAAGTTTTGTGCTTGAATAATCTTATGAAAAATGGCTGCTGGAGAAAAATGATTATTAATAAAGTGAACAGAGTACAGCCTAATCCTCGCCTCCATGTCCTTAATAGAATTGAAACTTTCCTTCACATTAGCTTGGAAATTTTTATTCCTACACACCACAGGAAGCCCGACAAGCAGTGAGGGTTTCCAGATATAGAGTACTGTGCTAAGGCAACATCGAACGTGCCCTCTAACCTCTCTGTGGTGCTATATTTTCTACAACAAAGTGAATACTGGCCTTGCTAAATGGTGCTCTACATACTGCCTGATGCCCAGTACATAAAGAAGCATCGCCAGGCCAATGTCTACATTGTTTTACAAACAAAAACCAGCCACACCTAGGTGGGAACCAATCTATCTTTTGCGGCAATCACCATCTCATCTCCTTCACTGCCAAGCTCCCACAAGACTATAAGCAACTACAACAGCAACGTCAGCCACCTTCAACCACTGGAACAAACTTGACCTCTCTAAACTGAATTCTCTTCTCTGTGAATGCAGTGAACTATAGAATCGACTCTCTTAAGCCGTCGACAAACTCATCGCTCTCAAATCATCAATGTATGCTAAATGCTGGTATAAGCTGTGATGGGATAATGAATATGAAAGAAGAAAACAACAAACTTCAACACCACTGGAGGAAATAGATCAAATCATATGCCAAAATTAATCTTCATCAACTGATCAGGATCTACAAATCCTTCATCAAGAAAACAAAAATGCTGCACTCCCTAAACGACCCAAGAATGCCAAATGATCAGTAAAGTAACTCTTTAAGATCCTTAGCAAAATTGAAAAACCAAATGAACTTGACACCTGTGGTCCAGACCTCAGTCACCTAGTCTTCAACCAACGCACCTTAAAACCTGGGAGTGATAATGGAGTTCAGTCTGTCTCTAGTTCCCCAAATAAACCAAGTAACAAAAAATGCATTCTACAACTAGGCCAACTCTACAGAAAATTTTCTTGCACCTAAGATTTCCGCAAATGCTTCCAGCTACCACTTCTTTCATTCTGTAATGACTTGACTATGCAAAATTACACTATTGCAGGGACATGTTTTCCCTGCTGCCATGACTACAAAGAATGCTGTAAGACGGCATCTACATGTTCATCTACATAACCGCATCTCATCAACAATCTTAGCATTGTGTTTTTAACTTTCTGCCACAGGCTTAGACTCGCCCCGCCAGATTCCATGAACAGCCTACTTTGGCGAGATTTAGGTAGCTCAGGATCCTCCCTGAAGTGCCATCTTCAAGATAAGCTAAAAGACCTCTCGCTCACAGAAGTTGTGGAAAAACATTTTTTAAGAATCTGCATTTAAAAAACCAGTGGTGACCACAGTAAAAAGACTATCAAGGATTGGTGACCTGGCAATGCTGAGCAGGCATTTACATGTCTGGGCAATGATTAACTCTTATACCCCTTGGATCCAGAAGCAATACATTGCTTGCACTTATCTGATGTGGCTCAAAGTCAGATGTGTAGCACTAAGACTGAGGGAATAAATATAGGGGGCCGATGCCTGGAATGGCGAACAGCGGCAACTCAAATCGCAATGTGCCGTCTTTGCAGCCTGGTCGCTCCATGCTGCTTCATCCGAGAAAACAATTCCTTCATAAAGAGGTTATTTATGTTGGAGTTCGCTGTCAGACTGTAACTGCCTGTCTGAATCCAGTGAACCCTACCATAAATGTTAAAACAATCAAATTCCTCCAGGTGGCAGTGGCGAAATTGGAGCCCACTTGTACTACCAACGACTTGGAGCCGGGTCCTTACTAAACTTGCTTCAAGGATACTACCCGGTTGCTGCTGCAACATGAACAGACTGCAATCACCAGCTTGGGCCTGCTCAGGTCACTGCATTGCACAGGAGCTACTTAACTTTTCTGAAGCACCTTTGGGACCCACCAATGTCCACAATGACACACACCTTGTACTTAGCCCTTTCAGTTTGTTTGCCTAAATACGATCACTATGTGGAATCCAACACTAGAATCACTGGGGCCATTTGGCTGCTGCTCCTGCCCCTTCATTTCCTCACATTTACCACTGTGGCAAAAATAAATTAATGCATTACAGAAAGCTTTGACTCACCTGACGGCGTATTCTGGGGCTAACTTGTGTCTATCTTGAACTGATCAACAATGAACACTTACCGGTGCTATTAGCACCAGATTATCATGGACACCCTGACCTGTTGACTTTGGAGCCTAGAGGCCAATTTTCTTGTGTTATCCACCGCTCTCAATGTCAATTTTTAAAAATTGTCTTGATTTACATTGAGGATCCTAACTCTATTCTATGTAATCTTTTGGGGGTTTCGGTGGCTCATTTCATGATATTAAAAAGTATTTTACGCTTTTTTTTCTTTTTTAAATGAGAAATGCTTTGGTAAAGGTTTTAACTAACTGTACGATAAACCTAAACTAAGCAATCTTCGCATTCCACTGGCTTTGATTTCCCAGACTCATCTTTCAATAAACTGTTCTTTACCCATTGGGTCAATTAGGGCAAACGCTCAACTTTCATCCAAGTAACGCTCAGAAGATATCCACAGGAATCAACACTCTGTTCCAGACTGTCATTTTCCTTAGAAAAAGAAACACAGAGCTGTATCATGATTGTCTTTTCCAGTGCTTCACACAGTTCAGATAGAACAGACCAGAAGCAAGGTTTGCCTCTTTTTCCCTGTAAGTTGCAAAAAACTCTGGAGCTCTCTTCAGGCAAAGTTAAACAACACCAACAAAGGTCCTGTGTCAAATTTGAGCTGTTTGGTGATTGAGAGACGCCTGCCTTTAGTAAGTATACTAAATCCCTGTACTCCATCACTATGTACTCATGCTTCATTCTCCATTCATCCTAATGACGACCTGATGTGCAAGCTGAAACTTTGTGACTATACCAGCCGCAGACACCATAAATATTGAGATCATAATTTGCCTCCTTTTGCCATCTTGATTGGTTTTTCGTCTATAGGTTATACTATTCACCATTTTATCACACACTGAAGTGAGCACTTCCCCTTTAATGGCTCATCCTTTTAAACTCGCTATTATACGATTTTACCTATTAATAATACACTGATAATATGACTACATGCTGTTTAATAGAAGTTATCTCAGTGCTTAATGACAATTGATTTTGGTCTACGGGTGAATATTATTGATTATATTTAGGCTTTCCTGTTTTAGTTTTAATCCTATAATAACTGATATAACCCCACCGAAAGGAAAATAGCCATCACCAGTGTAAGCATATAAACACTGAAAAAACACCTTCGCAACCACAAATTAATCGCCATCCAAAGAAAGGAAAAGGTGAGGGAATGAGTAATTTGTAGGTCTCGCCTAGCGATGCAGCGCATGCGCTGCTTGCCTTGGCGAGACCTATTGTCATTGGTTTCTCTGCCGAAGGGGGACAGGAGATGTGCACGCGTACAGACAGGAGATGTGCACTCCGTACGCGTTCACATCTCCTGTACCCGCGTAGGGCTGGTGTTTGAACACAGCGGGCGCATGGCGCGCTTTCACTTTCCCTCCCTCCCCTGTCCTCCTAGTTAGTCCTAGTGCACAAAACCGAGCACGGCGCCCGCTTCAGGGACACCGCGCTTGGTTTATTTATTTATTTTTATAAACTGTAACACTGAGCGCGGCGCCCGCTTTTGGGGTACTGCGCTTGTTATTTTTGTTTCCAATTTTAAGACTAAGCACGGCATAAGCAGACTCCGCACCCTGGGACATCTCTTTAACAGCATTTAATCGAGTCTCTGTGACCCAAGGCTGCAAATCACACGGACAAAGAACTGAAGACTCTGCTCGTTGGTAACTCTCTTACCTGTGTGATATTGAGCTTCTGCCAGTAAGTAGCCAATTTTGAACATACAAATCCGGTAAACTAAATTTAACCCAGATGGATGTCGGACTCTTGAATCAGTAACATGAACAATGATCCTGTCTCATACTACGAGAGTGTGAATGTTTACAAACTTCCAGAGCCGCTTTAGGCCTGTCAATTATTTTTTTCTTTTTTTTTGAAAAACCTTTATTGCAGCATTCATAACATACAAGTATGGGCCTACAACCGCTTGGGCCGGCCGCTAAACAGAAGTAAAACTCGATTTATCATAACACAACACAGCTCTTCAGCCGACAACCCTGAGGTCCGGCAGCGATTCAGGATGGGTCTTGTATTAAAACGGATTAATAGGTCACAGGATATAATAAAGGTCGTCTTTTTATATTATTGAAATGATCGGAACCGTGGAACGTCCAGAAACGGGGGATAAAACCACAAGATGAGGGAAGAGTTTACAACACAGGGTTCCGGGGGAGGAACGCCATTCGATACCTCCAAAGTCAACGATGATGAAAAGTACGGTGATACACTCATGGTCTCGGGGACACCATCTTCCAGGGCGCCATACGTTGGATTCGATATTAACATCCATTCACGATCCCATACGGGGTCCTCGCACGAAGTCAAAATGGTTCAACCGTGGGGCAGGGTCCGGTACCTCGAACAGAATCCCAGTCAGACTTGCATCCATTTTAGTCATGAACACATCCACTTGTGCATGAAACGCCCAAAGTTCTGCCAAAATTGATCTCAGCGTTAGCCCTGACGCCGTTCGATCCATGCTGTCAAGTCCGATAGCAGGCACAATCGACTCCCCGGGTAAATCCGGCTTTTTCAGGGGGACGAACAGGATAATGAGAGGGCAAGCGTGGACGGCGACCCGTAGTTATCCACAGCCGGGAAAACCCGGTACAGCACCGCATTCCGGGGTCCCAAATCGCCAAACCCCGGCAGGAATCTATACCGGGTCCGCGGAACGGGGATTCCCACACACAATCAGCAGCAGCAGGTCACCTCTCTCTCAACGCTGGGCAAGGAAACAGTCACCACCAAATTCGGGCATAGACAAAGTCTCCACTACGATGGACCGGACCCTGCCAGGGTCTCTCGGCCGATGTTGTTGCACTGCAACCTGGCCATGCAATCACTCGAGGCCCCGGCTTCACTGCTGGAAAAGGCCACGATCTTTAACTCGGTGTAAGTCCGTGAAATCAACAGATAAAAGCTTGGGGATTTCACCGCTGGGATTAGGAACACTTCATCCAGGCAGAGGCTGGGTGTAAGATCAGGATATCGTACAGGATCTTGTGGCGGCATACGGAGGTCGGCGGAGCCGGGAACTTAAGCAGCCATCTTGTGTGCCGTCGTAGCTCCTCCTCCCAGGCCTGTCAATTTCAGCTCACATTTCTATTTGACCTGTGGAACCTAGGAAATATTAACCTAGGATATATCTGACTCTAGCCTTACCTAGGAGGTAAGGCTAGCATCAGATATATCACTTCATAGGCTCCACCTTACTTACCACAAGAAATCTGGGAGTTAATCATTGAGTTCTCCCGATTTCTCAAACGTGACCACTCAGGTACTATCTTGAAGCTTTTTATGTTGGAATACCATCTGCCCCATTTGACATTATCCTCCACATCTCTGCACCTCCACTGGTGGTGTTCAACTAATCTGACCACTGTCAAACAGAATCGTACCACCACCTAGCTAACTCATTACCTGCCACTGTGATTGCGAACAAATGCTTATTTCTTAAACATTTCTTAACCCCACTATGCCCAAGCGCTGCATCAACATGTCAATGCGTCAGTCGGAGCCACTCTTGCACCTGAAAGCAGTCCTATAAAGCATCTCTATAGTAGCAGGATTCTAAAGACCCTATCTTTAGATACTGTAACTTCTTTGCATTGCACCTATAAGCAAATGGGAGATGGCTCATGACTCTTTCACAAAGAAACAAAATTACTGAGCATGCCCCTCTTCACTCTTCAGGGTAATTTCCTCCTATAGGAGATGCACCTGGAAGAAGAGAATGTTCAGAACAGACTAATTAGCAGGTAGATAATGACAGCTTGTACTGGGTATTTAGAGACCCAAAATCCTTTGATTATTGGTGTATTATGTATATATTACTGAGACCACAATTCGAAATCTGGTTATACACTGCTAAGATGTAGCAATGACGGGAGATAAAAGTTTCCCACTGTTGCTTTGATAACAAGCATTTGCAATGCAATAGGTCTTGCATTTGTGAGAGTTTAAGCTATTAGCATTATAAATGACAATGCCTTTTATCTATGTAAATAAAAGGCAATGACATTTACAATGCCAATAGCTAAAACGTGCGTAAATGCGAGACCTATTACATTGCAAGTGCTTGTATATCTTTCTGAAGTAGCCAATACAATATAACTTTGTTATACAAGGCAGCAGCAAGAAAGACTAGGCTAACATTATTCTGCCTGACTATTGTTTAGGGATGTCACTAAAATATTGTTTATTCTTCCTTTTGCTTTTTTTCCAGTTTTGGGGCCTCAGGTCTAAAGACACGGGTTATAAGCGTGTCATGTTTTATGTATTATTTAATTATTTTAAAAACTGTAGAGAACCAGGAAATATCAAAATCATATTTGATATTTTGGCTATGTGTGATTCTTTCACTGATAGGTAAAATGGCTGGTTTCATAAGAATCTTTCCCAATATGTACCATTACATTTACCCACAGACAGAGAATGAGTGAAACCCTTTGATACATTAGCCCCCTTTTCTGGCGAGTCAGTATTGATAGTAGGTGAATTTCCAAACACTCGAGGACTTAAACATTCAATGCAAGGTGTAGTGATAGGTATATGTGAAAAGAGTGCTGTCACCAAGCATCTGGGTTAGTAGTAAAAACATGACACCAGACGTTTGGAAAACATGGAACGCAGTATCACTCGGAATGCTGCTGCAAAAAGTTCTTACCAAGCTCAACAAAGATTGGAGTGATATTGTTTGTATTTGCAGTAATTCAGCTATGTATATGAAAAAGTTGTGTGATGACATGTCAAAATCAATACCTGAGATTTCCTGTAAGAGATCCTTGCCACTTGCTAGATGGCATACTGAAAACTTTACAATCTTCAAAGTTAATGAACAATGCTATTGACTTTGTAGTCCATTTTGATGCACTGTTTCGTTAAGCGGGGGGAACTAAAAATGCAAATATTTCTCATTTAGCGTTTTGTGTGGCATCAAAGAAAGAGTCATCTCAACTGTGTAATTTAGCCGGTAGTTCTCAGTCCTAGAGGTTGTGAATGCTATATTATCCATGTGGCAACCGTTTACAGAATTTTTGCTTAGCGATGATGTCAAAGGCAAGAAATGTGAGGATTTTTGCTCGCATATTGACAGTGATGTGAAAAAAGTACACACTACTGCATTCTTAGATTTCTACAGGAAAACATGACTGCTGTAGTGGACATAATCAAAAAACTAAAGTCTGTAAACACCCTTGTCTATCAAGTGTTCAGCATAATTGGTGTAGATGTTAAACATGTCCTTGAGAGTAGGCTGGGCGATACTTTTAGTGACTTTGGCACTGCAACATGTTCCATGTTGAGGAGCAATTCAGGAAATATTATTTCACAGTGCATGAGAAGAAGAAGAAAGAGAAATCTTTATTTGGATAAAAGATAAATATCCTTAAAAGCATTTCACAGTAAATCCTCAAATCTGTACATTAAGGTTAAAAAATTTCAAAACGTATTTTACCACAGTTAATTGGAAAAATTGACCGACACCTATTCTCGATTTATATTGCACTTTAAAAATTAAAACATTTATGTAATAGACAACCATAACACTTGATAAAGGAGCCAGAGAGTTTGATATACTAACATTTAACAACTAAAACTCATAATACCCAACAATTTTAAGAAATTGGCCACTAGAGCTAAAGCGCAGTCTATGAAGATTGATCGCTGCTCGGTGACACTGATATATTAAAATGCGACTTTTTTTTATTTATTTTTTTTATCTTGAAACTTAGGGCTCAGTGCATGAGAAATGGCTTGCAGTTATGCATAGAAATGTCCCTTCACCAACCATGTCATTTGATGTCAATGAAACCTCACTGAGGTACTCTGCACAAGTTCTAGATCCCTTCCGTAAAAGGGAATTTTCTCAGGACTTTGAAAAGTACTGCTTCATTTTGTGACCGATTCAATAACTGAGGGCATATGCGCCAAGTTCAATGCATATGTTGAAGAACTTGTTCCAGAGAATCACAACCTTCAGGTGCATCAGTATTGGCATGGAAAGCTATGTCTGTGGCCATAAATAGAAAATTGTGTAATGGCTGTTTTGGCATTGCCCTTCTCAAATGCCAATTTGAGAGGGCCTTTTCACAGATAAAAGTTTACCTGGGAAGGAAAGAGCAAGCGCACATAACCAAAGACTAACTAAAGAAGTATTGTATCGTGTACTACAATAAGATTTCCTCGTAAAAATGTATTTGGACCTCATTTACCCTGTATGTACACTGTCTATACACATGCGGTATCAGTGCAAAAAGCAAGCAATAATAAAAGTCAAACATTCCATAAACACCAGAAAAACACTGTTTCTGTTGTTTTTAATGGCGCGAAAATGTGTAAACAGTTTTTTTAGGCATTGATTGCTACTCTGGTAATGGCATGGATATTGTGTAAATGGCATGGATGCACCGTAACTGGCAAAACCACACTGTGAGCGGCACGGTTCTAACGTCTCACATATGACTGTCCATTGACAAACCATGGTTCCTACTGACCCTTCCATAACCTCTCGAATATTTCAAGAATGTGAACATTGACACACGCCCCCCTCCACACAGACAATGTTCGCACAGTCATCCTGGCATCTCACGCATGTGCGGCATCCTCGGGCTGTTCAACAAAGAGCAGGCACTCCTTCAGTGACTCCAAAAGGTGACATCCCTCTTGAGTACCTGTGCTCAGCAGGTCCATGTTGAGCTAAAAGGCCCCTCCCCCCCATTACCCCTTACCACTCACAGACCCAGGGACTTGCTTTCAGTAGTGTGATAGCTCAGCGAGTTAAGAGCTCTCTGAAGGTATGCAACCCACAGGCTACAGGTTCAAATCCCAGGAGGGGAACTCAGCCTTTCATCCTTACAAGGTCAATAAACTGTGTTGGAATAATAACTCCTGTTGTTTTCAGTGCTACGAAACAGAAAAACTTAATTATCAAGCGCTTCTATATATTATTATGATAGAGTCCTCTGGAGCGCCACAGTTTGGTTCTGCCACCTCTTGGTGATCCAGGAGACTGGCTCCCTTTCAGGGAGTGGAATCTGAGGAAATGCAACTGAGTGTTCTTCTGGGTCAAACTCTGATCACTGTGCCTGAACCACAGTTGTGCCACAACACTCAAATTCCAGACAGGCACTGACTCTAGATGGAGCCATTTTAAAACTCATAACGTGTCTTTGCGTCACACTCAGATTTATTTTTAATCTCTCTATTCTCGTTACCAAAAAAGTAATCTTGGGACCTCTATTTTATCTTAGTCCGTTTTCTATGTTGGTGGACACTGTCATTTGAGTCATTCTGTCGCTTAAGTCCACTTCCACATTCAAGTCCTACCTCTGAGATATGTTCTGGTTTTCGGTTGTAAAAATTTGGTCACCCAATTTAGAGCAAATCTACTTTTAGCCAATTGCTCACACATACAGCGATTACAAACTTTCAACGAAAAAATGGAAAACATTTATTTGATCTGAAATGTATGGTGACGCGACACTTACGATACAGCTGTGCAAGGTCACACAGTTCGTGTACAGGAACTCCATCACCGCCAGGAATACCTCAGGTTGCACATCGCTGAGAACAATGGGCTGTCGCTGCTGGGAGGAGTCCGCCAACAATTGCTGCTCCAGGAACATCTCATGGAAGACGCGACAGCGACATGCAAGGACGCAGCGGTGACCGTAGAGTTCACGCCTCTCTTTTCCTACAATGAACGTCACATCACTAGACAAGCAGAAGGAAGGAGAAGGAAAGGCATTAGAGAACAAGACTAAAAAAACTGCACCAACAACAGGAATTTCAGCTTCATCAGATTCTCTCTCTATGACAGTTTCCTGCTATTAACTTTTATCCAAAATTAGTGCTCAGGATCGCACTCCTTCTACAATGATCCCTTCCGTTCGGTCACTATTTCTGCTCTTTAACCCTGCCCTTCAATCAAGATTCCCACTCTTCAATCAGGATTCCCACCCGTCAATCAGTATTCCCGCCCTTCATTCTGAATTCCCGCTGTTCAATCCAGATTCCCGCTGTTCAATCCAGATTCCCGCTGTTCAATCCAGATTCCCGCCCTTCAATCCAGATTCCCGCCCTTCAATCCAGATTCCCGCCCTTCAATCCAGATTCCCGCCCTTCAATCCAGATTCCCGCCCTTCAATCCAGATTCCCGCCCTTCAATCCAGATTCCCGCCCTTCAATCCAGATTCCCGCCCTTCAATCCAGATTCCCGGCCTTCAATCCAGATTCCCGCCCTTCAATCCAGATTCTCGCCCTTCAATCCAGAGTCCCGCCCTTCAATCCAGAGTCCCGCCCTTCAATCCAGAGTCCCGCCCTTCAATCCAGAGTCCCGCCCTTCAATCCAGAGTCCCGCCCTTCAATCCAGAGTCTTGCCCTTTAATCCAGATTCCCGCCCTTCAATCCAGATTCCCCACCCCTTCAATCCACATAACCCCCTTCAATCCAGATGTCTCGCCCTTCAATCCAGAGTCCCGCTCTTCAATCCAGAGTCCCGCCCTTCAATCCAGAGTCCCGCCCTTCAATCCAGAGTCCCGCCCTTCAATCCAGAGTCCCGCCCTTCAATCCAGAGTCCCGCCCTTCAATCCAGATTTCCACCCTTCAATCATGATTCCCGCACTTCAATCATGATTCCCACCCTTCAATCATGATTCCCACCCTACAATCATGATTCCCGCCCTTCAATCATGATTCCTGCCCTTCAATCATGATTCCCACCCTTCAATCATGATTCCCACCCTTCAATCATGATTCCCACCCTTCAATCATGATTCCCACCCTTCAATCCAGATTCCCACCCTTCAATCCAGAGTCCCGCCCTTCAATCATGATTTCCACCCTTCAATCATGATTACCGCCCTTCAATCATGATTCCCACCCTTCAATCATGATTCCCACCCTTCAATCATGATTCCCACCCTACAATCATGATTCCCACCCTAAAATCACGATTCCCACCCTATTTAACGGAGTTTTATATAGCGCAAACTTGACCCGAAGGTATCAGGTATCAGATCGCTTTACACAAGCACCAGTTGTGTTACATGAGGACACATTCATTTTTGTTAGGCACGGGGAGATTACGTGATTTGCTCAGAATCACAGGATGTTGAGCGTCCTTGCCGAGACTCGAGCCCGGTTCCCCAGATTTGAAGTCAACCGCTCTAGCTGTTAGGCCACATCCTCTCCCCTCACCTTTCAATCACGATTTCTCCCCTTTAACAATGATTCCTCCTATTCTATCAGTATTCCTGCTCTTTGACTAAGAATCTTGTCCTTTAAACAGGGTTGCTCTCATCAGCAGGATACATTGTGATTTTCACCCATCAATGAGGATTCCTGCTGACTTAACAAGCATTGCTGCCTTCCAATCAATCAGAATCAATGATTCCCCTTGTTTCACCACAACTCCTTCTCTTTGACCAGGATTCCTGCCCTTGGCCAAGATCATTCCCATTCAGCCATACAGCTGCCCTTCAATAATGATGCGCCTCCTTCACCCAGGATTCCTGACTTTTGGTTAGTATCGCCCCAATTCAGGTTATCTCCCAATCAGACAGTATTCCAGTCCATTGATTACATTCGCTTTCACCAGGGCCCCACCCCTTAACAGTTAAGCTCCACGTGCAAACACACACCCTGACCATTTGACCTAGATCTCTAGACGTCCAACCGGCGTCCATGCCTAGGTTCCCGCTCCTTTTTAACAAAATCCTTCCCCTTTCAAGCAAAACCCTCCCCTTTTTTGAAAGGTGCTCTTCCTTTAGCTGAGAGATTTCTCCCAGTAAACTGTGTTTATCTTGTCCAAAACAAAAAATGATTATGAAGTCCCCTACAACATGATTAAATACCCCCAAAACTCTCTGTTTCTGGTTCTTTAGCCAAAGCTTTCTTCGGAAGCCTGTGAGCCATAGAAGATCAACTAAATTTACTCCAACAAAAGTTTGTTATCACCGTCCAAACAGTGAAAACTTGTGGATGAAACACAAGACACAAAAATACAGAGATACAGCAAGAACCCACATGCAAAGTGTGTAAGTTACTGTCTCAGGCTTAGAGAAGGCAAAAAACAATAATAAATAGAGTAGATTCTGAAATTAGACATAAAATGAGAGTTGTCCTACTTCCTATGACGATAATGTCTTCTAAAAGATTCAGTAACTGGAGTAGTAAAAATTACAAAGCTGGCTAGGTAGCTCTATAATATGATGTCCCTTTCTTATCAGTTGTAAAACACAGCTAACAGTTCTTTTCTTCCTGCAAGAACCTGAATACTTTGAAATCCAAGATTCTGTGTGGTGCTTGCCTGGCAGTACAGTCAAACAGGTGACCCCACGGGATAACATATTTACATCCAGATTGTTTCCTGGTCCAGTGATTATAAGGGACACAATTGTGAAACCCCGATTAGCCGCAGCAGTTGTGAGTAGCCCACCGATTGGGCCAGCAAAGACTTGGAGTAGCCAACAGATGGAAGCTCAGATCAGGAAAAAAGTACATTGTCTAAGAAGTGAATCTTACAATGTGTCTGACAACTGTCGTGACCTGACAGATAAGGACTGGAGGACACTGGGACCCTGTGGGTCATGAGGGAGGTGACCAGGTCACCGGACACCACATCCAGTTAGGGGACAGGAAGATCATCAGACTGACCAGGACGGATACGGAGACAGGCGTGCATGTAACCAGCTACAAGATAATGTAATAAATGAAGCATTGTATAACCAACCTGTGTCCTGCGTTTGATGTGCTGCCCGGCGCCCACTACAAGGACACGACAACAACCACCACTTGGCAGCAGTAAGCTCTTTACAACTCCAGGTAGACCTCAGCAACCATCATTTTCTGTCTATCTATTGGTGACGTATGAGGAGGGTGCAGTGAATAATGTGGCACCCAAATTAAACATGGTAGACCTAACTTGGCTACCTACAACAGGTTGGAGTTTGATGAACCCTACTGCCCTCTGTCAGCAGAACTCGGGCTTGTCCAAGACCCTAACGTACATCTTTAACCTCTTAAGTGCTTCGAACGTTCGGCGGTCGACGGCACCACTACCTCAGGAGTGCTGCCGTCGGCCATTGAACGTTCAAACCTCATAGCTGCAATGGAACGTCCAGCACTGGAGCTGGACGTTCCATAGCCGTTATGAGGTTAGTAGAGAGCATGGGTACTCCAAACATTTTCTAAAAATGTAATCAGTGGTGTGACCGATGGCCGCATTGATACCAGCATGGTGGCGGTCAGGGGCATGGGAGATGTAAGGTAGGCATAGGGGAAGCAACGCATACACATCTAGTGGTTGAATTGCACCTGGGATCAATCCCAGCTTCCGCACTTGACCAAACTGTATAATCCTGGGCAATTTTTTTATTTCACTTTGTGTATTGGCATTGTTGTCAGGGGGTGTGGGGCATGAATGTTTCTAAATTCATGTTAGAAAACTGTCCCTTAAAAAAAACTGCAATACACGTTTATAATCTGATGCACTAAGGTGAAACGCGTCTGCAGGTTAATAGTCCACATTTGAGTATCACAGGGTGAGAGTAATTAAGAAACCAGAAAATCAGAAAACAGGGGAGATATCGTGAGTGAGTAAGGAAACCCAAACACGTCATTTTCCCTACATTAACATGCACACTCCTGACAGCGCAATGACATGTTCCAGTTCGGCAGCGCACGCTTCTTTCCCTGCGTGGCATCTCTGAAGGCCTCCAGCGGCCTAGTTTCGGATTCAAGCACAGGAAATACAGCGTTCAGCGAAGACAGAGGCGTCTGAGAGACAATCAACGCCAATTTACTGTAATAGGTAAAACACATACCACACATCAGAGTGACTAAAGTCACAACAGAGAGTGACAAACAACTGCCCACGCACTCTCGACTCTCGGAGGGAGTGAGAGTGTTTCTCACTGACAGCCCTGGAGCCAGAGGGGAGGAGGGAGGGCCTGGTGAGAGGCTGGTGGGGCAGGGGTCGCAGGTCGGATACAGACACAGGCCTGTTGCCACCCTAGGCCACCTGATATTTTACCGCCCTCCCCCACCCGAGCAATGGGGCACAGGAGGCATATGTGGATAGCCAATCCCCCCTGATGGTGGTGCAGGTAGCAGCCATCTTGTCCTAGTCTTTGACCTGCACTGGAACTCACGACTTACATTCCTCGAGTGGCTGCACTCTATTTCAGGTGAGGTCTGACTCATGTAGCGGGTAAAGTGCTCCCGGTGAGGTCTGACCCATGAAGGGGGCACAGTACACCAAGTGAGGTCTGACCCATGAATGATGTAAAAGGTGACGTCATCAGCAGTGTATTGCGGGGGCGCGAATTATAGTTAGCTGAACTAACTATAAAGCCGGAATTTCTATGGTTTTGTACGAGTGAAATGTCCAACTAACTATAACGTTTCTGAAACCTATGGTTTTTTTCACTAAATTTCTATGGTTTTTTAAATGCTAATTTCTAACTATAACATGCTTGAAATCTATGTTTTTTTTCAGTGAATTTCAAAGGTTTTTAAATGAAAATGTTTAAGTCTAATGTACCTCAATCCTGTTTTTTAAAATTATATATATATATATATATATATATATATATATATATATATATATATATATATCCTGAACTCCGTTCGACCACCAGCTCGCGCAGCTCGCACAGCCAACAAGCAGACTCCGGACACGGACCTCGAGGTACTTCACAAAGTTTTATTTAGCAGAAAGAGTCACCGACGTTTCGGCTCAACGGAGCCTTGATCACATGACATATATATATATATTTAAATTGTGAATAACTTTTAGTTAGGAAAACTATATTCATTCTTTTTTTAAATATATATTATACAGAAGTCATACACCCTTTGCGCACCCTACACGATGGATGCGCGCATTCCGGTAGCCATTCTGATAAGTCGCACTGGGTTCGCGACTTCGGCGTAATTTGTAAAGTATGAAATATCTTTATATTAATTATAAATCAAAGTTTTCCTTTAAGTGTTTGTCGAAATTTATTAATACAAGTATTTTAAAAGTATTATTTTCAATATAATTTCGACGAAAGTAAAGTTACGAAATATGCGGTGTAGCCTCTTAATGTGCGTGACATCTCCCCGCACATATTTCCGGAGTCGCAACGTGATCGCGCTGAGATTGTGCCGAAGTCGCGACTTTGGCGTATTTTTTAAAGTTGAAAAAATGACTATAGAAAGTTTGAATATGATAGTAGACTGAACAGTTTTGTTTTGTTAACATACTTATTAAAAGTTTATAGAAATTTGTATTTATAGTGTATAATGATATATATGATTTTCGTGGGTGCGCAAAGGGTGCGCGACGAGTGCGCACACCTTACGCGACTTCATGTCAGCAAAAGAAAAAAGGAATCTGATTGGGTGAAATCAATTTCATTGTGAAAGAGGGAGGATCCATCCTTCTGATATTTCCCTTACTTTTTGTCCTTGATAGCAAGAAGAACTCTTTTTTGCTTTTCTTTATATTGATATACCTTTTTTGTGTGTGTGTGTTTTTTTTTTAATACAACTATGGCTTCTAGTTTTGCCGTAGTTGATCCACTTGCAGTAGAGGAGGAAGAACAGATGGTGCAGCAGCAGAGGAAAAGCATTGTTTGGCCTTTTTTTAGTGTACAAGAGGGAGAAAAAAAGGTGAATGCAAGAAAAGTAACTTGCATTATCTGTGAGAGAATGCTGTCCAGAAGCTCTGATGAAAAGTACTCTTGCGGTATGAGTAGTATGAAAAAGCATATGGAGACCATCCACCCTGTACACCTAGCAAGAGAGGAAAGAAAGAGACAGTTGAATGCTGCTGCTGAAGAAGACCCCAGTACACCATCAACTTCTGCACCTGTAAACATGTCCTGCAGCCATTTATCTCTACAATAGAAGGATAGCCGTGTGAGTCAACTCTGCTGAATCCAGTGGTGCTGGAATAGGTCTGGGAAGGGGGGGGTGCTTGCATCTGTGTTACGTCGCTCCAGCAGTCGGGAGTTTGAAAAAGTCAAACATGACACAAAGGAGCAGTGTGGCAAATGAGCCATGCAAGTCAGCAGGAGAGTGGTAGGGTGTGGTATGTAGCCGGTGGTGCGTGCAGAGCGCACTGTTGCAAATACATTACTAAAATATGGTGCAATAGCAGATTCATTTACAGACAGCACATCTTCCACGGACATGCCACTAACTGTGCTCGGACATGTAGTGTTACTGATAAAACTATACAATGCTCAAATAATGTATGAAAGTGGGATTTCAGCGAATATTTATCCTTTGGGCATCACCAAGTACAGTGTCTTGATTTGTGTTGATCCTATTAAAATCTCAGTTTCGGTCAGTCTTCAAAGTTTGTTTGTGCTTTCCTAACTGGTTATATATTTTGAACAATTTCTATAGTTCGTTTTGTTGTGTTAGAGAAAAAATAAAGATCCTGCTGTCTTTCCTTTCACACTGAGCACAATTGTCACATAGTTCAAGTGACAAAACCTTCTCAATCTGCAGTCAAGGAAAGGAAACACCAATTTCCATGTTAAAATAATAAGCAGCAATTTGACAGACGACATAGCTTGACATTTGACACCCATGACAAGACATAAACAACATTTAAAAACTTCCATATGGCTCATTCGCGTTCTGACCTCCAAAATTAATTTTTTTGGGGTGTGCTGCAGCACCCCCCGCACCCTGACTTTCCACATGCCAGAATATGGCAATATGGCAACCAGCCAGAGGGGAATCACCATGGGTGAAGCCTCCTCAGGGTAGGGGCTCTTCCTGGCTGCAGACACAGCCAGATTTAGAGATCCGTGGGAGGAAGGCGTCTGTGTCACGGATTCACCCTCTCTGACAATTCTGCTGCGAAAGAGCAAATAAAAAAAAAAACAACAACAAATAAATGTGGGTATTTTATATTTAGTGGGAAGCGCAGACACCAATTTGTATATTTAGAGGGCGGTGACGCAGCCTTAATACCTTCCGTGCTCATGATAAGCTCAGCTCGTCATGAGGCACAGTGGCGCTGTGCTCATGACGAGCTGAGCTCGTCATGACCCGAGCCGCGCTCACATGCGGGGATAATTTCCCCGCTGTGCTGAACGTTCCACGAAAACGGGCATGGTCATGATGAGCTCAGCTCGTCATGAGCACAGCGCCACCGTGGAGCGTGACGAGCCCAGCTCGTCACAAGCACCGCGGCGCTGCGCGCGGCCCCGTCCTCCCCCCAGCACCGTGGTGGAATTAGCCCAGCGGCTAAGGGGTTAAGTGTCATCAGTGTGCGTCATTCTGTGAGGAGTCACCCCCCTGGTTTACAGCTCGCAATAGTGAACATCAGGCAAAGGTGGGGGTCCAACAGTCTAAAACGTCAAGTTTGGAAAAAAGAGCAGGGTGTCTCAAATGATCAAAGGATACATTCACGGCCTGAGTGGAGCGAAAAAGGAGAGCCTGGCAGCCCGGACCACAATCCTTCCATTCTGATTGGCTGAAGAACCCAGGAGCCCATCACGCCGGGCCACCAAGACAAAAAATGGAAGTACTTACCGTTTGACACCTGTTGCACCCCAAATCAGCACGACGGTCAAGGGTGAGAACCTGCAGCCAGGGTCGGATTGGAATCACAATTCGGCCCAAGTATGCCCAAAAAATGTGTCCCACATTCCTGGATCACGCCAGTTCATGAAACACCATTTGGCTAGTCTCATCGGGCTAATTTTTAGAGAATGTTTGATAAATTATGGGGCATATTTACGAGTTCTGGCGCATCTCTGCATATCAGAAGAGATACGTCAAAACTACCCTTGCATCACGGCAGATGCGCCGCATTTACAATGCGGTGTGCCGTAGCACAAGGGTAGGCAGATGCGTGACGCATCTCGTGACGTAAGGGCGGCGCATCGCTGGAGTCGAGTCGCAAGCGCGACGAAACTCCTGCAATGCTCAGGGCCGCCCAATACTGAACATGCTGCTTCAGTCCTTATGCCTCCTTGAAGCAGGTGTAAGGAATTGACGTAGCAGCGTCGCGGAAGTGCTTGCGTGAAATCTTGTAGATTTCATGCAGGCACTTTTGCGAGGCGCACAGGCGCCGGAACGCCCACCCTGCGTGGGAACGCCCCCATTGTGGCACTGGGCTTTATAACGTGACGCATCTCCCTAGATGCGTCACGTTGTAAATGCCTCACAGGGATGCGCCACGTTTATGCCGCTGTTGCATCACGCAAGGCGGCGTAAACGTGGCGCATGGGGCTTGTAAATCTGCCCCTATGTATTTTGTAGCTCATAGAGCCAGAAACATTGGTGAAAACTAGAAGCACTATATTTTGACTGGGCGGGCGAAGTGCTCAAAGGCCACAACTCCTGATATGGCTATGTTTGCCACCTGGCTGTTCTTTTTAACCAGCATTACCAGTATTTTAATGCCCTTGCCAGTACGAAAATGAAGAAAATCACCTAAAGCTGGTATTTTCTCACCCGATGGATATGTAATTTAAAAGTCTGAACAGTAAACGTAACCTGAAAGCAGTTTAAAATGTGTTCTAAAGCTACTTAAATGATCCGTGACTGATTGTTAAAACTAAGCAAAGGAAGAAAAGCCATGTTAAGAAGGAATACAGACTTTTTTTATTATTGAATAAAGAATCCGCTCTAAATGAAGTTCCAGCCTTTGCAGATTCTTAAAAAATGAGCAAACAGAAAGTTATGTTTTTTAATTGTAGTTTTAATATAGTGTAAACTCGGCCAAAGGGCGCAATTATATGAACACCGGTTACATTGCAGAAGATCAAATTCATTTTTATTTTAGGCCTTTGCACAATTAAGTCATTTGCCCAGGATCACAGGATGTTGCGGTGAGGCTGGGACTCGAACCTATTTCCATAGTCCCACATTCGGCAGCTCTGACCCTAACATTACATTATCTTAATTTTTCGCTCTGTGTAAGGTTCTTCACAGCAAGGTTTATGCAAACATACCCCCCCCCAGTGCCCTCTCCACCACAAAGGCCTGAAAGACACTGTAGCCCAGGTGCACAGGCCCTCAGCAAGGCCATTCACTTACTCTCCCCAGCCCTTCCAATTGTGGCCTCAGGGTGATGGCCTGGCAGGGGAGGGGTGAACAAAAGCAGGGAAGCCGAGGTGATGATGGCCCACAGCAGGGGAGTGGGACATTGCTTCTGGGCATCTGTGCTGGACCCACGGGAGGCCAGGATAAAGTCTGCAGCGGACAGAACAATACTGGCCTAGCGATGCTGCTGAAAGCATCCCCCTCAGAGCCTCCTTGCAGTGGCCTGGTGGGGAAGGCCACTGTGGGCTGTTTGACAAAAACCGGCTTACTGGTGATCCTTAGGCACTGCCCATCGGCCAATGCCCGACTGCCCTCGTTACCAATCCGATGCTGCCTGCAGCAATAGCTTCTCCGGAAGGTTCTACCATCACTCCATCGCACCCACAGTGATGCCATCCATGGTGTTGGCAAGAGTAGTGAACAACACCACAATAAACATTGGGCACCCCAAAAAGCTGACTGGAGCAATGCAGCGTCTATAGAACTATGCAGATAGGCAACTCGCTGATTACCCGCAGAAGAGAGAACAGGTTCAATGTTCTAAGCTTCATGCACAAAGCGTATGGACCAAGAAGTCTAGGTTATATCAAAAACAGGCACAGCCTACCAGCCACCAAGCAGTCTCTGGTCAGTTGCATCTCGCTGGATCAGCCATTATACTGCCAGGAGACTGAAACCTGATGGATCACTGGGAGTCTAGGGAATGACCTTGACTTGACCTTGAGGACACAACCTATCAGGAAACTGCTAAAAACAAAAGTACCCAGACTAGCCTTGATTAGATTTCAGAAGTGGTGGCAGCAAGTGAGAAATAGCACAAAGGGCTCCTCCATCACAGGAGGTTGCTCTCAGGATCCACCAGGCATCTGAATTCAGATTGTCAATAGTGCTCTACAGCAGCCATGAGACGAAATGCAGCGCTTCACGAAATACCTAAATAAATATAAAAATTAAGAAAGAGAGCAGTCTATAGCACAGAACAGCATGTTGAATCCACATTAGGGGGCATGGCCGTGGGCCAATAAGCCGGGAGTGCTTTAACATGATCCTCCTGAAAATGGAGGAGCCTCAGAGCCGCCCCAGTGCAGGATCCTCCTATGGGAAGCCTGTTACGGGAGGGGCATCCTCCCCTCTTGACTAAGTGTTCCACAGCAGCAATACACTATTTCTGTTATTCAACTTAGGCTCGCCATTTCCATCCAACAAGCACGTAGGGGCAGATTTACCAGTCCCGCACGCCACATTTGCGCCGCCGCGGCGTCACTTTTGTGACGCAGAGTCGGAGCAAAGCCAGCGCCATGCTGCAGAGTATTTACAACGTGACGCATCTGGGAGATGCTTCACGTTGTAAAGCCCCGACCACATGTGGGCATTCTGGCACAGGGGGTTCATTCAAGAGCAGGAACGCCTCCTAAAAGTGGCTGAGTGAAATCTACAAGATTGACGCAGGATGTTAGGTATAGGGGCACTCGGAGCCTTGCTGGAGCTGCGTCGCGCTTGCGACGCAACTCCAGCTGCGTTGTAACAATGTAATGACAGGTAATGTTTTCATGCATCCAACTAAAGGCCACAATATTGATCTACAATACTCTGGGACATGTGATTCTACCAATGTTATTTAATCAATCAACTGCCCTTGCGGCAAGATTTACACGGGACAGACAGAACGCAAAATCAAAGTGAGAATATCAGAGCACAAAAGCAACATACGAACTATGAACAACAAATCCACCATAGCCATGCATTGGCTGGAAGCTCACCATCAAATAGCGCAATTGAGATTTACAATACTTGAGATACTCCCACACAGCTGCGCTATGGATCCTGCTAAACAACGCCTTAAATCTGAATTCTTTTGGATCAAAAAATTAAATTCCCTACAGCCTGTAGGGATGAATGATCGGATCGAATTTTCTTGTTTCCTATGATGTACCTTGCGCTCCGAGAAATGTTTACAGCTTAGGTTTTTAACTATTCTCAACCCAGCAGACACACTATCGGACTCTTTGAACAACTCTTTGAATGTAACTATATGAGCACCTATGAGTAATCATTATTAGTCATACTATCTGATGCATGTATATTTTGAATTAATGTAGTTACAATTTTTTCATTTTTAATCACTTTCATGGTATACACACAGTATATATATGTTGGTCTATTAATAATTTTTCCTGCACTAGATGGTTCATTTTTGTAGCAATGGTATGACATTTCAATCACATATCAGATCGTTTTCATTATTTGTAATATACACTAGCTTTCTAGTGATTGGAATCTTGATATCTTTTCAACAAACTTTATTATCCCCATTGAGCGACTACACGTGATATCACGTGATCGGAACTTCCTCCAATCACAATGCGCCTTTCAGGTTCGTGTAGAACACCGTATTGTACTCTTTTCGAACGAGAACGATTTTCTCCAGTATGGATCTTCTATACTCCATTCTGCTCCTGAAGGGTTTATTCATTGATATATATTCATTCTACACCCATAATTAGTTCACAATGTTCCGACACACGAAGCCCGTCATCGTAACACGTGACACGCCACACTATTCTAAAAGAAGCACCGCGATTGGCCGAACCAGCCGTTACGGATTCTGAAACCACTGCGCGTCCTAGCAGTTCTCTACGCCTGCATTTTGCATTTTTACCATTAATTTCCTGATAAACTCGTTGATACTTAGTTAAGGAATTTCCCTTCGATTTTGAGCGCAACAGTATGTCCCCCGTCGCTATTATCAGACCTATCAGCGTTTAATGCTCACATAGATTAATCGCACCACGCAATCCAATATGCATTTGATTGTATATAGCGATTGTCGCAACCACTCTGTAAACACACAGATTGTTCCATCAGTCTACTCTGCTCTACATGAACACTTTATTCATTTATTCCAGGAATACACACTCAGTTTATTGGCTAAACATCCTGAGCTTGTACTATATATGTTGTTGCATTATCCTTTATCCTTAGATTATATGTGGGTATTATTTTGCATAAAATGACTAAATTAATGAAACATAGAAAACATAGGGAATGTATAGGTTTTGAATTAAAATGTTTGCGAGTTATCATGTTATGTGCTGAATACTAAGGTCCTGTATGTTTCTTTTTGACAGACCCCTGATGAAGGGTTAGCTTGATAACCCGAAATGCATTGGGTATAATGAAACGCAATTGATAATTCATGACTAAAATGAATTTTGGAATAATGTTTGAAAACGTATGAATTTGATGAATACTAAATATTCGAATAAAGAAACAATGTCATCAACAACAATTGTTTGATTGGAATCAAAGAATATATTTTCAAGTAAGCTTAAGAAACATTTCTGTTTCATGTCAAAGGAGCGCGCCCTTTTGTGATAACATTATCACACCATTCATCAGCATCTGGGAGATGCGTCACGTTGTAAAGCCCTGCGCCACATGTGGGCATTCCGGCGTCAGGGGGGGGGGGGTCATTCAAGAGCATGAAGCCTCCTAAAAGTGGCTGAGTGAAATCTACAAGATTGACGCAGCATGTTAGGGATAGGGGCACTCGGAGCCTTGCTGGAGCTGCGTCGCGCTTGCGACGTGACTCCAGCTGCGTCACCTTTACGGCAGCAGATGCGTCACGCATCTGACTATTCTTGCCCCATGGTGCACTGCATTGTAAATGCGGCACATCCATGGTGGCGCAAGAGGTGTTTGCCGTGACGCACAATAACTGGCGCATCCCTGCTGATATTGCAGGGATGCGCCAGTTATTGTAAATCTACCCCTTAGTACTGACCCACATACAAGGATAACCCTAAAAAGTTGCATTGATCTCCTCCACTACGGCATGTCAGTGTGGATCGGCGGCACAGGTATTTTCCCGGCGGGCTGCAGGCCAGAGGCTGCTTTCCAGAGCAGGGTGGACAGTCATGGCCCCATGCCCCCATTCTTGTCAACGCATCTTGCAGTATTGGGCTGGTAGATATAGGTTTCACTTCCTCACTCTAGGACGTCGGGACAGCGTGACCGGGCCCCAAACACAGCCCTCTTTACTGTCTCAGAGTTTGTATCCTGCTGATTCTCACGCCAGGTTTCCATAACATTGATATTATTACATAAAGTCTTCCTTCAAAGAACTCTTGAAACCAAAGGATGACCCCACATCTGGGCAGTGAAACACCACAATGAGACAGGAGCAGAGGGGCTTGTGTGGAAAAGCAGGTGATTTGGTGTATGGCAAAGTTTTCTAAAGGCAGACGGGGTCGGGACAGACGGAGTTAATCCCAGGTCTCTGCACATCAATCAATGGAAGAGGTGTGGCGCAGCGGCCAGGGCGACTGACCCCGGACGCTGGGGATCACGGTTCGATCCCCGGTACCGGCGGCAGGGGTCTTCCCAGCACCATGTGACTCTGGGCAATAGCTTGCTTAATCTTCCCACTGGCTCCCAGCACCCGGAAACCTACGGGTAGCTGTGCGCTTTACAAATACAGGATTATTATTATTAATGTCAAAATATCTAAAATTCATCATTCATTTTGGGGTGGGTTGAACCTGTTAAATCCACAGATCAGTGGATTAAAAAAACATAATTGCAAAAATTGCAATATAAAAAAAATCCGACTGACAGCAAATACATACCGAATTACTGAGGACTAGGCTATAATACCTAATTTATTAAAGGCTTCAAATATGAAATAAATCACATATACTTCTAAATGTCCATAATATTATAATTAACTTTGTTAGTAAAAAAATGTTTTTTAAAAAGGACACAAGCAACAAAATGTGTAAGTGGTCAGGAATGAAGGCTGTCGCCGACTGGAAGAGGGACAGCCGACTGAAGCTGAACTTGGACAAGACAGGGGACCTCATCTTTGGCTCCACCCCATCAGCCTTGGACGACTCCTGGTGGCCAACGGCACTAGGAGCACCCCCAACACCCACCAACAACGCACAAAACTTAGCACAAAACCTAGGGGTCAACATCGACCCCACACTCTCCATGAAAAAGCAGGTCAACGCCGTCACCTCCTCCTGCTTCAACTCCCTCCGCATGCTTCGCAGGATCTTCAAGTGGATCCCCACTGAAACTAGAAGGACGGTCACCCAAGCCCTCGTCAGCAATAGACTGGACTACGGCAACACACTCTACACAGGAGCCCCAGCCAAACTCCTGTCACGACTCCAACGCATCCAGAACGCCTCCGCACAACTGATCGTCAATGTCCCCCGCCGCAGCCACATCATACCCCACCTGAGAGACCTGCACTGGCTCCCCATCAACAAGAGGATAACCTTCAATCTCCTCACCCATGCACACAAGGTACTCCAAAACACGGACAAGTGTACCTCAACAGCCGACTCAGCCTCTACACCCCCACCCGCCAGCTCTGCTCCGCAGGCCGCGCCCTCGCCACCGTCCCCTGCTTCCGAAGGGTGACCACCGGCGGCAGATCATTCTCCCACCTACAACACACTGAAGACCTTCTAACCTTCAGGAGACTCCGCAAGACCTGGCTCTTCGAACAGTAGCAGTTTCCCCCCCAGGGCCTTGAGACCCTCAAGGGTATGTAGTGCGCTTTACAAATGCTATGATTGAGTGGTTCATTTGGCCTTTGGTAAATCACTTGAGAGGAAAGAGTCTGGCCACGCTGGTGTCAAAGGCAGCCTAGCTCACTGTCATGAGTGAATTGCACTGATAGTCCACAGCCAAGGTGGAGGCCATGGATATCCCACATCCACTGAAAGGCCTTGGATAGTCCACAGCCACTGAGAGGCCATGGGTAGTCCACAGCCACTGTGAGACCATGGATTGCCCACAGCCACTGTGAGACCATGGATAGCCCACAGCCACTGAGAGGCAATGGATAGCCCACAGCCACTGAGAGGCCACAGCCACTGAAAGGTCATGGAATGCCCACAGCCACTGAAAGGCAATGGATAGCCCACAGCCACTGAGAGGCCATGGATAGTCCACAGCCACTGAGAGGCCATGGATAGTCCACAGCAACTTAAAGGCCATGGATAGTCCACAGCAAGGGGGAGTCCATGGATAGTCCACAGCCAAGGGGGAGTCCATGGATAGTCCACAGCCAAGGGGGAGGCCATGGATTGCCCACAGCCACAGAGAGTCCATGGATTGCCCACAGCCACTGAAAGGCCATGGATAATCCACAGTCAAGGGGGAGGCCATGGATTGCCCACACCCACTGAAAGGCCATTGATAGCCCACATCCACTGTGAGACCATGGATAGTCCACAGCCACTGAAAGGACATGAATTGCTCACAGCCACTGAGAAGCCATGGATAGTCCACTGCCACTGAGAGGCCATGGATAGTCCACAGCCACTGAAAGGCCATGGATAATCCACAGCCACTGAGAGGCCATGGATAGTCCACAGCCACTGAAAGGCCATGGATAGTCCACAGCCACTGAGAGGCCATGGATAGCCCACAGCCACTGAGAGGCCATGGAAAGTCCACAGCCACTGAGAGGCCATGGATAGCCCACATCCACTGAGAGGCCATGGATAGCCCACAGCCACTGAGAGGCCATGGATAGCCCACAGCCACTGAGAGGCCATGGATAGTCCACAGCCACTGAGAGGCCATGGATAGTCCACAGCCACTGCAAGGCCAGGGCTAGTCCACAGCCACTGAAAGGCCACGGATAGTCCACAGACACTGAGAGGCCACAGCCACTGAAAGGTCATGGATGGTCCACAGCCACTGAAAAGCCATGGATAGTCCACAGCCACTGAGAGGTCATGGATAGTCCACAGCCACTGCAAGGCCAGGGCTAGCCCACAGCCACTGAAAGGCCATGGATAGTCCACAGCCACTGAGAAGCCATGAATAGTCCACAGCCACTGAGAGGCCATGGATAGCCCACATCCACTGAGAGGCCATGGATAGTCCACAGCCACTGAGAGGCCATGGATAGCCCACAGCCACTGAGAGGCCATGGGTAGTCCACAGCCACTGAGAGGCCACTGAGAGGCCATGGATAGTCCACAGCCACTGAGAAGCCATGGATAGTCCACAGCCACTGAGAGGCCATGGGTAGTCCACAGCCACTGAGAGGCCATGGATAGCCCACAGCCACTGAGAGGCCATGGGTAGTCCACAGCCACTGAGAGGCCACTGAGAGGCCATGGATAGTCCACAGCCACTGAGAGGCCAGTATACCGTGACAGTGTCAGTCAGCATCTGCTTGAGTCCGGATGTGACTGACTGTCCAGGATCTGCTGTATCTGTAGGTAGCACTAAGAGACATGGCTGGACATCTGCGGCCCTCCTGTAGGCCAGTCCTCCTCTACCAGAGCAAGACTGAAAGGCCACTGAGCACAATCTGAAGGTGTGTCAGCAGGCCAGTGGCTCTTAAGAGGCCAGAGCATTAGAGGAGCCACAATCAGGTTCAGACTGACAGCCCAGGCCTATCGAGGTTTTACCGGAACTAGTTGGCCAGTCCATTTCTACCACCAGAGAGTGACTGGCTGCCCCAGCCCTACTGACACACCAGACAAGCGTATCACCCTGTGTGTTTTCAAAGCAGGCCAGCCCACATTTTAAGAGTGGGCGATTCTGAGGGTCTGCTTTTTAAGAAACAATAGAAATGCACAGTTTTTTCATAAAAGATGTTTCCGTAAGCAGTAAATAATGATTTGCCATAATTTAATATCACCTCATTTTCAGCCAAAATGTGGTATTTACACCATGACAGAGATGGGGAATAAATAAACCTACAATGCTGCTTAAATTGTGCTTGAGGTGACCTCTCAGCAGCATACATTAAGTTTGTGATTGGTTGGCCGCGCACTACAATTTCTTGATAATTGTTCTTACAGACATAAAGTAATATTTTCCTACAGCTGAGATTTATATACTGTCAATGAATCAAATGTAAAATATATACTTTTCTGCCTCCATATACACTCAATGAAAATATCTGAATGTTTTGTTTGTTTAATTCTGCAGTCCTGGAGCCATTGCGAGACGTGTAATATTGGTTATTAAGACAGACTAACTGGACTCTTCAGTTCACCATCGGTTTGATAAGTGAATATTAAAAGGTGCAGTCCTGCAAGTAGCAGATGATGTTTACTCAAAGTAAATGCTGCAGGAGAAACATCCCAGCCATGCTTCGGGCTGTCCTCGGTTCCCAGTAACCACAACCCTCCATCCTAAAACATTCTCTTCCCGGCATGAACCCACTGGAATGCGGCATCCTTACATTCCACTATAAGTACCCAGCACCGCACACCTCCCTCTCATACAAACAACAGCCACCCGTCCATCATTAACTTAAACAGGTTAAACAGCTCAAATGAAATCTAAGCAATCACCATGCTCTAACAGTGTAACACTTGAATCACAGCTACATGTAACTTCTAATGTACGAAACATACAATATGTTGGGATACCAGGCTTCGGTGCTACAATACCCAACACTGAGCAGTATGACTCATGAACTATATGCACAGAACCCTTTTCACCATTTCCTCCAATAATCTTCGAAATATTTGGGGCCTTTACAATTTTTTGCCCCTTCTCGCCTTTGATTGCCACGCTGGGTCAGAAAATGCAAGGACGTTTCACGTTTGCAGTGAAGGGCTTTTGGCTGGTGTTTTCCGGCGCTGTTGTTTCTCTGCTCACTGACAGGTAAAAAGTAGGCCTGGGTGGTAAATTCCGTTCCGCTCGCGGAATTTGGGTACTTTCGCGTTCCGCGGAGAACACGAAATTGCCCAAAATTCTGCATTCCGCAACTTCGCGAAATTTTTGCTTGTTCGCGTTCTCAAAATGCGTGTTGGCAAGATATTTCCCCCCGAGCAGGCAAACAGCAATTGCGAACAGGAACAGGAAAAAAACATCGCGAAAAAGCAATTCTGCATGTTCGCGGAATTTCTTCGTGTTCGCAGAGATTTTGTACCGTTTCGCAGAGATTTGAGTAACGCGATTACGCAAATTCCGCCCACCCCTAGTGAAAAGTGACATATCAGAACCTGCTTTAGCGCTGGTGGCACCCTGTGCAACAATGTTTGTTGGCGCCCCCGTCAATGACCACCTCCACTACGGATGCTCTCACTAGCACCCTTTAACCACACTCTCTCAGATGTATTTATTTTTATTTTGACGGTTTTGTATAGCACGACCAAGACCCTTGGGGGTATCAGCGCGCTTTACAAGGCAAATATAGGTGAATGGCATATTGATATAAATATATATATACAGACTTCTGTGACAACAGTTTTGGTAACTATTAGAAATGAGCACATATCTACAAGAGAGTACAAGAAAAGTTCAAGTAACTTTGGACATGAGTATTGATTTCACTTCTTTTTTGAAAAAGGCAGCGGATGGGTTAAGACTCGTTTCTGGGGTAAGGCGCTCCAAATCCTGGGAGCTATTTCTGAGAAGGCACGATTGTATGTTTTCTTCTTGGAGAAATGTTGAGGTTTCAGTAGAAGATTATCAGAGCTCCTGGTAGCTCTGTTACCACCCGACAGCACTAGTTTCTCAGCTAGGTATCTCAGGGTTTTGTGATGTAATGCCTTATGTGTCATACAGGCGATTTTTAAATGGATTCTAGCCTCAAAAGGTAACCAGTTGAGGGCATGAAGGTCAGGGGAGATGTGGCAGTTACTTTTGGTGCCAGTGATGAGTCTGGCGGCTGTATTGATTGAGGCTCTTAGTGGATCGGTCGTCGATTAGGGAAGGCCGCTGTGAGCGACACTCCCATAGTCAACTCTGGGAATTACTAGAGTTTGAACTGCCTGTTTAAAGTCGTTTACGGGTATGAAGGGTTTCAATTTCTCAGAACGTTCATCTGAAAATGTGCTCCTTTGGTTGCAGCCCTGATGTGCTCCTGCATATTTAGCTGATTATCCAGAGTTATTCCTAGGGATTTAGCGGAATCGATAATGAGAGGTTGAGTTAGTAATTTAGCACCACTCATACCAGTGTAGGGTGTCCGAGCCCTTTGCATCACATACACACATTGCACAGAGACAATCAATTATATATGTGTAAATCAGCATATAGGAAAGGTTACATAAACCAAAGGGCTAAAAGTGTAGGAGTCATATATCATTCATACCGATAGGAAGTATAGTTTAAGAGTGCTTGGTGTGGGGAAGCACAAACTCAGAGTCAAAAACCCCCCAGCATAATTGAAAGTTTACTTTAATAATGAGAATCGATTTCTAGCCAAATTAACCCTTTTTACAACATTAATCAATGTTCTAATGTATAATTTGCAGTGTGTGTGCAGTTCTGTGATGAAAGTTAATAGCTCACTGTTGAATATTAGGAATTTAAGTTATAAATTGCAAGTAACAAAAGGATGTCTCTTTTAAAAGCAGTAACCTGCTGAGCTGTAATCTACTTGGTACATGTTCTTTGCAGGAGGCATATTAACCCTCTGCACTAACTTCGCATAAGTCAAAACCTCAAGTATACAAAACGCTGATCTCTCTCCAAGAAGATAATTAATCACACAAGTTATCATTTACATTTTTGTGAAGCCTGGTAATTGCAGGAGGAAAGAAACGCTATAGAAGTGCTTCAAAAACATAATAAACTTCCAAACATGGCGCCCCCAGGAAGCCAGCACCCGGTGCGGTGGCACCGGTCGCACCGCCCTAGAGCAGGCCCTGGGGACATTTCACATTTGCAGTGAAGGGCTTTTGACGAGTGTTTACCGGCACTGTCAAAGGCGCGCCAAACATAGGCACACGTGACTGCATTTGTGGTGAGGCAAGGAGGGCCAGGAGGCTTCCTTACAGGGTAGGAGGCTGGTTGTGCAGGAGAGGTGTTTTAGAAGTATATAACCCACCCAGGGGAAACATCTGAACGTGCAAGCGATAGCGGAGGACATATATTTACACAAAGGAGTGCGTGTGGTATTCTTGCATTTTCTTGTCACTGCAGTGATTATGTTTAAATGTATATTCTATGCACAGCAGAACCTACGCTACAGGATGTGATGGCCGCGATAGACGGGGTAAAAACCTCCTTCGGCAAGAAGATGGAATCCCTAGATCATAAGCTTGATGCGGTCACAATAGAAGTTAATTTAATCGGAGCGGACCTCACCAAGCCCAGCGAAAAAGTCAAATCACTAGACATCAAAACTTCTAGTCTTACAGATGATGTGACGCTTTTGCAGCAGGAAGTTCGCGATCTCAAAACCTCCAGTTAAGTCGTAAGTCGCAAGTTGGATGAATATGAAGGGAGGGCCCGTAGAAATAATGTGCGTATTATTGGAGTGCCTGAAAAAGCAGAGGGACAAGCGGCTGACCTTTTTGTTGAAGATATAATTCTTAATCATTTAAAACCCAAAGGCCTGGGAAATTTCTTTACAGTTGAAAAAGTGCACAGGGTACCGGGAGGGAGACCGCGACCTGGGGCATCGCCCCGTCCGATGATTGCGAGGGTGCTCAATTTCAGAGGCAGAGACGCTATCCTACAAGCCTCCAGGACCGTGGGCCCTCTGCAGTATGAGAACTCCACTCTAAGCTTTTTTCCAGACTTTACACAGGCAGTGCAGAAACAATGGCAAACCTTCATGGGAGTCAAAAAGAAACTTCGAGCTAAAGGACTGAAGTATGCCATGATGTACCCCGCCAAGTTGAGAGTTGAACATGCGGGTAGGGCGATGTTCTTTGACAATCCTAAAATTGCTTCGGACTGGTTGGAGACCATCTGATCTCAGAATGATCAGCGGCGGAGAAGTAGAGATGATGAGGATGGCGCACAAGAGCAAGAATAAGAACTAACATTATTGCAGGTGGTGCTTGACCAAGTAGAGGGATAGAGACGGTCTGAAAAGACTACGCAGAAAAGTCAGTTGTAGTATGTGTTCTACAAGAACTGTAGAAACGTATAGGGGCGGGCGGGGAATTGGGGGTCGTACTTCTTCTCAGGGTTACTTTCAATAGTTTAGTTGGAGTATGGGGCGACAGGCACACTGCGAGTTGGGGGCGGATGAACACCTTGAGCAGGGATGCGGGGAGTGGGGTGGTCAACGGGGTTTGTTGGAGGGTGATATTTTTTGTAATTGTTTTGTATTGTTGGTTTTAGGCATTGCATTCCAAGGCTTTTTTTCAGAATAGTATCATGTTTAAGGTGCAGGAATTGGAGAGGACACTGACCCACTTCATGTTTTACGATCGGGGGTAGGGGGCTGAAGGTGTTAAGTTGGAATGTCAATGGGTTGGGTGACAAAATCAAACGTAGTGTGGTTCTGCAGTTTCTTAAACGTCACGTCCCAGATGTAGTACTGCTTCAGGAGACGCATTTAGTGGGGAACTCATGCAGGGCAATGAACAGAATGGGGTACCGATTGGTGGCACATGCAGGATTCACTTCAGGGTCCAGGGGAGTGGGGGTTCTGCTTAGGAAGACGCTCCAGATGGTGATTGCCTCTATTATTGAAGATGATAGGGGCAGATATGTAGGGGTGTCAGGTCATTGGGAGGGGTACACCCTCTCTGTGTTGGTGTACGTTCCCCCAGGTGTTCAGGCAGCCACATTTGTAGATTTAGGAAAAGTCCTTTTGGACCTCCCGAGGGGACTTTTGATTTGGGAGGCGACTTTAATGCTGTGGTCTCTGGCACTATGGATAGATATCCCCCGAGGGATACGGGGCGGGCGCAAAAATGGCTTCCTGAGCTCATGGATGCATTGGGGTTAGTCGATGGTTGGCGATTGCTTCACCCGGACCAACAACAGTTTACCTTCCACTCTGGTGCACATGGTAGTCTCTCACGTATTGATCACTGTTTGGTTCTGGCGGCCCAGGCATATTGTATCATAGAGGCTACACACCTAGCTAGAGGCATATCGGATCATTCACCACTTTGGGTTAGATTCGATTTAACCTTGGGATCGGGCGGTAGGATAGCCGTAAGGACCTGCTGAAGGCATTGGAACACTATTTTCAGGAGAATGAGGGATCGGCGTCGTCTCCTCTTTCACCGTGGGAGGCTTTTAATACAGTTATAAGGGGCCAGGCCTTGTCACTGATTGCTGGAGCGAAGAAAGATCGGAACGAGGAAACTGTAAAAATAGAATCTGATATTGCTTGTATTGAGGCGGAATTGGAGCAGGAGATGACCCGCGCTAAACTACATGTCCTGCATCTCAAGCAGCTTGAGTATAGAGCGTTAGTCAGGGACAGTGCCAGGGCCCTCAGCAGAGAGCAGCAGGGCTGGCTATACGATGTCGGAGATAAGGCCGGGAAGCTTATCGCCTGGTTAGATAAGAAAGACAGGGCTGATCGGGTTGTTCTGGAACTCGAGACAGCAGAGGGTGCGCGGATAACAGACCCCCAGAGCATACTGGATAGTTTTGCAGAACATTTTCGTATGGTGTACACCGCAGTCTCGGAGCGACCAGAGGAGGACTCTCACTTGGATATTTGGATATTTGGAGGGGTATTTATAGAGCGCGGCGTTCGCTCCGGAAGGAGCATCATGGCGCTGAAAAACCTTGAGGCCAGGTCTCGGGGTGGTAGGTGGGGGGCTAGATGGAAGCTTTGGTCCAATCATCGGGAAGGTTGAAATTTATTATTATTGCGAGATATCCTACTCCCAGGCCTGACTAAGGAGGACCATGATTTTATGAATAGTGCCCTTACGGCAGATGAAGTGGCCCTGGCAGTGCGCTCTTTGAACTCTGGTAAGGCACTGGGCCCTAACGAACTCGCGATTGAGTTACATAAGCTTAGGCCCGATAGGATTGCCCCTTATCTTAGAGATATGTTTGTGGCTGAACGAGAACAGGGAATTTTACCGTATGATCAGAGAGTGGCGTCTATTGTAGTTATTCATAAGGAAGGGAAAGCAAAAAACGAATGTGTCTCATATAGGCCTATCTCTTTATTGAATGCAGAACCTAATATTCTTGCTAAACTATTGTCTGATAGGATTGTTATGGTCATTAGCTGTCTGGTACATGCTGATCAATCGGGTTTTATTCCTCACAGAAATACGGCATTAAATCTTCGCAGGTTACACGGGTGTTGGCCAGGGCTCACACCCTGAGGGGACAGGCCATAATAGCATATCTAGACGCAACGATGGCCTTTGATACGGTGGAATGGCCGTATCTGTGGGCAGTTTTGGCTAAGTTTGGTTTTGGACCGGAGTTTATTGGCTGGGTGCGTCTGTTATATACTGAACCTCTTGCGCAGGTGGTAGTGAATAACCAAGTTTCTGCAACAGTTTGTCTGGGGCGAGGCACCCGACAGGGGTGTCCGCTCTCTCCCCTTTTATTTTCACTGGCACTTGAACCTCTGGCGGCCTGGATCCGCTGGGAGCCTTCAATTCGGGGTATTCGATGGTCCTCTCAAGTAGAGGACGGGATCGCTTTATATGCGGACGACATTCTGCTCTACGGTAAAAATTCGGGGCTCACTATAAATTCGGGGAAATCCTATTTGTATGTTGCTTTGGCTAAATTGACGTTACCGTGGTATGACGGTGGTATCGCCCTCCCTGACATCAGAAGATACTATTGGGCTTCTGTAACCTGGGCACGGGGTCTCGCCCTGCTGAGGGACCCCCTTTAATGTTGTCCGACCCCCCCCTCTTGTCTCCACAGCCTACACACCCCCCTGGATGGTCGGCAACTGAACGATACAGTTGCGACGACGAAGAGGAGGAAGGATGGGGGCCCTTTAAATGGACTGACAGCCTGATGGTGGAGGAGGAGCCTGGAGAGCCCGTACAAGGAGGCACCGACAGTCCACAGGTGTGTTACTACATCGGAGGAGCGGACAGAGTGCAGGAGAGCGGAGAGGCGGGAAGCAGCGAGACGGACTGGAGCGGAGGAGCGAGTTGGTTACGTGAAGAGGAGTGGACCGGAGGAGCGAGTTGGTTGAGCGAGGAGACCATTGCGGAAGCGGAGAACCCGGAACCAAGACGACGGGAGTCGGAATCCTCGGATCAAGAATCGGCGGGACCGCAGACATCTGCAGAGCGCGCCGAGAGCGGAGAGACGGGATCTACAAAGCCTGGAGGCCAACCCCACGAGCCGCCCAGCCGTACGCCAGGAGGGGTACGGCTAGCTGAGGTACGTGAACGGTTCCTGGGGTGGTAGAGGAGGAAAGGCAGACGCCTGACTTAGTTAAGTGAACGGATAGACAAACGGCTTCCCCTGATTGGCTTAACACTGTAACTGCACCAACACGATTCTAGATAGAAGTGAACCGTGTGTCCCCCTCACTTCCCTCACGTCCTCTTCCCCCTCAACTTCCAATGCTCGTAATTCGGAAATACTTACTTGTCCTCTCTTCTCTTTACCTCCTCGGCGGCCGGCGAGGGCGAGCACTACGGAGCCTCCGGAGCCCAGCAGCAGGAGGAGGAGCCCCGTCCGGAGAAAGGAGGAGGGAGTGCTCCGAAAGACCCGTCAGGAAAGGAGCCTATCCCCCAGAAGGGGCGCCACGAGAAAAACCTGTACCGATGACCTGTATGCCAAAATAAAAACCACTACAACAAAACACGCCTCCTACCCCTTCCTAGCCCCGCTGTAACAGCTTCTCAATTGGCAGCCATAAACCAGGGTACTTATGGGATTGGCTCGGACCCTGGATATGCAATGGATAGATGGCTACTTCCGGGTGGAAATTACAATAGAGCTTTATATGCCAAGTCGGCAGGAAAAAGTTTGATGGGACCGACAAAGGTAGCGGTTCGGATATGGCACGACGCCACTAGCTCTCTGGGGTGGAAAGGCCGCCTTACACTGGCCACTCCACCATTTGACTCGGACAGACTGGGAAAGATTTGGAACACGAAGGGCTTTGATAAGTGGGACTTGATAGGGATAGCCAAGATTTGCAAAATTTGGGTTAAGGGCAGGATTAAGACGTTTGCTGAATTACAAACCAAATTTGAGTTGAATGGAGCGGAATATTTCCATTATGTGCAGGTTCGGCATGCGCTACAATTGGCGATATCGCCGGAGGAGGAGATACCTGAGGCCTTGCCATTAGAGTTGAATTGAATTGAATTGAAATTGCACTTGTATAGCGCTATCTACCCGGAGGCCTCGTAGCGCTTATGACTGAAAACTTACTTAGCGCGGGCTCAGGGCAGATCAGCAGGATTTGGCATACAAGTGAGTTTTCAGGGCTTTCCTGAAGGAGAGATGATTAGTAGTTCCTCGAAGGGATAAAGGGAGAGTGTTCCAGAGCTTAGCCGCAGTATGTGAAAAAGAGCGGCCTCCCCAGCGGGCTTTCCTAACTCTGATGGAGGTAGCCAGCTGGAGGGTACAGGAACGGAGGGAACGGGAAGGGACATAGGGAGTGACCAAGGGCTGTAAAATTGCAGGGCCGATGCGATGGAAGGCTTTGTGTAAAATACACATGGCTTTGAATTGTACTCTAGCCGCTATGGGGAGCCAGTGGAGCTCCCTTAGGGCATTCCTTGCTGACTGCCAGCGAGGAAGATTGTAGAGAAGACGGACCGCACTGTTTTGGGTGACTTGGAGCTTCTGGGTGGCAAAGGAGGGGGCTCCCATATAGAGGACGTTCCCGTAGTCCAGGCGAGATAGTATAAGAGCCTGGACCAGGATCCTCCTTGCCTGGAATGGAAGCAGGGGGAGCACCTTCCGCAACATCCTCATCAACCCAAAACAGGTAGCTGCGGTCTTTGTGGCTTGGACCGAGAAGTTCAAGGCTGTATCGAACCAAATCCCCAAGCTTTTTATTTGGGACTTGGGAATGGGGGGCGGGCCCAGACATGGTGGCCAGATGGATGCAAAGACAGAGGGAGAAGGATTACCCAATAAGATGACATCTGTCTTCTCCCCGTTAAGTTTTAAACAGGAAGATTGCATCCATCTGGCAACAGCCTCTAGACAGGGGCCTAAGGTGTGGGACGATCCCTCCGAGTGGTCTAAGGAGACCACCAGTTGGGTATCGTCCGCGTAGGTGACAATACGCACACCGAAGGGATGGACTATCCTGTCTAGGGGTTCCATGTAGGCATTAAACAGGGTGGGGCTCAGGGAGGAGCCCTGAGGAACCCCACACCTGAGAGGATGTTTAGGGGACACCGCCTCACCCTCAAAGACCTGGAAGAAACGGTCAGCCAGGAAGGATGTCAGCCATTCCAGGGTCGCGCCCGACACGCCCATGTCCACCAGTCGTTGTAACAGCGTGACATGGTTGACCGCGTCGAACGCGGCGCTATGGTCTAATAGGATGATGGCGACTTTTCCGCCCCGGTCCAACACTGCTCTTGCTTCCTCCGTTACCGCTAGGAGAGCGGTTCCAGTCCCATGTAAAGGACAAAACCCTGTCTGAGAGGCACGCAGAAGGCTATTTGACTCCAAATAGTTCATCAAGATGTTGTTTACGTGCCTCTCAAGCAGTTTGCTCAACCAAGGGAGCAAGGAAATAGGACGGTAATTCGCCAAGTTGGTCTGGTCGAGATTGGGCTTCTTCAACAAGGCCCTCACCATCGCGCACTTCCATGAAGGAGGTACGGATTTAGAGGAGATGGAAGTGTTGAGAACGTCCAATATGACCGGGCGGATCACGTCCATAGCCTTAATGAGGGTCTGAGGGGGTGCTGGATCGTTGGGAGAGCCGGAGGTAATTTTGGAGAAAAGTCTGTCTAAGACCGGAATGTCTAAGAGTGGAATTATGTCAAGCCTACAAGGGACAGAGGCATCAGAGGTTGTGGAAACGGGGAGTTCTAAATCATTGTTAACATCCCTGAAAGAGGAGTATATAGTCTGAATTTTTTGAGAAAAGAAAACAGCCAAATCATTGCAACGGTTTTGGGCACCATCAGCAGAAGGGCATTCCGCAGGGGGTGAGATGAGTGATTTAACAATTTTAAAAATTTCCCTTGGGGCGTTGGCGGCTGCATTAATATTGCTACCGTAAAAAGAAGCTTGTGCCGCCTTTATCTCCTGTTTATAAAGCCTAATGGCAGCTCTATATTCATCCTTCCTAAGTTGGGAGTAGTCCTGTCTCCAGGCTCTCTCATATTTACGACAGGCTAATTTCATAGTCTTGAGAGTAGGAGTAAACCATGGGGCAGCCTTAGGTCTTTTCGTGAGGTTACCGGCCTGTACGGGGAGGACCATATCAAGTGTGGAGGAGATCCAGTCATCGAAGTTGTTGGCTGCTGTGTTGGCATTCAATGCCTTCCTAGGTGGATCTCTAGCCAGGGCGACTTCCCAAGCAGGGAGGGGGAGTGAGGACCATTTCCTACCTCGGTGTTTAGCAAGGCCGTGAGTGGAGGGGGGGGGGGGGGGGGGATTTGTACGCCAGGTAAAGGGTATCAAAAAGTGGTCAGTCCAATGGAATAGGGGGCTCAACCATGAAATCATCAATATTGCTATAGATGTGGTCAAGCAGGTGACCTCTATTGTGAGTTACATGAAACCCCTTTTGATGTAAATCCAGCGCTTGAAGGTTGGAACAAAGAATATTGGCTGCAGTATCGTGAGGATCATCTAGGTGTAAGTTGAGATCCCCCAACAAGGTGAAATTAGGTGAGGATAACACGATACTTGCAGCAAGATCCGTTATTTTAATAATGAAATTGTTAAGAGCGCCAGGAGGACGGTAGGCTAGGATGCCAGAGAAGGTGGTAGTGGGGGAGAATTCTAGCGAAAAGTGAAAACTTTCGCAAGTTGGTGAAGTGGTGGGGGTGATTCGGCATTTATAGCTGTCTCGATAAACAATGGCCAGTCCCCCACCTCTCCCAGTCTGGGGATCCAATCTCTTTAACGTAATCCTTGTGGAATGGCCCAGACAATAGCTGGATCATTATCTGTATGAAGCCACGTTTCCGTTAGGAAGAGAGCGTGAGGATTAAGCTCTTCAATCAGTATGTGTAGTTCGGTATGATGTTTACAGACGGACCTACAATTTAGAAGAAACATTCTCCATTCCTGAGCAGAAGGTAAAGGGCAGGTATGAAGGAGAGATGGGCTCCAGTTACAGTTGTTACAGACGTAATCAGTGTAGGATGGAAGGAACGTGTGATCACATGTCAGACTAATGGAGGGACGAAGGGCAAGAAGCGATGGAAAATCATAAGAAAGAGGAGGTCCTACCATAGCAAGCGAACCTGGCTACCAGTCAGCAGGAAGCATCTGGACGCGGACTGGCTTCTCTTTGGCGCCTCTTCGGCGCGTCTACGGCGCTACCGCTGCGCGTCACCGCTGCGCGGCGGAGAGGGGGCTATATAGATTAGGCAAAGGGGTAGACTAGCGCGTCAACCCTCCTAAGATGGCCGCCTATGATGGAACAACCAGGAAGTGGTACCGCTTGCCTCCCTCCACAACAAACAGCACAGGTTGCTGCGGTGGACCGGGGAGTGAGCGACCACAATACAAGTAAGGATACACAGAGGATAGGATATTGGATGGGCATTTACCGGATAGAACTATTTCCCTCATTTATAGGAAGTTGATCAACCACAGAGCAGACCTGCTTATAGAGATGAGGGATAAATGGACGAGGGACGGTATTGAACTAGATGACGAAGACTGGCAATCGGCCGTGTCTTCCCCGAAGGAGCTTGCGATTTCAGCGCGATTGAGACTAGTCCAGCTGAAAATATTACACAGGGTATATGTCACAGGTCCACGCTTGGTCCGGATGGGGCTATCTGAAGCAGGTTTGTACAGGCGAGGATGTGGGCAGGTGGGCACGTTCCTCCATATCCTCTGGGAATGTCGCTATATGGTGGATTACTGGAGTTCGATGTTATGCGAGAGGTATTGGGGGTGGCAGTGTTGCCAGAGGCAAGGAGATGTCTCCTTAATATCTGGGAGGCTACAGATCTAAACACAGCACACACCAGGTGGGCTACTCTAGGGGCGATGATGGCGAAACGAAACATAGCACAGCAGTGGGGATCCGAGAGACCGCCCTCACTCGAGGAATGGAAAGAGAGCATGGACTGGTGTATGTTTCGGGAGAAGTCCGCCTATCTAGCTAGAGGCCGACCCCATAAATGGGTAACTATTTGGGGGTTGTGGAATCGATACAGGGGGAGATTTTTGGACCACCGGTTGATACAATTGTTGATATATTTGCATCCCCGTAACCCTTGTATGTAAAATGTATTTCTGTCCCCCCCTCCTTGTGTTTCCCATCCCCCCAAGTATTATTGATAGGTGGTAATGATGTGTGGGAATGTTTACACCTCTGTTCTATGCACGCATTTGAATGCCTTGTATTAATAAAAAGAAATATATATATAAAAAAAAAAAAGAATGACACTGTAGCCTAGATGTTCCGGAAGGCAATTAAAACACACCTCTTTCCTTTGCCAAAGGCTCTGGTCCTCAACAGAGCCCCTGTTCTTTCACTGCTGTCAGCGCCGGGACGCCTCTTCGCTGGGGTAGCTTTGCGCTATACAAAACACTATAACACAACATAACATAACATGTTTGAGTCATATCCAAGTGTGTTTAAGGATGTAGTTAGTATTGTATTGGGGTTTGAGCTCTGCCTGTTGAACACAAGTTTAGGCATGTGCCTCTGATTTTCAGAGAGGATCTTAAAGTGTTACTAGCTAATCTTAAGGAGGAGAAGATTATTGGGCCATTGATGCCTCTGAATGGGTGTCTTCCATCGTTTTGACCAAGAGGACTGGGGATCTAAGGCTATGTGTAGACTTGAGATCGCTCAACCAGAATATTGTGGTTGACTGTCATCCTCTACCACAAATTCATGAAATGCTAGCCAATATATGTTCCTCTAAGTTCTTTTAAATTATTTACTTGCACTTGACATATCACCAAATACAGCTTTCAGAGGAATCCCAGTCACTCACCTCCTTTTTGACTCCATTTGGTGCTTTCAAATTCTTGAAGCTGCCCTTCGGACTCGCATAGGCGGGGAGTGTCTTTCAAAAGTTGATGGATGGTTTGTTTGGGGATATGCCGCATGTCCAAGCATTTCAAAATTACACTCCTTTGCACAAATACTGAGGAGAAACATGTTTTGACTCTGCATAAAGTGTTAGGCACTCTTCAGACTAGAGGTATGACTGTGAAACCTAGCAAAAGTAAGCTCTTGGTATAGCAGGTTGAATACTTAGGACACCTCATTCCGGATAAAGGGATCAAGCCTAAGTTTTGCAAGGAGGAAGCCATTAAGAGTGCTCAAGCTCCAACTGATAAGGATGAGTTGCAATCTTTCCTGGGGCTTTGTGAATATAATGCCAGATTTGTGCCTGGGCATGCTCTGACAGTTCAACCATTCAGATCACTACTTAAGACAGGTATGAGGTTGGAATGGAATGGAACAATCAATGCTGTGTTTGAAGAGCTTAAACTTTTGGTGGTTAATGCTCCCACATTGCGACCCTTTGTTTATTTGGGCATGTCTTTCATTACTGTTGACGCCAGTCTTAAGGGGCTGGAAGCTGTCTTTGGTCAATGGGTGGATGGGCAAGTAAACAAAATAGCATTTGCCTCTAGAGCATTGTCAAGTGCTGAGAGCAACTATAGCACCATCGAAAGAGAGGCTTTGGCCATAGTATAGGCAGTGCAAACATTTTAAACTTTTATTTGGGGCAACCCGTGAGAGATTTTTACTGACGACAAACCACTGGTATTTCTTTTGGCTGGAAATGGCTTGGGGAGAGCATCTGCTAGTTTAGTTTGGTTACTATCCAAATTACAAGATTATGATTTGGTAGTCAAATACATTCAAGGGGGAAAGAACATTCATGCAGATTGTTTATCATGTCTTCCTGTTGCGTAGAACAGTGATTCCCTGGAGAGTTCTGACAAAGTGTGTGGTGGGACTCATTAATGCCGTACTTGCTTGCCATGGGTCTGTCTCCCAAGAAGTGTGGAGCAGAGCTATCAGGGAAGATGTGATCTTGAAGAGAGTTGAGGGTGATACCAAAAACAGCTGGCCATCTAGGAAAACACTCACTCGCGCGATGAGGTGTTTCAATCAAGTGGCTGAGGAATTATCATTTGAGGCTGGGACCAGGAATGGACTTTTTGTTCCCCCATGAACCTCAGACAGAAAATGATTAGCATAGCACATGAGGAACAATTGGGGATTTTGGATACCTCCAAGAAATTGAGGCAAGTCTACTGGTGGCGGAGTATGGATAAGCAAGTTGCTAATATGGTTGAATCTTGTCCTCAGTGTGTTGTCTCTGACAAACATTGGAAGATGTCCAAGAATCCTTTACATCGGGTTCCTTTTCTAGAAAAAGCGTGAGAAAAGATTGCTTTCGATTTTTCTGGTCCTTTTAATCTGCTTCTGGCTGACAAAAAGTATTTGTTAGTGGCCAGACTACTTTTCGAAGTGGATATAATATTCATTTGTTAAGATGGCCAATTCTTCCTCTGTAATTTGTTTTCTTGACAGCATTTTCAAGCTGGAGGGTTCTCCTTGTTCCATTGTTACTGACAATGGAATGCATTTTGTTTCAAAGCAAATGGAAACTTTTCTGAAGAAGTTTGATGTGAAGCATTTGAAAGTTGCTTTTTACAGTCCTTCTTCTAATGGGCTGTTGAGAGGGCTAACCGGTTCCTCAAGGCAGGCATTCAAACTGCTACCTCTGCTAACATCAACGTTGCAGATTTTTTGCAAGAGAAAGTTTGGGTATACCTAACACCTCCTCACTCTGGAGGAGAAATGAGGATGGGGTACTCAACTCGTAAGGAACAGGGTGGCAGCCAAAGAGTTAGTTTATTTATTTATTTATTTATTTAATGGTTTTATAGAGCGCGTAGTAACTCAGAGAGCATCCCAGCGCTAACCTGCTTCTCCAGGGGTTTCGGCCTTCTAGCGAGATTCTGTTTACGGGAAAAGGAGAGTCTTTAAAGTTTTTCTGAACTGTAGGTGGTTCAGTTCTGTCCTAAGTCTCCGTGGTAGGTGGTTCCAATGTTTGGCCGTGTGGACCGAGAAACGACGGCCACCGGTTTTGGCTTTTTTGACTCTGGGAGCCGAGAGCAGATTTTCTCCACTAGAACGGAGGTCTCTCTCCGCCTTGTAGGGGATTAGGAGTTCTTTGAGAAGGGGGGGCCGTTGTTATTGAGGGTTTTATGGGCCAAGCAGAGGGCCTTGAAGACGACCCTTTCTCTGACTGGGAGCCAGTGGAGAGACTTAAGCGCCGGCCTGGCAGAGGACCTTGCTGGTGTGCCCGTAAGTAGGCGGGCGGCGGCGTTTTGGACTTTCTGCAGAGTGTTAAGGGTGGCTTCGGGAGCTCCCAGGTAGATGGCATTACAGTAGTCCAATCTTGCCAGGATTAGACCCTGAATGAGGAGCCTCCTTGCAGTTTCGGGGAGCAAGGGGAAGATCTTCCTGCAGGCTCGGAGTAGACCAAAGCATGTCCCTGCCGTCCTTTTTGCCTGAGTTTTAAAGCTCATGTCCTTCTCAATCCACACTCCTAGGCTCTTGACCTCGTCCTTGGGTGCGGGAGGGTCGCCTAGGCAGCTAGGCCAAAGGTGAGGTGGCAGGAAGGGCCCCTTGTGGCCCATCAAGAGTATCTCAGTCTTTGACCCGTTCAACTTCAGCGATGAGAGATTCATCCATCGGTGGACTTCGGAGAGGCAGCTGTAAAGATCAGAGGGGGCTTGGTGGGGGTGTGAGAGGGTTACGACCAACTGGGTGTCGTCGGTGTAGTTAATAACTGATACGCCGAACGAGCTGACCCTCTTCTCCAGTGGGGCCATGTATACGTTGAATAACGTAGGGCTCAGGGATGAGCCCTGCGGTACTCCACATCGTAGGGGGATGGTAGGTGAGTGGCTGTCATTTTCCCGTACCTGAAAGGATCGTCCTGATAAGAAGGATTTTAGCCACTTCAGGGCCAAGCCCTTCACTCCAATTTCTCCCAGTCGGTGGATTAGGGTGAGGTGGTCTACAGTGTCGAAGGCCGCACTGAGGTGCAGGAGGATCACTGCCACTGATCCTCCCGTGTCCAAAATGCTTCTGGCCTTCTCCACTGCGGCCAGGAGAGCGATGTCCGTGCCCTGACCTGGACGGAATCCTGTCTGGGAGATTCCTAGTAGGTTGTTGCTCTCTAGGTAAAGTGACAATTGCTTGTTCACCAGCTTCTCCACGATCTTGCTATTTCCTGGGAGAAGGGAGATGGGCCTATAGTTGGAAAGGTCCTGCGGGTCTAGGGAGGGTTTTTTGAAAAGGCCTTTGACTGCGGCCGCTTTCCAGCTCGGGGGAACTATACCCTCCGAAAGGGAGGAGTTGATTAGAGCCGTGAGGGGAGGGATGATGGTGCTCGACACTTTTTTCAGGAAGCGGAGGGGTGCAGGGTCGAGGGGGGAGCCACTTTTAATTGAGGCCAAGGTTGCCTCTACCTCTTCCGTTGTTACAGGGCCAAAGACGTCCAGGGAGGGTTGAGGGCTGGCCGACGGAAGGGGAGGATTAGTGGTGGTAATGGTGAGATCCTGATACGTGTGGGCCGGTTCGGGGGGGGGGGTATAGCAAGGAGAATTTTTTGAATCTTCTCGTCAAAGAAGGTGGCTAAGTTGTTACATTTGGTTTCAGCTTCTTTGGGGTCGAGAGGTTTGAGTGGGGGATCGGGGGCCTGGAGGAGTTCTTTAAGAACGGAATAGGTTTCGTGAGCCGAGCAGGCGGCGTTTTTAATTCTGTTTTCGTAAAAACAGATTTTAGTATTGCGGAGCTCTTTTTTATAGGATTTTACAGAGGTACGGAACGTTTCTTTATTTCCCTCTGTTTTTTCCTTCCTCCAAAGGCGTTCATTCTTTTTACAAGCCTTACGCAGGAGGTTGAGTTCCGGGGTATACCAGGGTGAGGGGTTCACTCTCTTGGTGTGTTTCAGAGAGTGAGTTTTTGGCAGAATGGCATCGAGCGATTGGGTGATCCAGGTGTTAAATTCTTTGTCCCCTACTATGGTGTTTTGAGAGGGGCCAGGAACATTTTCCCTGAGTTTGGCTGCCCATACGTGCCCATACGTCTGGTTCCAGTTTCTGCCATCGTCTGGTATGCGTTCTGATTTTGGGAGGTTGAGGGGGGGGAGTAATGATGTCCCATACGAGAGGGACCAAGAAGTGATCCGTCCAGGGAAGGGGGATATGGTCAAGGGTTTTCAGGTCGAGGATATTGGAGAAAATGGGATCGAGCAGTTGCCCTCTTTCATGAGTGGCCTGTGGATTTTTAAGGTCAAGGCCCATGGAGGTGAAGTCCTGAAGTAGTTCACTGGCCTGCTTGTCAGCCGGGTCCAAGAAGTGTACATTAAGGTCTCCCAGTAATATGTAGTTGGTGGTGGACGTACATTTAATGGAGGTCTGATCCGTAATTTTGTTCGGGAAGAATCACTGACAGATTATCGATTTCTAAAAAATCGACCTACTATAACATCGAGTCTCTAATATCGATAGCACTAATATCGACACCCTATACTTAACATGAAAACTACAATAATATCGAGCAAACTATATCGATGCACAAATATATCGTCTACAGAAATATCGTTAGCATTATTTTCGAATACCATAATATCGACACTCAATACTACATATACCACACTACAATAATATCGAATACAAAAATTTCGATAGCACTATTTTCGTCAATATCAAAATATCGATAGCTAAATTATACTCCATTTTTTATATATAACACCAATAAATCTATTCTCTAAGTAATACACACATTTCTAATGACTTCACTAATGTATTTTCAAATTATTAAGTAACATTTAGTGTACAATATTGTGTTTTCGCAAACTGACGAAATTTGTATATAAACTCTTTGTAAACATACTTATTTAATACTTAGTACTCATTTTACATAATCTTTATTTATTACAAGACTTTTTTTTTACATAAATATATCATTTCAATTCCTCAACATAAACTATATAAGAAGATATATCTTAAATGTTTTACTTAAAAAAAATTCAAACTAACCAATAGTAACTCGTCTTTACATATCTGACCAATCAGATGGCAAACTTAATTACACATAGACTATATAAACCAATCACAAACAGCCATACAAGTTGCAGGAAATATTCTTCGTGACCACATACTGCCAATTTTGGGAGCACCATCTATATTCTTCTCTTCAAGAAAATTCGTCCTGAAACTACAAGTAAGTAATCATATAGCTCTGTTAATAAATTCTAATTTTTTTGTCTATTAATTATAGACCAAGATTTGTAACCTAATTTGTTATTTCTTTATGTACTTTACCTTTAAACAGACTCTACAAACAAATCAAGTTATACTTCAACTTCAAGATACAGGACACTTTAAATTTAAAAAAGGTATCTACATATGTTTAACATTTACTTAACGTTCTTTGCCAATTATTGGCCTAATTTAAAACTCTATACTTTGTTTCTTAGCCTGTAAATCTTAATACATAGTGTGAAGCCAGAATTTTTTGAGGAAAAAACGTTACAATGCTGTGTAAAAAATATTTTCTTCCTGTTCTTAAATATGTTTTTATGTGCTTTTACTCATAATACATGTGTCATCCTCGGTTCTTTTTAGCAATTAAGTAACAATGCTTTATAACAAATGTGTATTATTTATATAACATATAAACGCATTAGTAATTTTCATCAACTTTCTCTCTTAACAGAACTCAAAGGTACAGAAAAGAGATAATTCACATCAAAGAACAAACATTCTGCTACTACTATAATTCTCTTGGTAAGATCATAAATAAAACATAACTAGTCTTTATAAACTCTATGGAATGTACTAGAAATAAAATGCCTCTTGTTATGCATCTGTTAGTATAATCTTCCTGTTCTTAAATATGTTTTTTTGTGCTTTTACTCATAATACATGTATCATCCCCGGTTCTTTTTAGCAATTAAGTAACAATGCTTTATAACAAATGTGTATTATTTATATTATTATGCACGAGTATGTGGAAAATCTACCATCCTACATAAAAGACACTGGCCATTTCCTTTCCAAAATCAACAGCATCAAGTGGGAAAATGACTTTATTTTGATTGCTTTGGACATTAATTCATTATACACTAGCATCTCTCACAATGATGGTTTAAATGCAGTAAGATATTATTTAAACAAACGGAGCATATCTTACAGTCAACATAGCAATATGTTAATGAGCATGCTAGAATTATGTCTTAACAATAATTACTTTCTGTACAATCGTGAGGTATACCAGCAGTTGAGAGGAGTGGCTATGGGGGCATGCTTCTCTCCCACCTACGCATGCTTACATGTGGGGTGGTGGGAGGAGCATGTCCTCACAAAAGTACTCGCCGATCATTTCCCCAACTGCTTGGTACATTTCTGGCGTTTCATTGACGACATTTGTGTAATTTGGAGAGGGTCGTTGGAGTCAGCTAATGAATTCGTCAATTTGATTAATGTAAATAACCTTAATCTAGGTTTCACTTCACAAATTAGTACACAAGTCATCCAATTTCTTGATGTAGAGATTTATATTGAGAATGGGAGAGTAAACACTCGCTTGCATAGAAAAGCTACAGCGGGCAACGCCATACTGCACGCGAGTAGCTCCCATCCTAACCATTTGATCAGAAGCATCCCTTATGGGGAGTTTCTTAGGATGAGGAGAATCTGCAGCACCCCATCAGATTTGGAAAGATGCCAAAATGAGGCACTGGAAAGATTCTGTGCCCGAGGATATGATGTGGCTCTCTTATTAGATGCGAAAGATAGAGCCAACCAACTGGACAGGGATAACTATCTAGCATCCGTCACTGGGGTTGTTACCCCTAGTCCAGTTGAGAGTGAGGTTGAGACCCAAACTAACAACATCAGCCTCATAACTACCTTTAATGATGATCACAAAAAAGTGAGAGGAATACCGAAGAAGCATTGGCCCCTTTTGAAGACTGATATTACTCTGGCCCCCCTCATACCAGCTGAACCAGGGGTGGTGTTTAGAAGAGCTCCCTCTATGAGGGATATGTTGGTTAAATCCAGTCCGGAGGTAATAATTAAACCTTATCGTATCTCCAACAAATGCGGTTTTTTTAAATGTATATCTTGCAGGGCCTGCAAATTTGGTGTAAACACCAGTGAGTATTGCTCTGCTTTTGATCCCACTCCCATTAAGATCAGGGATCATTTCACCTGCCGCACGGACTTTGCAGTATATGTGCTCCAGTGTACCTGTGGATTCAGGTACGTTGGGAGCACCAAACTGCAGGCTTTTAACCGCATTCTACAACACCTACGGGCTGTGGTCAATTCGGATGGCAACTATCCGGTAGCCCGGCATTTCGAATTGGTCCACAATAAGAACTTAAATGAATTGAGATATTTCATCATCGATGCGGTGCCGAAAAATATCAGAGGGGGAAACAGGGAGAAAGCGTTAAGGCAACTTGAGAGTAAATACATCGTATTACTCGATACCAGAATCCCAAACGGTTTGAATACAGGGGAGGATCTTTATTGTTTCCTCTAGAGGTAACAGTATAGTAAGGTATATCAGCCACCCTGTTACTTCAATCACGAATGAGTATCCGTTGGGATTAAGTTGCCCGTTGAACAAATGAAAAGGGCACTATGCCATAATGTTAACTTGAGATACCTGTTGGGCCCCGTACCCCATGGTGTAGCTTTTCTTGTTAGATATTTGTGCACTATGCCATGATATTTCCGTTGTGCCTTATTACATACGTTGTCTATAAAAGGTTTTTGATGTCACTGTAACTATTACACACATTTACTTCTGTTAGTGGGTGGCATGCAACTCTTCATTAATAGAGATTAAATTAACGTGCCACCACCAATGCACTCCCTTAAAATATTAGAGTATAGCACTCGGTTTTAACAAGCACAATTTTGCACATTATCACTAAAAATGCACTTTATAATAGCATATATTGCACGTTCCCTATATGTGAGACTTTTTGCAACTCTGTAATAATTAAAGACATAAATTGGAGTGAATCATGAACATGATGGGCAATGCACTTTATTTCCATAGGCATCAGTACAAAATGATATATTTATTTGTAAATAGTTTGTAAATATATTAATTTGCCTTGTTATGTGTTTACATCGATAGATATTTTATCATGTAATGAACTTGCCTTTTGCACTTGGACCATTGTACATTGTCGATGGGATTGTAAATAACTGCTCCGTTTACAAAGTATTTTTTCCATGTTTATGTTGCATTTAAGTCTGAATGGGAGCATTCACAGTATATAAGCACACTTATTGGTTCTTTCTGGTCATGTGATCAAGGCTGCCGTGTTGCAGCCGAAACGCGTCATGCTGGGGACAGAAGAGCAATAAACCACCCTTGAACTAAAACTTATCGCAGTGTTTGTGGTCTGTACCTACGTCGAGGACTCTGCACTTTTGCCGAGAGTAGGAGTTGGAACGTATTTATATTACATATAAACGCATTAGTAATTTTCATCAACTTTCTCTCTAAACAGAACTCAAAGGTACAGAAAACAGATAATTCACATCAAAGAACAAACATTCTGCTACTACTATAATTCTCTTGGTAAGTTCATAAATAAAACATAACTAGTCTTTATAAACTCTATAGAATGTACTAGTAATAAAAATGACTCTTTTTATGCATCTATTAGTATAATCTCGGAAATTTCTCTTTTTAAATTCAAATAAACAAAACTATTTTTAGAGACGTTATAACGTAAAACAAAAGTTACCAAGAAACAAATTGTAACTTTTCCTATAACATACTTAATTATTTCTCAACAGACCGTGGCAATAGAAGAACAACATCTAACTGAACAAGCATCTACTTTCGATAAATAGAACATTACTGGTGGTAAGTAAATTACTAGAAGAATACTAGCTTTATTTAAAATCTTTTATACATTTCAGATTGTATTAATATTTGTATATTAACTTTTCTAGATACCAGAAGTCAAGAATGACTGATGATGCAACATTTATTACATCTCAGAAAGGCACATTTTTGTTATGCTATATGGGCTACATTTATACTCAGGAGAAACAAAAAGACCTTAAAGTGAATTGGAAGTGTACAAAATATTACTCCAATAAATGCTATGGCCGTGCTACAACAAGGGAAACTAGTGTTATAAATACCACTGAACACCCACCAAACATCTCGGAAATAGAAGTGAGATCCACTCTTGAAAATATCAAGGAATTAAGTACCAGATCAGAACTACCTACCAACGTAATTCTGAAAGAATTACTACCTAAAGTTCCCAAAGAAGCAAGAGGTCAGCTACCATCTATTGCTACCATTAAAAGAACAATAGCAAGAACAAAAAAAGCAAGTAGACCCAATATACCAACTCCTAAAACTTTTGAAGAAGTCATAATTCCGCCAGAGCTTGTAATTACTCATAATGACGACCCATTTATATTTTATGATAATCATAGCAAGGACAAAAGAATAATCATGTTTGCAACTAATAACAATATAAAAAAATTAACTGAAAGTACTACTTGGATGATGGATGGTACTTTTTCTATATGCCCAAAACCTTTCTACCAGTTATACACAATTCATGGGCAATATCATAATACCTGTATCCCCTTCATATATTGTTTATTACCAAACAAACAAGCCACAACTTACTCAGAAATCTTACAAAAAATAAAGGAACAAAGTTCTGACTACTTCCCAATGAAAATCATCATAGACTTCGAGCAAGCTATGATTAATTCTATTTTGAAAACTTACCCACACACATCCATTCAAGGATGTTATTTTCATTTCAATCAATGTCTCTGGAGACATTTACAAAAATCTGCCCTTAGTGTTGAGTATGCAACAAATATAACTTTTGCATACCAAATCAAACATCTCATTGCTCTGGCATATGTACCAGTAACTGATGTGGCCGAACATTACAATTTGTTAATTGAAAGTCCTTTCTACACCCAAAATGAGCAAAGACTCGCCCGACTTTTAGATTACTTTGAGGACAACTGGGTAGGAAGACTACATAGGTCAGGCCACAGACGCCAGCCAAAATTTGCAATTCCCTGGTGGAATGTCTATCTACCAACACTCAACCAAGAGGCAAAAACGAACAATGCTGTTGAAGGTTGGCACAATGCCTTCCTCTCTTCTACTGGACGTACAACACCCACATTACACAAGCTAGTCACAGCTATACAAAAAGAGCAAAGCTTTCAGGAACTACGTATGCAGCAATCAGTCATACAACTGAAACCAAAACTCTCTAGACAAACTGCTCAAATGTATTTATATCTTCAACAGCAACTCCAACTATATCCTACAACAAGAGGACTGGAATATTTAAAAATGATAGCCAAAACATTGAACTAATTGCTATAACTAAATTAATTGATAGAGATCAAACAATATCCTTAATGTAAAAAAACACATATTTTAATATAATAAAAAAATATTTATTTAGTCTAATTTATTTTTTTAACACTATTCTAAAAAGACTAAATAAATATATTATTATATCACAATATTTGTTTTTAAAAACTGCTTCCATCCAAATAAAATAACATAAATTTCTAACTTACCTTTAAATAGAACATCATAAAGATAATCCTTTACCGACAATACAATGTGTAAATATCAAAGACTTAATCCAAACAATCATTAATTATGTTTTCTTTAACTCTGCAAAAACTATCCATCATCCAAATTAAACGACTATTTAAATGCCATTTAAAATAACGACTGTTATCTTAAAGTGTGAAAAATATTTCACAGAACTCAAAATATAAAGGAAGAATGTAAATCATCTCCGTTCTAACAACTGAAACACACTACCTTTCCCTTAAAAAAAAATTATCGGAAACGGAAATAGCTGTTTCAAAATACGAGAAAAACAAAACAGCTAAACAATCCCACCGACATAACACTAACGAGTATCCCAGAATATATAAACATAACATTCCTATTTATTTTTAATTTAATTAAATTATACCACATACTCATTAACTCCAACTATTTTAAATGGCTCAAAAATTCGTGAACGAAAATACGTATTGATTCCACTCCATTATATGTAAATAGTCATACTTTAATTACCAACCCCAAAATAACAAAATATAACCTTTAATTTTAATTTACAATACTTTAACAATATAAAAGTAGATTCGTACCTACTCAAAAGTGAACCTGCTTCCAACCGCGACTTTCCCTTTACCAAAATAACGCAAAAAGACAAAGAGTGGTTACAAAATAAACGATCCAAATTATATGTAACTGTGAAAAGTACTACTATAAATGTCCATTATTGTTATATATATGGCTCGAAATTATGTGTAATGTTAAAAAAATTGTATAGTATATTGTGAATAGAAAATGTTTTTGCCTGTATATTAATTATATATTACATACTTTTAATATTTATTACATTAAGTATGAAAATATAAAAATATTTAATGTAATATTTATTAAAATTATTATATAACTAAATGTGTAATATTGTATTTGTTTATCGGATTTAATTGTTTACAATATGACTAATATGTGAAAATTGTTATTATTAAAACGTATTTATTAATAATAATAATCATACATAAGAATATTGTAATGTTAAAAGAATCATTGATGATGATGTACATGTTCTAATTAGGATATTTATATTATATTATAAATTTAAAAGTGTTCATATGTTAATATCATCATCAGTATATCACTATATGTATTAAAAATTTGTGACTTATGTTTTTCATTACACATGTTGATGTTTTATTAAGAAACAATAATAGTATTATGTATGTATAATATCATACATTGCATTATGTGAACTAACCATTTTTTCTCTACAAATTAAAAGTACTTGTCAAGAAAATTACTGTAAAATGTGATTATTAAAAGAACATTGTCCTCCATTTTTGTTTATATGTATACCAAAGATAGCTTAATAAAATGTATATATGTTCGTATATTTCAAGTGTTGAATAAAAAAATTTACAGGAAAGAAAACTGGTGTCATTATTTTGTATTACCTATGACAAAATCATTTTTATGTATTTTTGCAAATGTATTATAACTGTAATGTTCTATCTATTTCAATATACCACATGTAAATAAATAACATACTATACACTGAAGTTATAACAATTATTATTCATACACCCATATACATATAATATCAATATTTGAAAGACACATAATTAAATGTTTAAATATTCCGACTCCAATAACCATTTACTTTAGGTAATTGCTTCTCAAAAACCGTGATTAATTTACAATTCGAAATGCAATCACCATTTAATTAGAGTAAGTGCAGGACACAGAACATATTAAATTTACTCTTCCAACTCCAATTAACAATTAATTTAAGTAACTGCAGGACATTAAATAATAATTAATTACTATAAAAAATCAAATGTAAAAAAATGAATAATGTAATATCATTAAATTTAATTTAATATAATAAATTTAATTTAAATAGAATCTTAATTTATGTTTTCCCTGTACCCCTATAATAAAAAACTGACCCTGAAACCTAAAAATACCCCTTCACCCACAAACTAAAAACTGACCCTGAAACCTGACAAAACCCCTTCACCAACAAACTAAAAACTGACCCAAAAACCTAAAAATACCCCTTTACCCACAAACTGAAAACTGACTCTGAAACCTCACAAAACTCCTTTACCCACAAACTAAAAACTGACCCAGAAACCTAAAAATACCCCTTTACCCACAAACTGAAAACTGACTCTGAAACCTCACAAAACCCCTTTACCCACAAACTAAAAACTGACCCTGAAACCTTACAAAACACCTTTACCCACAAACTAAAAACTGACCCTGAAACCTAAAAATACCCCTTTACCCACAAACTAAAAACTGACCCTGAAACCTGACAAAACCCCTTCACCAACAAACTAAAAACTGACCATGAAACCTAAAAATACCCCTTTACCCACAAACTAAAAACTGACCCTGAAACCTGACAAAACCCCTTCACCAACAAACTAAAAACTGACCCAGAAACCAAAAAATACCCCTTTAACCACAAACTGAAAACTGACTCTGAAACCTCACAAAACTCCTTTACCCACAAACTAAAAACTGACCCAGAAACCTAAAAATACCCCTTTACCCACAAACTGAAAACTAACTCTGAAACCTCACAAAACCCCTTTACCCACAAACTAAAAACTGACCCTGAAACCTTACAAAACACCTTTACCCACAAACTAAAAACTGACCCTGAAACCTAAAAATACCCCTTTACCCACAAACTAAAAACTGACCCTGAAACCTGACAAAACCCCTTCACCAACAAACTAAAAACTGACCCAGAAACCTAAAAATACCCCTTTACCCACAAACTGAAAACTGACTCTGAAACCTCACAAAACTCCTTTACACACAAACTAAAAACTGACCCAGAAACCTAAAAATACCCCTTTACCCACAAACTGAAAACTGACTCTGAAACCTCACAAAACCCCTTTACCCACAAACTAAAAACTGACCCTGAAACCTGACAAAAACACCTTTACCCACAAACTAAAAACTGACCCTGAAACCTAAAAATACCCCTTTACACACAAACCAAAAACTGACCCTGAAACCTAAAAATACCCCTTTACCCAAAACTAAAAACTGACCCAGAAACCTAAAAATACCCCTTTACCCACAAACCAAAAACTGACCCTGAACACTTAAAATACCCCTTCGCACATACACAAAAAACAGACCCTAAACGCACAAAATGTACCTTTGATAAAACTACCCACCCTGATCTACTATAAACTCTACATCCCACTCCTAAAAATATGATACATTTATTTATTTAATATCTACTACATTATATATTTTTGATTCTTTTTACTACATACACAAAATACCTCAATTTAGAACAACAACATAATAGTGTTCATAATTTCGTATTTAAATAATATTTATATACAATTTCGAATCGAAACTAAAATGAAATACAAGGCGAAATTTTTACTTCTATGATTAGAGTATACTTTGTTTATACACTACCCACCCTTATCCCCTTGAAAGTATACATCCCACTCATAACATAATTAGACAAATATTTTTAGAAAATATATAAAAATAGTATAATTACAAATATATTTTAGTACATACACAACAGCAAACTTAAAAAATAAGTACTATATTCGAATAAAATCGATATCATTTCGCATAATTCGAAATATTAATTTCAATTTTAGAAATTTCGCAAATTTATATGAAATTGCGAAATTTTAATTTATATAATTACCCTATATATTTTTAAAACACTACCCACCCTTATCCCCTATAAACTCTACATCCCGCTCCTAATATTTATTGTACAAATATTATAAAAATTTAATGTAATATTTTAATATTTATAATTCTTTTTTGTACATACACAAAAATTATTCATAATGTTTAATGTACTCCCTAAATTTCGATCAAATTTCGACTACTCCCAAAATTTTTTATTAAATATCGAAATTTTGAAATCTAAAGGAAATGCGAAATTTAAAATTTTACAATTTCACTATACTTTTTTAAAACACTACCCACCCTTATCCCCTATAAACTCTACATCCCGCTCCTAACATTAATATACAATTATTTAGTAAAAAAAGAAATATTTAGATATATTTACACAATTTAATAATATATATCCAAAAGCAAAGAACAAATAATTTAACAATACTCAATAATTTTATATAAAATTTCGCTTTTTTAAATATTTTGATTAAAATTTCGCAAATTTAAAAATTTACTTCAAATGCGAAATTTATTATTCCATATTTACACTATACTTTTTTAATACACTACCCACCCTTATCCCCTATAAACTCTACATCCCGCTCCTAGACTTCTAACTAAAAATAATAAAATTAAATGTAAAAATTACCTTATATATAAACAACATTTAAGTAGATCATTACTTAACATACTTTAAAACATCACTTTTACATATCGATATTTTTGACAATCGATATTTTCAGCATCGATATTACTGATTTCGAAATTCATGTCTTCGATATTTTTGACACACACATAAATCGATATTTTCTACGACGATATTTTTGTTTTCGAAATTTCTTACCATCGATATTTTGGACTCGATAATATGGTACATCAACATTAACAACTCGATATTTTGACTGTCTACCGTTCGGGAAGTCTGCTAAATTGCCTGGCGGGCGGTATACCAGTGTTCCTGACAGCGAGGTGACTGGGGATATTTGTATCATATAGTGGCAGCTTTCGTATCCCTTGATGTTACCGTCAGATGTTCTACAGGTGAAGCAGTCCTTAAGGATTATGGCCAGTCCGCCTCCCCTGCCCTCTGGTCTGTTCAGTGAGCACATGAAGTACCCGGGAGGGAGTGCTAGGACGGTGTCGGGGCCACTGCTAGTGGTGAGCCAGGTTTCTGTAAGAAACAGAATATCTAGGGCATGGTTAGTGATTAGGAGGTTCACTTCGTGAGAATGTTTCACGAGCGACCTGCAGTTAAGTAGGCCTAGGAGCAAGCCCTTGGGAGCAGGGTTTTGTTCGGCGGGGTCGCAGATGTTACATCCGGAGAATTGAGTATCACCCTTCAGGATGCGCGAAGAGGAGGGATGTTTTTTGATGTTTAAGGCTAATAAGTCCTCACGGGTGTAGGTCCGGTCGTTTTTGGCTGCGAGGGGCAGAGTGGCTGGGCCTAGGGCCGGCTGGGCCCGGACGGGCCCAGACGGGCTTGCCTTTGGCGCGCCTTCGGCGCGCTGACGGCGCGCCCGCTGCGCCCGTCCGCTGCGCGTCCGGTAATTGCACATTTTTTAAGGGTGGAAAAGGGGCGGGTGGGCGTGGCCTAAGGGTAGGCGTGGCCTCGATTCCTCGCCGTCAATGGCGGCAGATTTGTTTTGTTTTTGTTCGTTTGGTGCAGCGAAGAGATCGCTGTTTAGGCGGTTCTAGAGCCCGCTCCGGTGGTGCCAGACGGGTGAGTGCAATTTAAAATACAACTAATTAGCAAATTGGTGTCACAAAAATACAATTTTTAAGATCAAGTGGTCTCCCGGCTTCCGCCTCAGGAGTTGGCAAGTTTCTGATTGAGTAGCGCTGTCGGCAGCGTTTTATACTGAGTTAGTGCAATAATTATTGCATGATAGTAGGCACAAGGTCAAAGAAACTCATTCTGCGATCAATGATTGGGTGCTCATTAAAAAACTGTGTAGAGTCAGCAAAGGGGAGTCCAAATTTTCTCTTCCTGCATGTGTTGTAAGAGTCAGCAAACCTTCTGTTTTGCTTGAAGGGAGAGGATGGTGGAATAAGGATAATGTGGTTTACTTAAATAAACAACAACTGGAAATCTTTAAGCATATCTATGCTGACAGGGCGGTAGTTGAAGCCTCTACTTTAACTCGGTTATGATCTTGAGACTGTGTCTGAGCAAATAGCCCAAACACCTAGTATCATTGGTAGTGATGGTGGAGGTAGTGCCGGGGTCAATTTTCAAAACATTGGTGACGGTACAGTACTTCCAAGTGTGAAAAATAAGATGGGCCAGTAGGGCATAGTTTCCCACCGCCAGCGTTCTATCAAATTGCCCTCAACTTTTCGTAACAATATTCTGAGGTAATCTGTTTCTGTATAAGGAAGGGGCGTGAAGTGGTATTCTTGCATTCTCGTGTCACTGCTCGCGCAGTGATTATGTTTAAATGTATTCTATGTTCTAGTCATTAGACATTGGTCCCCTCGAAGTTTCTCGGTTTGACGCAATCGGAGTGTGATGGAACACACAAGGCCAAACAAACATGCTTAATCTGTTGGGTCTACAGGGGATTTTGTGCCAGCCTTTTAACAGAACCATGAGTAACGACATTGGTGTAGGAGTGAACAAGTGGTCACTGATCATTAAACATATTAACTTGTGTTTCAGGTCATCACCGAAGAAGCACTGCCTAAATGTAAACATGCGAGCCATACATCTAACACGCTATTAATCAAACCCATGCTTTGGTGAAGTTTAATACAACTCGTCAGACTAGATCTCTGTACCTCCCTGGCTATTTCGAAGCCGTTTATATTCCATTGGGCTGCACGCTAACCTGAGTTTACCCATTTAAAGATGGCGGCCGTTATAACCAGGCGTACCACCTGATCCCTACGTAGGAGCGGGGCCAGACGTCGTATCCAAGGGCGCTCACGACTAGATATGGCGCCCGCCGCCGAGCTTTACCATCTATCCGAGCTCGGCGGCGATGGGTAGGTCAATCTGCAGGAACACAGGAAGCTAGAGGTAAGGCGGGCTCTGGATGCATATTTGGGATTCCCACTCTTGCTCCCGTTAAATCTTTACCCATCTGGCCCCGCAGTGCACAATGGGCTGAGATTAACCTGCTCCATGCCTTTATTTGACAATGTACATGCCTCCTCCTCCCTCAGCCATACCTGAAGGTTCTTCCCTGATGTTCAGAACCGCCGAACACTCATGTAGCATATAATTCCTGACCTTGAGGTGAGACGGATGGGTGCCTGCTATGCCACTTTACATATCGAGCGAGCACTTTTAACACTAGATGTGCACCAAAGAAGAAGTGTATTGTTTTCCTTATAAGACTGCTGCTGTAGTTGTTTTTATTCTGTAGTTTCTACAATACTGTTTTTAAAAGATAGCACCTTTTCAAGCACAATTGGTTGGTGTGTTGTTTATACTGCACGCTGCTATAATGCGGCAACGGTTCACTGATGCTAGTTGATAACTCACCCTCACTAGCATGACACACTGTGTGTATCTCTGGCCCTGATCATTCTTGTGTTTTGGCTAATACTCAATGCTATTAACCCTGTACCATTTTTCTTATTCCCAAATGCAGGCATAGGGCAATACTACAGAGGTAACCAACACCCATAATATTTGTATTTCACACATGACACTAGCATGTTGTTGAATGATTGCATTTTCTATATTTTTTACACTTAATAGGTCCTGATGAATCGCGGGTAATACCCTGATGCGAGAAACATGTTGACCAATTCCTTTTCCAACCTCATCTAGGGCCAATACACCTAACTAGTTGGCACCCAGTGAGTTGGATTCACGTTTTTAATCGTAGCGGGAGACCCCCAGAATAAAGGAGTTCTTTGGTACTCCCTACTACATTTTAAATCACTTTCTAGGCTATCTGCTCTATTACCCACATACCCGCACTTCACCATAAGGCAGTTGGATTCAAAAGATCTCCGTCAAAGAGCCCCTCTTTGAGGTGAGCCCGTCGGGGATTGCACCGCCTCCCCGACGAGGAGCAACGCCAATGATGAAGCATGACACCCATTTGGGTGGGTGAGGCAAATACATCCAACAAAATGGATGCCCAAGGGTGTCATATTCACACCCCCGGTCACGCCAAATACACATAATTTCCTCACCCAGGAACGGTTCAGCAACCCACTTTGTTTCCCTATGCTTGTTGAGGGCACTAGCTGACACTGGACCTTCCACTTTGCTAAGTGGTAAAGAGTGCCCTATTGATCAATTTATCACCCTCCCCCTCTTTGAATACTACTTTTGCACGGCTCACCCCGTGGGAGTATCCTTTCGGCGGGTAAGACTGGTTCTGTCCCCCTCCATGTGACTCCTCTACCATTTTGGATAGTCACAACTCACTTCTCCCACCGGGCAGTGTTCTTTTTACTTTTCTTTCTGTCCTACTAGCGAGGACTTCCCCTCTTCCAGGAACACGACCGTTTTGACCCCCACAAGATGGATGGTCAGGGGTTGAGTTTCGGGGAGGAAGATGCAGCAGCTATTATGAGGACTCCATCAGTTCTGGGCATAGATATTGAACCAGCTACAGGGAGTAATACAGTGGAATGGCAAACTCTATCAGATCTCAAACGAGAATGGATTAGAATCACCATACATGGGGCAATGAAGGCTGAATATTTTAAAGCCAAAATTGCACCAAACGGCCTAATTGTAAAGAACTTCCCCAGAATTTTCTGGGAAGATGGACAATTCAAAATTGAGTGGTCGCAGATCTCATGGAAATGCACCCATGATGTTCTCATCCTTATTGTTAACACTGCTAAACGCTAAGCTGATGAACTACTGACCCGCATCCAAACAGCAGAGGCTGCTTTAAAAACAGCAGTTCCAAATCCAGGTTTTAAAACGGAACTTGCGGAACTCAATAAGGAAATGGCTGAACACAAAGAATATCTCATGAACCAAAAAGCGACGAAACTACAAAAGGATATCAAAAGGTTTTCAAAAGAAAAAGTATATCCTTACTTAAAGGAAGACTATGTCCCCCCGGGAACCAATTATAACTCAGACTCGAGTGCTACTTCCTCTAGAAGGGGATCCAGTAGTGGATCCGAGAATAGTGGGGAAAATGGACCCCCAGAGATGCAACCAAGAGGAAAAAGAGGCAGGGGACGTGGACAACAGGCTTACCAAAACTTCCCACCCCAAGGGCCTCCCTTTGGTCCTCCAATGTGGCAATATCCACAATTCTCTCACTACCAACCACCCTTTGCCCCGCAATATCCACCCTACTATGCCCCTCAAGGTACCGCACGCCCCCCTTTTTTAGGCAGAGGTTGGGGCAGAGGGCGAGGGCGAAAGCGAGGCAACGCTCCAGAGAAAACAGTACAGTGGGAGGACACACGCCCCCAGGGTATGGACACGAGGAACACGAACCGGTCAGGACAAAGATAAGTCTGGTGGTGAACTTATCAGAAAACCAGTTGACAGAGAGAGAGGAGCAAGTTTTACAAAAGGGACTGGGCTTTGTACCGACTCCAAAAACTGACCTCTTCCAACAAACCCAGGAAATCCAATCCTTTTTCCGTAAAATCAAATTGAAAGCCTTTTTCGAGGGGAGGCCTAGTGATCTGATGGAAGATTCAGGCCTCCATAATCATTCAACCTTCACACCCCACAATGGGATGATTCCGAATGAAGCCCTCACCTATGAACAGGCTGTACTAAAAGACCTGAAAACCCTAGACCAGCAAAGAAAACATTGCAATATTTCTCGAAATGAGATGGATATCCTCAAGTCACTCGCTGAAGACCCCCTGATTACCATCAAACAGGCGGACAAGGGAGGCGCGACAGTGCTCATGAACACTGTGGACTATGACCAAGAATGCACAAGGCAACTAAATGATAGATGTTACTACACACCTATCCCGTGCGACCCGACAGCACGCCTACAGACCATAATTACAGGCCTGGTTGACAGTGCAGAATGTGAACAGTGGATCACTAAAAAAGAGGCAGACTTCCTGTCAAAAAAAGATCCCAGGGTCCCCTACTTTTACATTCTTCCCAAAACCCATAAAGAATCCAGACCGGTACCTGGGCGACCAATCATCTCAGGGATTGATTCCATCTTGGAACCGCTTTCACAATTTTGTGATCATTTTCTACAACCTCTAGTAAGACGCATCCCCTCGTTCATCCAAGACACTTCTGATGTCCTACGCATACTGGACACCTTCCATGATACTGGGCAGATCAATCTCTTAATTACTCTCGATGTGGAGGCCCTGTATACGAACATTCCTCAGAGGGCCACATTTGAAGTAATAGAGGAAAGACTTGGGCTTGAAACCTGGAGTTCAATCACTCCACAGGCATTCATCATGGAGTGTGCCAGTCTAGCATTAATGGAGAATTACTTCGAATTTAAGGGGCAGTTCTACCATCAAACCCAGGGTACATCAATGGGCAGTACTTTTGCTCCTTCGGTGGCCTGTCTCTATATGGCTGAATTCGAAGATAGACATATACATCACCAGTCCAATCCCTTCCTTGACAACATCAGGATGTGGAGGAGATTTATAGATGACATTCTGATCTTATGGACTGGACCACCGACCTCGCACGAGGCCTTCTTTAATTGGGTGAACACTCTGAAACCTTACCTCCACTTCACTATGTCTGCTTCACCCACGGAAATTGCCTTCCTTGATCTGACGATAAGACTGAAAGAGGGAGAACTTAGTACTACAATGTATAGAAAGCCCACCGACCGGAACATCCTGCTCCACTACTCGAGCCACCACCCCAAAGCCTTACGGTCCAACCTCCCCTTTGGACAATTTCTCAGGGTCCGGCGCAATTGCAGTGATCTAACTGATTACAAGCAAGAATCTGCAATCCTGTCCAGGAATCTATTGGACAGAGGTTACCCCAAGAGAGAGGTCACCAAAGCTCAAAAACGAGCCAGAAATAATCATCGTGAGGCCTTACTTGAACCACGGGAGGCGGTACCGATTGAGAACCAACCCATAACTTGTGTAACAACTTTCACCCCCGGGTCTAGCAAGATCAAAAGTGTGATCAAACGGCACTGGGACATTTTGAACACAGGCAACCTCAGCCTCGCAACACCCAGGTTTGCGTTCAAAAGATCCCAGAATGTCAAAGACATCTTGATAAGCACGAGACCCAAAGTACAAAAGAAGGGGGCCCAACAGACATTGTGGAACTTACCTCCAGTCAAAGGTCATTATCCATGTGGATCCTGTGGAGTGTGTGCCTACACAGCCATACACAAGACAATCCAACCAAGTGATACCTTTAACTGGGAGATCAGGGAACACACTAACTGCAATACCTCCCACTGTATTTACATGCCAACATGCCCATGTGGACTACAATACATTGGTATGACGACACGTCCAATCAAAACCCGCATTACAGAACATCGCAGCAATTTCCGCTGCAAGGAGACACACACCAAAATGTGTAAGCACTATGTTGAGGCTAATCACACTGCAGACTCACTCAAATGGCTAGTGTTAGAATCGAGCCCTAACTGCCCTAAACAAGCCTTGTTTCGGAAAGAACAAAGGTGGGTTCACCGATTAGCTTCTGATAGTAGAGGTCTGAATGAGGATATTCCCTGGCACTCTCTCTAAAACAACCTTCTGCTACAATTGTAATTGTTACACCATATACTGTTACTGAACACAAGGAATGAAACCCACATCCTATGTGTGTTCCTACTCCCGACATGCCTCCTTCATACAATTTGAATTATAATGTATAATGGGTCCGAGGTGTTGCCAATCCACGCGCACAGTCGTTCTGATACAATCTCATAACACACGGCAGACTACATCCTGATGCGTGAATGTTGACATTCTAGCAACCTACATTCCATCTTGGTACATTCTATACCCAATACTCCACTCTGCAATGGCCGCCGTCCTGTGAGGCGGCTCACCTGACCTATTCCCGACCTACTTTTTCCATGCGAGCCATACATCTAACACGCTATTAATCAAACCCATGCTTTGGTGAAGTTTAATACAACTCGTCAGACTAGATCTCTGTACCTCCCTGGCTATTTCGAAGCCATTTATATTCCATTGGGCTGCACGCTAACCTGAGTTTACCCATTTAAAGATGGCGGCCGTTATAACCAGGCGTACCACCTGATCCCTACATAGGGGCGGGGCCAGACGTCGTATCCAAGGGCGCTCACGACTAGATATGGCGCCCGCCGCCGAGCTTTACCATCCATCCGAGCTCGGCGGCGATGGGTAGGTCAATCTGCTGGAACACAGGAAGCTAGAGGTAAGGCGGGCTCTGGATGCATATTTGGGATTCCCACTCTTGCTCCCGTTAAATCTTTACCGATCTCGGCCCCGCAGTGCACAATGGGCTGAGATTAACATGCTCCATGCCTTTATTTGACAATGTACATGCCTCCTCCTCCCTCAGCCATACCTGAAGGTTCTTCCCTGATGTTCGGAACCGCCGAACACTCATGTAGCATATAATTCCTGACCTTGAGGTGAGACGGATGGGTGCCTGCTATGCCACTTTACATATCGAGCGAGCACTTTTAACACTAGATGTGCACCAAAGAAGAAGTGTATTGTTTTCCTTATAAGACTGCTGCTGTAGTTGTTTTTATTCTGTAGTTTCTACAATACTGTTTTTAAAAGATAGCACCTTTTCAAGCACAATTGGTTGGTGTGTTGTTTATACTGCACGCTGCTATAATGCGGCAACGGTTCACTGATGCTAGTTGATAACTCACCCTCACTAGCATGACACACTGTGTGTATCTCTGGCCCTGATCATTCTTGTGTTTTGGCTAATACTCAATGCTATTAACCCTGTACCGTTATTCTTATTCCCAAATGCAGGCATAGGGCAATACTACAGAGGTAACCAACACCCATAATATTTGTATTTCACACATGACACTAGCATGTTGTTGAATGATTGCATTTTCTATATTTTTTACACTTAATAGGTCCTGATGAATCGCGGGTAATACCCTGATGCGAGAAACATGTTGACCAATTCCGTTTCCAACCTCATCTAGGGCCAATACACCTAACTAGTTGGCACCCAGTGAGTTGCATTCACGTTTTTAATCGTAGCGGGAGACCCCCAGAATAAAGGAGTTATTTGGTACTCCATACTACATTTTAAATCACTTTCTAGGCTATCTGCTCTATTACCCACATACCCGCACTTCACCATAAGGCAGTTGGATTCAAAAGATCTCCGTCAAAGAGCCCCCCTTTGAGGTGAGCCCGTCGGGGATTGCACCGCCTCCCCGATGAGGAGCAACGCCAATGATGAAGCATGACACCCATTCGGGTGTGTGAGGCAAATACATCCAACAAAATGGATGCCCAAGGGTGTCATATTCACACCCCCGGTCACGCCAAATACACATAATTTCCTCACCCAGGAACGGTTCAGCAACCCACTTTGTTTCCCTATGCTTGTTGAGGGCACTAGCTGACACTGGACCTTCCACTTTGCTAAGTGGTAAAGAGTGTCCTATTGATCAATTGATCACCCTCCCCTTCTTTGAATACTAAATGTAAACAAACTCACATGTTTGTTAACACTGTGCTAATAGTTTGTTTAACAGTACAAGTATGCGATTTACCCCAGGCGTTAGCTTTCAGAATGCATAAACGTTATATTTTAACTTTCAGTTAGCACATGTAGTAGTAAGTGTAAGAAGATGAAAATGAAATCATGCATCAAAACTTACAATTTTTTGAGGTGATATGTAAAGCAAGTAGTCATTTCGTCAATGACATTTACTCTAATATTTTAGGGTCTTTACCAGAAGATTTTGGTACAACAGAGGTAAATAAATCCCAGCAAATACTCTCGGCTCTGGGGGATATTAACCAACGAGTGCAATAAGATCTTTGCAATCCAAGAGGAAGAGCGGCATTCAGGAGAAGACTAAAGGGATGAGAAGTCCAGAGAAAACAGAAGGGGGTTGGTTTAAGGTGAATGCTGGCCAGAATGGCAAAGTGGGGCGAAGAGCAACCCACTGGGGGCATGGGAGTGATGCAACAGCGGCAGAGTTGTGGATGAGTGGCGGAAGGGGGGCAGAGGTAGGGGGAAAGGGGCATAGCAGTTGCGGGTGGACAAAATAAAAAAATTAAAAACGCGACGGAGAGGACCTGAGAAGGTAGACTGGGTGCGATGAAGAGCATGTTAGAAGGTTCAGTGGGTGCGATGAAGCACCTTACAAGGGAGAGTGAGAGCGATGAAGAGCACCATAGAAGGTAGAGTGGGTGCGAATAAGAGCACCTTAGAAGATAGACAGGGTACAATGGAGAGCACCTTAGATGCTAGATTGGGTGCGATGAAGCGTCTTAGAAGATAGAGTGGGTGCGATGAAGAGCACCTTAGATGGTAGTGTGTGTTAGATTATGCTCGTTGATGCTCTTGTAATGCATGTATAAATTAGCATTCGCTGCGCCATTTTCTTTTTCAGACTCCATTTTGTGTGAGGTTTTAAACTAATCCTTCACTGTTCCGAGAAATACCCTTTGCTAAGTTTCGTTTCAGTAACGAAGAACTGTTTTTGTCAATGCATAGTTTTCCATAGATAAAGAACCTCTCCCACCTGCCTGGCAGTTTGATCGCAGCACAGGATGGAACGGCCTTGAGAATGTCCTGAACTGTACAAGATATGAAAGAACAAACCTTTTTTTTGTCTTTTACTGTCGGCCACATCTGTTTGGAAAATTCCACTGTGGGCGTGTTCTTAGCTAACCATGCAATGTACATAATGTATCTTTAGGCTTATTGTTCCTCAGTTCCCTCAGTAGCACTCTTACGCTCTGAGCATATACTAATAAACGGATATTGGTGTATATTGTCCCCCGTTTCTCTGATTCTTCATTCCGTATGGAAGGCTGAGAGATGGACTGTGGTGACCCGGGTGGCCCTAAGTGGGTCACTTCCTTCAAGTGGGTGCGATGAAGAGCACCTCTAAAGATAGACTGGGTGCAATGGAGAGGACATTAGAAGGTAGAGTGGGTGCGATGAAGAGCACCTTAGCATACAGAGTGGGTGCAGTGAAGGGCAACTTAGAAGACAGAGTGGGTGCAGTGTAGAGCAACTTAGAAGGTAGATTGGGTGCGATGAAGAGCACCTAAGAAGGTAGACTTGGTACGATGAAGAGCACCTAAGAAGGTCCAGTGGGTGCGATGAAGAGCATCTTAGAAGGTTCAGTGGGTGCGATGAAGAGCACCTAAGAAGGTAGAGTGGGTGCGATGAAGAGCACCTTACAAGGGAGAGTGGGTGAAGTGTAGAGCAACTTAGAAGGTAGATTGGGTGCGATGAACAGCACCTTAGAAGGTAGACTGGGTACATTGAAGAGCACCTAAGAAGGTCCAGTGGGTGCGATGAAGAGCATCTTAGAAGGTCCAGTGGGTGCGATGAAGAGCACCTAAGAAGGTAGAGTGGGTGCGATGAAGAGCACCTTAGAAGGTAGAGTGGGTGCGATGAAGAGCACCTTACAAGGGAGAGTGAGTGCAATAAAGAGCACCGTAGAAGGTAGAGTGGATGCGATGAAGAGCACCTAAGAAGGTAGACAGGGTGCGATTAAGAGCACCTTAGAAGGTAGACTGGGTACAATGAAGAGCACCTAAGAAGGTAGACTGGGTACAATGAAGAGCACCTAAGAAGGTCCAGTGGGTGCGATGAAGAGCACCTAAGAAGGTAGAGTGGATGCGATGAAGAGCACCTAAGAAGGTAGACAGGGTGCGATTAAGAGCACCTTAGAAGGTAGACAGGGTACGATGAAGAGCACCTAAGAAGGTAGACAGGGTACGATGAAGAGCACCTAAGAAGGTCCATTGGGTGCGATGAAGAGCACCTTAGAACGTAGACTGGGTGCGATGAAGAGCACCTAAGAAGGTAGAGTCGGTGCGATGAAGAGCACCTTAGAAGTTCGAGTGGGTTTCGATGACGAATACCTTAGAAGGTAGAGAGGGTGCAATGACGAATACCTTAGAAGGTAGAGTGAGTGCGATGAAGAGCATCTACGAAGGTCCAGTGGGTGTGATGAAGAGCACCTTAGACGGTACACTAGGTGCGGTGAAGAGCACCTTAGAAGGTAGAGTGGGTGCGATGACGAGCACCTAAGAAGGTAGACTAGAAGCGATGAAGCACAATAGAAGGTAGAGTGGGTGCAATGAAGAGGATAGCCTGGTAGCGATGGAAAGCAACTTAAAAGGTAGACTGGGTGTGATGGAGAGCACCTAAGAAGAACACAACATGATATCCGGATTACGAGTATAGCTTCACTCTATATACATTGGGGATCATCCATGATCTGCAGGAGGGTCAGTCAAACGTGCAGGATACCGTTTATGGAGATTTATGTAGTAGGGAGGGTTCATGCTATACTTCCTACCTCTCATCCCCTTTGAGACAACGGATTAGATTACGTACTTTTTCGGTAGTTTATTACTACACCTTAAGAAGGTAGAGGTGGTGTGATGAAGAACACCTTAGAAGGTAGAGTGGGTGCGATGGAGAGCACCTTAGAAGGTAGAGGTGGTGTGATGAAGAACACCTTAGAAGGTAGAGTGGGTGCGATGGAGAGCACCTTAGAAGGTAGAGGTGGTGCGATGGAAAGCACCTCAGAAGATGGGCTGGGTGCATTGTAGAGCACCTCAGAAGGTAGACTGGGTGCGATAAAGAGCACCCTAGAGTGTAGACAGGTTGTAGCTAAGAGCATCCTACAAGCGCCTGCTGGAGATGAGGTAATCTGATACGAAGAAAAACTCACAAAGAGAGATATGGAATTTCTATTGCTAAACATGCAGGAGATCTTGCTTTAGTCTAGGAAAACACTTTTTCATGTTCATTTTTTCCAATGATTTTACACCAATAGAAAAGACGGTACTATACGAACCGCTAACCAAACGAGACATGCAGAGTATATAAAATCTTAGTCAATAGTGCCCAAGATGCACAGATCAAACTCCGAGAGAGGTAAGAGGAGGACCTCGGGGCGCTACAAGACTTGAACGGGTGTGAGCCGTGCAACATCCTGGAGAAGTTATCATGACAGTTAGATCCAGCTTACTCCACAGAATGTGCTACACCAGGGGACAAATGAAGAGGTTCAGAAGGATTGAAAGTAATCTGCCTGAAAAGCTGTCGGCAGAGAGGAACTGTCTATCGCTCTGTTCGTCCCTGCCCCAAACTAGAGAGATTCTGGGGTAGAGCGAGAAACCATATGGCATGATCCCCAAACTCTCTATACTGGTGATATGGCCAGAGGATACTCCTCTCAAAGGTACTAAGATTTTCTGCAATGTAGGCCTGCTGGTGGCAAGGAGCGATGTAATAAGAAGAGGTATTAGTAATGACACTCAACAGCATCAGATTGAAAAAGACAATATGGATTGGTGTACATTGGCCAGAGAGAGTAACTATGAAAGCAGAGGCTGCACTGGGAAATACAAAAATATATGTGAGACATGGGGAAATACCAAGAGATTAATTGAAACCATGAATTAATGATTCCTTACTCTCCCACACTCACTCTTCTGGATGCTTCTGTCCCACTTTCAGGGCCCCTCTTAGCCACTCCCAGCCCCACAATTATCTACAGTTGAAGATGTGCTGGACAACGTTTCGACCCCTTTAAATGTTCATGGTAGTTCAATCCTTAGAGTGGGGTCTTCATCAGGACAGAGTAAGAGAGCACCCAATCTAGCAACAGCAAGTAGAGTCGGGCTGTGAAATCGAGGTGGGTAGGCTCCATGAAGCTCTCGATAAGGGAGCGGGGCGCGGTCATTAGTACACGCACAACCGTCTGCGGTTTATATGTGGGTAAGCAGATCCCACAGAATCGCAAGGCAATCCTCATAAGCAAAACTCAGCCTACTGTCTCAAATTCGGAAGCGAAGACTACACACTAAGGATTGAATTACCTTGAACATATAAAGGGGCCGAAACGTTGCCTATTTCCCACTTCAATTCAAGCCCTGACGACTGAAATTTATTATCAGTATCCTTTCAGTGCTATGTTTGTGCACTTTAATATTTGGCCTGTTATAGGCTGGACAGGTTTCACTATATAAATATGAATGTATATATGCTACATTACCTCTCCCTTATCTATTACCCTCACTTACTCCCGTTGATCCTGAACACCACTATTCTCCTTCCCCCACCAGAGCACCATTGTTGCAAAAAGAATTTTGTCTCACATGTATAGACAATTGTGTTGTCCATAACAAGTCATTGATGCTTTAAAAATAAAGGGTGGAAGAGCACGGGTTTTAAAAAAAAAAATGATTACCGGATGCAGCTTCTGCCACCTCGCTCCCAAGTTCTCCAATGCTTCCTGGGTCCCAGCCGCCCCTGGGCCAGCATCAGAGACTCACTGTGCAATCCCTGCACTGCTCTCAAGCTTGAGAGCAGTGCAGGGATTGGTCGGAGCGGGCTGCTTTGACGCTCCGCTCAGGACTAGGAGTCTGTGCTGTTTCTCCAGCCCAGCTGTTCAATACAGACAGGTTGGAGAAACCTGAGTGCGCCTGTGTGTTTGGCCGGCCTGAGACAGCCAGTCAAACACACATGCGCACTTACATTGCAGGAACCAGTCCTCCTCCCGCCCTCTCATGGCTCCAGTCCCCGCCTCTCCAGGCACACATTGGCTGAGCCGGAGGTGAAAAATAAAATGATAGTAAAATATTGTTTTATTTTTCACCTTCTGGTTCTCAGCCAGTGGGACGCCGCTCCTTCGCCCTTGCGGAGGAGCCGCCACTGGCCATTGTGAACGGAAGGGACGTCTCCGTCGTCTTCTTGCTGCAGGAGCAACATACTGCAGCTGCCTCCCCTGTGCGTGTATCCAATGCTTAACCAGCGGCGTAGCACAGATGCCACCGGCCCTGATGCATGTATTGAAAATAGCTCCTTTGACTGTTGTTGGAGTAGTAACATACAGCATTGTCCGGGTTCGATGGGCCTTTCAGGGCTCTGGGCCCCGGTGCCACTGCACCTGCCACACCAACGGTAACTGCGACCCTGTCCTTTACCAGGTATACCGGGCATGCTCTGCTCCACCTCACCCTACCCATGTGGGTGAGCCCTCGAGGGCACCCCAGGGTGTACTGTGCCCGCATTCAGAGCGTCAGAAGCTGCAAAAGGGTTAATTTCATTAGCGTATGTATTGGGCTCACAGCCTCTGATTAGGTGGCAACAAAAGCCATTACGCAAGTGCTCCCAAAGAAAGCCTGTCTGACGTAATGCAAAGCAGTCAAGGCTTGGTACTGCGGTCTAATTACAACTCAGGTGTTTGTTATAGCGCCGACCTAGCTCCCCCCAGCAGAGCAGCGCTTTACAGAGAGCATTTGTAAAGTGGAAAGAGCATACTTACATTTCATTTACAATACACATCCGCACTGTTTATAATACATTACCCAAATATTCACAGCTACACGGACAGGGGCATGAAGTGCTCAGAATCACACGGCTCATGCCGGAGCTGTGACCCAAGACCCGAGATTCGAAAGTGCTGCTCGCCCTTGACATCACACCTGCCACTTTCCCGCGCATGTGGTCACCGCCCACGGATCTCTTGTGCACGTCTCACAGGAGTGAGTGCGTCAGGAGGTCAGGCAGCTGAGGGGGGCGGGGGCTCCTCCGGTATAGCTGGTGTTACTCCAGGGCTCCGCTTCAAACCGGTGCTGCACCCACGGAGGCCTCAACAAGGTGCTTGTCTGAGATCGGTCCTGGGACCACAGCCCCCGCCAGAGGAGGCCTCTCTGCCCGCCCTGACTGGCATATTTATAAAGCGCTGAGTTGCCGAGGCGTCTTGGCGCTGAGGTGAGTTGATACCGTTGCACAGGCTCAACTGGTCTAAGTGCTGAGGGAAAAGCCATGTCTTGACCAATTTCCTAAAAAGAGACCTAGTAGACTATAGTCTGATGGTAGTCGGGTCGGAAGGGTCAGGGCCGGAATGGGAACCAAAACCGGCCCTGACAAGTGCTCGGCCGGCCCCCAACCCCCACCACGTGGTGGTGCGGCCGAGCTCTTTGCCGGGGCCGGTTTTCGGCCGTTTTTGTTATTACAGGGCTGATTTTGCAGCTATGCTGCAAAAAAGGCACTGTAACAAAAACGGCCACCAGGGGCCCAAACCCGGCCCCCAACCGTGAGGCGCACCGGGGGATTGCCCGGTGCCAGCTACCGCCAGTCCGGCCCTGGGGAGGGTGTTCCACAGTTTGGCTGCTCGATGGGAGAGGCTCTTGCCACCCCAACTGGCTTTTTTCTATCTTAGGAAGCAGTATCAGCCCTGTATTGGCTGACCCAAGATTCCGTTTCGGCGTGTACCAGGAAAATCGTTTTTGGATATCTGTGGCTCCTCCTCCATATAGATCCTTATGCACAAGACAGAGGGCTTTAAATTCTACACGCTGCAGAACTGGGAGCAAGTAAAGCTATCGGATACTAGCCAGGGCTCGAGTCGGGGTACAACGCGGGTGGACGGCGTCCCCCCACTTATTTTACTGGGTGGACACCGTCCCCGTGCCAAACAGCTGGACTTCACTCTTTGGCCTCTCTGGGACGAGATCGGAGCTAGTGGAGGTGTGTGCTAGTGCGTGCGAAATGGCGGTCCCAGAGCTGAGTGTGAAAGATGCATATTCCAACCCAGGGGAGGCATTGAGCCCGATGGTGCAAGCCACCTTTCGTGATGTCACTTCCTGTTGCGACGTCACTTCCGGTGACAGCGTCCCCCCACTTCTTTTTTTCGGACTGGTGCCCTGATACTAGCGTACGTGGGGTGGTGTTTAGGGAGATCAAGCAGCACACGTGCTGCCGCATTCTGCAAGGACTGCAGTTTGGCGGTCTGGCCTTTGTCAATTCCCAGGTATAAAGCGTTACCATAGTCGATTTTTGAAAGGACACAACTCTTTTCACCATTTTCCTAAGGTTTAGTGGAATAAATGGCAAAAACGTACGCAACATTTTCAGGTTGCAAACTTTAGTTCATTATCAAACATGAAACCGAGGTTTTTAGCCTTGGTCACAGGAACAGGACAGTTCCCCACCCCGGAAGGCCACCATAGTTGGCTCCATACCGAAGGGCTAAGCCCAAACTCAATGACCTCCGTCTTTTCAGTGTTGAGCTTGAGGAAATTTGAGTTCATCCAAGCCATGACTGAGTGAAGACATTTACGAAAGCTGGCAGCTGTAAAGTCTACCCTCTGCATGACTGATACCACTATCTGGGTATCGTCTGCATATGAGATTGTGAGACCATGATCTTTAATTAATCTAGACAGAGGGGTGACATATATATTAAACAGCATTGGTGACAAAGCTGATCCCTGTGGAACTCCACACGGGAGGCAGAGATTTCCCGACATAAGACCCTCCCAGTGGATCAGCTGTTCCCTGGATGCCATGAAGTCAGATGGAGCCACAGACATGATGGCTGCACAGAGCTGATGCTCCGTGATGAATCCAACACACCGGCATCCAGAGTGGCGTTTCGCAGCGTCATAATCCAGTCAAAATTGACAATTCTTCAATCGGAGCACTGGTGGATAATTCAAAATGCAAAACCGCCTCGCTGCGATCCCGCCTCGACGAGATATGACCCGTGACATCCCCGCATGGAAATTAACCAAGATATCGTCAGGGAAATTATGAGTAAACACCCAGAGGCCGAGAGAAGTAAATCACAAAGTAAACTAGCAATCCCACTGCCAGGAGCAGCAAGCGACATCAGCCTACCGTAACACGATGGGGTGGGGGGTAGAACACCGGCGAACGAACCGATCCGTAGCTGAACTCTGGAGACTCCTCTACGCAGCAACCAGCACAAAGACTCAATCTGCTCACCTCGTCAAGAAGCAAGTAAAATCAAGTAAGATGAAAATTCCCAAATGTGCGCTAGCAAACAATATCATGCTTACTGATTGCACTGACCGACCTGACCTTTATGCCTGTCCTCAACATGGCGGCCATCTAACTTTTACAGCGAACATTAAAACAAGCATATCCAGCACCCACCTTTATCAACACGCAGGTCTTTTAACCCCAGTTCTTGGTTTAGGTAGACTAATCCAGTTGGGTCACGTTTGTTTGATCTCAAAAGTTGTTTAGCAGTCTCCATCTGCTGCCTGACCTTAAGATGGCGAATATGAACTCAGAATAATTAAATGCCCGGTGAGGTATGAAGCAGGTGAAAGTGATATGTTGATCTCAAATCACCGATTAAAAGACTGTGAACACGGAATAGTCAAGGTCCAGTGTGTTAACGTGGCTGGGGAGGGTGATAAGCTGCACAACCACCCACTGTTCAGCAAGTCACCAATTATGCAGGAAAATCTGACATCTGACAACACAGAGCTGACCTGTTGAGCCTGTTCGAGCCTTTTTTTTCCAACGTTCCTCCACCGACTGCTGCACGGCCCCAGTCGGACATCATTGCTGTGTCACTTTCACCCTCTCCTGGCGCACAGACTCAGGTGCGATCGGCATCCCTGGCGCTCCTTCTGCTTTTGCTCTGAGATTTCTCCCCTGGAGGGCCTGCGCTCCTATACACGCTCCTCCTCCAATACTGCCATCACAGAAGTAGTCACTGGATAGTGGGCTGAATGGACGGCTGGTCTAGTCTTTACATCTCCATTTCCTTACCTCGGGGCACCGGATCTCAACTCCCTAGTGTGAAACCCGGTTTCGCTGTGGTTCGTTATTACTGAAACTGTTCTGCTTCCTTTCTATTACATGACGGTGACCCCCCTGAACTCGCCCAAGAAGATGGCGCACGCAGCAGCCTGGACCTGAAGACCCGCTGTGCATCTCCCTGAATTTGCATTGACCGTGACTGTGGAGACCTAGCTTTTTTGACCGATGCACGGTGGAGCTACCCAATAGCTAAAGAGGAGATGGGTTATGGACTTCCCCCTCGCCATCACCTACCCAGCCGGACTTTGGGTAGACTTTAATTCGTCTCTCCGTTGCATTCTCCTCCTACCCCCTTTCCCCCTTATGCTCCATTTATCTTGTCCCCTTTGCTCTCTAAATGTTTTCCCATTGAGGCCTAGCTTTTTGACCGATGACCGGTGGAGCTACCTGATAGCCATAGAGGAGATGGGCTGTGGACTTTCCCCTCAGTCGTCACCTACCTAGCCGGACTTTGGGCAGACTCTCCTTCATCTCTTCATCCTAATTCCCTCCTACCCCTTTACCTTACATCCTTTCCCTCCTAAGCTCCACTTGTCTCGTCTTCTACGTTTGTGAATTGTTTTTCTAGTAACTGATGTAACTTGTAACTTATGTTATTTTCTAACTTTGTGGAACCTTATGTGAAGTGCTCTGATACCGCCGGGTCTGGTCAGCGCTATATAAAACTCAAATAAATACGTTTAAAAAAATGAAGGATGATAGTAGGGTTAGAGCCATCTCTCTGATACCTACTGCCTTGAGCCCTCAATAAGATCTCTATGGTTGGCTCTCTGGGCAGAACTATAGTTTACTCAAAATCTTGCATTAAGAATACAAGCATTGGTAAACCCAATAGGTCGGGCGTTGGGTATCAGCCTTTTGGCTTTGTCAATGCCAGTTTTGTTTTGTCATGATTTTTGTAAAACCTATTTTTTTTTTTTTTTGGTTTTTGCGGTTTTATATAGCGTAAACTGGACCTAAAGGTATTGGAGCACTTTACATGAGGAGAAGCTACATTACACATGGTCATATTGATTTTTTTTAGGCACACAGCTTCCTCGACAATAAGGTTTTGCAATACCATATATTAATATTAATCTTTATTCAGCAGTAATCACAGCCATAAAAGTGACAAAGATAAAAAACAGTCACAAATTCATTTAGAACAAGGTGTCATCATATGTGCAAAATCGCAATAGTCCTTATATCCATCAGACGTGTCTAGAGTTTCTTGATCTTAGCGCAGCTCTTAGGAATTCCATTACAGCTGAAAGCGTGCGAACATTAGGCAGGAGTTGCAAGTACAATAGAGCTACGCGAGCATGCCCGAATCTCAATTCTTTTAAAAAAGGTTTAAGCTATACTCGCCAAGGTTAGTAAAATATTTAGCATAAAAAAACAAAATGTAGGGTATCCGGAGGAGACCTATTGTAGCAGCCACAGGGACCTCTATCTTCAGCATGTAAAACAAAGCCTGCCAGGGATGCCAATATGTGATGGAGCATATTTAGTCTAAACAGGTAATTAAAAATCTATCATACGCGCTAGTTAGAATAGAGAGATACGTCTCCATGCCCTGTACAGATTTAACTTAAACATGCCCTCTTAGGTTTGCTAAGCTCCTTACCCTCACGGAAGGCCATTTAAAAAAAAAAAACAATTCTTTGACCAATTTCTTGTCCTGTAGCTTCACTGTATTGTGTCTCAAAACAAATATCTGCTCTTCCCAGGGCCATGAGAGTCTCCTTGACATACCTTAACCATGGGATTTTGAGAGCTTGGCCAAGTGAGAGGCATCCCAAGATTACTGACCGGTTAAAAGCTGCCTCCTCACTAGACCAGGCATTCACCCAACACAGCAAAGGCTTAACCGCCACCAGGTCTGATATAGACTTAATACCTAGATATTTGTGTACCGAATACTAGGGGGTACCCGAGGGAACTTTCAGAATCCGTCTTAAATATTAATTTTGTGCTGTCTGTATTTTGTCAACCGCCATGTACCCCCAAACCTCACTACCATACAAAACCTTAGAAATGCAGAAAGATTTGCATAGTTTTAAAATCACCCTCGGTGACCATGCGCCTAATCTGTGGTGGCAATTTAAATAGCTTCCATTAAAACCATATAAAAAGAAAAAAAATTGCTAAAATCAAATATATTTTTTTGTCTCAAACAGCACACATTTGTACAGTAGTCCCTGACACAGAAGGGAAGTACTCATTGCTTAATTTTAACTGGTGGTTTCTGGAACTCAGCACCTGCACTTAATTGTCAGCACCAATTACAGCTGCCACATGGTGGTGCTGTTTGTGTAATACAGAGATGAGCACAACAACAGTTGTTTATTATTCAATTAGACATTAAAAATAATATCTGCCTCCCAAGCCATTCTTAAAGCTTTTTGGGGCAGGGGGCTTCGAACAGTCTGAATTGTCACACTTGTAGCAGTGTGATGGCTAGTAATTGTGTATATATGGTCATTGGCAATGGGTGGTGCAATCTGAAGGGGCCTCCTCGCGAAGGCCCTGGCATTTATTATTTTACAAACTAAGCACTGGAAGTGCTCTGTGTACAGATGTGATCCTCGTGAAAGAGCAGAATGCAGTCACTCACAGTGAAATAAGCCAGCGGCTGAAGTGGAATGCCCCACTGCCCCGTTGCCCCATGCTGTGGTGTAGTTTAGTGGGGGGGGGCACACAAATGTAAATGACGAAACACACCAATGGACGAAGAGTACTGGCAGAAAGGATCATAATTATAATTTTAGTCAAATCAAAAGGGCTTGGTTAACACCAGCTCTAAGCAGTGCAGATTTGCAGAAGCTAAGAGTGACATCACACCAGGAGTTTGATGCAAAAGGTGGGTGGGTCTGTAAAAGGGGCCTAGCCGAAGAAGTATGGCTAGCAATCCATTCCGGGAGGTGGAGCCATTGTAATTAGGGACAGCTTAAAAGATGGCACCTCCTCTGCTTCACACAGCGCGTCCTCAACCATTATTTGAGGTGCTTTGAGTTGGCTGTTTTTGCATCCAGACTTATCAGACAATGATAAAGCAACCCATGCATTTTGGCTTTGCCAATGCTTGCCAGCAATATCAGATAAACAAGTAACAATGTTTTTTTTATGAATAACTAGAATTGAAAATGTTTACATTTTTAAAACATGACTCTTGGAATTGAACATTACTGAGGCCTGTGGAAGGGGCAGTGGTCTGTGGGGAGTTTCCTCTTCACACCACTCTCTTTAGTGTCTCTCTCAGGCACTTTCTCCTCACATCTTTCTGAAATCCCCCATCAGCACGTCCCACACATCATCTCCATCCTCTTCATCGCTGCTTTTTTTCGTTGGTCCTCTACATGTATTTCCTTAGATCTCTCGCTTCATTTCCCTTTTTTGCTCTCTCCAGCGGGTTCTTTCCTTTGGTGCGGTCAGTATGTCTGCAGCTGTTTATACACTTCCACATGCAATGGTAATTATGGCGGGTATGAGTATGTGATCTTGTCACACTGATGACCCACTGACAAGGACTGTGAGAAACCCGCACTGGCTTCAGCCTCCGCCCAGAGCTCTCAGTCGTACCCCTCATGAGATCCAGAAACCTAGAGGCGGCACACTTCACAGCAGGCGCTACACAAAAGTCACATGTTTCATATAAAAGATGCATTTCCTGCACATGAAGTCAGGAGAGAGAGAGAGCGAGAGAGAGCAAGAAGAGGGGAGGAGAGAGAGAGAGAAAACCACACACATCTGTGTATGTGTAACTCTTGCTGGGCATTGGCAGCATGGATCTGTAATGGTCAAGCTCCTACATGTTGTGCCAGCAGTCCACTTATCGAAGGGCTCAGCAGGGCTCGAGTCGGGGTACCACGCGGGTGGACGGCGTCCCCCCTTTTTTTACCGGGTAGACGCCGCCCCCCCTGTCAAACAGCTGGACTTCACTCTTTGGCCTCTCTAGGACGAGATCGGAGCGCACCTTTCGGGACGTCACTTCCGGTCGTGACGTCACTTCCGGTGCCAGCGTCCTCCCCCCCCCCACTTCGCTTTTTAGGACTCGTGCCCTGGGGCTCAGGGCCTGCTAGTCTGTGTCTTTGAAACGTCCCCGGAAATCCTGGAGTGAAACACATGGGTCTCTGCACCCTGCATCCTCCACACATCTCAAACAAGTTTCAAATGTGAGCTGGCAGTGGAACCCTCCCAGGACCACAACGCAGGAGTCCACTGCAGCGATGGAGGGCGAGGTCTTTGCCTGTGGTCACTTAGTCTGTGCTGCCCTGCGCTAGGCCAGAGCCAGGGCCTGTCTTCAGCATCTTCTCCTGAACACCACTGTCAATGTCTTCAGAGAGGCCTGGGCACTCACAGAAAAGAGAGAAACTGGACATAATCATCCCCAACCTTGCCCCGCCCTTCCCCCTCTCCTCCAGGCTTGTGGGCCTGGAGGTAGATTTATAAAATAGAGAAGCAGCAGGAAAGCTCTAACTCCATACATTTAGGGACAAGAGGTGGGCGCTACCACTGGAGGCAGGAGAAGCGAGGCACCTCACAGATGGGAGCCCACGCGGGGAGGCAAACACTGATGAAATACCATGCACCCTCTCCATGACATCATGAAACCTCTCAGGACACCGCAGGAGGACTCCGTGTTCTCCGAGTGTTCAAGGTCACCGTGCACCCCGAAATAAACTGCAGCCTTATTACAGGAGGCGTAGCTTGGAATGCAACTTCATGCCAACCAGCATCACCTGCCCTAGTTACGGTCCCATTTCTCTGCTAAACATAGACCAGTGGTTGCAGGAGGAGGGCTGTGGGTGTGACTGCAGTCGCTGCACGCTTCTTCAGGTCAGGTTTGGCAAGAAGCTCAAAACCATGACAAAAAGTGCAAACCACAGTTCTTTCCTTCACCTCTGCAACTTTGCTTTGTAGGTGCGAAGAAGGAAGCTCGCTGGAGAGGCGATGCTGCCTGCGTGATCTGCAGCAGTCAGCTGTCTGGGCTGTGGGCGGGGCAGACTGGCTGAGTTCAGCGGGGTCGCCGCCATCTTGCAAGCGTGGTCCCAAACACACCAGGCGCGGCCCGTACTCTTACACTTTGCCGCTTTTTTTTCTTTATTCGGTAAGAACAAAGGGACCCGAATCACAATGGCTTCCGCACACCCAGGTTCAACCCCACAACTTGCGCAACACAAATGGCATAATTTAAGAATGTAAATTCAACCTGGGAGTTGAATTGGAATGTCATCTCGTAAATTAATTTACTCACACATAAATTACATCGGTATGCTGTCTTTTTGCATGAGAGTACATCTGCACCCAGGGCCAGAGACTGGGTGTTGCAGGGTGGGTATGCCCTGGAAAGTATGTGAGCGCCCACAGTTTGTAGTTATTCGCAAATTCCTCCAGAGTCTAAAGACACTCTGAATACGATGGGAGACTTACTCCTGTCACCGGCAGGAGTAAATACCGACTCAGTGTAGGAATGGGAATGCAACAAACCCAGACTGATATGGGTAAGTGGAGATTGGTTTATTTTTCCAACAAAAAAAACCAAGAGATATAGAAAACTGGACTTTTACTGGCTTCTATGATGGCAAAATACCATGATTCCTCGCAGTTTAGGCGCCTTATAAATTCACTGGTCGCAGACCAGCTCTCACCTCAGACAGCAGTGACATTTCTTACATTACACAGATCAGACTGGCTTGGGCCTCAGACGGCAGTGCTATCCTTCTGATGACGCAATCAGACCAGCTGAGGCCTCGGGTATCAATGCTGCCCCTCGGGTTACACAGATCATATTGTATCAGACCTCAGACAGCAGAGCTCTCCATCAAGATACACAGATCATGCTATCTCAGACCTAAGACAGCAGAGCTATCCATCAAGTTACACAGATCATGCTATCTCAGACCTAAAACAGCAGAGCTATCCATCAAGTTACACAGATCATGCTATCTCAGACCTAAGACAGCAGAGCTATCCATCAAGTTACTCAGATCATACCATCTCAGACCTCAGACAGCAGAGCTATCCATCAAGTTACACAGATCATGCTATCTCAGACCTAAGACAGCAGAGCTATCCATCAAGTTACACAGATCATGCTATCTCAGACCTAAGACAGCAGAGCTATCCATCAAGTTACACAGATCATGCTATCTCAGACCTAAGACAGCAGAGCTATCCATTAAGTTACTCAGATCATACCATCTCAGACCTCAGACAGCAGAGCTATCCATCAAGTTACACAGATCATGCTATCTCAGACCTCAGACAGCAGAGCTATCCATCAAGTTACACAGATCATGCTATCTCAGACCTCAGACAGCAGAGCTATCCATCAAGTTACACAGATCATGCTATCTCAGACCTCAGACAGCAGAGCTATCCATCAAGTTACACAGATCATGCTATCTCAGACCTCAGACAGCAGAGCTATCCATCAAGTTACACAGATCATGCTATCTCAGACCTAAGACAGCAGAGCTATCCATCAAGTTACACAGATCATGCTATCTCAGACCTCAGACAGCAGAGCTATCCATCAAGTTACACAGATCATGCTATCTCAGACCTCAGACAGCAGAGCTATCCATCAAGTTACACAGATTATACTGTCTCAGACCTCAGACAGCAGAGCTATCCATCAAGTTACACAGATCATGCTATCTCAGACCTCAGACAGCAGAGCTATCCATCAAGTTACACAGATTATACTGTCTCAGACCTCAGACAGCAGCGCTATCTCCCAGGTTACTCAGATCATACTTTCTCATGGGAAGGTGAAAGTAAAAAATATAAATGAAGAAAATAGGAGGGAGTGTCCTCAGACTATCTGGGGTTCGCCCGCCTGCATGCCAATATAGGAGGTGCCCTTGGAACCTGGCCTGCTAGGACAATGGAAGAATGTTCAGTGCCAGCGGGGCATTCCTTCTAGAGGTGTCAGCTATGTGCCAGTCAACCACTGTACAGAGAGGCCATGTCAGGTATGGGCGCGCACCAATTCCACAGATGTCTGATGTGTGAGGTGGCGTCATACAGAGGAGTGTGTGACCTACTGACCCAGAGTGAGAACCCATCTGCGCTAGCTGTGTACCTGTGTGTGAATTGTAGATGTACCTTGTGGCAGCTCTACAAGTACGTAAAGAATCATGGAGGGGTAATGTTAAAATGTGTTGCATTGAGGGGGTTTGAGCGACCTGGAAAAGCCAATGAGAGTGAAGCTTGAGTTGTGTGTGATGTCACTCAGAAGCCAACAAAGAAAAGTACTCCATTTATTCACAGTTAGCCATTTACAATCCGATGTTGTATATGGTTTCCAACCCCATCCACTACTGTCAGTGAACAGATATCTCAAACTGCGGTATTTAAACAAAGAAATCAACATGGCCTGCAAGAGGCTCCGACCCCGGGATGGCGCCCTCTTACGCCCAAGCAGTGGAGAACAAGCTCTGCTTATTGCTGTGACAGGAATAACAGGGGTGCCTTTCACCTCAGGGCACCGACTGACATCGGACAATGGAAGTGAAGTTCTTTGGGTCTAGGATGTCACTAGGAACCTAGAGGTTTGCAATATCCATGTTATACACTAGCCAGCTTTAATTTTATGTTATGTATGGCTTCCAAAATCACCTGCCCTTACTCTCAACTGCTGTGCAGAGGAAGACAGACAGCCAGACATCACAAGACCTCTCATCCACCCCAAATGGGAATAAATACCTGGTCTCGAGCCACCCAGCCCCCCCCAGCCTTGGTGCCTTCCACCCTCTGCCAAAGCTCTGTTCTCTGCACTCCAGTGGAGCACACAGCCAGGCTCTCAGAGACCCCGTCTGAGCAGTCCGGAACTCCTTGTGGCACAGCGACAGTGGCAAAGAACTTTTGTTCCCCACTGTCGCAACTTCACCGCAATGAAGAACCAGCTTTAGAATCTGGTATTCACTCTAGCTGCGACAGTGTCTATACATTATGCATAGAATCATAATTATAGATGGTTTACTGAGATTACAGGGGATTATTTTCATGACGGGGTCCTGGGTGACATCAAATTGTCAACAAGAGCAAAGCGTGCATCAGGCCGGGCTATAGGGCTGGACACTACACACCGAGGGAGCCCAGGTCCAGTGAAGGCATCAAAATCTGAACATTATCCTTGAGGGGAGGCCTTATTGGCGCATCCAGAGCTGGTGACAATACTCCAAGTTAGGACTCCGGACCAGGACCCCATAACTTCAGAAGAGCTCTCAAATGATATACAAGGGGAGGCTTTAGACTACAACACTAAGCTCTGGAGAGCCCCCCATAACACGATGCAGCCTCCAGATGAGGCCTCTAAACCTCACACTCAAAAGTGAGGCTTCCAAAAGTGGATCCACCATTCCTGGTCCATCCAGAGAACTCTGGAGCATCCTGCAGGGAAGTCACCCAGAACTGGACTCCATATTAGAGAGAAGAGAAGAACTAAGAGAGGACACTACGCGGCAGGAGAGACCTCCTGAGCTTCACGCTACACTCCATAGGAGGCCGACACAGCTAGACACAACAAAGACATTTGTAACTGGAGACTTGTGCTGCAGGAGAGGCCTCCAGAAACGAAACGCCTTTCTAGCAGAATTCCAGCCATAACTGGACAGAACTTACTGGCAGAGTGATCGAGAACTGGATACTGTGGTCCAGGCGTGGCATCCAGAACGGGAACCCATACTCCAGAGGATACTGGACACCTTACGCCCACAAAGGCGCTCAGACTCTGGCAGCATGCTACAGATGAAGTATTCTGAACAGGACACCAGGCTCTAGGTGGGAGTTCCAAAACCTGCTCCATACACCAGATGAGGCCAACACAGCTGGACCCGACACGCCAAGTAGGCCAGAAGAACAGGACACCACACGTCACGCATGGCTTTCAGGGCTGGACATCAATTTGCACACGAGGCCCCCAAACTGCTCACCACACGTGACACTCCACATGACTCTGGACTGGAAGCAACATTTCTAATAAAGCGTATTGTGGCAACAAAGCCACTTATTAAGCTGGTTCGACCTCTCTCCTACACAGCTCAATGTTCCGCCTGTTTCTACACAGATCAACAGTTTTGGTTTGTGTTAGGGGAAGAGGAGCTCTTCCCAAATGCCCACTAAATTAGAAGGGAGCTACATTATCATCAACACAGAGGAAAGGGAACTACAGAGATTCTGGCCCATTTTGGCAGAGTGATCTCTTGATCAAAAGCCAGAGTATGTGTACAGTCATCACACATTCACCACCTTTCATTGGCAGAGAAAACACCTTTTCCTGGAGCTGACCACCAAACATCATATTGTCTCTTGCAAGGACTATTACACCACCATACAAGCCTGGATGCCCAAAACCCACCACCAGCGAATACCAGTGAAAATACAGCCCCGCCCTATCTCTGGCAACAAGCAGCATCAGACCCACAGCACCAGGCTCGATGAAATAAAACAAGAAAGGTTCACATGTTTACTTGTTGACAGCACCAAAGCCATGTACTAATTCATATCCTGACTTGATGACAGCAACAAGTCCGTGGGCTACTTCCTATCCTGCCTTGGTGATGGCGCGATGACAGCGCCAATTCTGTGGACTTCCATTCAGACAGCGCACTCATCTTGTAAAATCAAACTGCACACAAAGCCACGAACTGCCACTGATATGTCCAGTGAAATCCTCCATTCCAGAAGAGCGCTTCAGAAGAGTCGCACAAGGGCGGTCCTGTCTCTCCTTGAAATAACGTCCTAGTGGCCAGTGTGTCCGAATCCCACTGGACGCAGCCAAGAAGCGTTATACATGCAGCTTCCTGTGACCCACGTGAAAAGAGTCGGTAAACTCTACAGGATACCTCAAGTGCTCAGAGACCACTATTGGCTTCCGCAGCTCATAAGCATCAAGGCCTAATGCCGGGTCTACACCGCTATGAACAACAGCACCGCAGCATACAAGGCCTCACTGATTGAGATATCAGAAGAGACCGGCTCGACAGGACACGGCAACAACTCAAGGTTAGAATCCAGAATCTGCTGGAAAGGAAGAACCCAACTCCACGTCTTGTCATCTTATGTGTCTGGAATACGGCCAATCAAAATCCGTCAATCACCCCAGTCCTATACTTCAGAAACAAACGACGGACGCAACTATTCAAAGAGCATCTGAGGCCCATCAGGTTACAAGACCAGAATGAAGACCCTGTAATCCCTGCTCTGCCACCTCCCCACTCCCGCCCCATCTTCATTCCTACCCCCTCCTTCGCTCCCCTGTCAGCCCTCCCCTCTCACCTCCATGCTCTCATTCCCCTTTGCTCTTTCCCACTCAGCCCCTCACCCAAGATGGCTTCCTCCTCTCTTTGTACAGTGCTCTGCTCATTCTAGCTAGGTTTGTGCTTCCTGGATCCTCATGCAGACATGTGCTGAGTCTTAAAGTGCCTTGCCAGTCGATGATGTGTGTATACTGCAAGGAATGTGCATCTAATCTCATAGTGCAACTCATCGAAGGATATTTAACAATGTATTGCGTCACTAGCAGTCAGCGGCACGTGGCAGGTGTGATGACACGTGCCTGCTTCCATCTACGATACATCATCTTTAAATTGAGATGATTTCTTTCCTACCAAAAATGTATCTTTGAAGGCCTATACTGAGAGCCTTTGGAACTAGAAAGGGGAATATTAGAATTGCAGCTCGGCTCCTTCCAGGCGAGCTGCAAGCGAGGCCCACCTTAGCCCCAGGACTGGAACCACTGTACATAGATGAAACCCGCCTCAGCGACTTGTTTGGGAAGTTGCAATATCTACTTTTTCTCCTCTAGGAATTATCTAGAAATAATCAAACCTTTACAGCCAGTTAATACTCCTGCCTGGGTGGTCAAGGGCAGAGATAGCTCTAGCTATAGCTACTGAGGAAAGACTACCCTCAGAAAGAAAGGCAGCAGGGGCCCAGTTTAGGAAAGGCCCTCTCTTTAGCTACACTTTGTATACTGTTTACAAAATTATCAATTGGGAATAGAGTTGGTTGGCGGCGTTTGCTGGACCGCTGCATCCAGTCGCGGAAGCCTCGTTGCCAGGAGGCCTCTTGACCCCCACAGTCTGACTTCTGCCACAGTCTGTGATACCACCTTGCCGGCAGCCATTTTAGCTGACTGCGCTCGCCTAATTTAGCCGCTGACACCCAGGATTACAGGGTCCTGTAGGAGGAGCAAGAGGCGCGTGATCTCAAATTAGCCCTGCCGTGCTCACTTTTCCTTCTGACTCCTAACGAGTAGTCAGTAGGAACTATGTGAGCTATATTTAGAGGGAAGGGAGTGGAGCTTGCCCTTGTGAATTTGTTGGTATATACACGGTGTCCACTAGGCTTATCCCGACTGCCCGTTTTAAGCTGCACATCTGGGCTAGGATTATACTTCTGTAAATGCCAACAGCCCTCATGGTTATCAGAAAAACAGGATTCTGCATTAAGGGAGTCGGCGTATCAGGCCAAGCAAATGTCGGGCAATACCCGGTCTATGAGGAAGAAGGTGTAAAAAAATAATAAAGCGATTAAGACTTCTGTCTGAGTAATTCTTGTACAGCTGGCTTTTGATTGATTTGGCACAGGTGTCTGTGCCCTATAAATTAGTCCTTCGGATCCAAGAATGGAGTTAATCCATCTCAAAGAAACATCCAGTGAAAATATGTTTCATGGTGTACTTGGTGTCTCCAAAGTCATTCATTAGCTGTCCCAACAACTTAAGTGGGTCGGTACTTGGTTGCTGAGGGAGTAAGGCAAACTTTAATTCTGCCATGAAAAAAGTGAGCTGATGTGTCTTCTACTAATGCTGTAAGTGCGTTGTGGGTTAATAGTACCAACCCAAATGTGGGGAGCTGGTGGGCTGATTTCTAACCTCTAAATCAAACATCATGGTGGCTGCGGAAGAGCTATCTGCCTTAAATTTGTACCACACGCAGCAGTTCTGATAAAGTATATCATTTAGTATTGGATTCTTCCTAAAACGTTCTCAAGAACAGAAGAAGAAGTTGCAAATTTTCCTGCATGAAAAATGTTTATGGTGCCTTGAGCAAGCCCACAAAAACTGAGCTACCCCACTGGGGAATCCCAGGGCATGGGTACATTAGCCTGATCATCGGAGTGAGATAATGCGTTCTTCCACCTAGGGGAAGGCGGTAATGTGAAGGAAGCCGCAACGGCTGCCTTGTGACTGCACCATGGGAGGAGAGCTGGCCTACCTCTATCAGGTCTCTTTGAAGACACCATGAAGGGGGAGACAGGGAGAGAGAGGTCTCCTCAGGAAGCATCTAGGCACAATCGTGGCTGGACAGCAATGCCCAGCCAAGGGCACCCACCCCAAGCTTTTGAGAAAATACATCTATTTGGTCAAGTCTATGCTTCATCGAAGGCAGTCAAACAAACATGGTGTCCGTGCACATGTACATCTTCACACTGTTCTCCAAAGTCTCAGCAGTTATCAAGAATGAGAGTATCTTCTCAAACCCTCATTAAAAGTTTCCTGCTAAATTGGGGCATTACCGCGATAGCTGTAATCATTTTACTGCAATCGAGATGTGCGGGATGAACCAAAACGTACTACGTCTCACACATTTAGTGGTGTGTTTCTGCATTTATGTATGGACCAGTTAGCACCAGCATCTGTTTCAAGATTAGTGCTCTATATCTGCATTTCTGTTACATGTGAATACCATATCCCTTTAACAAGGTAGAACAACAACGTGGTCATCTGATAAGAGATCTGCCCACATCACATCAGCCCTCAGGCAACTGCACTGGACTCAAAAGGAAAAAAATTAAAAAAATTGTATACGGTGTTGAAAGCCCAGGCTACATTTGTTCTAAACAATTTAGTCCCTGCAATTTAACTATACTCCTAATCTCAATCTGAGATCATGCAATGTTATCCTACTTGTCCAGGCCAAATTTCACTCACAAACCCAAGGTGCGGAATCAATCAGAGTCATCAAATTGAAGTCTATTCCCCAGAACTGGGAGGGAGATTTCCTGGTCCGTCCCAAGCACTTGTGAGACACGCTGCGTCACTGCTGTCCCTTGATGTTCTGACCCCCAGAACAAAGTCTGATGGGTGTGGATCCAACCCCTCCAAGAAGAGACCACCTGATTCTTCTGGACAACATGAAAGAACTCTTGGGGAGGCGTCCATCCAATCTCTAGGTAGCAGAGAAATACAGCTACCAAGCTCTACGGCCACAGTACAGACAGCAGAACCTTACTTGATGCTGGAACTTTTTGATGTTCCAATGCAGGCCAAAAAGAAACAAGCATTAGAAATGCAATAGGTCTCGCAGCATTAGAGTTAGTGCTTTTAGAATTGTTTATGGGTTTTTTTGTAAATCTTTAGCATGAGGTTGAGGGTGAGTGAGGGTGAGTGAGGGTGAGGGGTTGAGGGTGAGTGAGGGGTTGAGGGTGAGTGAGGGTGAGTGAGGAGTTGAGGGTGAGTGAGGGTGAGTGAGGGGTTGAGGGTGAGTGAGGGTGAGGGGTTGAGGGTGGGTGAGGGGTTGAGGGTGGGTGAGGGTGAGGGGTTGAGGGTGAGTGAGGGTGAGGGTGAGTGAGGGTGAGTGAGGGGTTGAGGGTGAGGGTGAGTGAGGGTGAGGGTGAGTGAGGGTGAGTGAGGGGTTGAGGGTGAGGGTGAGTGAGGGTGAGGGTGAGTGAGGGTGAGTGAGGGGTTGAGGGTGAGTGAGGGTGAGTGAGGGGTTGAGGGTGAGTGAGGGTGAGTGAGGGGTTGAGGGTGAGTGAGGGTGAGGGGTTGAGGGTGGGTGAGGGGTTGAGGGTGAGTGAGGGTGAGTGAGGGGTTGAGGGTGAGTGAGGGTGAGTGAGGGGTTGAGGGTGAGTGAGGGTGAGGGGTTGAGGGTGGGTGAGGGGTTGAGGGTGGGTGAGGGTGAGGGGTTGAGGGTGAGTGAGGGTGAGGGTGAGTGAGGGTGAGTGAGGGGTTGAGGGTGAGGGTGAGTGAGGGTGAGGGTGAGTGAGGGTGAGTGAGGGTGAGTGAGGGTGAGTGAGGGGTTGAGGGTGAGTGAGGGGTTGAGGGTGAGTGAGGGTGAGTGAGGGGTTGAGGGTGAGTGAGGGTGAGGGGTTGAGGGTGGGTGAGGGTGAGGGGTTGAGGGTGGGTGAGGGTGAGGGGTTGAGGGTGAGTGAGGGTGAGTGAGGGTGAGTGAGGGTGAGTGAGGGTGAGTGAGGGGTTGAGGGTGAGTGAGGGTGAGTGAGGGGTTGAGGGTGAGTGAGGGTGAGTGAGGGGTTGAGGGTGAGTGAGGGTGAGTGAGGGGTTGAGGGTGAGTGAGGGTGAGGGGTTGAGGGTGGGTGAGGGGTTGAGGGTGAGTGAGGGTGAGTGAGGGGTTGAGGGTGAGTGAGGGTGAGTGAGGGGTTGAGGGTGAGTGAGGGTGAGGGGTTGAGGGTGAGTGAGGGTGAGTGAGGGGTTGAGGGTGAGTGAGGGTGAGTGAGGGGTTGAGGGTGAGTGAGGGTGAGGGGTTGAGGGTGGGTGAGGGGTTGAGGGTGGGTGAGGGTGAGGGGTTGAGGGTGAGTGAGGGTGAGTGAGGGTGAGTGAGGGGTTGAGGGTGAGGGTGAGTGAGGGTGAGGGTGAGTGAGGGTGAGTGAGGGTGAGTGAGGGGTTGAGGGTGAGTGAGGGGTTGAGGGTGAGTGAGGGGTTGAGGGTGAGTGAGGGGTTGAGGGTGAGTGAGGGTGAGGGGTTGAGGGTGGGTGAGGGGTTGAGGGTGGGTGAGGGTGAGGGGTTGAGGGTGAGTGAGGGTGAGTGAGGGTGAGTGAGGGTGAGTGAGGGGTTGAGGGTGAGGGTGAGTGAGGGTGAGGGTGAGTGAGGGTGAGTGAGGGTGAGTGAGGGTGAGTGAGGGTGGGTGAGGGTGGGTGAGGGTGAGTGTGGGTGAGTGTGGGTGAGGGATTGAGGGTGAGGGGTAACAGTAAATCATTCATTCCTCACACACAAATAGAGGACATTCCGTTTAACGATCCTTCCAACAATCTATTCACCTGGAGCATTTTTACAAGACGACTCCTGAGAAGAAAGCTGCCGGAACAAATGAACGGCTGTGGACTGTCATTGAGAGACTCCCTTTTCCGCGTTGGTTTTTGTTTGGTCCAGATGGTTACGTGAGCGTCATCATGTGGCCATTATCATCAGCGTGGCAACAGTCGGTAAACTGAAGGGGTGAGCTCAACCTGTATGCTTTTTATGCCAGGCCCACCCCGCCAGTACCCACTCTAAGTTCCTGGTTGTGACGTCACGCAGCACAGGATGCGCAGTGCAGCGATTGGGTTTTAGGCGTGGAAAGTGGGCGGGACTTCGGGTTGTCACCGTAGACGTCAGCGGTTTTTGCGGAAGTGTATGATGATGGCGATGGAGTTAGGCAGACAGCAGCAGGAAGGTGCATTTGGCTCGTTACCTGTCGACCCACTTTCCCGGTTCACGTGCCCAGTCTGCCTGGAGGTCTTCGAGAACCCCGTGAGAGTCAAGTGCGGACATGTGTGAGTGTGACACCCGTGGACCGAAGCTCGAAAAGGACATAATGTGTCAGGGAAGCAAATTGGAAAACTGGCAGGGCCAGTGAGTGGGTCAGCGAGTCACTAATAGGAAAATTATAGGCCGCCGGAGGGTGAGGGTGGTGGGAGGAGGCCCCACATTGAAAATATGCGCGAGCTGCGGTTGTTCAGTGAAAAGTAAAGTAGCTCTGAGTCTTCACTGAGTAGCATATAGTCGAATGGACTGCAACGCTGCAGGAGAATGGAGTTGGTTGGAAGAGGGGAACGGTCACGACTTTAGATTGCAACTAGCAGTGTCGTAGGCAGGGTATCTGGGCCAGTGATTAAGTTGCCAGCCTAATACATTTCTGAAAATGGGGAAATCAGACGAATGTGGCGAGTAGTGCGGGTGTTGGAAAACTAATTGGGGATTCCGTAAATTGGTTACAGCAGAAAGGAGACTCAGTCTTGAAGGGCATCTCCGTGAGCAACGGAGCCGATGAAATTGGCAATAAGAACAAGCAAGACGGAGGGAAGAGAGGGGAGGGGGGAGGAGAAATGCGACACGGCGCGAGGGGAGGGGGGAGGAGAAATGCGACACGGCGGGAGGGGGCGGAGCGGGTAAAACACGACGGACGTGCACGCGCCCGTGACTTTTAAGGTCAATGCGCATGCGCATAAGCTTAATGCGCATGCGCATTGACCTTAAAAGTCACGGGCACTGCAAGGAATCGCCACGATTCCTTGCAGTGTAGATAAAGAGTGGATAACTCGCAATAATCTCGCCTTGCTCGATGCGCATGCGCATCGACAGGCGAGACCTAAAAAAGTCAGAAAATGCATCTTGAGCAGCAAGAGCAAGACCAAAAGCAAATGATTACCTCTTGTCATTTGGTCTTGAGCATTTTTACTCCCTGCAGTCTTTCAGCAAGAACCAAAGATAGTTGAATGCAGACTGTACACTGTACTCAGACCGGAGTAAAATCGCCGATGTACGTTTGAAAATTGACTGGGAGAAACCACTGCATATCTGAACCACAGCAGATCTGTGCCACTGTGCCTTATGATCATCTTCAGGTCACTCTCGTCCACTTATAGCCTTTCTTGCTAATTTATTGCGGTTTAATTGAAGCAATAAAAATAATAATTTAAAAGGCTTTTTTCAAATTTTTGTTTATCCCCAAACAGACTTTAATGGACGGGAACAGGGGTACTTTATATAAAACTATTCTTGTTTTTCAATGAAAAATTTATATCTATCGTGATCTACATTTCTCCGCTTTTCATACCATACATTTTCTGTGGCTATTGGTTAATAAGTATTTACTATTATTGTATCTTATTTGGAAATTAAGTTCTGCACGTCTGGCACATGTGCACTAATTGATTCCTACAGCTCCAACCCCTTTGGCAGAGTGAAGTCTTAAGCTTGACCACGATTTCCCACCTGCCTCTGTCCCAACTGCTGGAATTACATGCTGAGGGAGAACAGAAAAAGTGTGTTAAGCCTCCAGCCATTCTCCCACTCCTGCTCTGTGAAGCAGATTCCAAGAGTTTCTGTGAGAAGCTGGCCTGGTATATGAGGTCCACTAATGTAAGTGGGCACCCTGAACCAGTCTAGACAACCCTTATGGTGATTTAAGAGGTCTTAGACAACCTTTGCAAGCTCTCTAAGTGGTAGCTGTGGAGAGCAGCCTTCAGGCTTAGTCTAGAAGGAGTGTAAAGCAGCTTGTTAAACCAGAATGCCATCTTATCATATAGATTAAGTGAAAAAGAACCACACCAAGTATTTATAAAAAATATGTATTTATTATATAATACTCTCAAACACGTTTAGATATCTAGATATCTCCTACCAGGAGATAATCACAATGCACACAATACTTTGGATAGAAATATAGTAAATAGCACAAAATACACAGTGGACCCCAGGGGGGGATCCAACCATATACTAAGAAAGTGGTATAAGAAGCACGACTCGGGTCAAGACAGTGTCAGGAGGATGTAAAAGTGCTGGGGACCTAAGGAACCACACAACAACAAGAAGAGAGATAGGGAGAATGAGGAACACTCTTAGTCCCCGGTTAAGTTTTTATAAACAAGAAAAGAGTGACCAAAGGGCACACACAATTCAAAGAACAAATGGAGCAGCTGGGGGAATGAAACTAACCCAACTCAGGTCAGTTTAGAAAGCCCTCACTCACCAACCTGGTTGGTGACATTCTTCATCATTGGGCTCCACTGGAGAGGCCGAATCCCCCCCCCAGTGTGCTTCGACGCCAGATCTACTGCGGAGCGGGTTTTGTGAAATAGACGTGGAGTGAATAAGTTAACAGTGATAGTGATAGTTAAAAATGTCTTATGTGTCTCAAAAAAAGTATTTATTGTTTGATCACTAGGACATAAATATTTTCCTACACTAATTTTTATTTATGTCCTAGTGATCAAACAATAAATACTTTCCCTACACCACGGCCCCGGAGGGTCGTGGGAGCAGGCAAGTACAACCTGCATGCTCGGGGCTGATACAGGGGCTGTGGGCTCGAATAACGGGGCACTAGTAGCACCATTGTTTCCCAATCACTCTAGGCACAACACGTTAGGGACTTGGCGATGCTGCACGTTTTCCCCACCCACTTTTCTTGACATATGCAGAAGAAGAACCAGTAGCCTGAGCCTTGGTTCTTTGTTTATTAGGTCGAGGTAATATCCGGTCTGCCGAAGGCAGAACCGGAAGTACCGAGATTTAATGTTTCTTAGTGTGGACTATTTGTCCCGCCTCTGTTTTTGCCTCTCTCCCATTGGCTGGCTTCCTAAACGGAGGCCAGCCATTGGAGGAGAGAGCTGTCCCTCCGAATAGGCTCCGTCCTTTTCGGATTTGGAGGTGTGTTCGGTGTTCTTCTTTCCACTTTTAGGCCACGCCCATTCTGAGAACACCGAACAAGCCCCCAATCTGAAAAATTTCGGAGCTTTGCGCCGCCATTTCTGCCCAACCGCCTGACGCGACAGACCGTTTCCCTGCCCCTGCTCTCTCCTCTCCTTCCGTTGTTTAATCCTAGCTCTCTCTGCCTCCCTCCCTCCCCGCTCGAGTGGTGACGCGCCCCCTTTCCCTGCTCTGTCCCTGCTCCGGCTCACTTAACACTTAAATAATACAGCTGGGGAGCATGTGCGCTGATAAGCGGCAGGGAGGCTTGCGGCCTTTGCCATTAATCACTGCGGGCTCTGCTGGTGGTGGGCAGGGATTTACTGATGGGGTGCCCTGGAGTGGCCCGCTGTCTTCCAGCTCCGCTGGTGGTGTTGCAGCGCGGCGTGGTTCTCCCCTCATGGTGTGAGGCACACTGATGGCTGGAGTGGCGCTCCGGCTTCAGTGCAGGCTGTGGGGCATTGTCTGGCTAACGTGGCATCTTGTGAACTGGAGACGGGGCACGCATGAAGGCAAGGTTCAGCTCTTTGCAGCTGCGGATCGTCCTGGTGGCACTTGGCTCATTGTGCAGCGGCCTCAGGGTGCACAGGGGCACCCTGGCACAGCCCCCGCTGCTCTCTGGGCGGCATGAACACGGCGTTCAGGGAGCGGGGGACTGGAGGCATGAGTATAGGATAAATCCATCCTCTCCTTTGCCTCTGAACTCTGACCTACGAGCAATGTACCATGAGAAAGAGGAACCAATATATGCTCTTTGCACTCATAGACAAATGTAAATGTGTCCACAATTCTTTTTAGGTCTCGGCTATAACGCGCTGAAAAGCGCGTTCTCGCCAGAGAACTATTGTCGGCGTCTCAGCAGTCTGAGAACACCGAAGTGAGACAAGACCTGGCCGCGCGCAGCGTTTCCCAATAGGATAACATTGTGCGCGCGGCCAGGTCTTGTCTCTACAGCATTGCATGCAGAGCGGATCGCGTCGCGCGCCTCTCTGGAATGCAGGGGGAGTCGGCAGAGAGGCGCGCGGCGCTGATAATCAGCCATGCTTTTTTTTCCGTGCCGTCTAAAGTAACCCAATGCAGCCCTACTGTACACCAGCCTAGCAGCTCCTTGAGACAGATTACCCGAGCGCACACCTTCTATGCGCTACAGATGCAGACAGAGCGTTATTCCGTGCCGTCTAAAGTAACCCAATGCAGCCCTACTGTACACCAGCCTAGCAGCTCCTTGAGACAGATTACCCGAGCGCACACCTTCTATGCGCTACAGATGCAGACAGAGCGTTAGATTGAGGCAGACAGAAAGATAGACAGTAGATAGAGAGACCCGCAAGCACATACAGACAAGTGGATAGAGAGTCAGGCACAGAGGCTGGTAGACAAAGGTGCATAGACATGCAGGTGGCTTGACAGACAGGCGGACACACACAGATACAGACACATGGCTCATCAGACTGGAAGCTTGCAGGCGGGGCACTCTCTGCCGGCGCTGAGTTCGCTCCCAGCTCTCCGCAGATGTCTCCATGAGCGGGGTCCATCAGATAAAACCACAGACAGGGTCTGCATGGAATGTTTACAAAGCGCGGCCATTTGCAGCACCGAGGCAAACACTGCCCCCTCCCCCTCGCCTGCTTTCCTGGAAGTCACAGGGGCTAATCGGGGAGGCGCTCTGGGGGTTTCCAAAATTACCCGATACCGTTCTACCCTCTCTGCTGGCTGAGGTCTGATCGCACAAGAGCAGACTCACCCCGACCCAGCCCAGTACCACAGTACTCCCCATGGCACGAGAAACGTCACTAATGGGCAGACTGACCCCGGCCCAGCCCAGGCGCTGTTCTCTCCATGGCACGAGCACCGTGACCTGTGGGCAGACTGCCCCCCGACCTGCCCAGGCACTGTACTCTCCATGGCACGAGCACCGTGACCTGTTGGCAGACTGACTCCGGCCCAGCCCAGGCGATGTACTTTTCATGGCACTAGAAACGTCACTACTGGGCAGACTGACCCCGGCCCAGCCCAGGCGCTGTTCTCTCCATGGCACGAGCACCGTGACCTGTGGGCAGACTGCCCCCGGCCCAGCCCAGGCGATGTACTTTCCATGGCACTAGAAACATCACTACTGGGCAGACTGACCCCGACCCAGCCCAGGCGCTGTTCTCTCCATGGCACGAGCACCGTGACCTGTGGGCAGACTGACCCCGGCCCAGCCCTGGCACTGTACTCTCCATGGCACGAGTAACGTCACTACTGGCAGACTGACCCCGGCCCAGCACAGGCGCTGTACTTTCAACGGCACTAGAAACGTCACTACTGGGCAGATTGACCCCGACCCAGCCCAGGCGCTGTTCTCTCCATGGCACGAGCCCCGTGGCCTATGGGCAGACTGACCCCGGCCCAGCCCAGGCGCTGTACTCAGTCTATCCATGGCATGAGAAACATCATTACTGGGCAGACTGACCCCGACCCAGGCCAGGCGCTGTACTCAGTCTCTCCATGGCATGAGAAACGTACACACGGACACCACCACTGCCATGCACACACAGACACCACCACTCCCATGCACACACCGACACCACCACTGCCATGCACACACAGGCACCTCCACTGCCATACACACACGGACACCACCACTGCCATGCACACACAGACACCACCACTGCCATGCACACACGGACACCACCACTGCCATGCACACACGGACACCACCACTGCCATGCACACACAGACACCACCACTGCCATGCACACACGGACACCACCACTGCCATGCACACACGGACACCACCACTGCCATACACACACGGATGCCACCACTGTCATGCACACACAGACACCACCACTGCCGTGCACACACGGACACCACCACTGCCGTGCACACACGGACACCACCACTGCCGTGCACACACGCACACCACCACTGCCATGCACACACGGACACCACTACTCCCATGCACCCACAGACACCACCACTCCCATGCAGACACGGACACCACCACTCCCATGCACACACGGACACCACCACTGCCATGCAGACACGGACACCACCCGTGCTTAATTTGTAAGTGCCAGGGCTTTCATTTGTAAAAAATTAAGTAAAAGGGCACTCGTCAGGAGGCTACTGTAGTTTGCCATACACATTACGCGGCTTTGAGCTATTGGCATTGTAAATGACAATGACTTTTATTTATGTTTTGGTTTTTAACCCCTTGCACGCTGATGACGGAACCGCTCCGTCATCAGCTGCGGGTGCGCTGTGCTGATGACGGAGCGGTTCCGTCATGGCCCGCTCGGCGCTCATGCGGGGCGTGAATTTCGCGCCTGCGCTGAACGTTCTATTGAGCGGGGCGGGTCATGACGGAACCGATCCGTCATCAGCACAGCTCAACTGAGGCTGGTGACGGAGCGGCTCCGTCACCAGCATGCGGCCGCCGCGTGGCCGCCCCGCCCCCTTAGCGCTGCGGCGGAATAGCCGCCACAGCGAAGGGGTTAAAACATAAATAAAAGACCTTGTCATTTACAATGTCAAGACCTTAAACTCGCGTTCATTTACAATGCTAATAGCTCTAACTTTTGCAATGCCGAGACCGTTGCATTGTAAATGCTTGTTCGTGTATGGGAACATTCCTGTCTGCTCGGGCAGGAAAATAAGAGTTTAAACGCTCTCCTGGAAAAGGAGACTAGATGTGCAACGCAATCTATTGTTCCCACAAGGTGGGATGGCAGATTAGGTAGAGGGGGACGTTCGTCTAAAATATGCCCTTCTGAAAATCACCAGTGCGATTTTTGGAACACCAGGAAGTTAAACACGAATATTAAACTGTGCACAAAGTTCCAGGCAGTGACGTCCACACCTGCTTCTTTCAAATCTTCAAATCTTAACAGTAGCTTATCTTTCATCTGCTATGTGTCTAGCCACCGGAGAACGCCACGTCTAATAAAAAATGATTCGTGCTGCATTTGTTTTATTTCAGCTGTGTGCTGAGAACAGTGCGCTTTTAGTATGGCTGCTGGTACGCCTCGTACCCTCTATTTACATTGATCGCGCCGTACGCCGCCTCACGCGAGAAGCGTGAGGTATAGTGGGGCTTTTTCCTGAAAGCCGTACGAAGCGTACAAAAGCGCTACGAAGCGCCCAGAAGCGCTAGTAAGCACTGTACTTTCCAGGAACTTTACCAAAAGCACTGAACTTGCCTAAAATAACTTAATTTGGCAAATAAGAACTGTGGCATTTTTTAACCGCATCCGTGCGGCGCGAATTCCCCGCCCATGCTGACTCCGCCTTGCGCGGGCGGAGTCATGACGGAACGGTTCCGTCATCAGCACAGCTCAGCCGATGCTGATGACGGAACCGTTCTCTCATCAGCATCGAAGGGGTTAAAACATTACTGGAACCTACCCTGAAGCCTGATGACTGTATTTTGAAGCCTGTTTGGTAAGCATTCGGGGGGAGGGGTCGGGGAGGTCGTAGCCGAGTGCATGGATTTAGGGCGCACTTGTCCTCTGCGCACTGTAGCGATGTTAAATATGAGAGGACTCCCTGTACTGGTCCGCACTCTTTGTCACTCCACAAAGCTGAGGGACGTCTCCCTGCCTGCCAAGGGTGAACTTGGCGCTGTGCTCCCCAAGGAAAGCTACTGCTGAGCACCATAGGGCCGAGAAGTTAGTTCTTCACAGAGACACTGTCCTGCACTTTTCACGTTTAGACGCTGTTGCGAAAGCAGGGCAGCCTCTCACTTTCACAAGCTTCAAAGCGCTTCAAAAGTGGCCCGGCAGTGGGTTTTTTCTCACCTAAAGGTGTTTGTTGATATTTTGCTGTAGAATCCTGCTGTTTGCGTGCCCTTTTGCAGAATACGTGCGTCGAGGACTTTGCCTATTGGACAAACCAATTCTGTGCACAATTAAGACTGTGTAAAGTCTGGTCCCTGTTTGCTTCGTGTGAGCTGCTTTGCACAGACGTGTTTTGGTGCTTATGTTGCTTGCGAAAAGGACTATTTGTTGCTGGTTGTATTCACCCTGAGATAACCTAGACACACTCCCCCCTGCTTCGCGGCACAAACACAAGTGTATAGCCCTTCTCTGTGCGCACACCCCACGCTGACACTTGGATGCATGTTCCTCGGCTGTTACAATTTTGGAAGGTGTGTTATTTGCTGAGGTGGGAGCTGGCCTCGACAAAGGCACCCAAATTGTGGTCAGAAACAGAGTAAAAGGACAACTGCTTAAATAACAGATCGTTCTGTTAAATGTCAAAAGAAACATTAGCCCCCTGGTTCTCCTGACCCTTCGCTGTGCTTGTTCTCCTGCCCTCTCGCTGTGCTTGCTCTCCTGCCCCATCGCTGTGCTTGCTCTCCTGCCCCATCGCTGTGCTTGCTCTCCTGTGTGTGTGTGTGGCTCTGTGTGTGGCTCTGTGTGTATGTGGCTCTGGGTGTGTATGTGGCTCTGGGTGTGTGTGTGTGGCTCTGGGTGTGTGTGGGTGGCTCTGGGTGTGTGTGGGTGGCTCTGGGTGTGTGTGGGTGGCTCTGGGTGTGTGTGGGGGCTCTGGGTGTGTGTGGGGGCTCTGGGTGTGTGTGTGGCTCTGTTTGTGTGTGTGGCTCTGTTTGTGTGTGTGTGGCGCGGTGTGTGTGGCTGTGTGTGTGGCGCTGTGTGTGTGGCTGTGTGTGTGGCGCTGTGTGTGTGTGTGGTGCTGTGTGTGTATGGTGCTGCGTGTGTGTGGCTCTGTGTGTGTGGCGCTGTGTGTGTGTGGCGCTGTGTGTGTGTGGCGCTGTGTGTGTGTGGCGCTGTGTGTGTGTGGCGCTGTGTGTGTGTGGCGCTGTGTGTGTGTGGCGCTGTGTGTGTGTGTGGCGCTGTGTGTGTATGGCGCTGTGTATGTGTGGCGCTGTGTATGTGTGGCGCTGTGTGTGGCTCTGTGTGTGTGTGGCTGTGTGTGGATAGCTTTTTTTGTAGGTGGCTCTATGTGTGGATAACTTTTTTTGTAGGTGGCTCTGTGTGTGGGTGGCTGTCTGTGTGAGGGTGTCTCTGTGTAGGTGGCTGTATGTGAATGACTCTGTGTGGGTGGCTCTGTATGTGTGTGTGTGGGTGGCTTTGTGTGTGTAGCTCTGTGTGGGTGTAAATGCAATAGGTCATGCATTTGTCAGCGATTAAGCTATTGGCATTGTAAATGACAATGCCATTTATTTAACGATTAAGCTATTAGCAATGTAAATGACAATTCCATTTATTTATGATTTTAAAAAAAAAATGCCATGAGCAATGCCAATAGCTCTACCTTTAATAATGCCGAAACCATTGCATTGTAAATGCTTGTTTCTTTTGGGTCCAAGCACACTGTCCGAGAGAGGAAGCCCGGAGGAGAGAAGCCAGGAAGCTCGCAGTGGAAGGACTCTACAAATAATACAACGTCAAGACTTAAATGAATGACTGATAATTCTACCTTGAACAGAAATAAAAAGTATAGAATACACTAGTACAGCCTGGGACTGACTGATTTAGAAAGGGGGGGCAGAAACTGTTGAGGGTATCCCGACCACACTACACATCTGAGATCAGGTGCTCACATAGGGACACCAGGATCCGTGTCCCCTGCAAGACAGACCCCAAGCGTCTGACGTTTGGGGGACTGTTTTGCAGGGGGCACGGATCCTGGTGCCACTATATGATGCACCTGATCTCAGATGTGGAGATTGTGATGGAGGACAGCTATCCTTAAAACTGACAATTTGATGAGTCACTTGGTGGCATAAGGAAAGAATGACTGGGAAATTGCAACTTTGCTGAATTGAATCTATTTTTTCTGGACATATGCACAAATTATTTTGCCTTTTGAAATAAACATACCCTGAAAAAGTTCATTTTTTGAACGAAACGCGTTGGCGGAAGCTGTATTATTATAAATAAAAACGGAAGGAAAATAAAAGTTTTTATTATTTGGACATGAAATAAAGAACACAAGAACTTCAGATATTACGTTTGGATTTTTTCTTTTGGCGTACCACTATACTTGTATTTTTAACTAGAACACCATTGTGATTTAGCATTGTAGATCCAAGAATCTCCTTGTAACGCATGCACCACATTGACCACGCTACATGTATGCACATGACCAAAGGCCACAACACCCTGGCTTCCCCTGAGCAGAGGACATGGACAGCCACCTGCTTTCCATGTCATCCATTCACTGCCAGGCCATGGGAAAGACTGCAACTTATGGCCATAAATTCTTGGAACATAAGCGTGAAAGCAGAAGATTGATGAAGAGCTGCATATGTCCATAATCAGTGGACCGGCCGCTCTTGAACTCTACAACTCACCCTCGAGTTCAGAAGGAGAAAGCAAGAGACGAACTGATGCTCAGTTTCAGGCAGTTTCCACCCACTCTCTGCATCCATGGGGCTAATGAAGGAGCTGTGGTCCCCAGCACACTCCTGCTAGCCCTCTCAAAGTCTTGAAAGATGCTCCTTGCCCGCGCTACCAACAGAAGAAAGAACCTCAGATAATCCCTTCAGAATCTGTAATGTTATACGGCAACGGAAAAAAAGAAGTGGGATCCCTGTAAAGGTTAAGCCACTCCATCTATGTTTTCCTTAAATTTAAAGGAAGGTCTTCAAGGGAGTGGGGGGAGGAGAATTGTGGTGTCCTCAGAAAGATAACATCAGTGATTCTTAAATGTACCTATGGGGGATAATTTTGGACTTCAATGACCAATGCTGCCCACTCCCTGCAGTCATGAAGGAGTGCTCTTGAGGCTATTTTGATTGTGATTTACCGTCTTTTGGTGTTAAGCCTGGACGCCAAGATAAAGGGTAAACAGTTACGTGCATCTTTCTCCTACTGCCAGGTAGGACCCTGGTCCATCCCTTGTCCTGGTCTGGGCCCCCCACTTCTACCCGTGATGTCTTCCTCTTGTCCCTTCATGTCCAAGATCTACCTGCATCTTTCACGAAGATTACTCAACAACTCACCCTCCGCTCTGAAGAGAAGAAAAGGGAGCAACATGGCTTGGTACCACACACACTCTGACTACAACTCACAAATGTAATATTTAGGTAGTCTCTGAACTCTAAAAATCTGCTACAGAAGCCATTCATCCCGGTCTGGAGTTACACCAGGTGGTCAACAAACTGCTTCCTAATAAATGATAGTCCTTTCTCAGATCATCTCTTCTTCAACAGTTTTCTGTCTCAGGGGCCACTGGGACTACAAGTCCTTCTAACCTCACCATCTGGGAGACTTCAAAACAATGCTTGAATAAACAGGTGAACCGTTAACGAAAGAATTAATCTGAGTACTTCCGGCTTTACAACTCGCACAGGTGATCAACGCACCCGTCCCACACAACGCCTGAGTGGAAACTTTGAAGACACTGGCAACGTATCGAACCTCCAGACATGCTGCTCATCTGCCTTGACCATCTAGCCATTCCTTTCAACTTTACAACACTGAATGTCTGCAACTCCAAATATTTAAATAGATCTTTATTGGATTTTCGATTAAAAAACAACACAAGGCAGCTCCCAAGAATGCAGACCTGGGACATTCTCATACAACATACTCAGCCATTTGATAGATTTTAAATCTCACCGGCATTGTAGCATTCAGAATGTTACGTTCTTGTTTAATTTCATGAACATTCGTATAGCATCATTCCAGTAATTAAGCCAGTGTAAATTCTCAGCATAGTATTTGCTATTGAACAAGCTGCTTGAGTTTAATTCAACAGGTGAAACCCGCCCCCTCGCCTGTATGAGCATAGGTTGAGCCCACCTCAACTAGCCATCAAAGGTTTCCATCTGTCATAGTATAAATGTCAACAAATATTCTCTAAAAGGTCCCCAAAAGCCTTTCGGTCTGGACATTACGGATTGTGCCACTGTGACTGTTCAGGGCGGTAATTACTCAAGAGGGCCTCTGTAAACCCATCTTTTAGTTTAGAAGTGTTGCATCAAGTCAACGCCTGCACTAGTGTTATGTCTGGTGTGTTGTGCTATGCATCTTCCCTGGTGCTCTCGTCTTTGCTTGATGGATTGTATGGTGATGCAATGGAGTGCGTGGGTTCCTGTGGGGTGTTGAGTATGTGTAGTAATACGGGCTGAGCAGCAGGAGGCCGCTCCTGGTGGGGCTATACTATGGTTAGAGGAGGCAGACCCGGACGCAGAGGTCAGACCCGGGACCAGGGTTCAATCCCCGAGGCGGCAGGGTCTTGAACTCAAAAATGTCCACGGACTCGATAATTCTCGCCTCGTGCCTACTTGAATCATGGGTTCACACTCTGCAACTCTGGGCAATAGCTTGCTTAATCTCCACTACGGGCCCACCGCGATGGGATGCCTGGCTTTCACCTTGGGGATGCCCAGTAGGGGTTATCTCGCAGGGAAAAGCCAGGACGGGTTCCCAAAGCAAGCGCCTTGAGACCTTACGGTGAAAGGCGCTATATAAGAATGTATGATTTACGATACAAGCTATACACGTACATGCAACTAAGATCAATAAATCATCTGATATAATCTACACCTCGGCTAATGGACTAATCATTATATCCGCTATCCAGCGATAGGCCAGAACCAGCGGCAGGGGGGGGTGAGCTTCTGACACCTCGTGGCACATCTACAATGTATCCCATTAGCATAATCAATGTTGTACAGTTCTAATGCGAGGAAGTGATGACCCCAATTGCCCGAGCCACTTCCATCCAAAAATGATTGATTGAGGGACATTTCCAGGCTAAGTGCAGGGAATCAGAAGGCTCTGTGTAGCACATGGAGCTGTGTGTGGGGGCGGGGGAGGGGGGTTGATATTTTATAGGAATTAAATAATGTATTGCACACCATTTAAGAAATGAAAAGGAATGAGTTTGCGCCTGTAATTAAAGGACATTACTTTAGTCCATTTAACGCAGAAGTGACAGGTTGTGTGAGAAATCTCCTCCCCAAGTCAGATTCCTACAATGCTCTAGTGCAGTGTTTGCCATTCTGTGGGCTGCGACCCACTGGTGGGTCACCATAGTCCAAGCAATAATGAAAGATGCCTTTAAATTCTGTATTTATCTTGTCACATTCGCCTGGTCAAATGTCAGACTTTGTCTTCTGGCAAATTGCTGCTTATTTTTATACCATGGAGATTGGGGTTTACAAACTCCTCTCAATTTACAGGGAGAGAAATAAAAGTAAAGCATATTATGTGACAGTATTGCTGGGGCACAGGGAGGAAAGGCTGCTGGATGGCATTTTTCGTTAACACACTACAAAATGTAAATTCCTGTAAATTACTGTACACATTCTGCGGTAAAGAAAGGAAAAATTAAGCGCATTTTTTATAATTCTGAAGTGTGATGTAAACAAAGATCATATTAGGATCGAAACAAATCGAGACACTTTTGTTGGTGATGCACAAATGATAAATATTCACTGAGCCCCAATATCCACATATTATCATTTGTGTGCAATATCGCTTTAGTAGAATACTGTGCGCCTGTGCAAATGTAGTGCCCATTTCAAGTGACAGAGCACTACCACACCAGGCTTCAGTTATAGTAAAATCACCCGCTCCATGCCCAATAAAGCTGGGTGGGTCGCGAGAGTTTGTCGCTCTAAAAGCCAGGCTGTGGTTCTACAAGGTTAAGGAAGCCCTGCTGTAGTGACATCTTCAGAGGGGGGGCGGGGGGTGCATATGTTCCATATAAAGTTCAATGGTCCAGTGATCTATCCCCCAGGATATGTAGACAAAAACATTTTCATCCAGGGCGGGGGCTCCTCTGGCTCTTGGAAGAAAGTATCCCAATAGGCCATGGCCGCCGCCCGCCTGACGCATTCAGGAGTTCGCGAACATGCCCAGCACATGACGAGCTTTCACAAAACTGCGCAATAGTTGGAAAATTACCATTAGGGAAAAGCGGGGCCACTTTTGCATATGTAGGCGGTTTCGTGTAAGTTTCACTGTTTTATCCAGTGTTGGAAATTGAGCCTGGTTATCTGCAATAGGCATTTCTGGAAAGTACACATGTTTTCCCCACTCCCTTAGCAGCTGTCCAGATCGCCTCGCCGTTCCTATTCATTTGCTAGGCAAACTGGCCGCAAACACTGTTCTTAAAGACCCTGTCTCAATTTAGTCCCTCTAAATAGGAAAGTGTTGGGCAGCAGTTTTAGGGTCAATCCAGTGTATGGCAAAATGTGATTTTGCAGCAAGACAATATCTTTTAAAAATCAGGCATCGCAAAACCCTCTGGTTCTTATGTCTGGGTTAGCCTGTTCCATCGGCTTATTTATTTATTTATTTTATAAAGTTTTATATAGCGCGAACTTGATCCCGAAGGATATCAGAGCGCTTAACAATTTTGGCCTAGAAATGTTGGGGATATTCCAGAACTAGTTTGATAGTGTTATCAGTGAGTGGAAGCACTAGTTAATTTGGAAGCCCAAATAGCCCCCAACATGCAAAATCCACAGATTAGGTCACTCAGGATTTCCACAAGGTTCTTAATAAATAAAATTATGTCGTACATGAATAACTTCAACACGAATCCCCGCATGGCAAATGCAATGCTCTTCTTTATACGTTTTTCTTGAAGCAGTAAGCCATTGGCTCTATGGCAATAGCAGAAAAAATAGTGGTGACGGGGTACCCATATCGCGTTTCCTTGCCAATCCCATGAATGCACATTCCAGTGCTAGGAATAGTATATAGTAGTTTACCAACCTGCAAAAAAGTAGCTACCCAGGTGAATTATTGGCAGTAAAACAAAAAATGGCCACTCCAGTGAATCGAATGCCTGCTAGGCATCTAAGAAACCCAAAACCGCTTGGATCTGTGGGCGGGTCTGATCTCAGTGCATATACTGTGCACAACTTGCTGGAGGTGCCTCTTTCAGGTATAAAACATGTTGGGCCAGGTAGGATAAACTTTTCCATTAACTGGTAAAGACAAGTAGAAAGAACATACGCAACAATTTTACTATCGATATTTAACAAAGAAAGTGGCCTGGAGGATTTACATTCATGCCATCAATGCCCGGCTTCAAAAAGGCAGTAACCAAAGCTTCACAAGTGTTTATAGACTCCTGATAGTGCAAATCAGGGCTCACCATCCACTTGAGTTGGTTCCAATCATATCCCTAGCATTGACCATTTTAAGACACTACTTTTGTCCTTTGCCAGCACAGAAGGCAACAAAGGCACCAGAGGGAATGCAGTGCAGGGGCGGCTCTAGGCTCATGGCGGCCCTGGGCAGGGAGCGTAGGTAGGGGGCCCTGGAAGAGGGGGTCCGGGCGGGGCGCGGGGGATGTCAGTGTGTTTGGAAGTGGAACAGAGCCGGAGGCCGCCAAATCCCTGCCAGGGGCCGCCACGTAAATATGTATCCATCCTCAGAGGATTATTATATTAAGAATATATATTGGCCTGCGCCACACATAAGGCCTTGCCCGCATACAGGAGATTGACTGACCCCCAAACCATGGAAAATCCTTTCAAGCCTCGAGGGCCCAGAGTATGGAATGGCTCCATGGAGGCAATGGGTCTTTATGCCCACTCTTAGCACCCTGGGGCACTCACCAATTATGGATGGGGCGCCAGTGCTTGCAAAATCCATTGTGCGACACCCATGCAAATGAGGAAATCCTCATGCATACATGCCAACACACCTGATTCAGGCGGGAGACTCAATTTCTGAAGCCAAGAATGGCTGTATTTTAGCTATCTTCTGCCTGAAACTGGGCTCTGCTTCAATAGAAATCAATAGGGAAAATACTTTATGATTTGTTTTCAAAATCTTCCACTTTCCTGTTCTAAAATGTTGTGTGTGCCCGTGCACTTGGGTATGTGCCATCTTACTGACCAAGGTGAGGGGCTGTCACACTAACTGCACGAATCACAGGATGAGCTGTAAAGGTGTAGTACGTCTTTTAGTGCCTTTAGCAGGGGACTCTGAAATCCACAACAACCCTCAGCCCGCTCACAGGGTTGTCGTCACAACATGCACCTGCCTGTTGGGGATATCGCTGCCCTGCCTCAAAAGCAGGCCCTCTTCTAGCAGTGAAAGATGGCGCAGCAGAGCAGAGGACAGGACAGGACAGGCCTTGACGGGGGATGCTGTGGTATCGCGAGGCTGGGCAGCGGGAGCGGCAGGTGGCGGGAGAAGTGGCGTGCTGTGCTGGTTAATCTCCGTAGGTGTGACGCTCCTCTTTGGTTAACTCCACCGCGACCTGCAACGTGACTTGGGGACTGAGGAGGGTGCAGGTCAGCGTCACCCAGTGCTTGATTTGAGCAGGTGGTTTCTGGTGCCTAGCACCAGCGCTTAATCATCAACACTGGAGCTTTTCATGAGCACTAGGTAAAGACACATTCATTCATATGTAGACACGGGAAGATTCAGTGATTTATTTGTCCAGAATCACAGGATACTGAGCTGATGCTGAGACTCAAAGTCGAAAGCTCTGGCCCTTACGCCACCTCTCACCACTTGCATGGTTAGTAGTTGGTTCTGTTTTAGTCGGTGCTAATAGGAGAAATGGGCAGGTACAACCTGCCTCCTGACAAGGGCCCGGCACTTTTTTTTTATTAATTAACCACTGGCGTCACCTCACAGGTCATGGCCCTTGTGCTATACCATAAACATAGACATGAGGACGTTGCCTGTTTCACTGTAATTCAAACTCCAGAGGCGCAATCTTGTAGTGAGTGTTCAAAATCTTCAACAAAACATCAATGGTGCAGGTTAGACCTACAGTTTCGACCATGACACCGTTTGGTTCGATCAGACATCTCCCGAGGCGTTAATACGCCAGATACGACAGAAGGATGGCGTTGCGTGAGGGTCCGCCACAGTTCACAGCTCTGTTGAGGGTCATTTTGTTTCCAAAATAATGCAACATACATAGAGACCTTTGATTTATTTTATTTACTTAACACTAAACTATGGAGGAAGACACTTTGAAGTGGTGAATCCTAACACCCACTCTATTGATAGTAGAAACGAATGACCGATCCGTGGGCACACACAACATATCCTTACCTCGCGGGTTCAAAACAGGCCCAGGCAAAATGTACAATAGCAGCTCACAGATAAGACAACAGCCTCGACCAGACCAGAGTGGGCTTCAGACCTAAGCAGGCGAGCACTCAAACTGGCTCTGGCATGCGAGAAGTCTGGAACCTTAATCGGGTCGATGGAAATGATGGTGCAGGTCTCAACAAGGCGGAAATATGCAAATACTCAAGGTGGGAGCTTAAATAAAGGGAATTCTGGGGGAGATGGAGACACACCAGCTTTGGGGTAAAGAGTGTGCATCAGTCCCTCTAGTAAAGCAGGTGAACCAAGACTACAAGTACCAGCATGCAGAAGGTTGTCAAATGAAAGCCCAGGACTGGAAATATGGTGCTGCATCAACATGGAGCAGTGTAGCAACCCACCACCTTGCATCTTGCCAGCACCAAAGAAATGGGCCATAGTCTTCCACAAAAGTCTCCTAATCATCACTTATGCTCCTCGGTGGATACCACTGCAGAGAGGTAGATAGGCACCCAGCACCCGCAGAGGGTATGGGGTATGACACTCTACTAGTGGGCCCTTACCAGGAACCTAAATTAAACCCAGAGCTACTTCCTCTTGGTCCCACCGCCCAGCCATCACTGGCCCAGGCGTAGGTTACCCTGTGTCTCCATGTCAGGACCCCAAGAGCCTGTTCTGGGCTTAGGCTTCGAAAATCACTCTTTTCAGGTGTGTTAGACAAATTGGGTCCATTGGAATACACCAAGACTGCAGCACAGAGAATCTACTGGGTTGCTAAACAAATTCGTGCTCAGACACAAAACTAGCTCGTGGCTGGACTACCTGAGAAGGCGGCAGAGGATAAGATAAGATAATAGGATCGGATAGACTGATTCACCCATGGCCAATCAAGCAGCACTTGATGGACTGGCCTTACAGACCAGTGTATGGACTGATTTTTGGCTATATATAGGCCCGTTTTATGGTCTGTTCGGACGGTTTTTACTGTGGATTTCCCTGATATGTAAACAAACATTGCCTTAACCCCTTGCGTGCTCCTGACGGAACCACTCCGTCACGAACCACGGAGGCGCTGTGCTAGAGACAGAGTGGTTCCGTCACGGCGCGGCCGCCATGCCCACGCTGCAGGAATTCCACGCCTGCGCGGGTATTCCATTGAGCGAGCGGGGTCGTGACGGAACCACTCCGTCACAAGCACAGCGCCCCGTGGCTCGTGACGGAGTGGTTCCGTCACGGGCATGGCGGAACCGCACAGAACCCCCACAGCGCTGTGGCGGAATTACCACCGCGGCCAAGGGGTTAAGCTAAAATCCATGCAGTCTTTCATACCTTGCAAAACACTTATACAGCCTGTCTTTACTGTTCAAAACTGCCCTGGTTTGCACACAAGGGTCACTTTTTAGCTATCTAATTCACTAATGAAGGCCACTTTATGTTGGTTCCTGGGCCTATTTTCTGTCCCACTCGGACTCTGGAATTACCCTGAGCCTCCAGGGCGTTGAAATGAGAGCCGGTCAAGCGACTGGCACTTGAAAGTGAGCACAAAACGGTAGGGTGGAGGAGACGGTAAGTGGACACGTCATGATACCCACTGCGCGACCAGATGCTTGTAGCTATTTCAGCAATGGTGGAGAAACTTATGTAAAACATTGTTAGATAACATGAAACCACGGTGGGAAAACGTGTAGAACAGGTTCGGCTTCTTTAGATTAACTCTGCAGATTTCACAACTGCTGGAGAAAATGCAATGCACAGCTGCGTGAGAACAGGAGAAAGCATGTATATATAGCTCAATTTCTCTAGCAGTTGTGAAATTAAAAAAATATATATATATGTTGTATATGAGATTCTGTAATCTCGGTATGAACGTAATCTCAAATTTCTTTATAATCGGAGACTTGCAACACACCCAGTCGCCAATTATAAAGAAAAGACGTCAGAACTAGACTATTGTAAGTTATTACAGTTGAGTTCTGACATCTCAATGCCTGCTGCCAGAAACAGAGGTGATTAGCAGGTCAGGTTACGGAGCAGCTCTTCCAACCAACAAACGTTGCTTTTCTTTCATCTGCTCAATTTTTGTAGCTTACAATGACAAGCAGAAAGAGCATGTTTATTTTTGCACTCCTTAAAATGTTAGTGAAAAGCTGAAATGTTAATGCATATTTCTACATGTTCAAGCTACTGCAGATTTTTCATTTTAATTGACTTGTAATAATCTTTTTCTAATATCTTTATGTAACAAAAATCTAACAGTTTTTTGATGTGTTTAATTTTGCACTACAGGTTCTATTTTTACTCTTCATGTTTGCTAACATGCTCGCTCTTTAATATGAAAGAGCTATGCACCAAGGTTTCAAGTTGTTTGTGGTAAAGGTGATGACGTGGCAATGTATTATATAGGATAAAGTTCCCCCTGGCGTACATGATAAGGATATTGTAATTCACATCAGAGTTCCATAACCTTATAAAATAACTCAGCCTTGTTCCTCTATATGGCTATGGAACTCCTCAGTGACTTTCAATATCCTTATAATGAACGGCAGGGGGTAATTTATCCCATATATATTCAAGACTCTCCCAGGGGTCCAGGGAGGCTTGGGTCTCTCCAGCTTTTCAAGCCCACTCCAAAACAAATATTTGTCTAGCCTTATCAAATACCAAAAAATTAACTCTTTTGAGCTAGATGCCAAACACAATATGCCTCATGTCTTCCCATCGGAGAGGCCTGTCTATATTTGAAGAAGTTCCCCCTGATACCCACAAAGTATTAGGCCCCACCATTCTTTCATCCAAGGACTTTGCCCAGACCTCTTTAAAAGAAGGCTAGTAGTCCAAGTATCCATGAAGCTCACCGTGTGAACAACCACTAGCAGACATCACAGTCGGGTGTGTGGTCACAACGTTACTGCTCAAAGCCCTTGTGATGTTGAGAGCGTGAGGATAAAAGCGGTGGAGGATGAAAGACGTAGGGTTGGCCAATGGGGGAAGAAGGTCATATGTAATACAACATCTGGACTCTGTTGTAGTTGAAGGTCAGAATTTCTCGTGCAAGAATCTGGAGCCATTCTGGAAGGAGTTAACTTCTTTATTTCATGTTGGACCTCAAACACTTAGCCTACCCCTATGCACCTTCTCGCACTCTTCGGTCTGCCACACAAGCTAAATTCCAGGTTCCCAAGATTAGACTTTCCCGTATGGGCGGTCGGTCTTTTTCATATTTGGGCCCTGTACTGTGGAATGCTCTTCCTCTTCGCATGCAATCCGATCTTCTTCTGTTCCGAAAGTCACTTAAAACCTGGCTCTTTGGCCAGTAGACTGCTTTTACTCTGCTGCTGCTTTGATAGCGCCGGGAAACCCTTGTTGAGTAGCTGTTTGCGCTCATACAAATTAAAAATATATATAAATATGTTACTGTTAAAACACGATCATGGGAGTAATGCTTGAATTAATCGTAGCCATTGCAACCCCTTGTGTTTGGCCCATTGCGCCATTCTAGACAGACTCCCACCCTGTGCAAATCATTCCTAGTCCTGCTCTAATAGGAACAAACTATCGCACAGCAGCCAGCTTTCCCCAGCACCTCGAGACCCTCACAGGTGATCCCCTGCGATTCACAAATGTTCATTGATCGATTGACCAGTCCAGCCTGCACTGCCGAGCCAGAACCCCCCAGATGGGAACACAAGCAACTGCAGACCAGTTTTGACCTACTTTGGTCTCATCGGTGAGGTGCAGCTTGAGTCCTAAGGCATAATGAGCAGAGGATCCATGTCTGGACACAACCATCACACTCAGGTCTTTGTTATGATCTACTGTTTGCCTTTCGCCTTGCCTATGTGTCTCTTCCCTACTGCTCAGCCAGAATGAGTGTTGGAGTGCTTGGAGATGTCTGGAATGTTGGATGATTGAAGATGTCGTGGAATGCACGGGTGCCTGGTGACGTTGGGAGTGTCGGTTGGAGTGAGCAGGCTGAGCAGCAGGGAGGCTGCTCCTCGTGGGGCATCACCTGGACTTTGCATCTTCCAGTAACTTCTGTGAAGTTGTTGTCTTATGAATAAATCTACAACATACTTATACATCACTTGGCTACAGAAGATCTTTTATTTACAACAGTCTTCTACTGCAATAACAACAATGTGATGGAAATAATGATTGATTTTATCTCAGCCACTGGTTATCGCTTGGGCCACTTTCCAAACCATCGCTTTTTGCCCACTGTGCCTTTCTAGACAGACACCTACCTCATGCAAATCAGTCTTAGTCCTGAAGCCAGTTCTTGGGTGCTTGTAAACCAGTTCAGAGAGGACCTGGCTGGGCAGTTCCAATGGACTGTTCCTATTGAGCAGGACCAAGGCTGATTTGCGTTTGGTTGAGTCTAGTCTATAATGGCAAGGTGGACAAAAGAACAATGGATTGGGATGTAGCCCTGAGTAATTACCAGTGTGTGAGTTTAATTCAAGCAGCCCAGACATCACTTTTTCATATTCTTCATTGTGACGGCTCGTAGGTTACAGTATTTATTTATTTTATTTTGAAAGTTTTATATAGCGCGAACAAGATCTTTGCAGATATTAGAGCGCTTTACAAGGACAAGGGGGTGATAGAATAATAGTATGTAATAGTTGAGGTAGTTAGGTACAAGGTGCATAGTTACATAGGTAGGTCAAAATACAAGAGGTAGGTCAAAGTTGAGGTAGTGTAGGTACAAGGTGCATAGTCAAACAGATGCGCCAATAGTATAAAGGTACAAGAAGAAGGAGCATATACTTGTTTGAGCGTGCTTAAAATGCTTTTGGAGATAGCATAAAGGTAGGCATAGTTGAGGTAGGCGAGTACAGGGTGCATAGTCACACAGGTGCATCAGTAGTACAAGAGTAGGAATAGTTGAGGTGGTGTAGGTACAGTATGCAAAGTCAAACAGGTGCGTCAACAATATAAAAATATACAAAGAGGGAACGTATACAATCAAATAAGTCGACAATACAAGTAATACAAATAGTCCAAGGGGTCAGGCAGGTAGCACAGAGCGGATTCTTGAGAAATACAGAATAATAGATCATGTGTATTTAGCCTTGAGGATCGCTTTTACTTCTTTCTGAAAAAGTTTGTTGGAGGAGATGAGCCTGGTTTCAGGAGGGAGTGAGTTCCAGATCCTGAGAGCCATTCCTGAGAAGGAGCGTTTATAGGTTTTTTCCTTCCGAAATCTTCGAGGCTTCAGCAGAAGATTGTTTGTGCTCCTAGTAGTTCTAGAGCCACCCGAGATTGTCAGCTTTTGAGTGAGGTAGGCGGGTGAGTTCATGTGTACAGCCTTGTGTGTCATGCAGACGATTTTCAGATGTATTCTGGCTTCAAAAGGCAGCCAGTTCAGGGATTTAAAGTCAGGGGAGATATGCAAGTGTTTTTTTGAGCCAGTGATGAGTCTCGCTGCAGCGTTAAGGGAAGCTCTTAGGGGTGCCGTTGTAGTTAGGGGGAGCTTGCAGAGGGTAGCATCGGTAAGTTCCGTTACGGCTCCATCAATCCTCCAACTGTTCCTATCCTGTAGCTCCACACCACACACCGACATTCTATTACATCACCCACGCTCAATATTCCAGACACCAGCTCAGACGTACAGAGAAGGCGACACGCAAGATACTACAGCCTACTATCCCCTAGAGGGGAGCACGCAACAAGGACGGGCACTAAAGGTAAATTCGCATTCATGAATGCCTAAGTGTATTAATAGTTACATAGTACATGGTTTTAAGCTTCAGGTGCGGCGTGTTAACCACTGAATCACGTATGAGTATGACTGACACAGCATTACAAAAGTTGACAATTTTGGCTGTTTATTCCTTTTTTCCATCAATATAACCACTGTTGCCAGAGCTCTCAAGGGGGAGGTACCAACTATAATTTACTATGAAGCAACCCAAGTAAGCAGAGCTCCCTCTCCCCTCCCACCCCCTGCTTCTAAGTGACTTAAGGACTGTCCAGCCCCCCGCTTCACAGGTATCACCATCGCCAGCCCTCATCCAAGTGGCACTGCCTACTGATGCCAACCCAATGCTCAATGACGTCACAAAGGGCCTTGAAAGGCATCGGTCTCGTGCTTGTCAAGTGTAAACCTATCTGTCGTACATGCTTCTGACAGGCTGGCACTGGCAGCGCCCTTGAATAAAGGCAACCTTGCACTAATGACATCACACGCAGTGAAAGACCACGTACAAACCGCGAGTGGCCACTTTTCAGGACAGAAAATTCTTACAAATGTATGTTTAGTTCTCATGAAGCTTGTTACAACAGCCATGTGCCTGCTCTCCGCAGATGGTATGAAGGAGAGATGGCCACAAGCACTTCTTAAAAACATAGAGGGGGAGAGGATGTAGCGTTGTGGTTAGAGCTGTCGACCTCGAAGCTAGGGAACCGGGTTTGAGTCTCAGCAATGATGCTCAAAATCCTGTGCTTCTGGGCACATCACTTAATCTCCCCGTGCCTAACAAAAATGAATGTGTACGTCTGTAACGAAACCGGTGCTTATGTAAAGCGCTCTGATATCCGATGTCTCGGGTCTAGTTCGCGCTATATAAAACTGGGAAAAAAACATAACCACGGTTATTATGTTTGTGTTACTTTATCAATTTGTATCTATACTTTTGCTGACCGCTCCCATATCTTGGGAGTCATATTTGTTTTCCTTATGCCTCTGCTTTCTGTACACGTGTAAAGTGCTCTGATACCCGCAGGGGTCATGTTCGTGCTATATAAAACTTTTTGAATAAATAAATAAAATGTATATCAAAGACATGATACAGAAGTGCATTGACTTCCGGATTCCTTATGGAACAGGCAGGAGATGTAGGGTTCATGCACCATAGGTTATTCAATTCGTTCAATGGGGTACTATGTTCATGCCCATATAGAAAGTGCCAACTCACTGCCAAGAAAGAGAGCTTCAGGGCGCTCCCGAAAAAGACCTTTAGGGGAGAGGAAGAGAAAACAAACATTGGCAAAAGCCAGAAGGTCTGGCTTTGAAATGCTAGCCATGGTTGTTATTATTCTTGTACAAACACATGCAATATGCAACAAGATTGCAAAAAACATTTTGAACATATAGAGTAGCAGAGCAGCCCAGACATACTAGCCCTGACACTGAAGTGCATACCTTTTCATGAGGCTGGACACATATTATTGAGCAAAATGCTGTCACTCACACTGCAAGACGGCCAATGGATGGCGTAGACTGCACCACGGCCCCATGCTGTGGTGAGTAGAAGCAAAATGCATGACACTTAAACAGGTCAATGGTTTAAGAGGGCTGGCCCAAAGCACTTATATATGTATTTTTATTATGAATATTTTAGAAAACATGATCCTGGTGAGACAGCTACAGAGGACTCTAGGCCAGACATAAAAAGTCAAGGTTGGTGCAAGTCGATCGTAGGGTTTTTGATTAGTTATTCCCAAGGAGGGCAACGTGGTCTGTAGGAAAAAAAGCCACCACACCACGTCACTGCCACCAAGTCCAGGGCGTAACCTTGGACCACCCCATGTGCTCTGAAAAACATTATTCTGCATCCTGCGGTTCATGGTCCCACATTTCTGATGGTAGAAAGACCACACTAAGTCTGTATTTGTAATCCGGTGTGACGGCAGCTAGAAAGCTAGAGGGAAGAGGACTCGTGCACCCTAGAGCAAGTCACCCGCTTTGATATCTGGAGTCCTGCACGCAGAAGATTTGAGGAGGGGGTATACGCCTCAGTATTGAATAGCACTTTGTAGCCTTGCCAAGGCCCCTGAAGTTAATTCTGTGTGATCAAGCAAGAGGCTAGCCCATTGGCTGGGCATGGTTTGGAATGTTTTGATCTAGGAAATCCCTGAAGACCTGGTTGTTCTGCATCCAAGCACTCTCTGTGGTTCTTTTTTCTTCTGGCATTTCTTGACAGTTGGTTCTCCTCTGAGTCTAGTGCTTGGACATCCTGTTGCTGGGGCAGCCATGCGCTTTATAAATTCTATAACATAACATGCAAGTTTATAGTGTAGGCTGTGTGGGAAGCATTGGGTATCATATATGAAGTTCCTAGTACTGCTCCAATTGTAGCACAGTGAACTTGTGGCTACACTTAGGCGTGTAGTAATGAAGAAATCTGCAAGACAGGAAGAGTCACCATTACACGTATGACTATCTTGTCTAACATGTGGTCTTTAAAACTCTACGGACGCCTAGGTGGTTGTAGAGCATCCATATACTCTCTGGAAGCAAGTTCTAGAGCTTGGCCCTCAGTACAGTAGCGGTTTCCAATCAGGGATGTGAGGGTATTATTGTCAACGATGACTTAAGTAGAGAAGGCCAGGTGGATGTATGGCGTTATGGCCAAAACATATCAGTTTAACCCTTTGGATGTGTCGGACGGCTCCCGGCCATCCGATGCTACGGGTGGCGTGTGCGTCGGATGGCCGGGAGCCGTCTGCATTTCGCACACTTCCAAGGGGTTAAGGTACAATCTCTTCTGGTTAGGAAGCCGGCGAAGCGGATGAGACAGGCAGATGTTATCTTGTCGCAGGAACAGTTTAGGAGGAATAACCTACAAAGATGAAATATTGGTTCAAGTTTAAAGCAACAGTCTATCTAAATGCACAAGCAACTTGTTGCTACACCTCTGTCTACTGGCTTGTATAACCTCTAGGCTGTCACTGGAATTGACAATCTATGCCATATTTACAAGTCAAGATTTGATAAAGGAACTCCTGGTGATATGATGGAAATCAAGGGTCACTGGACTGTGATGTCAACGTGCGGGTTGTGTTTTTGTTTAGTGTTAACAGGATACACCTTGCACAAAGCAAGCACAAAATATCATTCTACTGTTCTGACTTGGGGGGAAAAAAATCACGAGTGCCGCGCTCAGCTGTTTACCCAACAGGCATGACGTTTGCATAACAGCACACAGTTCGCCACTCTATTATTAAACTGATCATGGGATCTCAGTGTAGCAACAGTCCGCTGCCTATTTTTTCAGAACATAAAATTCGAATCCGATGTATTAAATACAATTATTTCCATGGGGTCACCTTAAGATCTTTGTTTCTTATAGGGTATATGCCCTTACACTTCCTCTGACTCTGCACATTTTCAGAAGTGTAAAGAATAAGCAGATAAAATCATGTGGCAAATTGAAGCGATTTAGCATGTAGCTCCTGGCAATAATGAGCAGAAACAGTGCTTAATTTGTTAAACAAAGAGTGCGGTGCCCAAAGAATTGCTCAGAAGCCCGCTGCCGGTTCTATCAAGTGTTGTCGCACACAGTACCAAGAGTGCATAGTCTGGAGTCCAACACAGGGAAGAGGTGTGGCGCCGCGGCCAGGGCGACTGGCGCTGGACGCTGGGGATCACGGTTCGATCCCTGGCTCTGGCGGCAGGGGTCTGCCCAGCACCATGCGACTCTGGGAAATAGCTCGCTTAATCTTCCCAACGGCCTCCAGCGTCGAGATACCCCTTCGGGGGTGATTTGTGCGCTATACAAGTACTGGATTTACATTTTACACATGCCTCTCTGATCCACCATCAGGCACACCCTGCCCTTGTTCTCATGCCTGCGGGTTCCTGCTTTCTCCTGTTAGGACAGGGTTGTCTTTCTCTTCCACCATCTTTCTGCTTTGTTTGTTTTTCCCCTCTCTTGCTGGTGGTCAGTGTCTGATGAGGACAAATAAGCGCCGGATCCGAAAAAATGAGTCCTGGTGGGCCCCAACGGCAACCACTAGCTCAAATTAAGCACTGACTAGAAAGCAAAGAAGGACACGTCTGCTATCAACACAATACATCATTTATGATGAACATTCAATATAGACTCACAACAGTAAGGGCCCGATTCACTGAACTAACTTAAGTCAAAATCCTAAATTTACTACTTTTGGTATTCACAAAAGTTAGGATTTTGTCTTAAGACAGACTTAAGACAGACTTAAGTTAGGATTCTGTCTTAAGTCTGTCTTAAGACAAAATCCGAACTTCTGTGAATACCAAAAGTAGTAAGTTTAGGATTTTGTCTTAAGTTAGTTCTGTGAATCAGCCCCCTAATTAGTAAGCAAGGTCTTCATTAATAGCTAGTGTTCTATCTAATTTCAAGCCATTATTACTGACCCTTGTAGTGTATGCAAGTAGGCGCACAGCTCCTATCCCAAGTCGCAGCACTTTTAAGAGTTCCAGGCTGAAGTGAAGTCTCTTATCAATGTTTATCAATAGTGCTCCCACTGGTTTTAGGTGTTCCAGCTGATAAGGGGACTAGGTCAAAGGGCCATGATGACATCATTTGAAAATCTGCTAATACATGTGGTGGCCAAGAGAACACATGAAGTCTGAAAATCAACAAGCATTGGCAAAGCCAATAGCTCAAGCCTATCCAGTTTGTTTTTAGCCATGTTGTACAAGAGAATGACTTCTGTTCAGTGTGGCTAAAGGTTAGTGGTGTGGAGGAAAGTGGAGTGGCATAGAGAAGAGTGGCATCGAGTGGAAGGGAAGTAGAGTTAAGTGTCAAAAGAGTGAAGAGGAGTGGAGTAGAGCAGAGTAGTGTGTTGTAGGGTGGAGTGGAGTAGAGGGTCATAGAGTGGAGTGTTTTAAAGTGGAATGAAGAAGAGTGAGTGGGACAGAGTGCAGTGCAATAGAGTGGAGTAACATGTTATGGAGTGAAGTGGCGTACATTGGTGTGTCGCAGAGTAGAGTGAAGTGGAGTGGCCTACAGTAAACTGGAATTACCTAGAGTCTAGTAGAGTGGAGTGGCGTAGAATGGAGTGGTTTAGAGTACCATTGACTGGAGTGGTGTACAGTGGAGTGTCGCAGACTAGAGTGGAGTGGCCAAGAGCACAGTGGAGTGGCTTAGAGTCTCGTAAAGAGGAGTAGCATAGACCGGAGTGGTGTACAGTGAAGTTGGGCGGAGTAGAGTGGCAGAGACTGGAGTAAAGTTCCATAGAGTAGAGTACAGTGGAGTATGCATGGTGAGGAATACTGTCATTGCAGACAGGGCCGGACTGGCAGAAGTGAGCACCGTGCATTTCCCCGGAGGGCCGCCAGGGTGGGGGCCGGTTTTGGGCCCCTGAAGGTCCATTTTTGTTACCAGGGGCTGGCAATTACGGCCCCCTGTACTAAAATCGGCTGAAACCGGCCCTAGCAGCCAGCTCGGCCGCACCCCCACCGTCCCCCCTCCAGGGGGGCCGGCCGAGTAGTTTGCCAGGGCCGGTTATGGTTCCCAGTCCAGCCCGGATTGCAGACAACACATTTCAACTGATATTACTATTATATTTGCACAGACCTACAGTTTTACTGATAGAACTATACCGCACACAAACGATAATGTGTGGAAATCTGCATCACCTAGTGTATTGCTTTGTTTTGAATAAAAATATGTTTCCACCCAACCTAAGAATTACAAAATAATTTGCCTCATTTGTGCCTTCCTAATTCTCTTAAATTCTGAAATAGCTGTTCATTTAATTTACTGGCATTTACATTTTGTAGCATGCAGGAAAAAAAATAACATCCCACAGCCTTGCTTTTTGCCCCCCTCACCCAGTACCAAGATGGTCGTGTAAATCCTCTAATTTTGCAGTCTGAGAAGATAAAAGGAAACACCAACCTCCCTCTGATGGCAGAGACTGGCATTTGGCCTCTGTCTTTAAATGCACAGCAAATGTGACAAGCTAAAAACAAAAGTGAAAGGCCTGTTTGTTGCTCATTCACTTCTGAACTCCAACACGTGTATTTTGGGGAGCACTCTACCAGCTCCAGTGGAAATTAAGTGAAACTGAGAAAGAGGATTCCTTAAGCATTGCTATTAGTAAAGAGCAGTGCTTTAAATGGGGAAAAAAGTGCAGGTACTCATCAGATCGAGCTGGGGGTGTGGCAAGGAGGCGGAGCTAGAGGTGGGACTATGGGTGGGTCTAATGAAAAACATTTGAAGGGTGCAAGAATTTTTTCGGTTGCGAATGATGATAAATTGCTTCCCTTCGCAATTTATTGTTGATGCCCTTGCATGTATTAAGTTGTACTAGTTGACAGACTATTAAAAGGTAACTATCAGGTTTAAACAAAACATTAAAAGGTGCAGAGACTAGTTTTACTGAAAATTAATTAAAGGAAAAAAAGACTACATCCTAAAATGCAACTCTGACCCGCATCGGGTGGAAGGAAGCCATCAGTTGTCATGCTAGTGATCCTGGGGTAGGCAAGTTATCTGGAGTCTCACAACAGAGCAATACTATTTTACCCTTTCATTCACTTTCTAGATTCTGTGCCACCCAGCAAGACCTAGTCCAAAATTCTGAGGGGCTAGAAGAAGGATGGAAGCACATCTAACCATGTGCATATGAGCACGGTGTCACTGATGATGGTGGTCAGCAGGCCTGCTGTAGCCACTGTTTCTGATATGGGAGGCACCCTGTACCCACATGTGTTTGATGCTCAAAGCTTTCCTTAGGCCTGCTCCTTCTACTCAAGTCCAAGGCTTGGCTTCCTCCCTTGGGTGCTTTAGGTTCCCTGGTGCTCCCACTCCTACTGTGTGGCTCACTTTTTTCATGAATACCATATACAGCCAGCTGTTGGGTCAACTGGTGATGACCAGTCTGGTGCACCTCCTAGTGCAGTGGAACCCTACAGATTTCTAAGCTGCTGTAGTGGAAATTGGGAGGGGCATTGGGAGGGGCAGACATTTGGCACTATCCGTTCATATCTCTATGTACTGCTCACAGCCGCACACTTATGGATGCCTCCACAGTATTATCCTGGAAAGACATACTTACGATTCCCCGGCTAACAATGATCCTTCCTTCTTTCGACTTCTCTGCCTGCCCCCTCCTTCTAGTGTGGGGATATGTGGCCTGGCCTGTAGTGATGTGGGTGGTTCTTCAGCTCCCTGCCTGGCCTGAGGGGTCTAGCCCTCTGGCCACATCTGAAATGACAACTACATTCTTGGAACAATATTCACAGTAGTCTGTGTACTACTTTGTCAATTCACTAATTTTACATGGACGGAAATCCATTTTCATATTATACTTTTGTCGTAACACTTTTTTTCTTTTGTGTGAAGTACAACATTGTTTTCAAGCCACCTCCTTTGTGTATGTCTTTCCTCTGCACTCAGTGTTGTTCTTTGTTGACTGAAAGCTTCTCCCAGCCCCTCACTTTGGCTGTGCTAACCCATCTGCCTTTTCACATCTCCTCACCTGCGCACTCCATGTTGCTTTCCCTCAACCTGTGTTTCTTTTGCTCCCACACAGTTAAAAAACACTGGCAAACTCAACAGGTCACAAAAGTGAGGCCTACTGACGTTGCCAATGCTTGTATTCATTGTTGCTTTTGCTGAGGGCATTAGGTCCCACTGCCCGAGACATAAGTAAAATCAACAGGTTCCACAGGACAGGTCCAGGGCTTGGCCAAGTGTCGCATCTCCAACAGCCTTGATGCATGCGTCATACAGAGAACGTCTGGCAGCCCAGCACCACACTTGCTAGACAGCAAAACCTGGGGGAGGATTTACTTGTTTACAACACTACCTGGTGTTTGTTTATGAGGTAAAAGTACACAAATAGAGGATAAAATGCTGCCCCCTCCAGAGGGTACAGTGTGCTTCTCTTTACAAGCCAGTGCTCCACATCGGATGTACAGTAATGTGGTAGAGGGGAGAGCCCCTCAAGAGCAGCTACATGCTCTGCCCTAAGGTGTGGTAGGATTTCCACCAGATGCCGGGGGGCTTCCTTTGAGTCTTGTGAAATACCACTGGGCAAGTCCTATAGGGTGCATTCCATAGGGACGCTACGCATTTTCCCCAAAAAATCAGCGGTCTAGCCTTTAAGGTGCTAACGCATATAGATACTGGCATTCACAAAGGAGTGCAGACTATTTTTTCCTCCCCTCCTTGCACCCCACCTTTTTCTCTCGTCAAATGGCTGTGCACAGTTTCATTTCATTCTTCAAACAAAAGTCAGAGTGGAGCTGCAGGGGCTCTCTAAGAAGTTGTGAAACATTAAAACCTCATTAACAAGGTCTTCCAAAGACCTGTGAAGTACTCGGGTGCGGCTGTGTGTGCGCCCGCAAGCTGTCTCAGACCAGGCAGCCACGCACGGCGGTGGCATGGGGAGGGGGGTTGTACTTAAGTCCTATGGGCATTGCGCTCCTGGGTCACATGTTGCTCTGCCTTGGCGCCATGGCGTTACTGCCCTCCTTGTGAAATCACCAATATGTGAGCATGCGCCGCAGTGTAGAAATGCGATGCATGCTCAGGACTATGTGTGACTGAGTGCCGGTACTCTATTTGGTAACGGAAAAGTGCTGGTACTGAGTACCGGCCCATTTAAAGCACTGGTAAAGAGCATTGATGAAAATAAACAAGCTCAGAGACAGAACAATGTTCTTCACAGGAATGCAAGACTGATATACTGGTAGTGCCAGAGATAAGAAGATTGTTTACTGCTTCCTGAACTAGCATACAAGGGAGACAACAAACACGCATGTACTCGTGTGGAGTGCCACACAAAAAAAGAAAGGAAAAAAAAAAGAGTTCCTTGAAAGCGAGTATTCGTGGAAGAATACAAGGAGCCAGTCAGAAAGGTGGTAAACAGGCTATGCACCACAAGAGGGACTAAGACATGCAGGACAGCCTAAACCAAATAATGCCAGCAAACTGAAAGCAAGCTAATGTGAGTTACAACCCACAACGCCAATTGTAAGAAACATTCAGCATTTATTTATAAGGTTTTATATAGCGTGGACTAGCGTGGACTAGACCCGATGAGGGTATCAGAACGCTTTACAAAAGTTACATGTTCCTGATATGTCTTTGCAACCAGACAGCAGCACTGCTTGGTAAGTTTAGACCTAAAAAGTGCAAAAAGGAAAACACCAGGAAGCAAGCCTTCTCAAGCTTTGCAGAAAGATCACAAAAACACAAGGCCAACACAGCCATCCATCCTGCCAAGGTAGGAAAACACAGTGCCAATAAAATGATAACACTTATTCATAGTGCTTAGAAAAAATTTAAAAAAACACTGTACAACGGCCTCTATATATAAAATGTTATGAATAGCTGTGTTTCTTCAGTCCTCCATTTCAGAAAGAAGCTGAACCCCTTCATAGGACACCTCTCTAGCACGGTTAATAAACAAGGCCTCACTTGGCTCTGGATCTTGCTCCCTGTCCACAATCACGAGTCCTCCACCTCCTGTCTTGTACAGAGGTCCTGTGCTTGCTAACTAGGTTGCCTCATGCCATTTCATCAGAGATATGTCATCAGAGAGATTCTATTTCCGGTTCTGGCCTTGTAACAATGGAATGAAAGTCATAAATGTTTGCGGGGAATTAGTTCAAACTAAAAGTACCACACCCAGAGTGCATTAGGCTGGTCTGGCATATTACCAAATCCTTCTGTGCAATCCGAGTCTTTCATGCTGGTACTTATTAAACACAAGAAAACAACAATGCTAAGTGCTGTTAGATAACATTCTTAGAAAAGTTGAAGGTAGCAGCCTTATACATGCTCACTGTGTAGAATCACCTGTTCTGTAATATTTAAGCATTGCCAGGTTCTCCCCTATCTAACAAGTGGCATCGTATCGTGTCTGAAATCTTCAGTCAGCCCAGATATTTCAGCCTGGGCAGCTTACTTACTCTAAATTCAGAACTACAGGTACCAGGATGCCACGCGCTATTGCCTAAAAAAAGTAAGGCTGGATGAAAGTGACAAATATGACGCAGCCCCACTGGACAACTAGGGCCTTATTCATGAAAAGTGACGCATCGCTGCGTGAAAACAGCGATGCGTCACTTTTCAATGCGCACTCCTTGCGACACCAATGATGTGTCATATTTAATGTATGACGCATCATGTCGCAAGGACTTACAGATACGTCAGTATTTCTGACGCATCTGTAAGCGCAAAAGTGACGCATTGCTGGAGTGTGTCACAAAAGTGACGCAACTGCAGCAATGCGTCCTTTCACATGGGGAAAGCCCCATGTGAAAGGGCTTGCGTCAGTCTTAAGCCTGCTGTGAGGCAGGCGCAAGATTTTGACACAACAGCATCCTAAAAGTGACGCAGTGAAATCTCATAGATTTCACTGCGTCACTATTACGAGGCTTTGTGCGGGGGAACGCCCCCTCTGCATACATTATACCCGACGCAGGTATAATGTGGCGCAGGGGTTTAAAAAGTGACGCATCTACCTAGATGCGTCACTTTTTAAATATGGCGCAACAAGGCGCATTTTGTATGCCGCTGGTGCGTCACAAAAAGTGACGCACCGGCGGCGCAAAACTGACGCAAGGCCTCATAAATGAGGCCCCTAGGTTCTTGAAAATAACAGTCCAATTTTGACACCATTTAATATTCAACATTTGTTTCAAAAAAGTTTGTTGCCTCGCCTGTAGCTTTTTAAACTCTAATGACTGTTTGCCTTAAGCATTTCCGCTAAAGATTAATACTGTCATGAGTTAATTCAAACTTTCTACAAACGCTTCTGCACAGCGCTGATGAGAAGGGCTTTCCCTCCCTTCACCCAGGCAAGGCCTAGTCATTTCCCTGATCCCCGGCCTTTCCTAGCCGGCTGGCCCGGCTGTGTCTCACCTGAAGAGCGGGTTATGAAGGAGACTCCTGATGTCGGCGGTGAAAGAGGCGGCTCCCCCACGGAGGAGAGCAGATCCGGGCGGGGGCGCAGGGACCTGGGCCATGCCGGGGGCTAGAGCATCAGGAAACCCCCTCGGATTCCGCTTTCGGGGCTGTGGAGGAGTGTGGTTTATAGTTTAACTCCCTGAACTTTCTTTTTCAGTCAGAGTGCAGCAGTGAGAAGAGAAGCAGGGGGCAGGCCCAGCCGGTCACCATGGAAACCTGATGCACAGCAGCCGGGCCTTTGCTTCTTGGCTGGGACCCTTTCCTTGGCTGCCTGATACTGGGCCTGTAGGCTCTGCTTCTGGGCTGGGAGCCTAGCCTCTACCTGGCTTCCTGCAGCTGGCTGTCCTGGCCCTGATATTTTTTTGCTGTGTTTTAAGCTGGGACACCTTTCCTGGCTGCCTACAGGTAGGCCTGGTTCTGCTTCAGGGCTGAGATACGCGCTCTGGCTGTCTGTGTTTGCAGCCCAGCCACATTTCCCAGGTACATGTGTTATGTGCTGCACCAGTCTTTTCTTTGAATTCTGGGATTTGTCGTTTTTTTTAATTGCATTATAAAACAAGACTACAAGTCCCACAATTCAAAGAAAAAAATCTGAACTAGAGCAGCACATCATGCATGGACCTGGGAACATTGGCTGATATGTGCTTGTCAGCATAGTCCGTCTCCCTGGCTGTTAGCAATGCAGCCTAGTGTGGTCATGCTTCTGGCTGGTCCCTTTGCTTGGTCATAGCTGTCAACACGTCAAAGAACCAACACACCCAGGAGGACACACACTGGACCCCTTCTTCACCACAAGCGACAGCATCAAATACAACTCCACCACACAGCTCACATGGACTGACCTCTCCATCATCCACTCCCAAATCAACTAGCCTTAAGTCAGCACACTTACCAGGTTCAGCATTTCAAGCCGCAGCTGGAGCAAAATTACAGAAGCAGACTGGCTCAGCGCCCTCCGCACTGATGAGCCCAGCTCTACAGGCAACCTTGATAAAGGCAACAACAACTTCAAGAACTGCACTGACTCCCTCGCATCCATCAAACCCATCAAGCATAGTAGATCAAACAAGCAGGCCATCTGGTACACAGAAAACCTCCAAGACACCAAGCAACTCTTGAAACAGCTAGAAAGACAATGGAGAGACAGCCATGATACCACTGACAAAACTCCCACAAGATTGCACTCAGACGTGATCACCGAAACATTAGAAACATCTAGAAACAAGCACAAGTAGACCACATCGAAGGAAGCTCCAACAGTTGCAAGGAGATCTTCTAGATCGAAAAGGATTTTACCTCGCCATCAGCCACTGTCAATGATATTGCTGCCTCCCAACAACTCTGTGACAGCCTATCCAACGTCTTCCACAACAAAACTGAAGACATCTACAGCAACTTCTCACACCAATCCAACCCCAGAGAACTAATCGCTAACCTACTCACCACCAACCAAGACTGCCACCTGACCGAATGGACAACCCCCACCAGAAACAACATTGCAGCAATCATACAAACCATCCACTCAGGGGCCCCAATGGACCATGCCCCCACCACATCTACAACCAAGAAACATCACCAATCAGCACCACCCTGACCCAAATCTTCAACACCTCTATCACATCTGCCACTTTCACAAATGAATGGACATTTGCAGAAATCAATGCCCTCCTCCAGAAGCCCAGAGCCAACCCGAATCAACTGAGCAACTTCTGACATTTATCCCAGCTTCCCTATCCAGCCAAAGTGATTGAATAGGCCATCAAAAAGCAACTCACAACTCACCTCAAGCTTCATCAGCTTCCAGACAACACGCAATTAGAATTTTGAAAGATCACAGCACTCGAGGAGATTCTGAACGTGTCCCTGGTTGTTCAAATCCAATCTGATTTATTGCAGATGATGGACGGGTACTGCGGCCCATTTATCCCACGATTAGAATTCATCACAAAGATTTGTACAACCAGGGACACGTTCAGAATCTTCTCACGTCCCAGAACCTCCGGCTGAGACAATTCCGGCCTTCAGAGGACTGTCAATCCCCCCCCCCACCTGTCCTGAGGAAGACCTATTGTGACCACCAACTGGGGCACCAACAGGGTCGAAACATCGACGATAACGCTAGGCCCAGTACTACCAGGATTCCATACAACGCAAGATAGGAATCTCTGGAGTGAAATTAGCTTCTGGCCTACAACACACTTGTATATAGATAACCATGATTTCACTGTATATTCCGTACAGCACTTGAACAATGTACACTGTTGTCACTTCTATTCACTTTGTATTCCTGTAAATAATTTGTCTTGACAGTTTACCTGTTTATTGTGAATATCAATTAATGATTTAATTGTGATATAAATAACAGCAACAAACCATTCATCTCAGTACTTATTCATTAAGTGCCAAAGTGATACAGCTCAGTTCCTATTTATTAAGTGTTGAGTGTTTGTATGATGCCTGTTCCAAAGACTGCTTTCTATATTGCATTTTGAGCATCTTCAACTCACGCTCGTTCTACCCGACAGAACCATTTCTTGTTTAAGTGAATGACAACATACAGCAAATGTCCAGCATGACCATAGTAACTTTTTCATAGTAATGGCCTATCTTGGTACGATAATAAACTTCCCTGTTTTCACTTTATAGCGCAGCAGTCAGGGGGACATATTTTTAGCAACTCTTTACAACATGCATAGAGAGTTGGCTTTGGCTTGGCTCCACTCGGGAGGATTACTCTTTCATTTCATGCGATCAGCTTGGTGATGTATCATTACGCTTTACAGGAAGTGCTTTCATTAGAACGCACATGGGATTATTCTAAATCTAAAAACTAAATCCAACTATGCTGTTTGGCACATTCACTTCTGTTTCTCTTCTATAAATTCTACACAGAAAGCAATAATTTTGCTTCTTTTTCCAGTCGGCTAGGCTGTAGCGTGATAGCATACAAAACACGGAAACAGCATTTGCGAGTGCCTGTGTTTACATTTGTTGGTACATTAAAGCCAATCCTATTGGATTTGCTAATGTTTGTTCTATTATTAAACGGGGATACACGTCATAACACACAAGCTGCGAAATGGCTGAAGCTTAAATTGGAGCGCCAAAAAATAATTTTCAATTGGCTCATCATCTACATTCCCAGAAGCACTGTGCAAATTGGCACTGCTTGTTTTACCTAAAAAAAAAGAAAAGCTCGGTTTCTCAAAGATCTATTTTTATTTAAAAGCAAACAGAAAAAGAGAAGATGCCACAAATGTAACCATTTTGTAACCAAACATGAGATGATAAAACCAGACTCAGACGACATCTGCAACTATGTGCGTGCAGTGGTTTCATTTTGGAAGACTGTAGAAGTTTCAAACCTCCGTCTACATAATGACAGTCTGGCGTTGAATTTACAAAAGTGAGGGAGGAAGTGAGCTGAACTTACATTTCAACTAATACTCAAGAAAGATAATTCAACAAATTAAAAAAACAAATTAAAACCTACTTCATTTAAACACTGTGCAGTGCAAAAGCGAAACCTCGCCTCCCTTCCAGGAACTTCTTGTAACGTTAAATGTGATTGGCAGCAGGTGCTCAGTGTCATGCACTGTCATTGGTTACGATGCGGAAATACTGTTGGTTTCTCCTTGGAACTGAGGCGCACGCAGTATTTGGCCCACATTTCTTTTTTACGGAAGCTCAACCAGTGCTGAAAATTGGTGAGGCGTTCACAAAACCAATGGGTCTGGCGTTGGCTGCCAGTCGTTTGGTTTTGTCAATACATTGCTTTGTCTTGTTTTTTGTAAAGTTTAATTGTTGGTGGAGGTCCTAGGCCCTAGCGATTAAAAGGCCGTGCGGCCACCCGTGAAAGTGAAACTGATCGCGATCCCGATCAAGTGAACATGAGATGAAGCTGACGAGGAGGGATTTTTGTAAAGTTTAATTGTTAGTGGGGGTCCTGAGTCCTAGGGATTAAAAGGCCGCACGGCCGCCGGTGAAACTGAAACTGAATGCGATCGTGAACAAGTGAACATGAGAGGAAGCTGATGAGGAGGGAGTAGGAGAAGAGAGTGGGTAGGGGAGGGGATTCACGCACTGTAAGGCTTAATGAGCCATTACAGAAAGACAGATGGCAGCTGTGCACGTCCACGCGTGCGTAACAGCACACTGGAGGCCGGCAAAAGCCTTTGGGTAGCACTTTGAAAAGCCAGTTACTAAATGTCTCGCCAGAGCAACACATGTGCTGGCACAGGCGAGACTTAAACAGTGTTGAATTGCTTATGAATTCTTGAAAGTCAGTCACATCTGCACACTAAGCGTTCAGGGATCTATGAACGTGCACAAGGTAAACAGCCCAAGATGCTCTTCCATCCTCCATGTACTCCCATCCACTGCTTTACATGAGCTGGCGCCAGGGGCGTGACAATAGCCCCTACATCCCACGTGGTGCAGTGGGGCCCTGAGTCCCAGGGGGCCCCCTCTGGCATTGTGCCCGGGCGGGCCGAGAGCTCCTGACTGGGTTTGTAGTGTGGGGGACCCCTGTTAGACGGACCGGGAGGGTCGGCCGAGACTACGGGGAGAGGTCTCCGGGGAGAGCCGTCTCCAACGACTGTACAGGTAAGTAACTTCCCCCCCACAGACGGACACCACACAAGGTTGAAGGTTAACAAGACTTTATATGCAATTCTTAGGTTACGATGATGTGATACAAGGAGGTCTGGACTCAGGGGTCCCCTCGGTTCTAGTCTCTGGCTTAGGAAAGGGGTAGCGGGACAGTCTTTGTTACCAATGAGTGGAAAATAGCTCTCAATCCTCGAGCTCGGCGTTCTAGATGATCGGGCCGCGGCGGAGCCAGCAGGTCCCGAGATGGACGAAGGAAAAACGACGGTCCGCGGCGGAGCCTGCAGGTCCCGGTGAAGATGACGGTTACAACGGTCCGTGGCCACGCCAGCAGGTCCCGACGACGATGAAGGATATGAAGGTTGCGAAGGCTGTGGCAGCGCCAACAGGCAGGACGATGGTGCACAAGACAGAGCTACGGCAGCGCCAGTAGTCCGTCAAGGATGAGTTCCTCTTTACGTCTCTCGACTCCAAGATACAACTGCCTTCCTGCTCTGGAGCTGCCCCAGTTATAGGGCTGGCGTGCTTTGATGTCCGGACCCTCGCACTTGGAGGTCGGGAGGTCCGGGATGAGGGAGTCCAGACACCCAGCAGGGGGGTGGAGCCAGCGCCCGGGGAGGCGATGGGCGAGCGGCACTTGGCGGGGGAGAGCCATTGGCACCTCTTTCTCCCATTGACTTGCCAAGTAGCCCGCTCACCTCCTGGGTGGAGGGTGGTGCCGGAATGTCTGAGGCCGGGCCAGGCCCAGGGTTGAGGTCGATCGGGGGCCAGGCGGCCTCGTGGTGGAGTGTCCAAGATGGCGCCCCAGGCTGGGCGCGTGGGCCGGCAGTGGATCGGACCCACGAGGTCAACATGCTCGAGGGCAGGGGTCCCTGAGGGGACGGAGGACGTGCAATGGTGGTGTGTGGTACTTGCGGGACTGGACTCAGGCCTGGTTGGGCCGGGGGAGAGCGGCCCTTCATGTGGCCTGTCCAACATGCGTCCCCCCCAGCTGAAGGCGGGGAGAGTTACCCATCCTCTTGGGGACTCTCCTCGTCGAGGCGGAAAAACCGGGACAGGCCATCCGCGTTGGCGTGATCTGGCCCAGGCCGGTGTTCGACTGTGAAGTCCATACCTTGCAAGGAGATGGACCAGCGTAGCAACTTTGGGTTTTCCCCCCGCATATGCATCAGCCACTGCAGGGGTCGGTGGTCGGTCTGCACCCGAAAGGGGGTGCCAAAAAGGTAGGGCCGGAGCTTCTTGAGGGCCCATACCACAGCGAAGGCTTCCCTCTCTATGGTGCTCCAGCGTTGCTCCCGTGGCAGGAGTCTCCGGCTGATGAAGGCCACCGGTTGATCAAGGCCTTCGGTGTTCACTTGAGACAGGACTGCCCCAATGCCCTGGTCGGAGGCGTCCGTCTGGACGACGAACTCCCGGCTGTAGTCTGGGGCCTGGAGCACAGGGGCGGAACACATGGCGGCCTTCAATTGTTCAAATGCAGTTTGACACTCTGGGGTCCAGTTGACTTTCTTGGGCTGATTCTTTGACGTGAGTTCTGTGAGGGGCCCCACTATGGTACCATAGTCTTTCACGAACCTTCGGTAATAGCCCGTGAGGCCCAGGAAGGCTCGTACCTCGGTTTGGGTGATGGGGGGCTGCCAGGCCTGGATGGCGGCAATTTTCAGCTGTAGGGGGGCCACTAGGCCGCTTCCCACCTGGGGGTAGATGTATCAAGAAATCGTTTTGCACTTCTCTAATAGCGATTGGTAAGGAATCGCTATTAGAGAAGTGCAAAATGGTATGTATGTAGGAATTCTCTATTTTTTAGCGATTCCTTAACATTCCTTAATTGCGATTAGCAAATTGCTAATCGCAATTAAGGAATAATTTTCCCATTCATTTCTATGGGCCAGGAGGCCCATAGGAATGAATGTGCAGTAATTCTCAAATTGCGAATTCGCAATTTGCTAATCGCAATTTGAGAATTATTTCAAGGGTGCAGGGGTGTCTTATGGACACCCTGCTGCACCCCTGAAACTTACATGTGTGTGCATATGGCACACATACATGCCCTATGGGCATGTATGTGTGCCACATGCCACCTTCAAAATAGTGTTATTTTGTTGTTTTAAAGGATTTCGCAAATTAACACGGACCTCAAGTTCGTGTTAATTTGCGAGTCCTTAACCTAAATTCGCTACAAAAAAAAGCTTCATACATGGCATTTAAGGAATCGCACATTTGCGATTCCTTAAATGCTGATGCAAAATAAGGAATCGCAATTTATTGCGATTCCTTATTTTGCTAATCACACATACATCTCAAAAGATGCAAAATTTCAGTTTACGATTCGTTAAGGCCGAAATTCGCAGAATTTCGGCCTTAACGAATCGCAAACTGCTTGATACATCTAGGCCCTGGTGTCCGAGGTAGGTTACAGACCCTTGCCCAATTTGACACTTGCTGGCCTTGATCGTGAGGCCAGCTCGCTGAAGGGCTTGCAGCACTGCTCGGAGGTGGTGGAGGTGCTCGGTCCAATGGTGGCTGTATACAGCGATGTCGTCTAGGTAGGCGGCGCTGAATCCTTCGAGCCCCGCCAGGACCTGATTGACGAGCCGTTGGAATGTTGCTGGGGCATTCTTCATGCCGAAGGGCATGACCGTGAAATGGTAATGGCCATCGGGGGTGGAGAAGGCAGAACGTTCTTGCGCCCGGGGTGTGAGGCCGATCTGCCAATAGCCTGCTGTCAGGTCGAAGATGCTGAGGTAGCGGGCAGCTCCCATTCGGTCGACTAGTTCATCTGCCCGGGGGATGGGATGTGCGTCTGTTCTGGTGACCGCATTCAAGCACCGGTAGTCGACGCAGAACCGGAGTTCTGGTGTGGTGCCGGGGGCAGCTGCTTTGGGGACCAGTACGACAGGGCTGGCCCAGGGACTGTCTGAGGGCTCGATGACCCCGAGCGTGAGCATCTTGGCTACTTCTTCCTGGATGCAGGCCCGTACCCGATCTGGCACGCGGTAGGCCCGGTGGCGGATAGGGGGGCTGTCCCCGGTGTCCACATCGTGCACACACCAGGAAGTGACACCTGGGGTGAGGGAGAACAGGCTGGCGAACTGTGATAGGAGGGCTTGACACTCTTGGCGTTGTTCTCTGGTGAGGGCCTCCGAGAGCCGGACCCCATCCACGGAGCCGTCTTGCTCCTGAGTCCGTAGGAGGTCAGGGAGAGGCTCGGAGTCTTCTTCAACCCCATTGTCTGTGGCCATCAGGAGGTTGAGCTCTGTTCGCACAAAGTGGGGCTTTAGTCTGTTAGCGTGGAGGACCCGGAGAGGGTTCCGGGAGGATTCCATGTCGATGAGATAGGTGGCAGGACCCTTGCGCTCGATTACTTTGAAGGGCCCCGTCCATTTGTCTTGTAGGGCGCATGGCTCAGTGGGGGACATCACCCATACCTGTTGGCCAGGTTCGAATTCAATGGATGAGGCATTCTGGTCATACCATTTTTTCATGTCCTCTTGACTGGCCTCTAGGTTGGCTTTCGCTAGTTCTCTGAACCGCCGGGTCTGGTTGCGGAGGGTGAGGAGGTACCGGAAGACATCTGGAGGGTTCTTTAACGGAGGCATCTCCCAGCCCTCTTTGACTAGGCTGAGCGGCCCCCGCACTGGGTGTCCATATAGCAGTTCAAATGGGCTGAAGCCTAGGGATTTCTGAGGGACCTCTCGGTAGGCGAAGAGGAGGCACGGCAGCAGCACATCCCACTGGCGACGGAGGGGCTCTTCCAACCCCCCGATCATTCCCTTTAGCGTGCGGTTGAACCGCTCAACAAGTCCGTTCCCTTGGGGGTGATAGGGGGTCGTGAATCGGTAGGTGACCCCGCACTGTTGCCAGAGGGATTTCATGTATTTAGAGATAAAGTTCGTGCCTCGGTCGCTGACGACTTCTCGGGGGAAGCCCACACGGGAGAAGATCCCCATCAGAGCCCGGCCGACTACCGGGGCTGTCACAGTTCGCAGAGGAACAGCCTCAGGGTAGCGGGTGGCGTGGTCCACTAGCACCAAGATGAATCGATGGCCTTGTTTTGTGCGCGGGTCCAGGGGCCCCACAATGTCTATTCCGACCCTCTCAAATGGGGTAGTGACCACAGGGAAAGGTTGCAGGGGGGCCTTTAGTTTGCGGCCGCTCTTTCCACTGGCTTGGCACGTGGGGCAAGATCGGCAATGCTGGTGCACATCGTTCCTCATTTTGGGCCAGAAGAAGTGGGTCACTAGGCGACTGTAGGTTTTATCTTGTCCCAGGTGCCCTGCCAGGGGGACATCGTGGGCCAGGTTTAGCAGAAAGTCTCTAAAACGGAGGGGCACCACTAATACTCTGTTGGCCCCCAGCTCGGCGATTCTTTGCTCGCTGTACAGCAGATCATTGTCCCAGTAGACCCAATGAGTTCCGGAGGTATCCCCGGCGCTTTGGGCGAGCGCTTGCTGGCGGAGTCCCTCGAGGGAGGGACAGGTCTTCTGTTCTTGGCGAAATTGTTCTTGCGTGGGCCCTCCCTCTTGAGGCCACTGGTCGAGGTTAGCGAGGTCGGAGGGTTGAGCTGGTTCGGGGGGGATGTCATGGTCGGTGGTTTCGGCTGGGGCGACCGGAGGCGGTGGCGCCGGCCATTCGGGTTCTTCTGGGCGGTGGTTGGCACGGGCGGCCATGGACCGGGTGGTGACGCACGCCCAGTCTGGGACGCCTAACATCCCCAGGTGTTCTCTTCGCTCCACGGCTGCCCACGGGGAGCTTTCAAGGTCATTTCCAAGGAGGCAGTCTACGGGGGCGTCGTCTCGGACCGTTACTTTCAACATGCCGGAGACCCCTCCCCATTCGAAAGGGACGCAGGCCATCCGACACAAACTTTCCGAGTTATCGGCTGATCGTACAGGGCAGAGAATGTTCGGTAGATACTGTTCTGGGGTCACCAGGTGACAGCGGACGGCTGTTACACTGGCCCCGGTGTCACGAAGGGCTTCGGCCCGGCGTCCATTGATGCTCACCCATTGGCTGTACTTCTGGGTGTTAGCGGGTAGGGGGACCCGCGGGACCATGTCTTTTCCCCCTAAGCATGCTAGAGCCATGGCGGCTGGCTCCCACTCCTGATGCTCTTGTTCGTATTCTTCCTGCTCCTCGGAGATCTGTTCTTCTCCTAGGGCCGCGGCGGCCACTTGGCGGGGTCTTGGGCTCTGGTACTGCGGGCAGTTTGGGTCGTTTGCGTAGTGGCCGACTCGTTGGCATCGGTGACACGTGACATTGGCTCTGTACCCCGGTCGCGCCGGGGTGCTGCCCCGGTTGGCCGGGGGGGTGGTGCTGGTTGCGGGGGCGGTCGGAGCGTTGTCTCTTCCTCGTCCTTGGCCCCCTCCTCCTCCTCTGGGTCGGTGCTGACCATTGTTGTTCCGGTTCTGTTCGTAGAACCCATTCCGGCCTACTCTGGTGATCTCCCACCGGTCAGCTTCTGTTGCGAGCTGCCGGGGATCTGTTAACTTGCTGTCGAGGAGGTGCTGGCGGAGTTCAATGAAGCAATTGTTCGACAGATGCTGCCATACCATCAGATTGAACAGTTGTTCGTAGGTCGTGACGTTGCTTCCTCTGATCCAGCCCTCGAAGGCTCGGCTAAAGTAGGTTACATAGTCCACCCAAGTTGTACCCGGGATGCGGGTGCAGTCTCGGAACCTCTGACGGTACATCTCGGGTGTGAGGCCATAGCGGGTGAGGAGTGCCGCTTTCATATGGTCATAGGAGGTCATCTGGTGGTCCGGGAGCTGTAGCAGGGTATCGCGGCCCTCATTGAGGAATCTCCCCCATAGACCGGCTCCCCAATCGCTTCTATCGATCCGGTGTGCAGTCATAGCGATTTCATAGGCCTTAAACCATTGCTGGATGTCGTCCTCTCGGAAATATTCTCGGACAACATCCTTGGGGATGTGTACCTTTTTCTCTGTGGCCCCTGAGGTGTGGGGTCGCTCGGGCACCCCTGTTTCTTTATTCTGCTTGCGCAGGTTGATCTCGGCTAGGTTCCGTTCGTGTTCGTACGCCAGTTTCTTTTCCTCGAGCTCCCTTTGTCTCTGTTTCTCCTCTCTTTCTTCTCGGAGACGCAGGTGCTCTAAGTTGATTTTTTGTTCGGCCAGCTTGAGTTCAATGTCCATCTTGAGTCGGGCCATTTCCAGCTCGTGTAGTCGGGTTCTTTCTCTTTCCTGGATCTCGTCTTGCGAGAGACCCGTTCTTTGTCCTTCAGGGGCCGTGGTGGTTTTTTCTGCGGTGCTTTGATCGGGGGTTCCGGCAGCCCCGGTCTCTGCCCAAGATTCTAGGGCATGCTTGAAATCGTCTTTGGTGCTTAGTCCGGTGGTAGCGATACCCAGTTCGATGCAGAATTGTTTTAGTTCACGATGGCTGTACTCCTCCAGTTTCTCCATTTGGAACTTCTCGGTTGATCCGCTTTCTTTAGTTGTCATTGTGATTTCGTCGTGGGGTGAGCTACTCTCTGTACGTTATGCGGTGATTCGAATCGCGCCGCTGGCCACCAATGTTAGACGGACCGGGAGGGTCGGCCGAGACTACGGGGAGAGGTCTCCGGGGAGAGCCGTCTCCAACGACTGTACAGGTAAGTAACTTCCCCCCCACAGACGGACACCACACAAGGTTGAAGGTTAACAAGACTTTATATGCAATTCTTAGGTTACGATGATGTGATACAAGGAGGTCTGGACTCAGGGGTCCCCTCGGTTCTAGTCTCTGGCTTAGGAAAGGGGTAGCGGGACAGTCTTTGTTACCAATGAGTGGAAAATAGCTCTCAATCCTCGAGCTCGGCGTTCTAGATGATCGGGCCGCGGCGGAGCCAGCAGGTCCCGAGATGGACGAAGGAAAAACGACGGTCCGCGGCGGAGCCTGCAGGTCCCGGTGAAGATGACGGTTACAACGGTCCGTGGCCACGCCAGCAGGTCCCGACGACGATGAAGGATATGAAGGTTGCGAAGGCTGTGGCAGCGCCAACAGGCAGGACGATGGTGCACAAGACAGAGCTACGGCAGCGCCAGTAGTCCGTCAAGGATGAGTTCCTCTTTACGTCTCTCGACTCCAAGATACAACTGCCTTCCTGCTCTGGAGCTGCCCCAGTTATAGGGCTGGCGTGCTTTGATGTCCGGACCCTCGCACTTGGAGGTCGGGAGGTCCGGGATGAGGGAGTCCAGACACCCAGCAGGGGGGTGGAGCCAGCGCCCGGGGAGGCGATGGGCGAGCGGCACTTGGCGGGGGAGAGCCATCGGCACCTCTTTCTCCCATTGACTTGCCAAGTAGCCCGCTCACCTCCTGGGTGGAGGGTGGTGCCGGAATGTCTGAGGCCGGGCCAGGCCCAGGGTTGAGGTCGATCGGGGGCCAGGCGGCCTCGTGGTGGAGTGTCCAAGATGGCGCCCCAGGCTGGGCGCGTGGGCCGGCAGTGGATCGGACCCACGAGGTCAACATGCTCGAGGGCAGGGGTCCCTGAGGGGACGGAGGACGTGCAATGGTGGTGTGTGGTACTTGCGGGACTGGACTCAGGCCTGGTTGGGCCGGGGGAGAGCGGCCCTTCATGTGGCCTGTCCAACAACCCCTCTATGCTCTTTGCAGGGGGTCTCATAAATTTGTTACGCCACTGGCTGGCACTAACAGATGCCAAAACTAGCACCTGATCTGCTAGCTTTTTTTTTTTGATAATCAATTTTTATTAGCATTTTAAGAAGAACAAAACAGAAGGAATTCATTGGTTGCAGCTCATACTTAGCGAACACGTTATGAGGAGAGACAACAGTACACATGAGTGGGGTGAGGGCAGTTCGTTCCGACAGTACATTGTATGCAAAGGTGACTAGTACAGTAGACACTTCTGGGTTCACAGTGGAATCAAGTTGTACCATTTCCCCCATATCTTAGAGAACAGTTCAGGAGAGCCCCGGGATTCAAATAAGGCCTCCTCTTGGGTCCCACACCAGTCCACAACCCTCCGCCATCCCTTCACCGTGGGAGGTGTGTCACGTAACCAGGTACGGGCTATGTCCCGCTTGGCCACGGCTACCGCCGTTCTCAGCAGGCGTTTATCCGCTCTAGTTCCGTCCAGGCCGTCAAAGATCCCCAGCAGCAGTCGCATCGGGTCGTGGGGAACCTCCCAGCCCAGGGCCTGCGTGAGGTCTTGCTCCACCCCTCTCCATAATCTCTCAAGCCCGGGACACGACCAGACCATGTGGAAAAAATGGGCAGGCACATGCCCACATCGCGGGTAGTCCGGGGAGGGTCTCATCCGGGCCCGGAACAGCCGCTCTGGGGTAAGGTAGGACGTGTGTAGGTAATAGGTCTGCACGAGCCTCAACTTAGAGGATGTGGTTAAGGTACGCGGGGCCATCAGGGCATCCCTCCAGTCGGCCTCTTCCAGGGGCCCCACCCATCCCTCCCACCGGGTGCGTAAGTGGTCGAAGGTCGAGGGGCTGTTGTTTACAAGAGTGCAGTAAATTCGGGATATCCCCCTCCCAAGGTCCGCCATCATCACCTGAGCTTCGAGCGGACTGAACTCGGGAAGGGTGGCATGCGCGGGAAGGTGGACGTGGATGGCATGGCGCAGCTGGAGGTACCCAAAATGTTGGGCATGGGAAAGGGCGTGGCTTTGCTGTAGCTCCGTGAAGGCTCGAATATGGTCTCCCACCCAGACATCCCCAAGAACCGACAGCCCAATGAGATCCCAGCGCCGGAACCCGCCGAGGGACGAGACCTCGTGGAGCAAGTTTCCGTGCCAGAGTGGTGTCTGGCGAGTTAGTTTGCGGTCCCATCCCGTGTGTCGGAGGGCGGCACGCCAGACCAGTAGGACTGTTCTGGTAACTGTGGCCATGGTGCGCGGAACCGGACAGCCATAAAGGAATGCTTGTATCCGGGGGGAAGTCCATCTCTTCTAGCTCCACCCTGTACGCTGGGCCGGACCAGCCGCCCGCGTACCAGTCATGGATGACGATCAGTTTAGTGGCAAGGTAGTAGAGATAAAGATGGGTCACCCCGGGGCCTCCATCAAAGGGAGGGATACGGGTGTGTGCGAGGGATATGCTCGGACGCCCACCACTCCAGAGGAATCGGGATAGAGTTCCGTCGAGCTCTCAAAACCAGGCGCGGGGAAGGGGGCGGAGATGTTCTGCAGCACATAAAGGAAGCGAGATAGGACCATCATTTTGAACAGAGCGCTCCGACCCAGAGGGTTGAGGGGAAGAGATTGCCACTCTTCAGATCCGATCTCATACGAGTAACCAGGGGCGTTATGTTCAGCGCCCATTCTAGCTCAGGCAGGAGGGTCACCCAGATTCCCAGGTATTTGACCGAGTGGCGCCTGAGGGGGATGGAGGACTGCCAGTGAAAGCATTCCCGGGAGGGATGGAGTGGAACCAGGGTGGACTTCGCCACGTTGAGCCAAAGGCCAGAGACGTGCTCGAAGTCCATAAGAATCTTCAGGCATCTAGGGCCAGATGTCTCCGGGTCCGCCAAATACAGGAGCACGTCATCGGCGTAAAGGGCTATTTTGTCTGTGTGACTTTCATTCCAGTTCCACCCCCGAACTAGGCGGTCCTGCCAGATAAGCGTTGCCAGGGGCTCCATCGCTAGGGCGAATAAGAGTGGTGACAAGGGGCACCCCTGGCGCGTACCCCTGCAAATCGGAAAGGCCTCCGAGAGCGTCCCGTTGATCAGCACTCTAGCCCTGGGATTCGCATAGAAATCGCCAATGTATCTGCAAAACCTCAGGCCAAAGCCCATGGCCACCAGCACATCCTGTAGATATGTCCACCCCACCGTATCAAAGGCCTTCTCAAAGTCGAGGAAGAGGAGGGCCAGGTAGGGGGTAAGACGGATACAGTGCCGGGTACCTCTGGCCGGCATAAAGCCACATTGGTCTGGGAGGACCAGATCCTGTAAATGGGGCAGAAGCCGCTGGGCTAATATCGTGGCGAAGAGTTTAATCTTGGTATTGAGAAGAGAGATAGGGCGGAAATCCACACAATCAGTAGAGGGCGGGTGGGTCTTGGGGAGGACCACGATCGTGGCCAAGTCCGACTCTTGGGGGAAGGAGCCTATCTCTATCATGTGATGGAAAATGCTCAACAGCCTGGGAGCCAGAGTATCCTGGAAGGCCGCATAGAACTCCTGCGGGAGTCCATCTGGGCCGGGTGTCTTTCCGCTGTGCAGAAGGGGGATGGCCTTTAGGACCTCTTCCTGTGTGAAGGGCTTCTCCAAAGCCTCCGCGTCTTCCGGGGTGAGGGTGGGGAGGCAGGCACCGGCCCTGTCCAAGAGGGTAGTCAAGACTGCATCTGGCGGTCGTGCAGCATAGAGACGAGTGTAAAAATCAGCGAAGGCTCCCGCTATGGCCCCGGAGGTCACCTGGAGGGTGCCGTCCGACCCACGGATCTCCGGGACGATGCAGTGGACCCTGGGGTAGGATACCAGGTTGTGGAGGAGCATACCGTTCTTGTCACCCCAGCCATATATCCGCTCCACCGACGAACACCACAGCTGCTGGGCCGAATCAAGGGAGATTTGGCGGAGCTCCTCACGGACCAACGCCAGCTGTCTGGTGGGGTCTGCTCGGCCGATTGCAATTTGTTCGGCTTCTAGCCGGGCTGCTTGGGATTCCAGCTCCACAAGGCGAGCCAGCCGGGCCGCCCGCTTGGCGTGGACGAGCCCTCACGCCACACCACGGATCACCGCCTTACCAGCCTCCCAAAGGGTCCCCGCTGAAGGCACCGAGCCGTCGTTGGTGGAGAAATATTGGGTCAATTCCTGCCCCAGCTCGTCCACCAGAGCTTGGTCCTGTAAGAACCATGCATTAAGGTGCCATACTGCCCGTGGTCCCTCCGGAGAGGAGCCTAGACGGACGGAAACGGGGGAGTGGTCCGATAGTCCCCTAGGCAAGATAGTCGCTCCCGAGACCAGGTGACAGTCCGTGGCTTGGAGCAGTAGGAGATCGATGCGGGAGTGGGAGTGACGGGCGGCCGAGGTATGAGTGTATTGTGTTTTACGTGGGTTCCAGATCCGCCAGGTATCACAGAGTCCCAAGGCCGAGGCCCAGTTTGACAGGACCGCCGTAGAGGATAGGCGGGCTGCCGAAGGGGGGCCAGATGTGTCCTGCCCCGGTTGCATCACGGCGTTGAAGTCGCCACCAACAAGTGTGAGGCCCGGCGGGAATGCGGAAAAGACCTGTGTGAGGCATTGAAGGGTCGGGGACAGGAGAGAGGGGGCAAAGACGTTCAGAACATTCAGAGGGCAGCCCTCCATCATGCCCGAGACCGCGACGTATCGCCCCTGTGGGTTAGTGTGTTCCTGAACCAGGGTGAATGGGAGACCCCTCCGGAGTAGAATAGCCACCCCCTGGGACCAGCGCTGGAAGCCCGAGTGCCAGACCTGCATGAAACCATATCGGGCCAGGAAGGTACAACAGTGTGTTCCTAAGAGGTGGGTCTCTTGGAGAAGAAGGATGTCCGCCGAATGGCGGTGTGCCGCTCGAAGAACCGCGGTGCGCTTGATGCGGTCTAGGAGACCGTTGACCTTCCAGGAGAGGACATGGAGGGGCCTAGTCAGGTTGTACGTCATCGGGAGGGGGGGTTGCGGGGGCCGTGGGAGCTGCAGGGGAGCACTCTTCGGGGGAGAAGACCCATCCCACCGCCCCGGATCCAAGAGGGATTAGTCAGAGCAGACCCAGAATGACAAGCGCCCGGGAAGTGGGGGGAGTGAAGTGGAAGGGGGGGATCGACCGCCTGAGGCCAACTCCCGCAATGGCTCATAGACCCCAGAGTGTCAAGGTTAGCAAGGAGCCAGAAGTGTGTGTCAGACGGGGATGCACCCACCGAGGTAACTTAGTAGAAGGGGCTGCAACCAGCTGCCCATAGACAGCGAGGAGCGATTGAGCATTGCTGAGCTGAGAAGCAGCATGTAGGCTGCTAAGAACAATAAAAACCATGGGAGACAACGGCCCCCCTCCCCACCCCCCAACTCCCCCGCCCTTCACTTCAGAACAGGAAGCATCTGTCGCCCAGGTATAACACCCAAAGGAAAACCTCCCTCACTAGGGGATTGGAACTAAACTGAAGTGGTTAGTTGTGAATAGTGGCACTAGTCCAAAGTCAATCAAAGGGAGGACCCCCTCCGTATTGCCGGATGAATATCAGCATACTTAAACAATGCGCCCTGTGGGCATCCAACAGAATCCTGGCGAGAGTAGCGGGACATTCCGACCGGTCAGGGCGGCCGTGAGTAGAAGGACATCAGAGAGCCTGAGCTCAGGCTGCCGTATCCTGTGAGGAGTCTCGAATCATCAGGCTGCCAGACAAGTCCGAGTCCGAACTGGATCTGCGCAGTCCTATGTCTAAGTTAGGGGGCATGTCAATGGTAACCACCGATGGAGGCCCCGCCGCCTGAGGTGTCCCCCGGTCCGGGGGGGAAGGTGTCCGTGGTGCGTCGCCCCTTGGTGAGCGTGAGGTGTGTCGGCGTGGGCGACCGCTCCTACGAGAGCCAGTTTGGCGTTGCCTTGGCTTGGGCCCTTCGTGGGCCTGGCGGAGATCGGGACCCCGGCCGGGGAGGGGTCCCTGCCCAGGTAGAAGAGGGCGCTCCTCCGTGAGCAAGGTCCAGGCAGCCTGCAGGGAATCATAGAAAAAGGACTTGCCCTGGAAGAGGACCTTGAGCCGGGCGGGGAATAAGAGGCCGTACCTCAGGCCCAGCGCCCGCAGCTTTTGTTTGACCTCGTCGTAGGAGCGCCTTTGGGACTGGACCTCCCTCGAGTAGTCTGGGAAGACCATGATTTTAGAGTTCTCAAACAGCAGGGGGCCCAGGTCCCTGGCCGCTCCCAGGATGGAATCCCGATCCCTGAAGTTAAAGATACGGAGGATGAAGGGTGGGGCAGGGACTCCGGGGGGAGGTTGGGGTGCCAAGGATCGATGGGCCCGTTCTATGGCGAACCAAGGGGAGAGCTTCTCAGTCGGCATCCAGGAGCAGAACTAGGTTTCCAGGAATTCGGCCACCGGGCATTTCTCCACTCCCTCTGGAAACCCCACGAGGCGCAGGTTGTTCCTTCGGGCCCGGTTTTCAGCATCCTCCGCCCGGTGGTGAAGATCCGACGTCAGGGTTTGGAGGCGGGCCACTTGGGACTTGAGGGCGGCTAGGTCGTCCTCCGCCATGGATATACAGGACTCAGCTTCGGTGATGCGCGCCGTGGCGTTTCTGAGGTCCTGCCGGATGAGGACCACATCCACACGCACCTCCCCAATTTTTGCCTCAACCGAAGTCTGGGAGGCGCTGATCGCCTGAAGAATCATTGAGAGGTCCCCTCCCGCTGCCCACGAAGGAGGTGGGGGCCCAGCCCCGGGGGCACGGTCCGTCTTGGCAAATTGGTCCATACGTAGCTGGCAGGAGGGGACCGGGGTCTGCGTGTGCTTTCCTCTGACCATGGTTTTCCCAGGGCGGTCGCGGGCCAAGGGGGGGTGTCGCCGCTCCGGGCACGCAGTCCAGCGGGTCACTCCGCCTGGCGGCTAAGCAGATCCACAGCCAGGCTCCGGGGCCATCCCCGGGGCAGGTGGACCTCAAACAGTGGGGGGCTCAGGTGTAGAAGGGAGAAGCAGAGGGGAGCCACAGCGTTCCAGATGCAGGGAGCCAAGCTACCGGTAGGGCCCCCAAGCGGCCGCCCCACCTCACCGCGACGGCGCGGCCCGAATGTAGTAGGGTGGGGCAGGTTTCAAGCAGCTCATCCCCCTGGTTCCAGGGCGTCTCCACCGACCCCCTCGCCGCCCGCGCCCCACGGAGTATCAGCGTCTGTGCCCAGGTGGGTGTAGGGGCAGGCAATTCGTGTCAAGTTCCCTCTCCTGAGGCAGGCGGCGGCAGCCGGCGGAGGCAGCAGCAGGGGGGGAGGCAGGAGGCGATCAGGGAGTGCTGGCCGGTAGATTGGAGCCACGGGGGGCAGAAGCGCAGCGGGGACCGGGGACCAGCCAGGGGGGCTCCGGGTTGTATGGGTTCCCGGTTCAGGCGGCGGCCCACGGACAAGACCCTCCGAGGGCCCGCCCCCCGCCCTGACCCCTCCTCACCTCCGGTCCAGACACTCCGACTCTCGGCAAGGCTCCCACGACGACAGCCCAGGCAGAGCGAGTCTTCAGGGCCTCTCGGGGCCTCCGACGTGCAGACGGAGCTTATTCAAGGGGGCCCGCCGACAGGGAGCAGTTTCAGGTTTAGGCCCAGGCCCATCGGGCGCCCCAGTCCCCAGGTACTCCCGACATGGCCCTGTCGGCCCTGACCACAGCCCCACACAGTGTCCTCCGCCTCGTGGCAGTGGAGGGGGGAGCAGTCCTGAAGAGCAGAGTCCGGGCGGCCGCCGCACGGGGCTCTTCGCGCAGGCCTTCGGGTCCCAGCAGGTCACAGCGGGCCGGGGAGGGAAGTCGGGGTTGCTGGCGGGCCTCACCTCACGTCACAGCACCAGCACCAGCACACGCACACAGAAGGCCACAGACAGGGACCGGGCAAGTCCGCAGTTCAGGAAGGCTCATCAACTGGGGGCAGCAAAGGTCTCCCTCGGTTCCCGCAGCCTGGTCATGCCCCACAGATTCCTCTGGGCACCCAGGACTCCGTCGGGTGAAGCGGCTGCGGGCAGGGTGGTCAGCCCAGTGGAGGGTCCCGAAGTCTCGTCTCACTCCCCGCCCGCCCGATAGGTTCGGAAGGGCTGCGGGGGGCGCACAGGAGGATTGCCGCCGCTGCGGAGGAAGAGCCAGCAGCCCTAGGGATCAGCGGAGGCCGCCATCTTATCGGCCTCGCGGCCAGACAGGAGCAGGGCAGCAGAGGTGCATACCGACTTCCGGAGGACCCCAAACTTCGCCCGGAGGTGCCCCACGGCCTGGGACGCCGAGCGGTGTCCAGTAGGTGCAGTGATGAGGGCTGTTGCTGGAGGATGCAGGGTGGATGACGGATCGGGGGTCCAGAGCACTCTTAGAGTGCGACCGCCATCTTGATGCCCTAGGCCACGCCTGATCTGCTAGCTTTTATGAAATTCTTTGACACCTTTTGATAACAAAACCCTGCATGGTCTCCAGCTTTTTTCCATTCCAAGCTCAATTGCTGCTTTGTCTGTCCGAGGTCAATGTCAATCCAGTTACCACTTCTACTGACAGCTCTCATTTCACAGAAGTACCTACTGATCTGGAGCGTGCCATGGGTGTTGCTTTGGGTATTCCCATGCAGCATCCATGGAACATGACGCATTCTCAGATTTACAACATTTTGCCAGGCGAGGCGAAACAAGGAGAAATACTTTTATTTCTCCAACAATTGATCCAGCACACATGTCAAGGTTTTAGAGATCTGTACAATAATAGTCATTGAACATAAGTCAAAAATACTAAAAGAGTTCAGTAGCAGAGTCTTCAGATTTTTTTTTAAGTTTAATCTTTATTTGTTTCGTCAATCCTGTAGCTACTAAACCCTGATGTGTGTGCTGGATCAATTGTTGAAAAAATTGTTTGTTAGAACAAGTTTCTTGTTTTAGGAGATTTAGGGAAAAGAATCTCCAAACCGTGGCACCACACAAAAAACTGGGCATTATACAGGATAGGTGCAATTGTGCTTTGAACCCCTTTTCCCATCCTTTCCCTACTTTTATTTCTCCTTGTTTTTTCCTCTTTCTAATTGTGCTGCATAGAAATAAGGAGAAATGCAGAATCCAGCAAGCATAGAAAGAGGAAAACACCTCACATGATTGTTTTTGTGCCGGAAGGGGACCCTTCCGGCTCAAAAACAACCTCCTCTAAAACACAGACACCCTTGCACCATGGCACAAGGGTGCCTGTGTGGATGTATGTCGTTACAACGCATACTTTTACAACGCATACCTTTACAACGCATTTTTTACACCGCAACATCCATTACAACGCATTACATTACAACGCATGCCATTACAACAAATTCTCTGAAACTACCTTTACAACGCATTCCACTACAACGCATACTACATTTACAACGCATACCATTACAACGCCTACCATTACATTGCATGTATGGTAAGTATTGGATAGTGTAGGGGTAAAAATTACTATTCTAACTCCAGGGGGTGCAACAGTAGGGTAAGTTGAGGATAGTGTAGGTATGCCTTGTAATGGTATGCGTTGTAATGACTGGGTTGTAATGACATGCGTTGTAGTGGTATGCGTTGTAGTGACATGCGTTGTAATGGTTGCGTTGTAATGGCATGCGTTGTAATGGATGTTGCGTTGTAAAAGTTTCGTTGTAAAGGTAGTGCGTTGTAAAAGTTGCGTTGTAAGTGTTGTTTCCTGCCTGTGTTGGCGCATGGCAGCCAATTGTGCACCAGCGCAGGGGGAAGCACAGGGATACAACATAATATTGTAAATATGATGCATCCCTGTGCTTTGAAAGTGAAGCAGCGTGGCGCAGCCAAATGGCTTGCGGTGCTGCGCTGCACCACTTTCTTGTAAATAAGGCACTAATGCCCACATGCATTAAGGTAAATTGCATTCGCAAATGGTGCAAATCGCATTTTTCGGCCGTTGCAAATGCAATTTCCTGATTTGGGATGCACCAACCTTTTTCAGAAATTCGCAATTTAGGAAATTGCACAAATGCGATTTCTTAAATTGCGAATGCATTTAAGGAATCTCAATTTGAGATTCCTTAAATGCAATTCATCATACTTTTAGAAATTGCGAATTCGCAAATTAGAAATGCAAATTACCATGAAGTTGACCTTCATGGTAATTTGCGAAAAACTAGAAAAATGCTTTTAAATGCATTTTTCTTTGTTACATGTTACACACACACATGCCCTTGGGGCATGTGTGTGTGTAACATGTATCCAAAAGCAAATTTCAGGGGTGCAACAGGGTGTCTTTGGACACCCCTGCACCCTTGAAATTGCATTCTCAATTTGCGAATTCACAATGATGAATTGCAAATTGAGAATGCCCTCCCATTCATTCCGATGGGCCTCTAGGCCCATAAGAATGAATGGGTAGAAATTCCTTAATTGTGATTCTCAATTAGTGAATCGCAATTAAGGAATTTTAAGAAATCGCAATTTTTTTGCGAATTTCTTAATGAATTGCATTTTGCAATTCCTTAATTGCGATTCCTTAATTTTCGCAATTAAGGAATCGCAAAATGGAACAATGATGCATGTGGGGGTAAGGGTCAGATGTAGGAAGGCTATTACCAGTCGGTAACGGCTGAAATTAACGAATTTCGTCCGTTACCGACCGGTAATAGCCTTTTCTGATGTAGGGGCCGAAATTAAAGATTCGGTAATTTACTGAATCGGTAATTTAAGGAATCAGTAAATTACCGATTTCTTAAATACCGATTCAGTAAATTACCAAACTCCTAATGTAGGGAGCACTTAAATGAGTGCTTATCCCATGTTAGGATTCGTTATTTACCACCAACTACAAGTTGGTGGTAAATAACGAGAAAAAAAAAGCAATTTTATGCAAATTGCTTAAGTGCCATATTGCAGACATACATGCCCTTAGGGCATGTATGTCTGCAACATGTGCACCCATACACAATTGAGGGGTGCAACAGGATGTCAAAGTGACACCCTGCCACCCTTTAATGTTTTCCCCCTTTTACCGAATCGGTGTTTACCGATTCGGTAATTGCCATTCATTCCAATGGGCCTGGAGGTCCATAGGAATGAATGGCAATTACCGAATCAGTAAATACTGATTCGGTAAATACCGAATTTGACAGATTCTGTAAAATTTACCGAAAAATTACCTACATACTATTTACCTATTCTTAAATACCAAATCGGTAAAATTCGGTATTTAAGAATAGGTAAATAGTATTTACCTACATCTGGCCCTAAATGTCCAACTACTCCATCAAGGCCTACATTACCTACCACCTGCTCCAGAGTAAAACCTTTACTAACCTATTTTCCCAGAATAAATTCTTCTCCGTCGCACCTGGGGGAATGTGTGTGAGAAAACTGCAGGGTGAGGAATTACCGCCCAACTCGGCATGGGGACAATCAGGGCTGTAAGTGGGCCGGGTCTCACAGGTGCTGAGCACCGACAGTTTTTTAAAGGAGGCCTTGAAACGGGTCTCTGTCGGGCTCTGTTTTGTGCCCTGGCACAGCTGGGTGGTCCATTTTTTTCCAGACTGCAGTGGCAGCAGGCACATCGATGCGCGCTGCTCACACTACTCACTATTGGAGAAGTTAAGGCATGACGTCATGTCAGGTGAGCGTTGTCGGGGAAGGGAAATCCTTTGAAGAGTCATTTCATTTTCTCTCTGGATTTCTCTTCTCTTTTTGAAACTCAGGAGCAGCAACTTTGTTGTGGTGTCATCAGGGCTTCAAGTGGAAGCTTTTTTAATGTTATATACAAGCCATAGTTGCTGCTTATGCAACTAACAACCATTGACTAAGCCAATAGTCCTGACTTGTAGGAATTATGTTACTTGTTGTATCATATATCTGAATGGAATGACAGAAACAGCAAAATACACGTCGGGCAGCACACTATGCTAAAGTCCTAAAAAAAAGAAGTGGGGGACGCTGACGTCACGATAGGAAGTGACGTCACGAAAGGTGGCTTGCACCATCAGACTCATTGCCTCCCCTCGCTCACCCCTTAGATGCGATTGCATCAGAAAAGCCAGCGCGTGAGCAGCGTTCTGAATGAGCTCCGATCTCTCCCCAGAGAGGCCTAAGAATGAATGTGTGGCTCCATTTGCTCCAGTTATCGAGCTCCCGGTAAAATAAGTGGGGGGACGCTGTCCACCCGCGTGGTACCCCGACTCGAGCACAGCTAAAGACAGATTTTAAGCCACGCCGTTAATTACATTAGCCACGCTCCTTTGAGAGACCCCCCCACCCCCGTTTATTCATCCCACTTAAAGCCCTGGCCTGGGGACAATCACCGTTTGGTTTTGTCCCAGGTTTACCCCTGACCCAGGAATCCAGGCCCGGGACTACTAGCAGGGCATTCTGGGACAAGATGGCGGCCTGTGTCTCAAGGTGAGTGCGCCTCGATGGATGGGCTGCCTTTCACAATCGGTTGCCTCGGCTGCTCCATCACCCCATCCAGTCCTACATCTTTCATCGTCCTTAATGCTTTGGGTATGTCCTGTTGGCTTATTCCAGGCAGCGCGAGAACAAAACGCCGAGAGATGCTGTGTACATAAATAAACCCCTTTTGTTGAATAATTAAAATAAAATCCATTCAACTTTCAAAGAACACAAGGACAAGGGAAGTGGAGAGAGAAGAAAAGGAAGGCCGCAGCCCGCAGGCGACGGTAAGGCAACCCTGTCCTTTCATCAGCGCCTGGCAGATAGACGTGCATTAGCGGCCGCCATGGGGGGATTAAATGCGCATTTGAGATGCAGCAGGGCCCGGTGCGGCCTAATCCCCGGCGCATCACGCAGCCGAGGAGAAGCACAACACGCGGGGTTGTCAGAGAGACGGTGCCGCTGGGTGCCCGCCAAGTGCCCAGGGCATGCCATGGAAGCGCCCCTCCCCCACGGGCAATCATTTACTGCAGTCCGTGGGCTCACTAGTCCAGCGGTGCGCGTCCGTGGGAGCCACCGACGTGCCCGTGCACGTGCGCCCCCACCCCTCCCGGGCCTTGGGTATTAAACCCCGCTCCCCTGGGCTGCCCAGGATCACAGGATCCGCGGCGGAGCAGCTGGCACCACAGGGCCCAATCCAGAAGGTAAGCAGCGGAGCCCGGGAGCTAGCACACAAGGAGATAGCTGGTGGGTTTATGTGCCTGCTGCGCAAATTTCTGATTAGTCACAAATCTCCGTGACATAGCATAGTGGGTCAATAATGTACTCCTGAAGGCGTTTTTGTGCAACCTTTAGGTGAGGACAGGTGTTGGAATCCTAGCTAGATAGCTCCTAGATTTATTGACCCTGCTGCCAAGATTAGTGAGTAGTTCTGCTCAGGAACTCCAATCTAGCCATGGGTTGTGTATCTGCTGCAGAAATCCACGTGTAAGCAGCCCAGTGGCTCTGTTCGCAGTAAGATAGCTCAGAGGGTTCATGTATGTGCTAAAGAGATCTTTGCAGTGCAGTTCAGATTTCCCAATGGCAGCGAGATTGTTCTGGGGGCTGCACATTTGGGACAGAGAGTGTTACATTTTTCATTCGTAGGAAGGTAGTTCAGAAGGGGTAAAGTGCCCGTTGCAGCTGTCCTTGAGTGCCAGGGATCAGGATCCAAGGAGGGCCAGCTCAAAATGTCATCCTTGCAAGTTCAATCGAATGAGTGCCATTTGACAGGGACTGGTTGCAGATGTCGCGAGGCCCTGGGAAACAAGTCAATGTGTTGTTTGCAGGTAGTCACTTTTCTCTTCATTCAGAGCTGTCAAGACTGGAGACAAATGACAGGCAAAGATGTCGGGATACATGACCCCATTATCGAGCCATTTAAAGATGTAACTTAGGGGGAGTCTTGTTTAATATAGATCATATGTTAGTGAAAGACCGTTTTAGAAGCACCTCTTCTTGCAGATGGGGGTGGTCTCTGGTGTTTCATTCAAGTACCTGTGAGGGTGGCATGGCGCCACTATCTACTGCTGGACAGAATTCAGGTCTTCTGGGGAGCAGATCGGAAGCATTCATTCTGCCCTCCTTCTTGGGTGCAAAGTATTTAATAGTCTTGGGCCCTGTCCTCTGAGGGGCGTCACGTTCTTCCCTGCACAACGCAGCATACTACTAACCACTATCCGATCACGGCAATGCTCTTCCCATGGTTTAGGGTGACCAGACGTCCTGGATTTCCCCGGAAAGTCCCGGTCGTCAAAGGACTGTCCCGGTGTCCTGACGCTTTTATTCACTTTAAATACATGTCCCGGTTTTTGAGACAAAGGTCAAGTTATCCTGCAAAGGAGAATGAAAAGGTATGCATTCCTTAAATAATTGATCTGTTTCAGGCAACAGCAGGTTGACCTTGGCGGCATACATGCTGCACCAGAGGTGAGACATAGAGGAGAGGAGGGCAGGGGTAGTCAGGGCAGAATAGACTAGAAGTCTTGCCATAGCTAATGTTATGTGAATGTACCGCGCGCAGGCGTGCAATTTTTCCCCTCAAAAACCGGGACAGATCAGACATAGAAGTAAGGTTAATAGCGTTAGTCCTACATTTACGTCTGGCCTGTCCCTGTTTTTGCTTTTCAAAATCTGGTCACCCTACTTTGGTTGCTAGTGTGTTTGTGCATGGCCTATGTGAGGTTCCTGATTGGCATGGAAAAGTTGGCCAACATCTGTACACACCCACATTCGCTGGACACTCGATATTATACCGGTCCAGAGGAGTAAGGGTGCAATACTGGTATCTGTGGGAGCTTATGGGGTAATTATAAAGCAGGGACTGTGCTTTCAAATGAAAGCAGTCTGACGGCCTGGTTTTGCGCTTGCTCCAGCCTCTCTTGGTGTCTTTTTTGGGAGATGTTGATTATACAATAATCGAGTTGCGCCGTATGATTGGTATTATCAGCCCCACTCCTGTTGTCCTAATGCAAACATCTCATCAACACCATTCCAGTTGCCCTAGCACATGAGAATCATCAGCTCCACCCCACATTCCTCTATTGATGAGTCTTGTTAGCCCTGCTCCAGTTGACCCATATCATGAGTCTTGTCAGCTCCACTCGCCCCATGCCAGGGTCTCGTCAGCTTCACTTCAGTTGCCCCAAAACCTGCGTCTCGTCCGTTTCACTTCAGTTACCCCAAAAACTAGGTCTGGTCAGCTTCACTCCAGTTGCCCCAAAACCTGCGTCCTGTCAGTTTCACTGCAGTTGCCCCAAAAACTGGGTCTTGTCAGTATCACTTCAGTTTCCACAAAACCTGGGTCTGATCAGCTTCACTCCAGTTGCCCCAAAACCTGCGTCCTGTCAGTTTCACTCCAGTTGCCCCAAAACCTGGGTCTCGTCAGTTTCACTTCAGTTTCAACAAAACCTGGGTCTTGCCAGTTTCACTTCAGTTGCCCCATATCATGGGTCTCATTAGCTCCACTTCAGTTGCCCTAAATGGGTCTCATCAGCTTCACTCCAGTTGCCTATTACCATGGTTCTCGTCAGCTCCACTCTGTGGTTAGTTTGTAGGACTTAAGAGTCTTTCAAATCACAGAGGGGTGGACATTAGTGACAATGACCACTTCATTTGTTCAGTAATTCTGTATCTTGACTTCGGGGCTGGGACTGTCCATGGTGTGGTGGCCCCATCAATAAGCTTGTCTTTGCTTTGGTACCTCCTTCTGCCACAATTTCTAGGTGTGGCTGGGATGCTAAAGGTTCTTTATATTTAAATCTTTAGATACACAATTCAGTCAGCCCTATCTCACAGTATTGTGTTTTTGTAACCATGTATAGCGTGCAAAGAAAAGAAGCACCTAAGTCGGCAATCCCCTGAGTAACAACATGCCCTTGATGTGACACACAAATCCATCCAAGCATCTAATTGCACCATTCATCATAAGTCATCAGTAAACAACACACTGATCTGGTGCAACCTCTCCAACCAATATCCAATGGGACTCACCTTTGAACAACATGAAACACAACTAAAATAAACACAAATAGAATGTCAAAAGAACACTTTGGTCAGGGAATGTCTGGGCCAGAATGCGCACTCAGATGCGGAAAGCTCTACAGTGCTTTATGCTTGTTAATGAAGTGTTGTACAATGCACATAACATGCCATTAAGTGATACCTTTGAATGTTTCCTGCATCTCAGAATAGGCCACAGCTCTATCAGATTCCCCATCAATGCCCCTCAGAAAGGGACTGAGAGGGACAAGGGGGAGTCAAGCGAGCTTAACCAATGGGACGCGGGGAAACAGACTATGTCGTAAATAATCTCTCTGATCCTTCCCTAAAGTTTGCAGCTCTGACAGGCTACGTGGACAGAACTGCCAAATCACACCGCGTGCATGGATCAGCCCCTACCTTTCTCTTACACATCATTGTTATTAGGTACATTCATCTTAATATTTGGATTCGAGCAAATGACTACAATTCTCATAACACATTATTTTCGAAATACAGGCCCAGGACTTGAAATTTGGACACTGACGACAAAGGTATATCTGGCAACAAGGGGTAATCTTCAACCCTATTCCTCAGGATGTGCCTCGGATTACTAGGGAGCTTGTGTCCAATCTCAGAATTAAGGTTATTTGCACTGGAAAATCCACACTGTTCACTGCACAGCCAATCTGAATATGAGAGTTTTTGTTCCTCAGATTCTCATTTGCTAATCTGCAACTCTTAAAGTGTTCACCAAAAGAACCAAGGGGCATATTATCAAGCACAGCGTTAACATTATCGCCTCTTTAGCGGCAGAAAACTGCCGCTAAAGTGGCGATAATGGGCTTGATAATTCGCCGTAGAGAATTCCCATAGAATCCCATGTTCACACCAGAACATGGGCTTCTATGGGAATTCACAAGGGCGCATTATCAAGCCCAGTATCGCCGCTTTAGCGGCAGTTTTCTACTGCTAAAGCGGCGATAATGTTAACGCCGTTTCTTGATAATATGTCCCCAAGGCTTTAACACCTTGCCTGCTGATGACGAGCCCAGCTCGTCATGAGGCACAGTGGAGCTGTGCTCATGACGAGCCGGGCTCGTCATAATGGCTGCGCCACTCCCCCGCGCGGCGAATTTCACACCTGTGCAGACGTTCTATGGGAGTGGGCGGAGTCATGACGAGCCCAGCTCGGCATGAGCACAGCTGCACTGTGCCTCATGACGAGCTGGGCTCGTCATGAGCACCGCGGCGCGCGCTCGGCCAACCTCCCCCCCCCCACCCGCACAGGAGGGGAATTACCCCCGCGTTTAAGGTGTTAAATGCTAAATATTGTGCAAGCAAATGTATACTGCTTGATTCGTTTCGGGCGTTTGTGAGATCCTCCTTATATACTGCCCAGGTGATTCAATATCTAAGCAATAACTTTTGTTTCACCATTCCGTTACCAACAAATATCATGGTGCCTCATAATTAAATGTTCTATAATGCGTGGCCCCGCAGTGAACACTCGACTGGAGACACAACCGATGGTAATCACACCGCACTCTAAATTTGGGTGTTAACCAAAAAGGCGTATACAGTGGCATCATTTACACATTGCACGCAAAGAGAGTGAGTGCAGTAAACATACGTATAAGTGATTGCTGGTATGGCTACGGCTATCTAATGGTTCCATGTAAAAAGGCACTCCATGTCCTAGCCCCAGGGTTTCGTTCAGTAATCCAATGAATTCTTGAAGTTGTGGTCAGGATTCGCTTCTTTTGAGTCACTGGAATAACGTTCTAGATAACATTGGTTTGTTGACCGAAATACTGGACAAGAACTTGCTCTGCCAATTATATGGGCCACCTCGTCACCTTATGCAGAGCAAAATGCAAGCTTTCATGCCCTTTGCCTGCAAAACACCTAATACTAAATCCCATTCATACCACATGGTTACTTCATCCTTCATCATTGCACCATTGAGGAAAGGAGATTCTGTCTTGCTGCCCCCTAATGCACTTCTCAACCCAATCATCCTCCTAGCAGAAACAACCCGCTAGCCTGCATTAGTCTCGCAAACATCAATCACGCTTTTGTCAGGGTTATTTGCATTGCTTTGCTATCTTTCATTTACTAAAAAGGAAACTGCACTTTTTGGGGATTCCGTTTATCTCTAAATCGAGTTAATTCAATGTTTTGAAGCATGCATGAACTTAAACACGCATTTACAATGCAATAGGTCTCGCATTTACGCGAGTTTGAGCTATTGACATTGCAAATGACAATGTCTTTTATTTGTTTTCGTTTTTGAAACACAAATAAAAGACATTGTCATTTACAGTGCCAATAGCTTAAACTTGCGTAAATGCGAGACCTATTGCATTGCAAATGCTTGTTTTTGTTAGGCACAGGGAGATTACGTGATTTGCTCAGAATCACAGGATGTTGAGCGTCCCTGCCGATACTCGACCCGGTTCCCAAGCTTCGAGGTAGACCGCTCTAGCCGTAAGGCTACACTCTGTCCTGTGCATGCAGAGGCATCTATGGCTGTATTTTGAGGAGATGGGTTGGTTACTGTTGCCGCCCAAATGCTCAGGTGGATTCAGGAGTTGCACTCAGATTGAATTGGAAGTTCGCTGGAGAGATGACTCTTTTAATTAGATCATATAGGGGCATATTACCAAGGAGGGCAATAGGCAATTATCGCCGGTTTAACGGCCATTTTCGGCCGCTAAGCAGCGATAATTCTATCGCTCTATTAGCAAGCTGTCGCTAACTGATGTTAGCGACAGCTTTTAGTCGATAGCGAGCGTTTTGGGGCCCACTTTGCATGTCAGCGATATTTATCGCTAATGACATGCAAAGTGGGCGTACCCAAGCTGTTAGCGACTGAAAGCAGTTGCTAACGTCGCTATCGCCTATTAGCAAGGCGGGCGTAGCGATGGAAATATTCCCGCTATCGCCAAAAACTAACGCCTGCTCAGACCAGTTCTTAGCCATGTTATCCAATGAGAGGTGGATAACATGGCTAAGAGCATTTCGTCGCTAATGCGTGAATATCGCTCTATTCTCAGCGATATTCACGCTATCGCCGGAAAAATTATCGCTTTGGAGATAAACGTTGCTAATAGCAAGTTATCTCAGCGATAATTTCAGGCGATGCTTAGCGATAACAAAATCGTTGCAAAGGCTAGTTAGCGATAAATATCGCTACTCATTGGTAATATGCCCCAAAGTCTCTTTATCAGTGGTTTTTAATCTGTAGTCCGCTGTCCTTTGCCTATGTAGAGGGTCCGCAACTGTTATAAATTAAATAAAATTAACAGATTAATAAAGTTCATATGCATGAAAAAGCAAACTTGAAATAGAAAGGTTTAAAACACTCTGCAAATGTATAGGAATTAGAAATTGGAATCTAAAAACTAAGTGGTATCCTTATCTTGTGTGAGAGCAATGCAAGTACAGGAAACAGAATAAAGTATAGGAGATTGGTGGCATCAGTTGAAGCAGCAATGGTATGTTTAGGCAAAAAGAGAGCACTCATTGGGAGAAAACAAACATTGACTGTTAGAGTCTGGTACATTGCTTCATCTTTTAGGAATAGAACTAACATTTTAAAAGATCCCACTTCTTTGTTAAAAAATACGTTTTACTTATTTTTGGTTTGTGATCTAAATAAAATATTCCATAAAATGTGTATTTGGTTGAGGAATACTTCTTTATGTATTTTGTGTTTAATGTTTTGAGTTTCAGATCATAGAAATATCTTAGGCGTGGGTTCCCGGCTTCCACAGTGATTCATTGTGGGTCCATATACATCAAAAGATTAAGAACCGCTGCTCTAGATGAAACAGATGCTACATCTCCTCCTCTAAATTTGTTGGATACTCTCCATGCAGACAAATTCTGTCATGGTGATGTTTGTTCCAGAATCTGCTGGAGTTTTAATGGGCCCGATTCACAGAATGAACTTTAAGATTCAATCCTAAACTTACTACTATTTGGTATTCACAGAATGAACTTACTACTTTTGGCATTCACAGAATGAACTTACTACTTTTGGTATTCACAGAAGTTAGGATTTTGTCTTAAGTTTGTCTTAAGACAATCTTAAGACAGACTTAAGACAGACTTACAACAAACTTAAGACAGACTTAAGACAAACTTAAGACAGACTTAAGACAAACTTAAGACAGACTTAAGACAGACTTAAGACAGACTTAAGACAAAATCCTAACTTCTGTAAATACCAAAAGTAGTAAGTTCATTCTGTGAATGCCAAATGTAGTAAGTGCATTCTGTGAATACCAAAATAGTAGTAAGTTTAGGATTGAGTCTTAAATTCATTCTGTGAATTGGGCCCAATGTCTTGGGAAATCTTTGGTCTTGACTTTCAGTCTTGCATGCTGTTGACAGTTCTGCAAGGATCAGGGCAGAATTCTTCCATCTTCTACGTCTCTCAGGAGATCTTCTCAGATACCCACCTGGGTCTCCCGTGTCTCTGTCCCAAGTCCGAAGGCTGATAGACGATTCTGGCGTGAAGTGTCATTTCTCAAGGAGCGTATGGATTCATGAGGTGACGACTCTTTCAATTTAAAACAGAAGTTGAGGTTGGATATGAAACAGACCTTGGATATTTTGGTATTTTGTGTCTATCTTGGAATTTTTTTACTTGATGGCTGAAAACTAGGGGGCATATTTACAATCCCCCAGCGCCACCCGAGCGTCACTTTTATTGATGCTCTGGTGGTGCAGCACCATTTTCTATATTTACAAGGTGGCGCTAAGCCACTTTGCGTTGCTTAGTACTACCATGTAAGTATGCCCCTTTCTGAGTGTTGCTGTGGGCGTTCCACCGCAACACCCATTGCTTTTTGACTTTGCCCCAGATTTACAAGGCTGAGGCAGGACCAAATACTAACGCCATGCGCTTAGAATGGCACAACCAGTGGATACCGCCACATACAAAAGCTAGTGGGGCAGGGAAGGAGGAGCGCACTGGGGAGGGTGGGGGGGATAAGAAAATAAGAAAAAACATACCTTAAGTTGACAGCCACGTCCCGCTGTGTGCTTCTTCTTCAGTGTCCCAGCAAGCACGAGGCTTGCATCAGACACCCTGCCCTCTGCAGCAGGGATTGGCCTGAGCAGGTTAGAAAGATGCCCTGTTCAGACCAGGGAGTCAATGCAGCCGGGCTGGAGAAACCTAAGTGCGCTTGTGTGTTTTGGTCTGCCTGAGACAGCCGTCCAAACACACATGAGCACCAAGAGAGTGCACATAGCACTCCTCCTACCCCCTCCCCTCCCATGCCCGCCCCTCCCTGCATACGCTGGCTGAGCCAGATCCTTAAAAATAAAACGATAATCAAATATACGTTAATTTTTTAGTTGCTGGCTCTTCCAGTGGGGTGACGCTCCTCCGCCTTTCCGGAGGAGCCGCCCCTGGGCTCAACGAGGAGAAATTATTAAATTCTTCTCATTTTTCGCTCTTTTAATGTGTGTTGCATTCTGCAGCACACATAGAAGGTGCTGATCGGCATTATTGATTGTTTGTCTGGAGGTAGGACTCCCTTCCTACACATAAACAATCATCCCTCCAGTGCAGACCCCCTGGCAATATGGCAGCAGGTTGCCTGTGATGGCGCTAGGCAGCTTTATTTGCACCAGTGCTATGGGAAACACAGAGGTGCGCCTTATTCTTGTGAATACAGGGCAGGCCTGCGTTTTGAAAATGTCAGAGCGCGGCGCTGTCAAATTCAGCACAGTTCCGTGCTCCAACATTTTGTTGTGTATATACCCATAGTTTTCCAGAGTTTGTTTACAATGTACACTGTGCCATTTCTCAGAAATACTTGTAACTTTGCCAGAAAACCATTGCCAATAGTTTTGTTGCTGCAAAACACTACGGCCCCTGTGTGCCACAACACAGTTTATTGCTGAAGACACAGGTCTTTAAAATAGTAATTAAATTGACACTATCTTTTGCATCGCATTGTGTTTTCCATGTGCCTGCGCAATAGCCACTGGGGCTTAGATTGTCCTCTCAGGATCAGTCACAGACGAGCACTCACTGACACAGCTGGATCCCACACATGCTGAGCAGAGAGCACTTTGGAAAGGAAAAAGCTGCTGCCTTCATCAAAAAAATGCCAAACAAGCATTAACTTGCTGAGACACATGATGTGACTTGATGGTATGTGACTTAACTCTGAGCAGGCACTCTTCCGTTGACATGCGTATGCTGCCCTCTCAGATCTAGTTTTGAAAATATTTCAGAGAAACTGAAAATATTTATGAGCTGCACATATCAATAAACAAGCATTTGCAATGCAATAGATCTCGCATTTGCAAGAGTTTGAGCTATTGACATTGTAAATTACAATGCCTTTCATTATTTTTAAAAGAGATAAATAAAAGGCATTGTCATTTACAATGCAAATAGGTTAAACTCTGGCAAATGCGAGAACTATTGCATTGCAAATGTGCTATAATTTTTTTTTAAAGTGTTAGAGAGAGCGTATCTAAAGCTTTTTGAGAAAATAGTACTAGGAGGATTTATTTCAAGTCTACAGAGTAACAACACACATAACAGGAGGTGTCGCCAGGTGTGGTTACAAAAGGAGACATGGTGGTACTAAGAGGGAATACTTAGCCTATTGACCAATGAACAGCCACAGTTTACACAAACCAATAAAAATATGGGCGGTGAGTAGGCGGAGCATCAAGTCCCTACTTGAAGACAGCATGCCTCGCAGAGCAGCGCATGCGCTGACCAGGCTCGACCTAAAAACAATGCCTTGCAATATATTCAATAAACACATTAGTACATGGATCTCTGTTTGGTGAATGGAAGACAAATAGAGTAATGCATTATTGCCATAAGCATGTGATGCTAGCCAGAGCAGTGATAATATGAATAAGTTATTATAATAGCATTTCATACCGCATTGCTGTCATCCATAAGCACTCAAAACAACAGGTTTTACTAGTATCTAATCAATTGGTACTGAATAGCACAAATCAAAGATGGACGCACTGTTTGTACTCTAATGTACTAATATTAATCGTACTCAATAGTAAACAAAGGCACAAATCAAAGATGACCACGCTGTTTGTATTCTAATGTACTAATATTAATCGTACTCAATAGCAAACAAAGGCACAAGTCAAAGATGGCTGCGCTCTTTGTACACTAAATTACTTATATTAATGGTAATAAATCATAAAAAGCAAACAAAGGCACAAGTCAAAGATGGCTGCGCTGTTTGTACTCCAAAGTACTTATATTAATGCTACTGAATAGCAGCCAAATGGACAAGCCCGAGATGGCGGTGCTATTTGTTCTGTATTGTACCGCTATTTATCTGGGCAGATTAATGCAGGGACTAGCAAGAGAGTTGATGCAGTAAAAAAGGAAGCTTCAGGTGAAGGTTATTCACGAGAAACTGTGTCATGGATATCGTCCACGACTCTTAATGGTGGTGACCCGAGGGCAGCGGTTCCTAAACTGGGGGTCGGTCGCAAGCCAACGCAGCACACATAAAAACCACAAAAACAAAGAGAAATAAAGCATATTTTTTGTTGGCCCTATTAAGACCAGGTTTTCCCAGGTCTTAATTTTGTCACTGACCCATATTTACGCCACCCTTGTAAATATGGGGCAACATCAAAATCAATGGGTGTTGCGGCAGAACGCTCACCGCAACACCCATTGCCCACCCCTTTCATGCTAAGTATAGTGTGAAAGGGTGCCTTATTTATACGAAAGCGTTAAGCCGTATTAAGTGGCTTAATGCTGCCTTGTAAATAAGGCGAAGCCCCAATCGCCACCACAACGTCCAAATAAGTGACGTTGTGGTGGTGATAGGGGCTTGTAAATATGCCCCATTATCAGTTGAGTGCTATTTAGTTTCACCAGTAAAAATGTCTGTGCAAAGTTAGTTGCTGTTTCAATAGAAAATGTGCTGACTGTAAATGACAATGCGCTACCACACAATGCTTTAGTCACATTCTAAAATCACCCGCCTGAGGTCCATGAAAGGTAGGTGAGTCGCAAAGGGTTCTGGTTCTAAAATCTGAAAAGTTTTGGAAGCGCTGCCCAAAGATATATTGCCTTTGGCCAATGAGGAGTTGGTGACTGAGGTTGGTGATGGAACCAGGGCTGCTGTAAGTGCTTTCAAGACGCGATCTATCAGCAATTGTGAATGTCCACTTAGGACAAATTATTTTGTTGAAATCTTTCCTTGGTGTTGCCCTTTATTTCCCAACAGCTTTGCAATGAGTACCGCACACTCAACAATGAGTGCTGTCTATTTCTGGCAATTTGCAGTTCAGCAACAGTATCTTTCGGAAGTGCTTTTCAAGGAGGTGACTCCAGCCCCATCAGTAAGAGCAGTGTAATCTGACCAGGGGTAAGTGGCTTTGACAATCTTCTGCCTTCACAACCTCCTGGAGTGATCTTACTAAGACGGAGGAGGACAAACGCGCAACCCTACAACACGGATTGACTGAGATCACGAGGAAGAAATATATATGAGAGACAGGTGATGGAACAAATGCGCATATTATCAACAAATAGCGATATTTATCGCTAAGTAGGGTTAGCGGCAATTTTTTTATCGCCGCGCATCACCGGATTTTATCGCTGAGATAACGTGCTATTAGCAACGTTTATTTCAAAAGCGATAAAATTTCCGGCGATAGCGGCGAAATCCGTGAATATCGCTGAGAATACAGCGATATTCACGCATTATCGCTAACAGGGTCTTAGCCATTATATCCACCTCCCATTGAATATAATGGCTAAGAACTGGTCTGAGCAGGCGTTAGTTTTTGGAGATATTCGCGCTTAGTGCAAATATTTCCATCGCTACGTCTGTGTTGGTAATAGGCGATAGCGATGTTAGCGACTGCTTTCAGTCGCTAACAGGTTGGTTACGCCCACTTTGCATGTCATTAGCGATTAATATCCCTGACATGCAAAGCGGGCCCCAAACCGCTCGCTATCGCCTACAAGCTGTCGCTAACTGCTGTTAGCGACAGCTTGCTAATAGGGCGATAGAATTATCGCTGCTTAGCAGCCGAAAACGGCCGCTAAAGCGGCGATAATTTTCTATCGCCCCTCTTGATAATATGCCCCATACTTCTTCAAAGTGTCCAACGACACAAAGATTTCGCAATGTGGAGCCTGTTGAAATGAATGCTGTGCTCCCCTCGCTCGGCAGGAGGATGCGACAGGTGCTGCCGATCCCATGGGCATGTGTGCTGTGGTTGCGGCAGCAGTTGTTGGAACACCCTCGCCTGTTCCGACAGCTGTGGGTCCACGTTCACATGAGATGGAGCACTAATGCTCTTTGATCCCATTTTTCTTGCTTCAAGGACATATCCCAGTGACCCACACTCAAAGTGGTCCATTGTAATTGAATAGCCCTCAGGGCCGGCTTTAGTGCTGGTAGCGCCCGGTGCAACAATGTTTGTTGGCGCTTCCAATTACCTCTTTCACTATGGATTCCTTCACTACCACTCTTTAACAGGGCTCAAGTCTCCAAAACCCCTCTCTCTCTCTTTCTCTCTCACATACCTTTCTTTTATAGCACCACTCATTCCCGTGTAGGGGGTCAGAGCACTTTACATCACACACATTGCACAGAGACAATAAATCATGCATGTGTAAATCAAAGTATAGGAAATGTTACATAACACAGAGAACTACAAGGTGTTGGAGTCACATGTCATCCATACTGGCAGGCAACATAGTTTAAGACTGCTTTATCTGGAGAAGCACAAACTCCGAATTTAATACGTAACAGCGTGGTTGGGGACTGTCTTTACTAATAAGAATTGATTTCTACTCAAATAAACCCTTTTGCCACATTATGAGAATGAATGACTGGGTAAGAAAACATAGGGGCAGATTTACAAGCCCTTTGCGCCACTTTTGCGTTACATTTAACATAGGAAAGGTGACGAAAAAGTGGAGCAAGGGGCTTGTAAATCTGACCATAATGTTTTAACCTATACCTTGCAGTCTGCATGCAGCTCTTTGATGACAGTTCATAGGTCACAAATCTATATTAGGATTTTTTTCACAACCAATTTTATTGAGCAGAAGAGTATCAAGAATGTGGTATCTTCACACACCAAGATCACCACAACAGTATCAATGTAATGGTGACAAACATAGTAATCAATGAAGCAAGTGTCAATGAAGCTCATCTTTAAAGATGCCCTAGCAGCCTACCCCAACCCCAACTACACCCCCACCCGTACCCAACACCCCCCCCCACCACACGTGTACAGAAAGCAACACAAAGACGATGTACATAGAAGAAGCAGGTACAATGCAACCAGGGCTTTGCCATTCGGGCCAGAAGTGTCACTGCGATCAAATGTCCTCCTCCTGCTCCGCCGGGGGTTCCAAGGACAGGCCACGGTAGTCGGCCCACCGCTTCCAGATCTTGAAATGTTTGCGTGGGCAGCCCCGCGCCTCAAAGACCGGTTTTTCAAGGCCCATGAAGTAGTCTAGCCCAGCCTTCCATGCAGACAGGGGGGGGGCCCTCACAGATTTCCATGCCCGAGCCAGGTCCCGCTTGGCCACCACCAGGCCCAGGAGCAACAGATGGCGCTTATACATGTTGCCCCCGACCCCCTCCATGATATGCAGCAGGCCCAGCCGGTGGGTTCGAGGAAGATCCCAGCCCAGGACCTCAGCCAGGCAACTCCATACGCCCCTCCAGAATCCAGCCAGGCGACCACACGACCACATCGTATGTAGCAGGGAGCCAGGCACTTCCCCACAGCGCAGGCACTCCGATGACGCAATCATACCAGCCTTCCACAGACGTTCACGTGTATAGTAGGCACGATGCAGGTATTTGAATTGTATCAGGCGGAGCCGAACCGCAACAGCGGTGCCGCGCGGGGACTCCAGCGCCTCCCTCCAATCGTCCTCATCTAGGGCGCCCACGTCTGCCTCCCATGCCTCCCGAAGGGAGCTGAGAGTGGAGGAGCAGTGAATAACCAGTGACTGATAGATCCTAGAGACCTTCTTGTCTCCCAAGTCTCCCATAAACACTTTCGCCTCAAGTGGGCTGAACTCCGGCAGGGAGTCTTGACCGGCGATGCTCGGGGCAAGGGCATGCCGCAGCTGGAGGTAACGGAAGAACTGGGACTGAGGCATCTGGAACTCCACACGGAGTTCCTCAAAGGACTTGAGGGTGGCACCTGACACGACCTGGCCCAGTTGCGTAATTCCAATAGCCTCCCAACCCTCAAACCCGGCCAAGGCTGCCAGTTCCGGGAGCATGCCATTGTGCCACAGCGGCGTTTCAGCTGTTAATTTGCCCCACCAACCCATGCGGCGCAGAGACTGCCGCCACACTGCAAATACCACTTTAGTTACCGACGGCAACCCACGGCGTATACGGGCCGAGGAAAGAATAGTGTGGAGCGTGTGATCCCCCATGAGATGTCTCTCCAGGGCATAAGCCGGGTCACTCCTATCCCCATACCACCATTCATTGAGGACAAGCAGGTGTGACGCTTGGTAGTAGGAGAGGAGGTCGGATGTGGCCAAACCACCACAGTATGTGGACAGAAAGCACGTCCTCAGGGCCACCCTGGCTGCACCGCCATCCCACAGGAAGCGGCTCAGCACAGAGTTCACCTGGCGGAACCACTCCATGCCAATAGGGTGCGGGAAGTTTTGGAGTTGGTACAACAGCCTCGGCAGCGCCACCATCTTAAAGATGGCCGACCTCCCAAAGATCGTGAGGGGCATCCTGGACCACGTTTTAACATCTGTCTGGGCCCGTTCCCACACCGGCAAGACACTGCGTGCCCAGGCCACGGCCCGCGAGGTCGAGAGGAAGACACCCAGATACTTCAGGCCATCCGTCGCCACACGCAATTCGGCGGCCCATGGGTCGGCAACCGCTTCGCCTTCCAGAATCCATAGGGTCGATTTGGTCAGATTAAGGCGAAGCCCTGAGACCTCGCCAAACCCCCGCATGATCTCCAAAACTCGGGGACCCGAGCGCCGCAGATCGGTGAGGAACAGGAGGACGTCGTCCGCATATAGTGCAATCTTATCTGCTAGGTTATCATTCCAGACAAAGCCTATATTAGGATTTTACCATATAAACTGCAAGTAACACAAGAATTTCTGTGACAAAAGCAGTAACCCACTGACCTATTTACATTGTAGGCACTTCTGTGATCGGCATGGTACACATTCTTTACAGCAGGCATATTAACCCTCTGCGCTACCTTATGATGAATGAAAAATAACACTAGACAAAATTCCAATCTCTCTCCAGCAGATACATTAAACTGTTGACAGGAAATTGTTGCCGGCAAACAAGCTGCAGCAGCTGCTTTTATATTCACAAAATATTGTGGAAAACATGGCGCACACCAAAGTCAGCACCTACACCGACCTAGAGCCGGCCCTGATAGCACTTGGGGAAAACCGCAAGGCAACATGGAACACTTTATAAAACGAAGTAAATACAAATATAGAATTCTGGGGCATATTACCAACGAGTAGCGATATTTATCGCTAACTAGGCTTTGCAACGATGTTTTTATCGCTAAGCATCGTCGGAAATTATCGCTGAGATAACTTGCTATTAGCAACGTTTATCTCAGAAGTGATAAAAATCCTCACGCTAACTGCCAATGGAGAGATTATCGCTGGAAAACCAACGATAATCTCTTGAAGTTTGGCGTTAGCTTGATGATAGGGGCTCACAAACTTAGCCATGATATCCACCTTCCATAGGATATCATGGCTAAGTCAGGAAAATACCAGGTGTAAAAAAAGCAGCGCTAACTGCGGTTAGCGCTGCTTTTTTATCACTAACAGGGTTAGCAATATCCTTGATAATAGGAGAAATGTCGCTTAACAACATTTCTCCTATTATTTTTCTCTGGAACGCCCCCTTTGCATCTCATTAGAGATGCAAGGGGAAGCGTAGAGAAAAAGGGTGCTAACATGCGAATTTGCGTGTTAGCACCCTGTTGCTGATAGGGAGATAATTTTATCTCTGCTTTCTTGGCTTTTAAAGCCAAAAAAGCTGAGATAAATCCATTGATAATATGCCCCTCTGTTGTGGAAATCATATAGTTGAGCAGTATGTAATCTAGTGTAAGAATGAGACTCACGCTTATGAACATCTTTTGTAGGTAGATGGGTTAAACTTATGGTAGAAATGATTTACAATAGGTGGCAGGAGCAAAAAGCAACAGACTTATCGCCACAAATTGGTTGCATAGTTATAGGCCAAATAGATAAGGAAACGGGTGCACGAGTAAAGGTGATCCGCCACCAAACGCCCCTTGTCGGGAAATACCCTTTTGTAAACAGCAAATATGTTACCCAACACTTGGAGAGGGGGAATATGTTTGATATGATATATTGATGTTACATATTGGCGAGGGAGATATATGTTTGATGTAATATATTGAGGAGGGGGAATATGCTTGATGTGACATTTTGGAGAGGGATATATGTTTGATGTGGGGATATATTGATGAGCAGGTACGTTTGATATGATATATTTGAGAGGGAGGTATATGCTTGATGTGATACATTGAGGAGGGGTATATGTCTGATGCAGTGACATATTGGAGATGGGTATATGTTTGATTTTGTGATATATTGAAGAGGGGTATATGTTTGGTGTTGCGATATATTCAAGAGGGCGGTATATGTTCGATGTGATACATTGAGGAGGGGATATATGTTTGAGGTTGTGACATATTGGACAGGGGTATATATTTGATGTTGTGATATATTGAAAAGGGGTATATATTTGATGATGTGGTATACTGGAGAGGGGGGTATACGTTTGATGTGATACATTGGAAAGGGGGTATACGATGTGACATGTTGGAGAGGGGGTATACGTTTGATGTCATACATTGGAAAGGGGTATACGATGTGATATGTAAGAGAGGGGGGTATATGTTTGATGTGAAATATTGGCGATGGATGTATATGTTTGATGCTGTGATATAGTGGAAATATTGGAAAGCCGGGTGTACGATGTTGTGATATATTGGAAAGAGGGTATGTTTGGTGTGATATATTGAGGAGGGGGTGTATGTCTGATTTTGTGATATATTAGAGAGGGGGTATATGTTTGATGTTGTGTCATATTGGAAAGGGGTGTATGTTTGATGTTGTGATATATTGGAAAGGGGGTGTTTGTTTGATGTTGTGATATATTGAAATGGGAGGTGTATATGTTTGATTTTGTGATATATTGGAGGTATATGTTTGATGTGATATACTGGAGAGGGAATTTACGATGTGAGGTATTGGAAAGGGGTAATATGTTTGACGTTGTGATATATTGGAAAGGAGGTATACAATGTTTTGATATATTGGAGAGGGGGAATATGTCTGATGTTGTGATATATTGGAGAGGAGTATGTTTCATGTTGTGATATATTGGAGAGGAGTATGTTTGATGTTGTGATATATTGGAGAGGAGTATGTTTGATGTTGTGATATATTGGAGAGGAGTATGTTTGATGTTGTGATATATTGGAGAGGAGTATGTTTGATGTTGTGATATATTGGGGAGGAGTATGTTTCATGTTGTGATATATTGGGGAGGAGTATGTTTCATGTTGTGATATATTGGAGAGGGGTTTGTTTGATGTTGTTATATGTTGCAAAGGGGGTGTATGTTTGATGTTGTAATATATTGGATACGTGACCAGGGCTCACTTACCGCTTGGGCACTGGCAGAGGGTGGCTGTGGAGTCTCCCCTACCACAACAGTGCACAGACGGGTGGTGTTTTTGCTTCCCAGTGTTGTGTGCGTCTCCTGGAAGCCAGGTTATGTCTTCAGTAAACACACGTCTGGTTCTGCGGATGCCCTCCAGGTGTGCAGGTGAGTACAGTTCACCCGCTGCCTCCATCCGCCTGCTTCTGTTCAGACCGAGTTCCCTTCCTGTCCTCAGGTACCTTCAGTTATTGTGAGATACATCAACCAGCTGTCTGCAGACTGTGCCTGCTTCTGGGGCCCTCACGCCTCTCATGTTTTGCATAGCGTATAAAGCTCGTGGTGCACAGGTGTGTATCCACCCCTCAAAGCAGAGGTGGTTCAGCATTGGTGCACTGCTCTGGTGTGGGGCTCTCAAAGATAGAGTGAGCCAAGAACTGCTAGCAAATATTTCTGACACTGGGATTCACAAAGGCTATCAAACGTTTACCCGCACTCCTGAATCAGCCATAGGTTTGTAGAGTACCCCCCTTGCTACAATTTGCTCATGTAAACTTACCCAAGAAAATCATATGGATTTGCACGTTGGTACAGGTAACTTTGTTTTCCTCCACAGGAAGTATAGAAACTCTCTCCGACACTCCATTGAATATGGGTTTTTTTTTCATGCATTCAAAATATTTCCCTACATTTTAAAAAACAATGAGCGCAGAAAAATAGCACTGAACAAGGTAAAATAATATTTGCCCGTGTGTGGAATGCAAAGGGTAAAAATAATAACAGTACATGTAATAATTCCTTGCAACAAAATAAATGAGGTGTTTCTTTTCTCTTTACCACCCTGAAAAAGCACATACCCGGCCCGTACCACAGCCTTGTGTGCATTTGCCAAGAGAGAAGCTGCCTGCAACATGTATGGGGTTTCGCATGAAAGTAGCTGTCAGTGGGTGTACACTGCATTGTGCACCTCCCTCAATTGTAATTCCTCTTACAGCCCCAAACCCTAAACCTACTAACGACTGGTGGTGTTCTTGACCAGCTGAGTGCTAGCTAGAATGTGAGTTGTGCATGTGGTGGTGTTGTGGGTGTAAATAGTGGTGGGTCCCGGGCATGTCCGCAGCGAACTCTGCAATGGTTACGTGCTATCCCATGGACTACTGCGGTGACCTGTCTCAGTGTTGTTCTGGATTAGTTAAGTTGAGTGTGCTTTGTGCATGTTGTGGTGTTGCAGGTGTCAATGCTGGTGGGTCCTGGGCATGTCTGCAGACACCGGTGCAAGGGTTACGTGCTATGCCATGGACTACTGCGGTGACCTGTCTCAGTGTTGTTCTGGATTAGTTGAGTGGTAGTTTAAATGTGTGTTAGGCATGTGGTTGTGTTGCAGGTGTCGATGCTGGTGGGTCTTGTGAATGAGTTGGTGTGAGTGTCTCTCTTCTCAGTTAACTGGGTGGCTAGTGTGCAGTATTTGGATTCCTGTGGGGTCCTGTCTCTGGTGCTGTTCTGCTAGTGATGGGGTGTTGATGTACTCAGGTTGTATAGATGCTTTGGTGTCCATGTCTCTGTTCGAGGTTTGGTTTTCGAGTGTTGTGCAGCAGTCTTGGGTTGACCTCCTAAGTTGCACTGTCTCTGGTCTTGTTCTGGTCTAGTTCAGTCTTCATGTTTGCACCTCCTATCCCAAACTAAGGTTTTAATGGGGATCAGGAAGGCGAACTGAAGGTTGAGTTGAAGAAAGTGTCCTAAGACTGGTGAGGCGACAGGTTGGAGAGTTACCCGTTCCCACTCCCCAGCAGCTGTGTTATCAAAGCATTGTAGTGAGTGATTACCAGCTCCTAGTAATGTAACCATTTTCAGCATACAAAAGTACATAAAAGTCTAAAACATAAAGATTGAACAGTGGTGTGAATTTACTTTGCGACAAGGAAGATAGATGGAAGAACAGTCCGTCAAGAGCCATTAGATCAAATACATGCAGATTATGATAAAACCACAGCTCCGAATAGAGAAAAACATAATTTTAATACTACACTTGTTTAGTTGCTGTAGTCATCTGTAGGTGCCAATGAAAGAAGTTATTTTACTTACACTTGACATATCGTCACCCATTCCACTGATAAGTAGGCCGGGAAGATCTCAGAAATTCATTTGTGGGCTGTTTGCAGGATATTGGCTCTTACTTTCCCTCCAAAATGCCCTCATATGGAGGCATATGTATCAAACCTTCATGCAACACAGCAAGCCACCTTGATATGCTGTGCTGCCTGAAAGGGAAAGAGCAGGAACATCATACAGTGCATTCCTGTCCTTTCCTAGCGCTGACGCACTTGTTGCTGTCTAGCACCAAAGCAGGCACCCTAGCACCAAGGCGCAAGGGTGCCTGCATTGTAAGCAGGATTGTTTTTGTGCAGGAAGGGACACTTTCCTGCACAAAAACAATCCTGAGAGGCATGTTCCTCTTTCTCGCCTCACACATAGAATGGAAAAAATTAGGAGAAATAAAGATATTTCTCCTCGTTACGCCTCCCCTGGGGAGGAATAGCATTCTGACACATTCCCAGGTCTACCACTAACGGTAAATCTGGGATTTGGCCAAAATTCATGAGTGAATGCCTGGGAATACCCAAGTTCCACCCACGGAACGTCTCCCTGGGACAGGTTGCGTTACTCTAGATTTATCAAGCCACGCAAGGTGACCTTGTTTTTCTTCGCATTGTGTGGTGTGGCGCTAGGGCGACGCAACACAATGATAAATATGCCACTTTGTGTTTCAGAGTTGTGATTAAGCACATGGCAAACATCTGGGTCAGAGCGGTTGACCGCAACAGAGCATGCTTCCTCCATGTTAAAAGTGGAATATAAGGATTGGCGTGGATGGGTGCGCGGAGAGGAATCCCATAGATTTACGCAGTCTGGTTTTCATTGGATGTTTTCCCACCCCTAATTATCACCCCCCTTTAATGATAATCATTTTATGGTACTCGGAAATAAGCTTTTGTCGTCTCTGCGTGAATTTTGACCTGTGACCTTCAAGTTTCACACAGATCTCAGCAGTGAATGCTTTAAGGATTTGATAGGATGTTAAGCCCACACTCTGTTATTATCTTTCAGGTGATTCCGCCTACCAGACGTGGTCATGGAAGGGAAGTCTCTCCCTCTGTCTCAAGAGGCCCTGGCCCAGTTCAACCAGGTGGTGGCAGCAGAGAGCCCTGGAGCCCGCCCCAGAGCCGCCTCCATCTCCACACGTCGCAGCTCGCAGTCAATGGACATGCCTCCGCGGCCGCTCATGCGCATGAAGAGCATGGATGGAAGGCCACTAGCCCAGTCTAGGAGAAGCTCTATCATGAGCAATTTTAACATGCCTTTCTCACGCCAGAACTCCTTTTCGATGCCTATGGGCAGGCGACTGTCTCTTGGCCCGTGGATGCACTGTGGCCGAGTCAGCTTCAGTGGCCTTCCACTCAACCAGCCGATTCGCGAGATCCAGTTTGAGAACACCTACAAGATGCAACCTGACGAGGGCTGCCGATTCAACGCCTCCCACGTTCAGCGGGTGCTCGAGTCCACACTCGCCGGCCACCTCGGCGACACAAAGTATAACCCAGCCACAACTGGCCAGCTGTCCCAGAGCCTATCAGACCTCATACGCAGCAAACTGAAGGAACACTGCCCCCCACGCTACAAACTGGTCTGCAACGTCGTGGTGGGCCAGATGGGTGGCCAGGGGGTGCGTGTGGCCAGCCGCTCCCTCTGGGACTCTGAGAACGACAACTTTGCTTCTGCCTCTTTCACAAACCCGTCTCTGTTTGCCATAGCTACTGTGCATGGACTTTACTTTGATTAAGGCATCCTTAACCGTTCACCACCATCACCAGCTCACTCCGCCGCTTCAAAGCTTACTCAGCATGGCTCCCTCAGGAATGTCATGGGAAAACTTCTTTGTAGATGGAAGGAAAGTCTTTTCTTATTGTTTAATTTTAATAAACAAATTTTGCAGAATTATCTGTGTGATATCAATAAGTAGCTGCACTTTTAAGCAATGCTTAGGAAAAACAAAAAGCAGAGCAGCCTTAGATGGGTCCTGTGCTTTTGGAAGGAGTCGGCTGCTGATGGGGTTAAAGGCTGTGGTTTTTGAATACCAAGGGCACCTACTCTTGACTTCTCCTCGTACCTCTTTCTTCCACCATCCTACACTTCCTGGGTCCGATTCACAGAACTAACTTAAGACAAAATCCTAAACTTACTACCATTTTGGTATTCACAGAAGGCACTTACTCATTTGGGTATTCATAGAAGTTAGGAGTCCTAACTTTAGGACTCCTAAATGCCTTCTGTGAATACCGAAATGAGTAAGTGCCTTCTGTGAATACCAAAATGAGCAAGTGCCTTCTGTGAATACCGAAATGAGTAAGTGCCTTCTGTGAATGCCAAAATGAGTAAGTGCCTTCTGTGAATACCAAAATGAGTAAGTGCCTTCTGTGAATACCGAAATGAGTAAGTGCCTTCTGTGAATGCCAAAAGTAGAAAGTTTAGGATTTTGTCTTAAGTTAGTTCTGTGAATCGGGCCCCCTGTCTCTTTATCCCACTCTTACGGGCTCTATTTCCAGCCTTGCTTTTTCCTGTTTTCATTGTTTTCCAATCTTTCTCTTTCTCCTCCTTTCTGCCTGTTCTTAGTTTCTCTCTCGCACTCGGCCAAAGTCTCATGATGGAAAAAACTGTCCAGTTGCTAAACATGAATACTGGTGCCCACCTCCTGAACAAAGCAAGCACTTCTTTTTATACATGACTTTATAAACCACACAAATGGCTGTAGTCGGCACGGTGTCACAACTTTAATTGTTCTGTGGTTGTTGAATGTAGAACAAATCATACAAACAGCATAGTATGTACTAAACGTATATAGGTAACCTTTCATTATGTTACTATTGTGCCATCTAGTTTTCTGCAGAGATATACAAACCCCTCTAGATTTATTTATTTATTTATTTATTGACATTTGTAGAGTGCGGCGAATACCCGTGGGCGTCTCGGCGCTAGTTAAGGGATGGATCAGCAACTGGGTAAAGAAGATATACAAGGCTATTGGTCAAATAACCACGTCTTTAGCTGTTTGCGGAATGTGAACAGGGAGGGACTTGCTCGGATATGTGCAGGAAGGGTGTTCCAGAGTCTAGGGGCGGCAACCAGGAAACGCCTGTCGCCCCAGGTGACTGTTCTAGTGCAAGGCACAGCCAAGAAGTTCTGAATAGAGGAACGAAGAGATCGGGTTGGGACATGATGGAGAAGATTCTGTTTGAGAAAGTGGGGACCTTGATTATTGAGTGACTTGTAAACAATGCACAGCGATTTGAATTTGATACGGCTGCGTATCGGGAGCCAATGGAGATCCCTAATGATGTTTGTAACTGGTGCGAACTTGGGGATCCCAGCCAGCATTCGTGCGGCTGCATTTTGGATTGACTGCATCTTATTTGTCACTCGGACTTGGGCATTTAAGAATAGAGCATTACAATAGTCCAAGGAGGACAGGACTAGTGAGCTGACCAGTGTTTTCCCGGCCGTGTTCGGTAGGAAAGGTAGTATTTTCCTAATCATTCTCAATTTCATATGAGCTGAAGCCGCAGTTTTATTCGCATGTGCCATAAAATTGAGGCCAGCATCGAAGATGACGCCTAGATTTCTCACTTTGCTAGCTGGACTCGGCGGGGGACCGAAAGATGGTGGCCACCAGACAGGTGACCAGCCCGGGGAGAGGTGACCGAAGATGACCGAAGATTGATCTTTTAGTTTATCATGTCAACTGAAGAAGCCCTTGAGATCAAAAAAGGACCATATTATGCAGTGTTCGGTCAAAAATGCTATGGCAGGAACCTTTCTCTTTACCAGAATGGCTGTGCTATTACAAAACCTTACAGGTTTCACGAAGGCATATACCGTGTAAAGAACATATAGGTGCACAGTATAAAGAGTCCTGAAATTCAAAAAAGAAGTTAGCACACTTCTCAGGGGCACACACTCGCAGAAGCCTTTCTTCAAAAAGAACACACCCTTCCGCCCCCATGAAGAGCGTAAGAAGGCCTTTGTTGTGCCCTACTGAAGAATCCTACTGATAACCTGAGCCCACAACATTATGCCAGTCTCAAGTCAATCTTGTATGGACTGGATAACATGCCAGGATATTTGCATTCAGAGGTCACAAGGCTGAAGCTCACCTAAATGTCCATGTTTCCATCTAGTTTACCCACCTAAAACACCTGACGTCATGGCTTTGAGTGGCACCAGGCGGATCGGACCACCTCCCAGGGCATACCTTCTGAAGCGCTGTGCTCACTCTGTTCACAGACGGTCTGGAACCCTCTTTCCTAACACTTATGGCATGGAGGTACCTGAAGTGAAATTTTGTTATCCAACTGCAGCAGAGAATCAAAGCCCATATTCACCCAGTGTCTTCTCAACTCAATCAATCAATCAATCAATCAATGACACTTATAGAGCGCGCTACATACCCGTAGGGTCTCAAGGCGCTGGGAGGGGGGTGCCGCTACTGCTCGAACAGCCAGGTCTTCAGCTTCTTCCTGAAGGAGAGGTGGTCTTGGGTCAGGCGCAGGTCGGGAGGGAGGGAATTCCAGGTCTTGGCGGCCAGGTAGGAGAAGGACCTTCCTCCTGTAGTCGCTCTTCGGATGCGGGGGACGGCGGCGAGGGCGTGGTTGGCTGATCGGAGGTGGCGTTTGGGAGCGTAGAAGTTGATCCGGCTGTTGAGGTAGCTCGGGCCTTGGTCGTGTAGGGCTTTGTGTGCGTGGGTGAGGAGGCGGAAGGTGATTCTTTTGTTGACGGGGAGCCAGTGAAGGTCTCTCAGGTGTCCGGTGATGTGGCTGGTTCGTGGGATGTCGGGGATGAGTCTGGCTGAGGCGTTCTGGATCCGCTGGAGTCTCTTCTGGATCTTGGCGGTGGTACCGGCGTAGAGGGCGTTGCCGTAGTCCAGTCGGCTGGTGACGGTCTTCCTGGTCTCGGTGGGGACTCAGGGTCCAAAACCACCAGAGTAGAGTGCTAACTTTCCGCAGAAAGCTTTAAGCGAGTGTTTTCCTCCAAAGCAACAAGATTACCACATTCTGTTCCAACTGATGTCCCACTTGCTCTAAAAATTCTCCTATTGAGTGGAGGCCTATATATTTTCCTATTAAGATCTCACTTTTCCTTGAAGTTGTTCCTCCAGGTACCTGTGCTACCACCTCTCATGGACTGTATTCAAGGCTGTAATGAAACCGCCCCGCCCCCACCCCCTTACCCCCCCGATGTACATCAAGGAATCTCATAAGTTTAGTCATTCCTTTGGGAAATGGAACTTGGCTCTGTCTTGAAAGGAGATCAGTGCTCCATTGCCTCGCCAGTTAGAAATAAACACAAATATAGGTTTTGTTGTTACTAATGTAAAAAACTGGAGAATGAAAATTAAAGTATATTGTTCAGTAGGAAAAACATTTATATAGGCAGGTGGGCCTAGGTGATCGGTTTCGGAGGCCACTCCATGTGGCCATCTGATAGGTGTGGTGCAGCGGCCAGAGCGGTTGACTCCAGAGTATGGGGCCCATGGTTCGATAGCGGAAAATGGCTGCTAGATTGTCTGGTAGCATTTTCTGCACTAAAATCACAAGGGAGTTACCCTTCAACCGGAAAAGGGATGGGTTACAATGTCAACAAACAGCAGGTTTCCCTTTTCCTCACTTTATCAAGGACTAGAAGCCCGTCCCGACGTTGTCCGGGTATGAATTGCTGCCGGCCAGTAGTATATTGTTTTCTAGGATTTCGTTTTGATAGCATTTCTTATCTGTGACAGGCCTGTGAAACGCTCCGATTCACAGTGCACTGCTGATGCACTTAAGAGTGCCCGTTCAGTAGTGTGAGAACTCGAGTTTCTCTACTTTATTTTTCCTTGCAATATTATATAGCGCGAACTCGACAACATGGCATGAGCACAATTTACATTACAGAAGATCACATTGATTTGTGGTAGGCACGGGGAGACAAAGCGATTTGCCTGGAATCACAGGATGTTGACCTGATGCCGAGATTCAAACGTAGCTCCCCAGCTCTAAAGTTCACAATTCTAGAACTTGTGGCGGGAGGTGTGTCTAAAAGTGTATGTCGGTGCTGGCCATCAATGAGAGAGACCTATGCATTTTTCAAATCGGTGGTGAAAAAATATGAGTATGTTGCTGGAGATGTGGGCCACCGTGCCACCAATGTACTTACCGGGGTAGGGTTAACACCCATTATTCGGCAACTTTCTTTCCGCAGACCATCACTCTGCATACTTTCATTATAAAAGTACCATGGCTCCGCAATGCCATTATAACGCATGGCATTACATTTTATATGCTTTTACCACGCGTACATTTACAACAAAGTTCGTTGTAAATGCATGAATAATAAAAGCATGTTTTTTTTAAAATGTTTGGATAAGGTAATTATGGGTATAGGGGTATATGTTTTGGGGTACTGAGATATATGTTTTGGGGTGTTTGCGTATTTTAAGGGTTCAGATATAGTTTTGGGTTATGGGGTACAGGGGTAGTTTTAGCGTTTAGGGATAGGTATGGGTTTTGGGGTACAGGCGTATTTTTAGGGTTCAGGGCTAGGTTTGGGTTTTGGGGTGTTTTTAGGGTACAGGGGTAGTTTTGGGTTTTGGGGTACAGGGATATTTTATGGGTTCAGGGCTAGGTTTGGGTTTTGAGGTACGGGGCTATTTTTAGGGTTCAGGGCTAGATTTGGGTTTTGGGGTACAGGGGTATTTTAGGGTTCAGGGGTAGGTTTGGGTTTTGGGATACAGGGGTATTTTTAGGGTTCAGGGGTAGGTTTGGGTTTTGGGGTGAAGGGGGATTTTTAGGGTTCAGGGGTAGGTTTGGGTTTTGGGGTACATGGGTATTTTAAGGGTTCAGGGATAGGTTTGGTTTATGGGGTACAGGGGTATTTTTAGGATTTAGGTATAGGTTTGGGTTTTGGGGTACAGGGTATATTTATAGGGTTAAGATGGGTTAGGGTTTAAGGGTGTTGGGGTATTTTAAGGAGTAAGGGTGGGTTTTGATTATGGGGTGCACACACCCCCCCCCCCGCATACGATATGAGACATGGCATGAAGGGCGGAATGTAAAAACAGCAGTTGATGGACAGAATGCAGAAACATTTCATACATTCACCCCAATACAGAGATCTTGGCCTAAATCCATCATTTTTTTTGCACTCCACACCACCCCTGTTCAGACATGGCCATATGCAAATCAGTCTTGACCCTGTGCCTCATGGGAACATTCCAGGCCGAACTGTCAAGCCATGTCTTTCCTGAACCAGACTCAAGCATCCTAGGACCAATTTCTGGCTATCAGCCGTCTTCAGCCAGGATAGATTCACCCCAGTGGTGTGGAGAGCATGGGACTCACGCCTGAGCATACTCATTCCACTCGGGGTGACAAATGCAAAAACAACAGTTGGACAGAATGCAGAACAATGTCATACATTCACCCCAGTACAGAGATCTGGGCCTAAATCCATTGTTTTCTTGCACTCCACACCACCCCAGTTCAGACATGGCCATATGCAAATCAGCCTTGACCCTGTGCCTCATGGGAACAGTCCAGCCCGAAGGGCGGAACGAACCACATGCCCCCAGCATTTGTCACGCCCCCCAGCACAAGCCCACAAAACAACGCAGACACGCCCACAAGGGACTACTTTGCTGGTACGTTCTTTTACTTTTTAAATGTATATGGTGGGCGTCTGCATAACCTATGTCCTTCTGCTGCAACTGCCCTTTCCAACGCTGTATTGGGTGTTGTGATTGGTGCTGTGGTTCCTGAGATTACCCGCCTCAAAGGTTTGGGCTCTCTCTTTATTATATTAGTGTGGATAATGATCCTCATGGGTCACTAGACCTTCGTGCGCCCTTCCCACCCAACATAAGTATGGTCAAAGCGAGAGTTACCAAATGTCCAAAACTATTTTGGGACAATTCTTCAACAAGAGCACATTCTCACACATGAGTTTAAAATTTCAATGATTTATTGAAAAAATTGTTAAAATATCAGTATTCTATTTGGTCATGGTGTACATTATTTCCAAATCAGTTATCATAATTAAAAAAACATTTCCATTAAAATCATAAACAAACAATTTATTGCAAACAATTATTTTGGTCACTTTATAGTTAAAAATAAAACAAATAAAAAAAACAAATCTACTTGTCCTGTAACAAAATCCACTTGTCCCTTTGGTGCCATGTAGTGCAGCGACAAATTATGGCTGCAATCTCATTATATAAGAGCTCTGATATAGCCTCTCTGATTATGCCAGGGCTCATACCATAGTAGTGTTTGATACTTGCAATCCCCTTATGTTACCATGTTTCTGCAGATCAACATACTGGGGCTGAAGGTAGCGTTAAGCAATATTTTCAGGGTTAGAATGCTCCTTTGAGTTGGTGCAAACCAACTAACTTGCATATTTTAAGGGTTTTCAACAACTCTTCTCTAATCTTTTCCCTTACTGAGAAATGCTGGAAACGTATTTACTATTTCTTGTCCTACTCTTGCAAATGCTTGAGAAAGCCATATAGCTTCTCTTAATGCAAGGACATATACCATGGGTGCCCTTTTGAAACTTTAATAATTGGGCCCCTAATTTGGTTTGGCGTTGACCATGACCTTCCACGTTTATTCAAATTCTGTCTCTCTCTCTCTATCGGCTGACTTCAGGAGCATATTGGCACACAAAGAAGTTTTGTTCAGTGCCAGTAACTGTGTCACTGTGTGCTTTTTGAGACCAAAAACTATTTTTGCTTTTGCCAATGTTCGTTATAATGGTGAGGGCCCGGCAGCTCCAACACCAATAAGGTTTTCCAAAACCATGCCAAAACAATTCACACATTGACAAAACTAACAAACATTTCCAATGCAATAGGTCTCGCATTAGGAAATTTTGAGCTATTGTTATTGTAAATGACAATTTTTGTATTTATGTGTTGGTTTTGAAAATAGCGAAATTAATAGCTTTGTCATAGACAATGCCAATAGTTATAACTTTCGCAAATGTGACACCTATAGCATTTGTAATGCAATATGTGTTGTATTTACGTGACTTAGATGTATTGATATTACAAATAACAATGGCTTTTAATTTTTTTTAATAATGAATACTTAAATAAAAGTTATTGTAATTTATAACTGCAATAGCTTAAACTTTTGTAAATAACTTTTGTGAAGATCATGTTCAGTGTATTTTATTGTGACGAAAATCCAAGAACAGAAGTGAAATATTAGCATCTTTTTGTGACATTTGTAATAAAGCTTGAAACATTGAGAGAACATATTTGAACCAGTTGTTTTCGAATGGTTGCACATATTGATGAGGTGGTGGCGCTGAGGCCACTACATAATGCTAAAACAGTAAACACAAAGAAATATGTTAAACTATTTGAGATTTGTCTAAATCTTTAAATAAATCTTTAAAGAATGATTATTAGAACGATGAAACAAAGCTAAAACAGTAAACACATAAAGAAATATGTTGAAAACTATTTGAGAGTTGTCTAAATCTTGAAGAATGATTATTAGAACGAAGAGAGGGTCATTTTACATGTAACAAAGAGTCCTAACAAAGTTCACTCATTCTTTTTTGGCTACCATTTCTTGGCTGTTCCAGAAACCCAAAACGTAAACAAAGGTTTTCTGAGAAAGGTGGCAACCCTAATTCTGCATTAGAACTTAAATAATGCTACTGCACTTTTTTTGCACCATCTGCAGGCCTTTGAGTGAAAGGGTAGTGGATAGTCCTCTGCAGTAGGGAATCAACCCAAAGAGCTATCTGATACGCCACATGCTGGGATGTGTAGGTGAAAACCCACATTCATCTTGCACTATTAGAAACACCCTTTATGACGCAATCATGTTAGGAATGTTTAATTCACAAAAACACAGGGATCTGCACACCAGCATCATTTGGCCCCTTCCCCATAACCACCCCCTGCCCCTCTTACCTCGCCAAGGGCCGAGGCCTCCAGGAAGCTGACGGTGGCCCAGGCCCGGGCTAGCAGGGCGGTGATCATGACAAGGGGTTTCCGAGGCTCGTCGGGGGCCTCTTCGGGCCCTGCAGCTGCCCCCGGGCCCAGAATTGTTTGTAGAAAGTCAGGAGCGCAGAAGTGCAGTGTCCGAGCAGCTCGAGGACAGGCAGAAAAAGCTGATCAATAACAGACACGCGCTGGGCACGCAGGAGGTCTGGTTATGGACCCACTTGCACAAGGTTCCTATTTGTGTAAGAATCGTGCCCTGGTGTCTGCGCAGTTGGGCTTTGGCCGGACAATTATCCCTGTTTCGAAATGAAACTCCCTGCCTTCTACTAAAACTCTGGGTGTCTTTTATTTTTATTTAGCTCATGCCGGGCAGAGGCACTGTTGCTGTGCGCAGGTGCAGCGAGCGCGCGGAGCTGTTAGTGTGCGCAGGCGCGGTGAGCCTGTGCCGGAGCTCGCAGCTCTCTGATTCCTTTCACCCGTGTCCGGCCGTAGCAGCCTTCGGGGAGGACTGAGCCGAGCGTCCGCCGTGGGCACCGAGGTGAGTGTGGGGGCCGGGACGGCATTGGGGACAATCGGTCAGGTCCTGGAGCTGGGCTCAGAGGGAGGCATGGGACTCTTTGGTAGTTTCCAGGGTGCGGAGGGTCCTCCTGTCAGCCCCTTCCGGGTGCTCGTGGGTAGGCCCGCAGCAGGCAAGGCTGTCGTGACGGGTCTGTTCGCCGGTAGGGATTTTAAGTGGCAGCGCCTCTCTGCCTCGGTGAAGGTGCCCCTTGACGGGGCTCCGCTGCTGCCGCGCCCCGCTTTGTTATGGGTGCGTGGATGAGACCGACTCCTCCTTGTAGCCAGATGGCCGCGAGAAACGTAGCGCTACCTGAGCCTGGCACTATTTGTTGTGTTGCCGGTGATAGAGGAGGGAGCGGGTACACAAGAAGGGGGGCAGCGCGGATCACTGTGCTAGGATGAGTGGAGGGGCTCGTGTCCTCACACAGGCACAAGATGGGAGAGGCTGGTGGGAGGAGGGGCGAAAGTGTCAGTCCTCTGCCCGCGAAGTGATTGCTGGTGCGGCACCAATCCGCACGCATAAAGAGAGAATTGTAGGAGTCGCTGGTGTTTTTTTTTTGGATAGCGGTTCATAAGCGGGGGTCAAGCGGTGTATGAGGAGGGGTGAAAGGGTGTCATTAAAGAGAACAAGCTCCACAGCGAAAGCGAAACTGACACAGCAAGCACCCAGCAGCAAAGGCACGCTCACGAGGGGGAATCTGGGTTCTCTGTATGTATGGGTGCGTGCGTGCTTGTGTGTGTGTCTCTGTGTATGCGTGTGTGTATGCAGTGTGTGTGGGTGTGTATGCGACGGCGTCGATGTGTTCTCTGTATGTATGGGTGCGTGCATGGGCGCTTGTGTGTCTCTGTGAATGCGCATGCGTGTGTGGTGCTTCCGAGGCAGGAGATGGGCACAGCGCCGTGCGCGCCCTCGAGGAGGAATCCGAGACAGCGAGGCGCGTGGGCGAACGCTGTCTCACATTCCTCCAGACACGCCAGCAAAATATGTCTTCGCAGACAAAGCAAGCTTCGCATGCTTTTTAGGTCTGCTCGACCTAAAAAGCTGACCACCAATTTAAGACCCTACTGCCCTTGCTGGTTTATTTTTATTTCCCATAATCTTATTGAAACTGGTTACACTGATTTTCCATTCTGAATATTTTTGGGAAATACTAGCATGCATCAACACATGTTATGAAATGATTCGGCAAAGAAATGGTACCTGAAACTTTGCAGTAGTTTAGCGAAATGTTTTATTTCTTGCTTTCATTTTTTAATGAACATTTTATTTTGAAAGCAAAGAACCCTCAATCTTGCTTTCAAGCTTCTGCAAATATTTGCATCAAATCAGAGAACATTCTGGGAGTATTATACATAGCCTAATATTGCTAAACTTTGAAAACATGTGTATACATAGCTGTGTGATGACTTAAAATTGGATCCTCGAGTAAAGTTTTAAGCCGCTCAGGATAACAGTGTAAAACTCCGTCCCTCCCTAACTGTAGTGTAGTTATAACAGACATTACCTCTTAATATGCACACTCGCTTCTCATACCTTTTTTTTTGGAACACATTTATTTTCCATGGGGTATTACATTTATTTGTACACCTAGGTATGTGTTGTTGTACTATTTAGCCCGCCTGCTGCAACAAACAGACCCGCCCCACGCCACCATCCATACCTGACCCCGCCCTCACGGTGCTGCCCAGCTCTCTGTGTTGTGCGCCAGTCTACTACATACGGGTGTTCTGCTCCGCGGGGAAGGGTGTTCTACTCTGTCAAAGTCACAGCTCCTCTGCCCTGTTTAGAAGTGGGAGAAGCACTGTGTCCATCAGTACAGCCTCAGCTTCCTCTGCTGACATTAACCTCGTAAATGATCAGCCAAACGCCACCAGGCTCCCAGGTCATAGTAACGGTCACTGTGCCTTATCTGAGGCAGGGTGACAATCACGGTATCCCCCCCCGCAGCAAAGTCAAACAATGACCCTAACAAGCAGTGAGATAAATTATCGTGCACCTGAGCCATTGGTTTGGGGGTTTGTTTTTTGAAAAGCAAAAAACGTTGCCCACCCGATGCAATGACCATGGCGCCCACTCAGCAAAGTTCAATACACAGTGATCCGCACCTTCCTGACATAGATCTGCCAGTAGGTGGGCAGTGGCCACCAAGAGAGACTCAAGGGGCTCATTTACAACATTAACAGGCCTTACCGAACATTAATACAAATACAGGGCCTGCTGCAACAAACAGACCCGCCCGCGCCACCATCCGTACCTCACCGCGCCCTCACAGTGCTGTCCAGCTCTCTATGTTGTGGCCAGTCTCTGGGGCCATAAGGACGAGCTCGGAGACTCACAGGCCTCATTTACAAATACAACATTAACAGGCCTTAGTCACAGTGAACATTAATACATTGCATTTACGTTTGCAGCAGCCTTCGCTGACACTGCTGACTCACCGGTGCACTGCTCTCGGGTGAAAGTCACGTATGGTACGTCCACGGCTGTGCTGCCTGTTTGCAAGCACCAGAGCAGCGCGCCAGCCAATACACAATCCGTCCCCCGCGCGCCGATAGAGAGGGTGGTGCGCGTCACCGTCACTGGCTGCTGAAGCACTGCTAACGGATTGGCCAAAAATGTTGCCCAGGGCTGTCATTGGTAGCGCTATCCCGCGCTACAAGATTGACGGCCCTGGGGTCCCATACTTACATTGTTAGTGTATTAGTTTGTCCCGCTCCACACACGCCACAAACTGGAGTGCGCCGGCACTAATCTAGGGTGCGCTCTAAGCCGCGCAGCAGCATGAGTACAAGCAGCAGGTGCCCTTGCACAGTGCACTTCACTCGGTGCTGCTGCCCGCATGACTTTTGCCGCCCTCCCCATTTTGCCGCCCTAGGCAGCCGCCTAGTCCTGCCTAATGGCTGAAACGGCCCTGCGCCGAGCTCTTCGCTGGCCCAGTTTTCGGCTGATTTTGGTAGAGGGCCGAGTTTGCAGCTATGCTGCAAAAACGGCTCTGTAACAAAAACGGCACCCAGGGGTCCAAAAACTGCCCCCACCCATACGGCGCACCGAGGTATTGCCCGGTGCCCGCTATGGCCAGTCCATCCCTGTCTATTAAACAGAAGGCTCCTGACGCGTTTCGGTGGTTAAACCAACGTGCTCACATAACTTGGCGCCATTCAGGAGTATGTTTTTAAATTAATGTCAACCATGTCACAGATAAGGACATAAGGAAAATACTATTCAACCCAAAAATGTTGTTAGTAGCAAAACGCTAAGAATCAATGTAACAAAATTGAAAATTAGAAATAAGATAGATTAAATCAATCTCTTGTCATTATTGCCTGTGCTGTGGATAAAATAACATGATTATTTAGGGAATGAGACCCTCTAAATGTACTTTATAAATACAATCAATCACAATACTCCATTATTAAGGTATATCATTTCTTACTTCTCTGCACACTAAAATGCAAGTGCAAATGGATAAGAGAATTATGCTAGTGTACAAAAAAGGAAAGAAGGTAAGAAATTAATAAGGTAAGAGGGTTCCGCCCAAGTGGGCTATAAAAGCTTAGATACTACTCTTGCTCAGATCATACAAATACATGAGTATTATGTCAATACTGATTATATATTCGAGAAGTCACACTTATATAATATACATATATATATACACATATATTGCTTTAAATGCCCAGGTACTATCTGATACTTCTTTCCTTCGAAAGCGAGATCAACTGCACTTTTCAGCGCCGTTGCAACATATTTAATGGGAGTGTTCTGGCAATGCTCAGGAGCTAAATGTTCTGTGACTAGAGTACCAGCACTTCTGTATTTCCATTTAAAACGACAAGGGAAATATTTATGAGAGGCTTGAGTCACATTTGCACCACTCAATGTGGTACATGCATGACGCAAACCTCCACGTCAGATTTTGAAAGCCACTTTACATGGCTCTGAGTGGCTCCAAAAGTCAGGAGTAAGGCAACACAACGCAAATTGCTGCATTGCGTCACTCTTGCCCTGGGAAGGCTTTCCATGGGGGTTGCGTGGGTGTTCCCATGGTTTTTTATGCATGCCCAGATTTAGAAGAACTTGGACACCTGGCAAAGCACCAAAATCTTACTCCTTCTCAGGGGAGGCGTAACTAGGAGAAATATCTCTATTTCGCCATGTTTCTTCTTCTTTCCATGTGTGCTACAGTCTGCAGCACACATGGAAAGAGGAATATACCTCCCTGGATTGTTTTTGTGCAGGGAGGTTCCATGCAACACAGCCACTATGGTGCAAGGGTGCCTGCATTGGCACTAGGCAGCCAAACAAGCGTCAGGAGAAAGGAAAGGAATGCGCCATATTGCCTTCAATACGGTGCTTTCTTGTTCTTTGCCTGTCATGCAGTGCAGAGCTGCAAGGTGGCTTTCTCATGAATGAGCCCCTGAGTATATATTCTAATTACCATTGTTGAGTGTGGGAGGGGCAATGACACATAACAGGAGGAGCCAGGGAGCTAATGCCCCTCCACACCCTCAACAATGGTAATAAATAGCATATTACGTTCTACGCATCTGCGTACACAGTATATTTCATGGCATTTTTTCTTGTGTATTTGTTTTAACAGGAGATATGTAAATGTAATCCGAATACATGGGTTTATATCTGTGCAGTAAGGTAAAACTGCATTGAAGTGGCTTTGTAAACTCGTACTTCGGTTAGTAAATGCTACGTGCAGTCTGTCCCGTAGGAAGCGGTGTTTTTCTCCGGTCAGTTTTGCTGTATTTTGGCAATAAACTGTCATTTGATTTTTTGCAACGTAGTAATAAAGGTATGAATGCATGTTTATTAGTACACGTGCTCTAAATAATGTGCTATTGGGCCACATTTTTACAGTCATGGCATAAATATACACAAGTATGTAAATAGATCTGAAAAGTACCTAAATTAGAATAAAATAATCACAAGTCTGGATCTCTATTGCGTCTGGGACAAAGTAGTGATCTGGTATGTTCGGAGCATATACTATCGCTGCTGAGAAAGGTGATTCATTGTGACCAATATTCTCCCAAAAACTATATGACCAGCACCCCACTAGATGAACCCTGGAGGTCTTCGAGACCCAGGAGAGCCATGGCGTTGGTACCGTGTTCAGGGTCACTCAGGGTCCTAACAGAGATCTCTTATTTGTTATTTTGATAATTTATTGATCCTTTCCTGTAGAAATTTAGAAGTTCACACACACATTTGTATATTATTTTACTTGCATACAACACTGATATATCTATAACTTGGATAAAGTGTGTTTTCCTATATACATTTTTTTTTAAAAGTGAGCAAAATTACTTATTTGCAAGCTTCAAGAATCCTACTGCTCAGCTGAAGTCATGCTGCTTCATGTGTGATCTTTCACCATGCCTCAAGATCAGTGGCAGCTGGTAGAGGACAAGTGGGGTTAGGATATAAATAAAAAATAAAACTTACCTGCTGGTCGCCGTCTCCAGCATACGCCTTTCCTCAAGCAGGAACAGGAAACACCCAGGCTTCCAGACTGCCCTGACCAATCACGACGCTGCTCATTGCAGGGTTCTGATTGGTCTGAGAGCCGTGGTTCAGCGCTCAGAGAGGGAATGGAACCCTGGGCATGTTCTCCACACAGGCTTTAATGCAGCCTGGGTGGAGAACATGCAAAGTGCGCATGACTGTTTGTCCGGCACGAGGCGGCCAGCCAAACAGTCATGTGCACTTTAGGTGCAGCATCAGCCACTGCTCCTCCCTGAGACGAAAGGGCTCAGCCCAGCCCGCCATAACCTGGCAGCAACTCCAATCCAAAAAATAAATTGATAATATTACTCCCTAATTATTATTTTTTTTTTCCTTTGCACTGCTTTAAAGCAGTGGGGCCACACGCCTCCGCCTACCAGAGGAGCTGCAGCTGCTGAAGACAGCATCATCTGTGCGACAAGTCCCTGGTTAGCCGACACTCAAGAGAAAGGGTTTTTCAGGTACTTTCTTCGGCGTGGTTGTCTGTAGTTCTCACTAACCACAAGAATTTCCACTGTCATCTTTGCTGTTTTTCTACGGCTTACTCCTAGAAATACAGGTGTAACTCACACTCCAGTTGTACGACACAACTACTCGTAGGAAAAAGCTGTGAAGGACACCTTATTTTACCACTCACCTATAATATGGTTTGTATATACAATGATCTCTTGGAAGGGCTACCAGATATTTTATTATTTATATACAATACAAAACTAGCCAACCAATGGCTTTTTAGGCGAGAAAGGCATCAACCTGCCAGTGTTTCTCCCTTTACAAAAATGTACGGTCCACTCAAATACGGATTATAGGAAAAATCGTGCTAATAGGTTATTCTGGAGATATTTGTGGTGCTTGATTTGTGCCTGCTCATGACATGGTCAATATTTCTAGGTGTGTCTTTCAATAAGGACATTGTGTCAGATATTGGTGAAGAGGGGTCTTCAAATGGTGGCCAGTGGTAACTCAAGGCTCCGTTGAGGATTGGTCTAGGCCGGCAGCAGTTGCCGAAGCGAATCGACGGTGAACCTGGTGGTCAGAGTATGCTGAGGCTTGATGAATTTGTGATGGTGAAGGAGCTAGCCATTTATTCATGAAAAACATTGGCCCATTGAAGACTTTGTAGATGAAACATGGTATTTTAGGGTAGGGCTTCTCTCTGGAAATCAGTATGGGTGCTCGAGAGCTCATCAACAGTACTTAATTTGTATTAAAAACGTTTTTTTCTCAGGAGGCCCTTGAAGCTTGCACCACCAACTGCCAGAGCTGCCAATAACAGTACTAACACAACTACTAACCATCACACCTTACAAGTGTAACAATTCTGAGCAACCCAAAGTTTTAAGAATGGCGAGGGGGGGGGCAGATATTTGTTTTTTATGTATATTGAAATATTAAACGCTCTTTGTCTGCTCACCTCAATGTTTGAAGGACAGATCCACCATGTGGTAGACTGTCATTAGAACTGGCGGTGAGAATAAAGTGCCGGTGCTGCGCACCGGAAAGCACAGGCTCAAATTAAGTACTGCTCATTAAACTTGCTATTAATGAAATGAGAAAAATCTTCCATAATAACCACAAGACCAAAGACTTAGTGGTTTGTAAATACCACAGAAACCCATGGCTGCCATACGTTAAAGGCTATGTATTAGGTTTGTTTTTCCTAGATGTAAACAGTTCTGGGATTCCTATTAATTGAAAATGGTAATTACTGCAACAAGAACATTTCTGAGAATTATGGAGCTAGACTATTTCGATGGTATGAAATAATTCCCTTTATTGAGGTATTTTGACAGCACTAATATGTAAAACCAATAGCTAGATTTAGTAATCTACACTTTAAATGTTTCCAGGACCTATAGGCTAGACTACAGGTACATGGAGGGCAAGAGGATGTATAGCTCAAAGGTACACCAACTGCTGGACGTAAAGACAAAGTACCTGAATGAGCGGGGGCAGAAGAGGACTAGTGAGGTCAGCAGCTTAATCTTCACGACTCCCATACATTGACAAACGTCGCTACACTTAATGCCATGCGCTCTATGCTGAATGGGACTGGGAAGTGTTGAGATAGGCCAGGCAAAGTCAGATGAAAGTGTATACATGGAAGGTAGAGTCCTCCTAAAAGCTCCAAGCTTGAGTATACAACCAGTGAAATATGATCATTGGCTGTACAAAGATTTTCCAAGTACTCAACAGCAGATCTGGTACCACAGCGCACAAGAACAAAAGGCCAGAGCAATGCACATCCAGGCAACAGAATGCTTCTATAGACTGAGTGTCTAGATAAGCAATGCTTCTGTTAGTTCATCATTAAACAATGCTTTCTTTGCCCTAGCATCAAGTTAATGCTTCCACTGCCCTGTGTCAAGCTAAACAATGCTTCTATTGCCTCTGAGTCATGGAATGCACCATTGCCCCAGAGTCAAGGAATGTTGCCATTGCCCCCCAGTAAAGCTAAACAATGCTTCTGTTGCCCCAGAGTCAAGCTAAACAAGGCTTCCATTGCCCCAGAGTCAAGCTAAACAATGCTTCCATTTCCCAGAGTCAAGCTAAACAATGCTTCCATTGCCCCCGAGTCAAGCTAAACAATGCATCCATTGCCCCAGAGTCAAGCTAAACAATGCTTCCATTGCTCCAGAGTCAAGCTAAACAATGCTTCCATTGCCCCAGAGTCAAGCTAAACAATGCACCCATTGCCCCAGAGTCAAGCTAAACAATGCTTCCATTGCTCCAGAGTCAAGCTAAACAATGCTTCCATTGCCCCAGAGTCGAGCTAAACAATGCTTCCATTGCCCCAGAGTCATGCTAAACAATGCATCCATTGCCCCAGTCAAGCTAAACAATGCTTCCATTGCTCCAGAGTCAAGCTAAACAAGGCTTCCATTGCCCTGAGTCAAGCGTAACAATGCTTCCATTGCCCCAGAGTCGAGCTAAACGAGGCATCCATTGCCCCAGAGTCAAGCTAAACAATGCTTCAATTGCCCCAGAGTTAAGCTAAACAATGCTTCCATTGCTCCAGAGTCAAGCTAAACAATGCATCCATTGCCCCAGAGTCAAGCTAAACAATGCAGCCATTGCGCCCGGTCAAGCTAAACAATGCTTCCATTGCCCCAGAGTCAAGCTAAACAATGCATCCATTGCCCCAGAGTCAAGCTAAACAATGCTTCCATTGCCCCAGAGTCAAGCTAAACAATGCTTCCATTGCCCCAGAGTCAAGCTAAACAATGCTTCCATTGCTCCAGAGTCAAGCTAAACAATGCATCCATTGCCCCAGAGTCAAGCTAAACAATGCTTCCATTGCCCCAGAGTCAAGCTAAACAATGCAGCCATTGCCCCAGAGTCAAGCTAAACAATGCATCCATTGCCCCAGAGTCAAGCTAAACAATGCTTCCATTGCCCCAGAGTCGAGCTAAACAATGCTTCCATTGCCCCAGAGTCATGCTAAACAATGCATCCATTGCCCCAGTCAAGCTAAACAATGCTTCCATTGCTCCAGAGTCAAGCTAAACAATGCATCCATTGCCCCAGAGTCAAGCTAAACAATGCAGCCATTGCGCCCGGTCAAGCTAAACAATGCTTCCATTGCCCCAGAGTCAAGCTAAACAATGCATCCATTGCCCCAGAGTCAAGCTAAACAATGCATCCATTGCCCCAGAGTCAAGCTAAACAATGCTTCAATTGCTCCAGAGTCAAGCTAAACAATGCTTCCATTGCCCTGAGTCAAGCGTAACAATGCTTCCATTGCCCCAGAGTTGAGCTAAACGAGGCATCCATTGCCCCGAGTCAAGCTAAACAATGCTTCAATTGCCCAGAGTTATGCTAAACAAGGCTTCCATTTTCCTGAGTCCAGCTAATCAATGTTTCCATTGCCCCAGAGTCGTTCTAAACAAGGCTTCCATTGCCCTGAGTCAAGCTTAACAATGCTTCCATTGCTCCAGACTCAAGCTAAACAATGCTTCCATTGCCCCAGAGTCAAGCTAAACAATGCTTCCATTGCCCCAGAGTCAAGCTAAACAAGGCTTCCATTGCCCCAGTCAAGCTAAACAATGCATCCATTGCCCCAGAGTCAAGCTAAAAAATGCTTCCATTGCTCCAGAGTCAAGCTAAACAATGCATCCATTGCCCCAGAGTCAAGCTAAACAATGCATCCATTGCCCCAGAGCCAAGCTAAACAATGCTTCCATTGCTCCAGAGTCAAGCTAAACAAGGCTTCCATTGCCCCAGTCAAGCTAAACAATGCATCCATTGCCCCAGAGTCAAGCTAAACAATGCTTCCATTGCTCCAGAGTCAAGCTAAACAATGCTTCCATTGCCCCAGTCAAGCTAAACAATGCATCCATTGCCCCAGAGTCAAGCTAAACAATGCATCCATTGCCCCAGAGCCAAGCTAAACAATGCTTCCATTGCTCCAGAGTCAAGCTAAACAATGCATCCATTGCCCCAGAGTCAAGCGAAACAATGCATCCATTGCCCCAGAGTCAAGCTAAACAATGCTTCCATTGCTCCAGAGTCAAGCTAAACAATGCTTCCATTGCCCCAGAGTAGAGCTAAACAAGGCTTCTATTGCCCCAGTCATGCTAAACAATGCATCCATTGCCCCAGAGTCAAGCTAAACAATGCTTCCATTGCCCCAGTCAAGCTAAACAATGCTTCCATTGCTCCAGAGTCAAGCTAAACAATGCTTCCATTGCCCCAGAGTAGAGCTAAACAAGGCTTCCATTGCCCCAGTCATGCTAAACAATGCATCCATTGCCCCAGAGTCAAGCTAAACAATGCTTCCATTGCTCCAGAGTCAAGCTTAACAAGGCTTCCATTGCCCTGAGTCAAGCGTAACAATGCTTCCATTGCCCCAGAGTCAAGCTAAACGAGGCATCCATTGCCCCGAGTCAAGCTAAACATTTTCAAAACATATTTGCCTACAAACACAATGCATACATAAAAATATATTGAGAAAGCAAAATAAAGTATACTACTTATGGAGGAGAAAAGAAAATGGAACAGAGAGAAGTACGCCCAAAGGCAAACAGGACTGGTAAGACTACAAAAAATGTGAGTAATGTTTCTACACACCCTAAACTTAATTTAAAAAGGTTACTAATAAGCCGGTGAGAAAGAGAGAACTGTTAGCTGTTCAAACAAGGAATATGCTGCGTATTCAAGAAAAATATATACTTTCACAAGAAGAGACAACATTAGGAGTATAACTGCAAAGTATTATAAAAATGTGTCGTTACAAAACTGCTTCAAACACTTGTTTTCATGAGGAAAAAGATGGGGAAAATCATAAAGAAACAAGTTTAACATATTGTTGAAAAAGCGTTTAATGTCAAAAGAAAACTTGCTTTTCATAGGGTCTTGAGCTCAAAATGTCCACGGACTCGATAATTCTAACCTCAGTGCCTACTTGAATCATGGGTTCACACTCTGCAACTCTGGGCAATAGCTAGCTTAATCTCCACTACGGCCCCACCGCGATGGGATGCCTGGTCTTCACCTTGGGGATGCCCAGTAGGGGTTATCTTGCAGGGAAAGCCAGGACGGGTTCCCAAAGCAAGCGCTAAGAGACCGGTCGGTGATTTGGCGCTATATAAATCGAAATTAACATTAATGCTTAAAATGCCCAGAGTTATGCTAAACAAGGCTTCCATTGCTCCAGAGTCCAGCTTAACAATGCTTCCATTGCCCCAGAGTCGAGCTAAACGAGGCATCCATTGCCCCGGAGTCAAGCTAAACAATGCTTCCATTGCTCCAGAGTCAAGCTAAACAATGCATCCATTGCCCCAGAGTCAAGCTAAACAATGCAGCCATTGCCCCAGAGTCAAGCTAAACAATGCTTCCATTGCCCCAGAGTCAAGCTAAACAATGCATCCATTGCCCCAGAGTCAAGCTAAACAATGCTTCCATTGCCCCAGAGTCAAGCTAAACAATGCTTCCATTGCCCCAGAGTCAAGCTAAACAATGCTTCCATTGCTCCAGAGTCAAGCTAAACAATGCATCCATTGCCCCAGAGTCACGCTAAACAATGCAGCCATTGCCCCAGAGTCAAGCTAAACAATGCATCCATTGCCCCAGTCAAGCTAAACAATGCTTCCATTGCCCCAGAGTCAAGCTAAACAATGCTTCAATTGCTCCAGAGTCAAGCTAAACAATGCTTCCATTGCCCCAGGGTCAAGCTAAACAATGCTTCCATTGCCCCAGAGTCAAGCTAAACAATGCTTCCATTGCTCCAGAGTCAAGCTAAACAATGCATCCATTGCCCCAGAGCCAAGCTATACAATGCTTCCATTGCTCCAGAGTCAAGCTAAACAATGCATCCATTGCCCCAGAGTCAAGCTAAACAATGCAGCCATTGCCCCAGAGTCAAGCTAAACAATGCAGCCATTGCCCCAGAGTCAAGCTAAACAATGCTTCCATTGCCCCAGAGTCAAGCTAAACAATGCATCCATTGCCCCAGAGTCAAGCTAAACAATGCTTCCATTGCCCCAGAGTCAAGCTAAACAATGCTTCCATTGCCCCAGAGTCAAGCTAAACAATGCTTCCATTGCCCCAGAGTCAAGCTAAACAATGCTTCCATTGCTCCAGAGTCAAGCTAAACAATGCATCCATTGCCCCAGAGTCACGCTAAACAATGCAGCCATTGCCCCAGAGTCAAGCTAAACAATGCATCCATTGCCCCAGTCAAGCTAAACAATGCTTCCATTGCCCCAGAGTCAAGCTAAACAATGCTTCAATTGCTCCAGAGTCAAGCTAAACAATGCTTCCATTGCCCCAGAGTCAAGCGTAACAATGCTTCCATTGCCCCAGAGTTGAGCTAAAAGAGGCATCCATTGCCCCGAGTCAAGCTAAACAATGCTTCAATTGCCCAGAGGTATGCTAAACAAGGCTTCCATTGCCCCGAGTCAAGCTAAACAATGCTTCCATTGCCCCTGAGTCAAGCTAAACAATGTTTCCATTGCCCCAGAGTCAAGCTAAACAAGGCTTCCATTGCCCTGAGTCAAGCTTAACAATGCTTCCATTGCCCCAGAGTCGGGCTAAACGAGGCATCCATTGCCCCAGAGTCAAGCTAAACAATGCTTCAATTGCCCAGAGTTAAGCTAAACAATGCTTCCATTGCTCCAGAGTCAAGCTAAACAATGCTTCCATTGCCCCAGAGTCGAGCTAAACAAGGCTTCCATTGCCCTGAGTCAAGCGTAACAATGCTTCCATTGCCCCAGAGTCTAGCTAAACGAGGCATCCATTGCACCGAGTCAAGCTAAACAATGCTTCAATTGCCCAGAGATAAGCTAAACAATGCTTCAATTGCCCAGAGTTAAGCTAAACAATGCTTCCATTGCTCCAGAGTCAAGCTAAACAATGCTTCCATTGCCCCAGAGTCAAGCTAAACAATGCTTCCATTGCCCCAGAGTGGACCTAAACGAGGCATCCATTGCCCCGTGTCAAGCTAAACAATGCTTCAATTGCCCAGAGTTAAGCTAAACAATGCTTCCATTGCTTCAGAGTCAAGCTAAACAATGCTTCCATTGCCCCAGAGTCGAGCTAAACAATGCTTCCATTGCCCCAGAGTCAAGCTAAACAAGGCTTCCATTGCCCTGAGTCAAGCGTAACAATGCTTCCATTGCCCCAGAGTCAAGCTAAACAATGCATCCATTGCCCCAGAGTCACGCTAAACAATGCAGCCATTGCCCCAGAGTCGAGCTAAACAAGGCTTCCATTGCCCTGAGTCAAGCTAAACAATGCTTCCATTGCTCCAGAGTCAAGCTAAACAATGCATCCGTTGCCCCAGAGTCACGCTAAACAATGCAGCCATTGCCCCAGAGTCAAGCTAAACAATGCATCCATTGCCCCAGTCAAGCTAAACAATGCTTCCATTGCCCCAGAGTCAAGCTAAACAATGCTTCCATTGCTTCAGAGTCAAGCTAAACAATGCTTCCATTGCTCCAGAGTCAAGCTAAACAATGCTTCCATTGCCCCATAGTCAAGCTAAACAAGGCTTCCATTGCCCTGAGTCAAGCGTAACAATGCTTCCATTGCCCCAGTCGAGCTAAACGAGGCATCCATTGCCCTCAGTCAAGCTAAACAATGCTTCCATTGCTCCAGTCGAGCTAAACAAGGCTTCCATTGCCCCGAGTCAAGCTAAACAATGCTTCCATTGCTCCAGAGTCAAGCTAAACAATGCTTCCATTGCCCCTGAGTCAAGCTAAACAATGCTTCAATGCTTCAATTGCTCCAGAGTCAAGCTAAACAATGCTTCCATTGCCCCAGAGTCAAGCTAAACAAGGCTTCCATTGCTCCAGAGTCCAGCTAAACAATGTTTCCATTGCCCCAGAGTCGAGCTAGACAAGGCTTCCATTGCCCTGAGTCAAGCTTAACAATGCTTCCATTGCCCCAGAGTCAAGCTAAACAATGCTTCAATTGCCCAGTTAAGCTAAACAATGCTTCCATTGCTCCAGAGTCAAGCTAAACAATGCTTCCATTGCCCCAGAGTCGAGCTAAACAAGGCTTCCATTGCCCTGAGTCAAGCGTAGCAATGCTTCCATTGCCCCAGAGTCGAGCTAAACGAGGCATCCATTGCCCTGATTCAGAAAAGGGGGTGGTGATGAACAGAGTGTCTGAAATAAGCAGACCACTCTTACCCAGTCCAAAGATCAGGGCTTGATCCATCACTGTTTTTTAGCTCACTGCACCATCCTAGCTCAGAACCTGGCTACATGCAAATTAGTCTGTCCCTGGCCCAGTGCATCATGGGAACAGGGCAGACCAAACTACCAAGCCAATCCTTCACCGGAAAGGAGACAAGCTTCCGGGGACCGGTTTCTGGCATTTCAGCCGTCGTCGGCCCGGCTTGCTTGAATCCTGATGGTGCAGTGAGCAAGGGCAGAGTATCTGAACTAAGCAGAATACTCCTACCCAGTCAACAGATCCTGGCGGTGATGGATCAAGCCCTGATCTTTGGACTGGGTAAGAGTGGTCTGCTTAATTCAGACACTCTGTTCATCACCACCCCCTTTTCTGAATCGTTTTGTCCACCATAAGCGTGGAAGGGTATACTCAGATGTGAGTCCCTTGCTCACTGCACCATCAGGATTCAAGCAAGCCGGGCCGACGACGGCTGAAATGCCAGAAACCGGTCCCCGGAAGCTTGTTTCCTTCCCAGTATAAGAATTGGCTTGGTAGTTTGGTTTGCCCTGTTCCCATCATGCACTGGGACAGGAACAGACTCATTTGCATGTAGCCAGGTTCTGAGCTGGGATGGTGCAGTGAGCTAAAAAACGGTGATGGATCAAGCCCTGATCTTTGGACTGGGTAAGAGTGGTCTGCTTAATTCAGACACTCTGTTCATCACCACCCCCTTTTCTGAATCGTTTTGTCCACCATAAGCGTGGAAGGGTATACTCAGATGTGAGTCCCTTGCTCACTGCACCATCAGGATTCAAGCAAGCCGGGCCGACGACGGCTGAAATGCCAGAAACCGGTCCCCGGAAGCTTGTTTCCTTCCCAGTATAAGAATTGGCTTGGTGGTTTGGTTTGCCCTGTTCCCATCATGCACTGGGACAGGAACAGACTAATTTGCATGTAGCCAGATTCTGAGCTGGGATGGTGCAGTGAGCTAAAAAAACGGTGATGGATCAAGCCCTGATCTTTGGACTGGGTAAGAGTGGTCTGCTTAATTCAGACCCTCTGTTCATCACCACCCCCTTTTCTGAATCGTTTTGTCCAGCATAAGCGTGGAAGGGTATACTCAGATGTGAGTCCCTTGCTCACTGCACCATCAGGATTCAAGCAAGCCGGGCCGACGACGGCTGAAATGCCAGAAACCGGTCCCCGGAAGCTTGTTTCCTTCCCAGTATAAGAATTGGCTTGGTGGTTTGGTTTATCCTGTTCCCATCATGCACTGGGACAGGAGCAGACTAGTTTGCATGTAGCCAGATTCTGAGCTGGGATGGTGCAGTGAGCTAAAAAAACGGTGATGGATCAAGCCCTGATCTTTGGACTGGGTAAGAGTGGTCTGCTTAATTCAGACACTCTGTTCATCACCACCCCCTTTTCTGAATCGTTTTGTCCACCATAAGCGTGGAAGGGTATACTCAGCTGTGAGTCCCTTGCTCACTGTACCATCAGGATTCAAGCAAGCCGGGCCGACGACGGCTGAAATGCCAGAAACCGGTCCCCGGAAGCTTGTTTCCTTCCCAGTATAAGAATTGGCTTGGTAGTTTGGTTTGCCCTGTTCCCATCATGCACTGGGACAGGAACAGACTAATTTGCATGTAGCCAGGTTCTGAGCTGGGATGGTGCAGTGAGCTAAAGAACGGTGATGGATCCAGCCCTGATCTTTGGACTGGGTAAGAGTGGTCTGCTTAATTCAGACACACTGTTCATCACCACCCCCTTTTCTGAATCCATTGCCCCGAGTCAGCTAAACAGCTTCCATTGCTCCAGAGTTAAGCTAAATCAGGCTTCCATTGCCCCAGAGTCGAGCTAAACAAGGCTTCCATTGCCCCAGAGTCGAGCTAAACAAGGCTTCCATTGCCCCAGAGTCGAGCTAAACAAGGCTTCCATTGCCCCAGAGTCAAGCTAAACAAGGCTTCCATTGCCCCAAGCTTCCATTGCCCTGAGTCAAGAGTAACAATGCTTCCATTGCCCCAGAGTCATGGAATGCACCATTGTCCCTGAGTCAAGCTAAGTAATGCTTCAATTGCCCCCGAGTTAAGCTGAGCAATGCATCCATTGCTCCTGATTCAAGCTAAATAATGCTTCCATTGCCCAGAGTACAGCCAAACAATGCTTTTTTGCCTCATCGTGATGGAATGCACCATTGCCCCAGTCAAGGAATACTTCTATTGCCTCTGAGTGAAGCTAAACAATGCTTCCATTGCCCAGAGTCCAGCCAAACAATGATTTTTTGCCTCATCGTGATGGAATGCACCATTGCCCCAGTCAAGGAATACTTCTATTGCCTCTGAGTGAAGCTAAACAATGCTTCCATTGCATCAGAGACAAGCTAAACAACGATTCCATTGCCCCAGAGACAAGCTAAACAACGATTCCATTGCTCCAGAAACCAGCTAAACAACGATTCCATTGCCCCAGAGACAAGCTAAACAACGATTCCATTGCCCCAGAGTCAAGCTGAACAATGCTTCCACTGCCCCAGTGTCAAGCTAAGCAATGCTTCCATTGCTCTCGAGTCATGAAATGCACCATTGCCACCCAAGTCATCTAAACAATGCTTCCATTGCTCCTGATTCAAGCTAAGCAATGCTTTCATTGCCCCCGAGTCAAGCTAAATACTTCCATTGCCCCCGAGTCATGGAATGCACCTTTGCCCCCCAAGTCAATCTAAACAACGATTCCATTGCCCCAGAGACAAGCTAAACAATTCCATTGCCCCAGAATCAAGCTGAACAATGCTTCCACTGCCCCAGTGTCAAGCTAAGCAATGCTTCCATTGCCGCCGAGTCATGAAATGCACCATTGCCACCCAAGTCATCTAAACAATGCTTCCATTGCTCCCGATTCAAGCTATGCAATGCTTACATTGCTCCTGATTCAAGCTAAGCAATGCTTTCATTGACCACGAGTCAAGCTAAATACTTCCATTGCCCCCGAGTCATGGAATGCACCTTTGCCCCCCAAGTCAATCTAAACAATGCTTCCATTGCTCCTGATTGAAGCTATGCAATGCTTCCATTGCCCTGAGTCAAGCTGAACAATGTTTCCATTGCCCCCGAGTCATGGAAGGCACCATTGCCCCCCAAGTCAAGCTGAACAATGCTTCCATTGCTCCCGATTAAAGCTATGCAATGCTTCCATTGCCCTGAGTCAAGCTGAACAATGCTTCCATTGCCCCCGAGTCATGGAATGGACCATTGCCCCCCAAGTCAAGCTGAACAATGCTTTCATTGCTCCCGATTCAAGCTATGCAATGCTTCCATTGCCCTGAGTCAAGCTGAACAATGCTTCCATTGCCCCCGAGTCATGGAATGGACCATTGCCCCCCAAGTCAAGCTGAACAATGCTTTCATTGCTCCCGATTCAAGCTATGCAATGCTTCCATTGCCCTGAGTCAAGCTGAACAATGCTTCCATTGCCCCCGAGTCATGGAATGCACCATTGCCCCCCAAGTCAAGCTGAACAATGCTTCCATTGCTCCCGATTCAAGCTATGCAATGCTTCCATTGCCCTGTGTCAAGATAAACAATGCTTCCATTGCCCCAGAGTCATGGAATGCACCATTGCCCCCTAAGTCAATCTAAACAATGATTCCATTGCTCCCGATTCAAGCTATGCAATGCTTACATTGCTCCTGATTCAAGCTAAGCAATGCTTTCATTGCCCCGAGTCAAGCTAAACAATACTTCCATTGCCCCAGAGTCATGAAATGCACCATTCCCCCCCCCCCCCCCCCCCCCCAAGTAAAGCTGAACAATGCTTCCATTGCCCTGAGGTCAAGCTGAACAACGCTTCCATCGCCCGCAAGTCAAGCTAAACAATACTTCCATTGCCCCAGAGTCATGGAATGCACCATTGCCCCCCAAGTCAAGCTGAACAATGCTTCCATTGCCCTGAGGTCAAGCTGAACAATACTTCCATCGCCCGCAAGTCAAGCTAAACAATACTTCCATTGCCCCAGAGTCATGGAATGCACCATTGTCCCCAAGACAAGCTGAACAATGCTTCCATTGCCCTCAAGTCAAGCTACACAATGCCTCCATAACCCCCCCCGTCCAGAGTCATGGAATGCACCATTGCCCATGAGTCAAGGAATGCTTTCATTGCCCTCTGAGTCAAGCTAAGCAATGCTTCTCTTGCCCCAGAGTGAAGCGTAACAATGCTTCCATTATCCCAGCGTCAAGTTTAAAGAATGCTTGCACTGCCCCAGTGACAAAATAATCGATTATTTTACTGCCTCAATTAGTTTACGGTATGCTTATATTAGAGAAGTATTTATTTGGTCAGCGCAATAGAATGGCTAGTTTTAAAATGCAAAAGAAACGGCCTGCATTCCAACTCTTGTAGCAGGTAACCAGAACCAACCAGGCAATGATTCTCAAACTTAAGTACAGAGGTACCACCTCTTATTGTGAGGAGATCAGTCCTGACTGTAGTCTCTCTCAACATGCACGTATACCTTCTAGTAGTAAATGTGTGAGGGACAGAGAGGAGCAGCTGGAAAATGGGAAAACTTACTACTGAAGGGGAGGGGTTAAGGAGAGGTTTAGGGAGGGCTGTGCAATCACCCACAAAAGAGTAAGCAAATGCCTGTTGACAAACTGCCCATCTAAGGTTACTACAGCCAAAAAGGACCCAAAACAGTTGTAAATGAACTCTAGCTCAGGAGTAAGCACCACACATGGCCTGTCACAGGTACTGCAGCATGATCCCATAGAAAATAATGGAGGTAGGAACGGAAAATAAAACCCCATAGGAAAGGTTTAATTACTTTAAAGTATAAATATTAAATATCTAAAAATAAAGCATTTTCTATTTTAACATATTTTAATAACTCTTCAATGTAAAAATGTAATTTAACATTTTTGTTTAAACGAAAAACACTTAAATGTATTCTATGCATCAGTTTTAATGATTACATAATGTATTTTACTTCAGATGTTGGTCTAAATTTAAAATGTAGACAAACAGCTGGACCAAGGTAACTCCGTAGCAATTGACTGGTGCCCTCAGCACTGCTCAGTCAAACATTACCGCCAAAATTTGACTGCATGGATCACCAGCACTGCCAACCAAGTAATCCTGACCAAACCAGCCAAAACACAGACCCACACAAGCCAGCTGATACAAACCAGAACTCATGTCATCAAAATGCAAGTGCAAACAACTGGAAAGAAGATGGTGAACCAGTAGGAATGACACTGACCATGCCGCCTACAAATCAGCCATCAACGCCTTCCACCATCAACTCAACAAAAAAGGAGGTCCTGATGCACCAGATCGAGACCAGCGCCAACCAAGCCACAGAACTCTACCATTGTCAGAATTCAAAGGGCCGTCAGCCACACAAAACTCAATCCCTACCTCTCAGAAACTGACACTCCAACCACTTCCACAACAAGATAGCAACTATCTACTGAAACTTTGATCCCAACCATCCGACCTCTTAGCAACCCATCAGCCAAAACCACCATCCATCCGTTCAGCACATGGGATCAACTTGGCACACTGACAACAACCTCACTAAGGAACTCAGTCCTCTGGAGCACCCAACGACCCATGCCTCCACTCTTCAACCTCATAAGTAACGAGATCAGCCACAAACCAGCTCACCGCCTACAGCCGCCTTTCCCAATCCATGGAAACAAATGGAGGTCAGACCCCTCTTCAAGACATCTTAGGCAGACCCCAGCGAGCTCCAGAACCATTGTCCCATTTCCCTCCTCCAGTTCCCCGCCAAAGTGCTGGGGAAGGCAATCAACCTTCAACTCACTGATCTGGAGAGAAAAAAACACTGATCTGGAGAAGAAAAAAAAAACTTATGGACCCATCTCAATAGGACTTCAGAACCAACAACAGCATCAAGACAGCCCTGATCTCTGCAACAGAAGACATACAAACCCTACTTGACAGAAGAGAATCAGCTGCCCTCATCACCAGCCGACTTAACTACAGCAATGCACTAATGCAGCACCACCACTGAACTCATGCCAAGACTCCAGACAATCCAGAACACAGCATCCAGACTGATCTCCAACCTGCTCAAGCGGACACTTCACCCAGCACCTAAAAACTCCACTGGCTCCCCATCCAGAAGAGATGCCATTTCAAGCTCCTGACCCACACCTACGAAGCCCTCTACAACTAAGGACCAGCTTACATGAATCACTGCCTGATCTTCCACCAACTGCCCAGAAGCCGCCGCACACCTTGCTCATACACTACGCATCTGCTGCAGCCGCTCTGGAGGCACTCCTCCCACCTTGCCGCCAAAGCCTGGAACACCCCCGACCCTGTCTCCCACCCCCATAAAACCTTGCTGAACCACTTCAAGAAGGGAGGGAAAGACCTGACTCTTCAGCTGATACCTGCAGCACAGCGTCTGGTACACTCACTATACAAATAGTACTTGATTGATTCTGGGACGGGTTATCCTTTTGAGGCCTTTGATAACTGGAATAGACCACAATTGTCCATGTAAAGGTAAGCAGCCACTGCGGCAAGATGGAGCCTGAGGGAGGTAAATGCTAGTCCACACATTTGCAGGTGTAGCAGGTAACAGACCATGTCCTGTATCGCTGGTGTGAGTGGGTACATTTGTTTTGAGTGACAATAGTAGTAGCACAGCATGCATGTGTTAAGGGCTTACATGCATCCTTGAGAATGGCCATACATTCTGGTGGTAGTTTGTTATCCAAATTCTAGGACTTTAGGAACCAGATCGCAAGGTTGAGGGACTTTGGGTATGGATGGCATCTATCTCCATGGTTCTGTGCAAGATGGTCTAGCCCGATTGGCAGCTTCTTGTGAACTACTGATAGTTCCAGAAGTGCTGCAAATCATGGTTGGCAAGCCCAAGAGGGTGCTACCAGAATGAGGCTGAGGGGTGTTTACCTTAACTACAGAACCACAAATGGAAGCAGGTGGAGGGGAAGAAAAACAGGCAAATGTCCCCGACCAGTCCATCCATAGTACAATTGCCTTTGGACTGAGGGTGTGGGTATCTGGTTGCAAAGTTTGGCCATTTTGCATTTTCTGCGTTTGCAGACAGGCCTATTGGGGGAAGCCCGACCATTAAATGTATTGGGGAGGACTTGTGGGAGGAGTTCCCACTTGTTGCCGCATCCTGCTGAGGTCGGCAAAGTAGTGGTCTGCTCCCAGGTGGTGTTCCGCTAGTAGGTGTATTTTAGCGATGGAGCCCACCCGGAAATTTGTTAGGCAAACCAAGAGTTATGGAGACAGTTCACCCCTGTTTCAGTAGATAAAACATGGCTGTGATATTATCCTAGTGAACAAAGACAACTTTTCCCACTAGGTGGAGAATAACTTTACGCTAGTTGAACTGCTAGGCGCTTTAAGTAACTGATGTGAAAATCCTGGTGTTTGGGATTCCAGTGGCCTTGGATAGGCAAAGTTTTCAAATGTGTCTTGGGTCGAGAAAAGAAGGATTCTGCAACAAGTTAGCTATTTCACCACAGGACAGGACGCATGTTTAGTCGAAGACATGAGGCACTATTGCAATGCAAGAGGCCATCATGCCTAGAAGGTATGTAACCGCTCTGGCTGTAACCAGACCATTTGTTTCAAATTTTGGTAGTGCCTGAAAAGGCTAGTCTTGCGGCATTGGGATAAGCCAACCCTTTTCCCCAAATTGAGAATTTCTCCTAAGCATGGCTAAATTTGTTGGAGGTCGGATTTTGGGATATCGATCATGAATCCCAATGTGTGTAAAGCTGTATGGTGATCAGAGTGGGTACTCTGCAAAAGTGGAACTCTCGATGAGCCAGTCGGCCACATAAGGAAATACTTCAATACCGTGCCTGCTTAGGTGTGCAGCTACTACTTCAAGGCACTTTGAACACTTTAGGAGCTTTGGCGACTCCGAAGGAGAATACTTTGAACCAATCGCGTTTGCAGTGAACCACAAACCTGAGTTGACGCCATTGTGCTGGGTGTATAGGTATGTGAAAGTTTGCATGCAGTCATAAAGGTGCCCTGCTGTAGAAGAGGTATGACATCTTGGAGGGTGACCATATGGAAAAGTTCTCAGCTAATGGATTTTTTTTTTTTTTAGAGTCCTTCGGTCTAGAGTGGGTCTGAGAGCCATCTTTTTGGGGTATTAGAAATTAAAGTACTCTTAACCCATGTTTTTGAGTTGGTACTTTTGAGAAGGAAGGATTGTACCTCTTCTGTGAGAAGTTTTGCGCGCTCTCGTGCGTGTTTGCGAGAGACCATTGTGGGCGGTGTGGTAGTTAACTCCAGGAAATAACAGTTTTGTATAATATCCAAACCTCATTGATCAGAAGTGATATTCTACCAAATGGGTAGAAACTATTGTAAGTGAGCCCTGATCGGTGTTGTGATCGAGGGACATAGGAGCTGGTCAGTGTTTGGTAGGGGGTAGCTTTTGGGGCCGGTACACTAACCTTTTCCTCTTTGATTTTTTCCCCTATAGGAGTCTCTTGAATAACCTACCCGAGGTCTGGTTTTGAGGGCAATTATGTAGTGGAGGTTTCAGGGGGCGCAGCTGTGTCAGTAGCACCAAGGGCCAATGTTAAATTAGTATTTCCCCTCAGACCAACTCCTCTCGCTTAGTGTTCTTCATGAGGTACTGAAGGAGCTCTTCCATTTCGTCCCATGTGGCTCGGTCATAACTACTTAAGAGGCCTACGGAATTGGCAGTTCGCCAGTAGTTGGCAGTGTGCTGCTACCCTCTTCACAGCTACATCTAGTCTTCTATGTCAGGAGGGGGGGCTTCTCCGGTTATGTGAGATTTTAGCCCTTTATCTAGCGGTCTGGACAACAAGAGTGTTGGAAGCTGACCTCGAATGTAAGGGGGTCAGAAAGGGAAGCCATATATTTTGTCTACATAGGGCACCAACATCCGTGCACGGACAGGGTCCTGCAAAATATTCCCAGCGTCTAACATACATTTTAGCATAGGGAGGTCTTGTGTTGATTGGAGGAATGTCTCAAATAAAATTAAAAATCCTCCTTTATAGGGTTCTAATGGGGAGGAACCTTATGATGCACTGCTGCCCTGGCAAGTAACTCTTGGTAAGTGGAGGAGTCTGGAGGGGATTGACCAGCAGAGTGCAGATCTGGGACTGTCTGCTGGGGGCTCAGCAGCATAAGTATTCTAGGGGTCCAGTTGCAGTGATATGGGGTTGGGTCTTCACCCTCCAATTATTCGTGGAATGGAAGTGGTGACCCGTGTGGAGTGTATAAAAGGAGATCTTCATGTAAGAAGGGGAGAAGGTTACAGATTGGCTGGACTGTTGGAGGTGCAGGTAAAAGGATGGTGGCCTTATTTGCTTTCTTTCTCGCTTTAATCAAATGACTTCTTAGAAGTAAAACAACTTGCACACAAACGAGCCCAACACTAAACGGCAGAAGTATGCAGAGCATGTGGATCTACAGCCACATATGCCTCAAGCATTCACATTCCCTTCTGCTTCCTCCACCCAGGGCTATCAATGTAGCAGTCTAGTCCCAGAACCTCTAAGTGTCCTTTATTTACCCCCCCCCCCCCGCCCCCCATCACCACAAATGCATGGTTATGGATTAATAAAACAGTACTCAAATGGGTACACCTGCATTAATGCTTTCCAAAAGCACCTTGGCATGTTTATGCCCACCTCACTACACTTTCTACCCTTACCCCCGTAAGTTCACATCCTACACCACTTCAAGCACCCATCCGAGTAGGGTTTAAGGGCTGGAACAGGAACCAGTTTTTGAATCTGACTGGGGGTATATTCTAAATGAGCAATCTGTACTAATGCGCATGGCCCCATTCTCACCCACACCATCTGGGAATTGAAGGGCTGTCAGAAAGCCGAACAAGACCGCTTTCCTCGACTGCATGTATTAAGGAATTTGTGTGTTGTAGGAACCAATCGTCCATGGATTTTAGACCTAGTGTGTGCTTGCTGGGGCATGGACACCTCTGGAATCTGTTTCAGCGAGTTCCACCTTTAGAGGCAGTCTTGTGCAGACTCCTCTGCCTCCATGCCGCTTCAACCATTCCATTGAGTTCAGGTCTTGGAGCCAGTGGCTTGTGCTTCTTCCCGCCACCAAGTCTGTACTTCTCCAATGCTCTCCAGTGAGTCCAGCCCCAGTGATGAACATAGGTTAAGGGCTCCCACATAAGGGTGTTTCCTATGGTGCCCTTCCAGTTTCCGCATTAAGGCCAGTACAGCTGTTAGGGCCAGATCCCAGTCTCACCTCCATCCTTGCCCCTCCCCCCTCATGTCACCCTAAACAGACCGTTTCAGCAGGACTATTCTTGCATGTTTCAGCCAGTCCCCCTAGGAGCATCCACTCAGGTGACCAGGGGCCCACTGCCGCCACGTGGACTCATTCGGGTACACTACTGTGATGTAGATGGTTAAACATGGTATGCTAACGCCACAGACCCACCTCCAGTGAGGTCAGAAGGTACGGGTTTGTATCCGCTCTGCTCCTAGGTGGCTCAGACGTTCTACTGTGGACTTGGTTATCAATGGGCTGAAACATTTCTGCTCCTTTAGATACAGCTACAGTGCAGACATCCTTGGAGGGCAACACTGCAGAAACCAAATGGACCAAGCACCGGTATGCCTATAAACGTATGCTGGGGCCAGATATACACAAGTGTGAACATTCCTCACACATCTCCATTACAGGCCATGCTTCAGCACAGCTACACACATGCAAGACTTAACAGCAACAAAAGCCATCTCCCTTTTACCACAAACTACCAACCGTGCTTTCCAAGTGGAGTAGCTACTTGACTGCTTAGACTTAGAAAGAGCTTAAAGCCTCACAGGGGGTATGAAAATGCTATACATATGACAACAGCAGCAGACTCCAGTGGTTGGGCAAGTTGCAAGCCAGGGGTTGATGTTGGGCAGTGCAGGAATCTATGGATAAATGAGCATGGTTTGATTTCACAACCTACTGCAAGATGTTAGGCTAACCAACAGGACTATTGTTAATGATTTAATCAGAAGGTTCCTCCAGTCGAGGATAGCCAGCCTCATCCAGATGTGGTCCAGGTTTTACGAGGCTATAAACCGCAGGTTCTCCCTATTCGGGAATGCCCCCTCCTACAGAAGACAGCACTTCAACATGCAAATACAATGCTCAGGGACAGACTACACCTGGAACAGGTGTACGCTCGGCTTTGGCATTCCAGGCCCAGGAATGCATCTTTAGAAAGGTTGTCGTTCCCTGCTCGGCACAGGTACCTGGATACAAATACCTGAAACGCAAGTGTCGTCACCCTACAGTCCTGCTTGCTCATTTGATTACCTTGAGTAGGTGATGCGGCAAACTTGTGGATCAGGGTCGAGTCAGAAGGACCATGACCCAGGCCCATGACATCCAACAGAAGCCTCGCAGGGCCGCTTTCTCCAAAGGACCGCCCAGACTGATGGGCTTGTAAGTTTGCAGTGCACCTAGGATGGTTATGGCCAGGCTGCCTAGACCACTGTTTGCAGGCGAGGTGGTATAAAAGGTACATACAATGTTTCCTTGTGGCAGCCATGCCACTGGGCGCGAGAGCACATTAAACATACAGTGGCAGAATGGGAAGTGCCGCCGCTGGTCAGATCTATGTACATATGTGCACCTCCAGTTTACCCAGGCCCACTCTTCAGGGGTTTACCAATCTGCGGATTAACAATGGGGCTCGGGTCTTTGACCATTACAGTCGAACATCCCACTCCTCCCACCGGGGCAGATGCTTCGACTCCCTCGAGTTACACTTTAATGGCAAGGTGATCGCAGCCTGGGGCTGGAGAGGCCTTTAGTCGATCTCTTGGGATCCTACGTGGATTCAGCCCTGCCCTGGGCGGCATTAACCAGAGATTAAATGACATTGACAAGCTATGGGTTGTGCACGCTGGCAGCGAACAGCCACCTACCTTGCACACTACACATTACACAACCCGAGCAACAAACCAGCCAAAACCACATGAACGGTCATCTTTTCAATTCACATTTTATTTTTAAATAAAAAACAATTTAAATCTGAAAGTCTTTCAGATCCAACATAATGTGCAAAATAAATAATCCAGTATAAATACATAAATATTTTAGGCCGATGACGCAGAAAGTCATCTCAGTCATGCGTCGGAGCGTTTCAAACGCACATGTTCACAATACTGGGGAGGTCTTTTCCCAGCCACCCCTGGATTCATTCAAGTCAGTGGCAAGGCATTCTTGCACAATATATATGTACAATATATATGTATCACAGTTCAGACCAGCAGCAGGTTTCAGGCAGTTTGAGACTGCTTGTAGGTGGGACAGTTAACTCACTCCCCACCTAAAGAAACCAAGGGAGGCTGATGGATACAAAGAAATTCGACAACAAAAACACAACTTGGAAACAAAGTAAGAGTAAGCAACAGTCTGCCAAATAAATCTAGTGCAACACTTATTGCATTTGCAGGACAAATGAAAGCATGGGGTCATTAAAGAACCATGCCCACTCTTTGTGGCCGCTGACACATCAACATCCAGTTCCACAGGAAGTGGTTGGCCAGGGCGTAGATTTTTGGCAATGGCACATTTGGTAACATAAGAGGCAACGGTTCTGGTTCCAACAACTTTAAGAAACCAGGGATTCATGGTCATCCCTTTTTATCTAAAACGTTTTTTGGAAGTGGTAGGCAGGGTGGTACAAATCCCAGGAATTACAGGGCACCTAGTTCCTGAAAACTGAAACACTTGCAGGTTTAGTTTCCAGGCCTAGCAGCAGCCGGCAAATATCTGAGTTGGCTAGAGACCTCCAGTACCGAGGCGAAGGGAATGCAGGGAGAGTTGGAATGGAAGAGAAAGGCTAGCAAAGACAAGCTGGAGACATCAGTCAACAGCAGACCATCCTGGAGGACACTTTGCCGTCAGACGCAGCCTGCAGTCCGTGAAGGTTTTTTGTTGTTGCAATAATTGCCGAGAGTCTGGTGTGGCCTGGGAAGGACTTCAGTACCGATTCATGCTCTGGTTTGATAGTCCAACCAGAGTTCCCTTTTCCTTCAAAAACAGTAGGCTCTGAAACTTCACATCTACTTGGGTGGACAAATGTTCCCTTAAGGGCTCCACTAACCATTGCGCCTACACGACATGTCACACGATGGGCAGTATCCCTCCTCTTAGAGGAGTACTCCACAAGGTCAACTACCCTGCGGCAGGCACAGTTCGTGGTCCGGCTGCTCCACAGAAAAGAGGCATGGACAAGTTTTGGTTGTCCACATTGCCGCAGGCCAGGCCCGCTTCCACCTGTGGACCAAGGAGCACAGTCCTTGAAGTCACAACACAGGAGTCTTGCAGGGCAACGTAGTTGCAGAGTCCAATCCAGTCCCTGGAGACCTCATGTCTAGGCCTCCGCCTTCTGCTGCAGAAGCTTCAGCGTGTATTTCAAGCGGTGCTGCAGCTCCAGGCTGCAGCCCTGGTCCACCAGGGAGCTGAGCCGGTAGGTGTAGGACGCACGATCCCGGTTGATGTAGGTGAGCAAGAACGACTCTTCAGGCTTGCTAAGAATGATCTTGGTGTGGTCATTGTAAAAATTCACCTAGAAGAAAAATTTGGTTTATTTACTGGATGTATCAAAAGTTGTGAAGTGAATCAAAATAAACGTTGGTCTAAATGTTTAACATAAAGCCCCATGAAGCTCACCACCCACCACCATCACTCCACATCGAAAAGGAATGCTTCCATAAGGACGGATCGGATTATATTTAGGGCCTTCATACTACCACTTGGGCAACCCCCTCGTACCATTATCCCTTGTGCAGACCTACCCTTGAGCAACCCTTGTAACCACTAATGGACATTAGGGAACCAACCGCCTGTGGTGAGGGGAAAGAAACTGATCTGCAGTAGATACCAAGAGATGGACTGGGTGGGTCACCACAGCTGGCATAGGTTGTGAGGAGGATTATGAAACCTGCAGCTCTAAGACTCCTCACTTCACATCACTGTGCATGCTTGAACAGTCCATTTTTATGCGCAGCAGGTTACCATTAACCACCAACCCAAAATACGCAATTGGGTCTATCGCGTCCCTTTTGCCTCCATGAACCGTAATGAAAATACAAAGTCATTCACTGGCACATTACATTTTACAGCCCAGGCCATTGCAGCAATAAAATCCTCAGCCCATGTCACTTCCACTGAACTATGCCCTGGAGCACAAGTAAGCGCGAGGGCGTGGCACGATCCTTACCTGCAGGGTTCCATTGCTGAACAGCATCAGCAGGGCATGGTCGGTCTTCACCCACTGAAGGAGCAGAAGAGGCACCCGGCCAACCTCCTCGATACTGGGCAGGTCACCTCCCTTCAAAGAGGAAACAGAAAACAAACGTCATTACAGGCAGTCCACACGAAACCCAACCCTCCGGCGCCAAACCAGTCTTGCCACATTCTGTGCCACCCACACAGGCTGCAAGAGATGTGCCTTTCCTGAGACAGCTATGCAACTGAGTGCAGGGGGGCCATACAGGCTGAGAGGTGTCACCCATGAAAGCTACGCAGCTCAGGGGGGGCCATACAGGCCGAGAGGTGTCACTCATGAAAGCTATGCAGCTCATGGGGTGCCATACAGGCTGAGCGGTGTCACTCATGAGAGCCATGCAGCTCAGGGGGTGCCATACAGGCTGCAAGAGGTGCCTTTCCTGCAGAAAGCAATGCAGCTCAGCGAGTTCAGGGGTGCCACACAGGCTCAGAGGTGCTACTCCGGATAGTGGCGCAGCTCAGCGAGTTCAGGGGTGCCACACAGGCTGAGAGGTACTACTCTGGATAGTGGCGCAGCTCAGCGAGTTCAGGGGTGCCACACAGGCTCAGAGGTGCTACTCCGGATAGTGGCGCAGCTCAGCGAGTTCAGGGGTGCCACACAGGCTGAGAGGTACTACTCTGGATAGTGGCGCAGCTCAGTGAGTGCAGGGGTGCCACACAGGCTCAGAGGTGCTACTCCGGATAGTGGCGCAGCTCAGCGAGTGCAGGGGTGCCACACAGGCTGAGAGGTGCTACTCCGGATAGTGGTGAAGCTCAGTGAGTGCAGGGGAGCCACACAGGCTCAGAGGTGCTACTCCGGATAGTGGTGCAGCTCAGCGAGCGCAGGGGTGCCACACAGGCTGAGAGGTGCTACTTCGGATAGTGGCGCAGCTCAGCGAGTTCAGGGGTGCCACACAGGCTGAGAGGTGCTACTCTGGATAGTGGCGCAGCTCAGGGAGTACAGGGGTGCCACACAGGCTGAGAGGTGCTACTCCGGATAGTGGTGCAGCTCAGTGAGTGCAGGGGTGCCACACAGGCTCAGAGGTGCTACTCCGGATAATGGTGCAGCTCAGCGAGTGCAGGGGTGCCACACAGGCTCAGAGGTGCTACTACGGATAGTGGTGCAGCTCAGTGAGCGCAGGGGGTGCCACACAGGCTGCAAGAGCCCATTGAGTGCCCGTTACATGAGGCTGGCGTCACCCTACTACTAGTCTGGGCTAACTCAGAGCATTTCCAAAATTGGTATAAGATGCAATTTAATACAAATTGAAAGTCTAAAAGTAGAGGCAAAAACCAAGTCACGTTTTACCTCTACATTTGTAAGAGGCCCATAAATGTACGGTCATTCTTAGTCTGATCCCAGTTATTACTACCTTATCCCCAACACCCCATTTACACTGCTGACCCCCATTTTAAGAAAAGCCCTGCACTACCTCCTGCCGCACCATTCTTCTCCAATATTCGGACGTTTAATCAATTGCAGCACCTTCGCTTTAAACTTACCCCAGTCTGAAAGTGAAGCTAAAGACCCATATAAAACTAGCCACAATCCAACCCCACACCTTTCACACGAAACCATAGGCAAACCTCAACCATAACCTGCAGCAAACACTGCATGTCTAGCCCTTTCCTGCACAGGCTAGATACAACAGTAACTTTCTTCAGACCGCCTGCACTGCCCTCCCGCCCCAGCACAGCCTGGCCTGCTCTTACCTTCATGAGGTTCTTCTCCATGTAGGAGGCAAAGTACTGCACGATGCTCATCTGGCCCTGTAGCTGCTCCGGGATGGCAGCAGCTTGGAAGGTGAAGTGCTTGCTGTTGGTGAGGTTGTAATGGACCGTCCTGTCAGGAAGAAGACGCACGTCAGTCCTGTGGCTTTGACAGAGCCAGCAGCCTGCTTACAATAGACCCCACCCCAAGCCTCTCCAATGGCCTAAACTCACCTGCGATTGGGCGACAGGCTCATGTGCGTGCCATCGTTGAACAAGACGCCGATGCTCTGGTTGGACAGCTGGTAGCCAAAGCCATACTTGTTGGAGTAGTCCACCCACTTGCTGATCCAGACGAAGGGTTCGTGCCGCGCCAGGCAGGAGGGGTTCTTGTCAGCTGAGGAAAAAGCAGGTACATCCGAGATTGAGAACAGAAGCAAAGTGTGATCTCACCTGATGGGACGAAACTACCAGCTAAGCAGTGGGCTGGGAAGGAAAGGGCGGGCTGACCAAATTACCTGTTGGCATAGAGGAAAGGCAGTTCTTTAAGATCCTGATGGCAGAGCCCATCATGGCTGAGGAGGAGACGCAGTCGTCCAGCACTGAAGGAAGAGAAGATGGTAAAGGGCACAATTAACGCTAGTTCTAGTATGCTAACTGAATGCCTGCTGTGAACCCAACTTCCTGCCCCACCTCCTGGGTGCCTCAGTTACATCTTCACTACAAACGCTCATGAGCTGGAAGCCATTTCTAACGAGACCATAGAAGGCAGCTGACGCCGCTTGAAGACTGCACCCTTTAAGGTAGCCAAAGCACAGACCCAAAAGATCCCTCGCACATTGGATCCTTCCAACAGCAGAAGTACTGTAGGGCCTGCTAAGGAACCACTGAGGGACCCAGAGCTAGATCGCGCCACAATGTGTGCACCTCCTTGCTCACCTTCACTGCTGCTGGCCATGGTTCCTCGAATGGATCTTGAGACAGACTTCCCAGAACTCTCTTCAGCCAAGGTCTCCACGGGGCTGCAGCTGGAGCCACTCAAAGGCGTGACCTATTCAGAATAAAAAATATGTTTAACTGACGTCAAACCTTCGTGTTCCAGCACAAATCTATTGGAGTGTTTGTCTCAAAGAAGAGACCATGTCTTCTGAACCCCAGAGCACACCGCAGAGGCAGCTACTGCCTGTGCCAGGCAGAAAGCCCTGGCTGCTACCACTAACCCAACACTGATTACACAAGTCATGAAAGGGGAGGTGGAGGGAGCAAACCAAGCCGCATGCGGTCCCACGAACCACCCCCGAGCTCTAGGAGCCTCTACCAGGCAGCAGCAAGACTCACCTCATTCCCTTCCACCGTCTTGTAGCTCATTTGCCTGCAGATGGAAGTCTTCATAAAACCAGTAACTAGCTTGGAGAGGTCATCTTGCTCCTCTTCCGGACACTTGGCTGTAAAAAAACGTAGACGAGATGAGCAACCCTTGCACTACAGAGCAGGAAACACTAGCCATGCACTTTATAAACCAGCAACAGTAAGATTGAAGTTCAGACACCTCATCCTGCAGCCCCTAGAAAACCCACAAGCTTTTCCTCAGCCGCTCGGTTGGCGTCTGTGCAGAAGCTGCAAGGTTGCTGTGAAGTAGTGAGGCGCGCCTAACTGCACCAGTCCTGCAACATACTACCCAAAACCTACTCATTAGGCAGAGATTTAATTTTATCTTGGCGACTTAAACTAAGGAAAGAAATCTTGCGCTCATTCTCAGAAATAACCTTGAACTCCTGTATCTATCACTAAATCTACAAAACAAAAAGACAGAAAATGCAAACAAACCAACAGGTCAAGTGGACAACCTTAAATACTCTGCTTTGGCACACCTCCCCATCTGTTACCTGCTCAGGGGCACAGAACACCGGAATTAAACGGATCAACCCAGGCAGAATACAAAACAGATACTGTCTTTGGGACAAAATTGGTGCGTCAATAGGATTTAAGGCCCTGCACTCTGGGCAAAGTCAGACCATGTAGGGGATTTGGGCAGACCAGTACCAGTGTTAAGATTCGCCAGAGGAATAGGGACAAAAGCTTGCAAGCCAGCTATTGCCAAATACTCTATTTTAGGAAAGGATACTTGTGTTGTCACCCAGACTCTTTTAATTATCTGTACGCACTATAGGTTTGTCTCTACAGTATAGCATTCGGACATAAACCGGTCATCCTATATATTACTCCTTGTACATTCTAGGCTATTTTTATGCTATACAGTGCTCCAATACCTGAAATGGTCTTGTTCCTGCTATATAAAACTTAATACATGAATAAATAGCCCTACATGCAAGGACTCACCTTTTAGTTTCTTCTTCCCAAACAAGCTCTTGGTAACTTTGGCAAACAGGCTCTTGGCTGGATTGGGTGGATGCAGTTCTGGGACCATCACACAACTGCTGGGTGGAAGCTTGTCCGGTGTGTACCCCTGGAAAGGAAGCGGGTCATCAGGTTAGTTGCTCGCGTTGTGGGCAGTATGTGTCAGCGAGTTGAACGGAAAGGCTGCTTACCTTGGTGAAGAACGAATGCTCCAGGATCTCGTCCAGTGACAGGCGCTCCTGGGGGTTGCGTCTTAAGATGCCCAAGAGCAGCTGCTTGGCAGAGGTGGACAGGGAGGCTGGGAGCGTGTACTCCACTTGTTTAATGCAGCGATAAGTCTCCTTCAGGTCTGAGGTCTCGAAGGGGGGGTTCCCACACAACAGGGTGTACCTGTAACAGAGGGCACTGGTGAGAAGATCGCCAAGCACTGACAGTAACAGACCGTGTAAATGAATCCAGCAGAGGTCAGAATGTCATTTTGGGGCATCAGGGGTTTAAAAAAAAGGACTGTCCCAAAAGCTAACAAAGTATCTTGGGGTGAGAGGAGGTTTGTCCACTCCGCCTGCCTGTTATAGAATCTGTTGCCTTGGCATTTGAGAAGTCAGTCCAATTTGAGCATTTTCAGGAAACCTCTGAAATCATGGCTCTTTCCAGCTTTAGTTTTCACTAATATTTTACCTCAGTACAGTTCCTTACAGACATCTGTGACTAGACGCCCATTGGCATTGGTGCGCTTTACAAATATAGATCTATAAAGCACTGAATGTTAAAGCACATTTTAAGCAACAGACTTAGATTACCTACAACTTGCAGGCGAGAACCCAGCGAGGGGGGGGGGGGATCTGGCAGCTTCCTTGTTACAATGGCCACCTGGTGGTAAATACCCCGGTAACAAATGTTGCAGCATCATTGCATCAACCAGTAAATATTTAAAAAATCTTGTGCGCAAAATATACGATCATTGTCGCAATAGCAAGAACTACTAAATCAGGAAAGCTGGGCAGAGCACCCTCTATGCAGCTTTCACCGACTGAGCACGCCCGCCCCAAGAGCCCTGTGGTTGGAAACCATGCGACAGGAAGCCCGTGGCTAACCCAGGTGAACTAGCAACAGCGAGGCAGCCGGAAACAACAAGCTATATTTAGACGTAAACATTTGTTTGGTTCAACACCACATTTTTCATCACTCTGCTATAGATTAAACAGCCAAGCATCAATTCACTTACATTACACAACCCAGGGACCAGACATCGGACTCCGGCCCGTGGCCCTGGCGGTGAAGCACTTCGGGGGCCAAATAGTTGGGGGTCCCACAGATAGTCTTTTTGCGTTGCTCCGCCGGCTCCAGGCGGGTGGCCAGCCCAAAGTCTCCCACTTTCAGCTCCATGCTGTCGTTGATGAAAAAGTTACCTGCCAATCACAAGAGCTACATGAATATACACAAAATACTAAAGACAATGTGATCAGAGGTGAAAAAACATGGGATGCGACAACAGTAAATGAACAAGTCACTGTCCTGCTGCAAAGCACAGATCTATTTCTAAGGGGGCCCACATTGGTGCACTGCGGACTCCTGGGTCAGCAGGCTCATTTCCTTTTCGATCACTCCACGTCTGGTTAGAGAAATTGGCCCTTCTTTCACCAGACCTATTCTACTTGGGCACAGAATGTAAGCACCTTCCATCGAGAGCACCAAGGAGCAGTCTAGTGAACCTACCCAGCTTGAGGTCCCGGTGAAGGATGCCCTTGTGATGCAGGTACTTCAGGCCAGATATGATCTGTTTGAGGTAATAGCGGACCTCCGGCTCCAGTAACGTGTGCCTGGCTTTCCATATGTGAGCCAGAGACTGGGGAAGAAAGAACACAGTTTGAGCCACTTGACACAAGGTGTTTCAGACATCTTCACCAGTATTTGGAAACGTAAGCTTTAGTCGTAGTTCTAGGGTCACTCACACCAGACATAGAAGGGGAGGGAGCGCTGGTGTGTGCACAAACAGAAGACGTGAAGCTTACCTTGCGACTGCAGTGCTCGAGGAAAATATAAATATTCTCGGAATCCTCAAAGTGGTGCGAGAACTTGACAATGTGGCGCTGGTGGAGGTCCCGGTGCAGCTCGATCTCGTTTAAAATCTGAAGAAAAGAACATGGGAGGTGAGTTGGGTGGAGAGGGTCAGCAGTGAGCGCCTCCATCTAGTAGAATGCGTACTGCTGTTGTAAAGTAAAGCAGCCTCTTGACTCGTCCCCACTTCCAGCTCCCTGTTTGATATCTCAACAGCCCTGACCAGGCCTGCAGTGACTGGCAGGATACACTGCGCCTCTTAAGGCATCAGCTGCTTCAGGCCCTTGTGTCCCAGTACAACCCCCACTTGCAGTTGGCACGCATTGGCCACCCCTTGAGCTGAGGTAGAAAATGGATTATGGAAAGAAAGATACTCAGCATTGCCCCAATAGAATGCTGTCTGGGAGGGGGTGGGGATCAAGTTTAAGGGGGAAGTCAGGTAGGTGGCCTTCGTCTCAAGCATGGCTCGAGTACTGGTTTAGTGCTCCCAAAGAACTAGCATTATCTCCAAGTGGTAGCTTACCTTCTCCCGCTGGTGAGGTTTGGCTACTCTGCTGTGCAGGATCACCTTCACAGCATAGGGTCTGTTGGTCGTGACGTCAGTCATCTCATAGCATCTCGCAAAGCCCCCCTGCAAAAAGAATGCAGATCATGACTAAGTTGCAAACTAGTAGATCAATAAAACGGTCACATCTATTTGGGCATAGTTTCAAGTGGCAACAATCTCCCTGCAGCAGACGGGAAAGGGGGGGTCAAATGGCAGGGTGCCCTCCCTTAAAATGTGCAACACTGGCCTAATCCTTTCACAAGGAACCAGGTGCGATCAAACCGCATCACAACATGCGTGCACACCAGACCTTCGCACCAAAGGTGCTCTGGCATTAGTGGTGGTCATGAGAACCAAGGCAGGGTGCCCTGCCTGGATAACGTGCAACACTGGCCTAGTCCTTTTACAAGCCACCAGGGGTGTGTGGGGGCACACCATGCTGGGCATGGGATTCACACCAGGTGCACTCAAACCGTATCACAACCACATGCGTGCTTGCCACACCTTCACGCCAAAGGTGGCTGCCATCCGGTCTACTAGGGGAAGTAGCCACAATGCTGGGCATGGGGTAGGTCTGGCCACCTGGCACACCTATGCCCATTCTCATGCATTTATCTCAAGCTGTTCCACACACAAGCAGTCGTTTGTGAAAGTCATCTTGGTCCACTATATATTTATAAGCCGCGATGGACACTTCACATCCTATTGGTACCCAAAGTTTACCTGAGAACCCTTGGTCTTTCACAGGCTCACCAACATCGCCTGCGTGTTACACTTCTGACCGCTAAGAACTGGCACTGTTAGCACCCTTGAGGCCGAGTCAGGGTGGGCACGCCATGAGAGATCCGGCTCAGAGGGACGCCATCAAAGGGCTGAAGGGATGGATTGACAAGCCAGAGATACACTGTTAGCACCCTTGAGGCCAAGTCAGGGTGGGCACGCCATGAGAGATCCGGCTCAGAGGCACGCCATCAAAGGGCTGAAGGGATAGATGGACTCGCCAGAGATACTGCCTGTGTAGGCAGAGTGCACACGTCAGAGGGGACCCAGTTTAACGTACTCAAAAGGCTGAACGGGAGGCCACGTTTGCAAAGAGACCTGGATAAATATTTGCTGGCATGGCCACCAGCCAAGGCAACTCAATGTTTAACCGCATTCTTTAAACAAAGAAGTTCCCGCCTACCTACCTCCCAGGGACAAGGACTTCGGCAACGTAACATGGATACCTAGAACCCAGCGCATTCCACAGTGTGTCAATATGGGGTACAAGAGGGGCACCGGATGCATTCCTTTAATAGTGCTGGCTCACCTCTACCACTGCCCCTCAGCTGCCCAAGGACTAAAGCAAGCCGCGCTAATCTTTGGGTGAATGATTACTCGGCCATGTGTAGTCAGTCGTGCCCGGCCTGCGGATAAAGGAACAATCCGCCATTCAACAAGCCTTGGAAGCAAGGTTTAAGAGGCTCTGAAGCATTCAGAGGATTCACCCCGCACCCCATCCATCTCATGTGGGCGGGGGTCTCCAGCCACGCATTGCTTCAGTAACCTTGCTCCATTCACAGATTGGAGCCGCAGGCGGGGGGCGCACGTGTTTGAGGCTGCCTTGGTGACCAAAATGAAGCACCGCCCCCACCGCCGGGGTGTTAAAGATTCGCCCGGTGAACGATGCCTTCGTGCGAGCCTTGGCCGCAACTGCGATCAAACCGCTCCAAACGTTTGCACTGAACACGGGCTGGACGGTATGCCGGCCCACCTGTCGAAATGCATGCGGCGCTCCGAGCTCAACCCAGCGGCAGGTGAAGGCGCCTGTAGGAAGGCCGGGTCCTTCCACCGGTCAAGAGACACTCGGCCCTTTAGAGACCTCGGTGTGCCGCTCCGATCATACCATGCCCGTCTTCAGGCAGACGGAATGCAACACTGTCGTCCACTAGTTGAAATGCACTGCTTCTGCACGGCCAGAGCATCCCCGGAAGAATGCACTCCTCTGTACTGCCAGAGGTTTCTTACAAAGCTCTAAGTCCCCCTGCTCCAGCACTGCCAGGCCCTTAAGACACTAGTCCCACTGCTCCAGCACTGCCAGGCCCTTAAGACACTCTAGTCCCACTGCTCCAGCACTGCCAGGCCCTTAAGACACTCTAGTCCCACTGCTCCAGCACTGCCAGGACCTTAAGACACTAGTCCCACTGCTCCAGCACTGCCAGAGGTTTCTTACAAAGCTCTAAGTCCCCCTGCTCCAGCACTGCCAGGCCCTTAAGACAATAGTCCCACTGCTCCAGCACTGCCAGAGGTTTCTTACAAAGCTCTAAGTCCCCCTGCTCCAGCACTGCCAGGCCCTTAAGACACTTTAGTCCCACTGCTCCAGCACTGCCAGGCCGTTAAGACACTAGTCCCACTGCTCCAGCACTGCCAGGCCGTTAAGACACTAGTCCCACTGCTCCAGCACTGCCAGGCCCTTAAGACACTAGTCCCACTGCTCCAGCACTGCCAGGCCCTTAAGACACTAGTCCCACTGCTCCAGCACTGCCAGAGGTTTCTTACAAAGCTCTAAGTCCCCCTGCTCCAGCACTGCCAGGCCCTTAAGACACTTTAGTCCCACTGCTCCAGCACTGCCAGGCCCTTAAGGCACTAGTCCCACTGCTCCAGCACTGCCAGGCCCTTAAGACACTAGTCATACTGCTCCAGCACTGCCAGGCCCTTAAGACACTCTAGTCATACTGCTCCAGCACTGCCAGGCCCTTAAGACACTCTAGTCATACTGCTCCAGCACTGCCAGGCCCTTAAGACACTCTAGTCATACTGCTCCAGCACTGCCAGGCCCTTAAGACACTCTAGTCCCACTGCTCCAGCACTGCCAGGCCCTTAAGACACTCTAGTCCCACTGCTCCAGCACTGCCAGGCCCTTAAGACACTAGTCCTACTGCTCCAGCACTGCCAGGCCCTTAAGACACTCTAGTCCCACTGCTCCAGCACTGCCAGGCCCTTAAGACACTCGTCCCACTGCTCCAGCACTGCCAGGACCTTAAGACACTTTAGTCCCACTGCTCCAGCACTGCCAGGCCCTTAAGACTCTAGTGCCACTGCTCCAGCACTGCCAGGCCCTTAAGACTAGTCCCACTGCTCCAGCACTGCCAGGCCCTTAAGACACTCGTCCAACTGCTCCAGCACTGCCAGGACCTTAAGACACTTTAGTCCCACTGCTCCAGCACTGCCAGGCCCTTAAGACTAGTCCCACTGCTCCAGCACTGCCAGGCCCTTAAGACTAGTCCCACTGCTCCAGCACTGCCAGGCCCTTAAGACACTCGTCCAACTGCTCCAGCAATGCAGCCCTATCGGGAAACAGCTGGAATAGACCCATAATCCCCTTCCAGCCATGCATGATGAGACTGGGGAATGCATTTATAATCATGTCAGGCCCATCATAAAGTGCAGTTCCTGCACTGCCAGGCTGACTCATCCAGGCTGAGGCATTCCTGCTCTGTGCATCCAGCCTCCGCTCCTTCACCTGCGGTGTGGATGTCTGAGGACGGGCCTGCGGGGGGGCCTGCATTCAATACTAATAAACTCAGTAAATTGGATCTTCGCCTGGCTCGGAATGGATGCGTCCTCCCTACAGCCCTGCAGTCACAGCACTGCCGGGAGCACTGAAAGCCCTCCGAGGGGCCCTCACAAGAGCCCCCACACGGGCAGAGCCTCTCAGTCCACGCCGCTCCCTGTGAGTCAAGCAGCGGCAGCACTGCACTGCCGGGCGCCCTGAAGTCCCACCGGCCTGAGCCCCCCCCACACGTGCCCCGGCCCATCACCAGGGCCACGGGCAGCCCCCCTCTGTGGCTCAGGCAGCAGCACCGACTCCCTGTCAGGCGCAGGCCTCGCCCAGGACATTGCAGCAGGCCTCGTCACAGGGCGAGGAAGCGCCGGCAGGGAGGAGAGGGAGACTCCGGAAGGAGCTCCGGTGACTCAGCCCGGCCTGGAGCAGCTGGACACGTGGAGGAGGAAAGCCCCTCTCCCCCCAGAGGCAGCAGCTGCCGGGCAGGTCCGGCCGCACATTCCTCGCAGTAACCGGGCAAAGACAGCCGAAGCAGCGCAAACACAGAGGTATGCTTTGAACAAGACGTGTGATCGCAGAACAAGCAATGGTTAAGAACGCGGCAGAAGCCCCCACCAGAGCTAAACAGATGCATTCTCCCCTAGAGGGGGCATACCCCACCAGGGCAGTCATAGAGGGCGCCAAGGCCTGTGCCAAAATGCATTGCAGCAACATGTCGCACGAGCCTGGCACCTACCATTAGTGAGCAGGGGGGGACACTACTGCAGCTGCCAGTCTTGTTCAGGCCTACGATGCCACTGATGTACAAGCTGGGGCACAGAGTCATGGAACAGGTGTGCATACGCTGCCTCCACACACTTGTTCCCAAGCAGGCGGCAGCACGAAATAACAGGGTTATGGTTAACATTACTTGTTGGAAAAACTGAACCCGAGCTATGTGAAGTATTACAAGTCAGAGGGCAAAGCCTGCGCTGCGACAAGCTAAAAAACTCACAGGGAGCTGGGCCAGTGGCAAGCCTTGCGCTCCTTTTTGTGCGCCACCAACAAATTATGTCAAACCACAAAATACTAAGCAACCTTCGCCCCTCCACAACAAGAATCGCCCATGCAGGTGCCCTCCGCTGTCAATGTAACAGCACCAGGCGTTACCAGCCCAGAGACAGCCCTCATCGGTGCAGGGGAGCTGTGCGCACAGCTGCCATTTCACCAGCCCCCTTCACTGTCCATCAACGCAATGACATCACCCATTCAAATGCACAATGCATCGACATCAAGAACTGGGGCACTCAACCGACTTAAGCATCCCCCGAGGGGGGGGGTATGACAGCCCAGAGGGGCAACCAGCTCAAGAGATGCTTGCAAGGCGGGATTCTGTAACCGGTATTTTCAATGGAAGCAGCGCCTTCACGCCGCAGTGGCTCTCGCCAGGTTCCCCTAAGGGCTCATCAGTGCCCTCCAACATGCCAAGTCTCTCACCGGTCCAATGGGTGAAGCTTCTAACACTGCACCCTAGCAGTAGACTGTCTGGCACACTGCAGGACAGCCTTGTCTCACCCTCCCAAAAAGCAGGACCCACATGCACCTAGCATGTTCCTTTGGAGGCCTTCCATCTGCCTCCCATACATGACACCGTGTCTCGCATGCACCTCCATGCAGACACCAGTGTAAACAGTGCGCAGTTTCCACCTCATCCTGCAAACATCCAAAGCCCTTTACTCCAAGCCCCCCCCCCCATGTCTCTGCTGAGGCCAGTCAATGCCCCAGCCAGATGGTGCCAGCCCTGCAGTCTCACTTTCCGCAGTATCAATCCATGCTCTCCCAAGGTTACTCCCAGCAGTGTCAGTCTCGCATTCCCCAGCAACAAGCCCTCGCCACAGATTCTTGACCAGTCTCCATCGAGCAGCCTCGCCTCTCGCAGCAGCATATCACCCAATCTCTGGGCCCATGGGTATCTTCCCCCTCTGCAGCACCCTCTGTCCCCAGCGGCCTCTCCCCACTCGAGACCGCACGGGACCCCACTCCGGTCTCAGCAGGAGGGGGGCTCCATCTTAACACTGTTACTCAGCCGAATGTAGTCTCACTTCCCCGGCAGCCACCCCTCTCCGAAGCCCCTGCTCAGTCTCACGTCCCCGGCAGCCGCCCCCTGCCCCCCCGGGCGGGCTCCTCACCACACAGCCGCATCTCCGCTCACCTTCCCCAGCAGCCTCCCCTTGCAGTAACTCCTGCCCCCGCGGGGGTCGCTGATAATCCTCCGGGGCTCGGGCTGCCGGTGCTGGGGGGTCTCCCGGGGCTCGGGCGCAGGCAGAGGCGCCGCCGGTCGGTACAGCTCCGGGTGCGGCAACAGGTAGCACGCAGACTCCATGGTAACGCGGTGGCGGTTGACGACGGGTCACCGCGAGGGACGCACGGCAGAGACGGAACGGACGGCACGCGAGAGCAGCTAATCATCCGGGGGCGCGAGACAGACCGCGCGCTCTCCAACGCACCAGTAAGACACTTGTCCTCGAGCACAGGGAAATAGCAACCCGTTTTATCAATGAGCCAGGCGACGTCACGTAACGTCAGGCTCGACGGCTGACCCCGCCCAGCTTGCAGAGGGACACGCCTACCTGTCCCCCTTAAAGGGGAAATCCGACCGCGTGTGTCCCACACAATAAGGGCTCCCATCTGGGATTTCTCTGTGTGGGGCACAAAGCCCACCCGAGCCTGGAAGTACAATGTCACTCTGTTTTGTGCACGCCTGAGCGCGCGCGCGCGTGCCCTGCAGGGAGTGTGGCTCTTAGAGGACCCGACTCTTAAACTTTAAAAAAAATAAAGAAGCAAACCCCATAAGTAGTGTGCGGATGGGGTTTATGGGGCTGGGCGAGTAGTTATTCTGTGGTTCCCCAGCTGGGGATTGTAGGGTTTAAGTTCAGTTTACGTGCGCCACTCTGCCCGAGGCTGCTAGCTTTGCAAAGAGACGAGTATTTGCATTTGAAAGGAGGGTCAGACATAGGTTTCCTATTGCAATGAATGGGACAGAGTATTTTATAAGTGCCACCGAAAAAATACGTTGTACATTGTCAGCAAAAATAGCTTAGGACCCGCCAGACAAAGATCTGTTTACTTAACCTCTGTTTTTTTTTAAACGTATTTTATTGAGTTTTGTCACAATAAATATAACAGACTTCCTGACCCATGGTCTACCTCCCTCCGCCAAGTTTCCGTGGACTGGACGGCCGCGTAACCGTCAATTGCCCTCACATTCTGCAGCACACATTCTTTGTCTTTATGCACACACACATATAACCCAAATACCCAGCAGTGTCTGAATGCTTCATTTTTACAAACATGCACAATATTCACACATAGACAAGCAGATAGGCAGAGTCCCTCTATGCACTCACCCATTGCATGCCCATGCCAAGCTCCCTTTATGTGCCCGCACACAGCCACACACTATGGCAGTAAGCACAAGCACAGCACACTCTTTAATGTAGGTAGACCAACTCTGCACGTGCACACTGACTTTTATTGCATATAGGCCGCCACGCTTAATCTATGCACAGACTCACTTTCCTTGTACAAACACACTCGCTGTATGCACTCAGTCACTACCCTTGAATGCTTCGTGTGAGGCCACACTAGAACATGCTTCCCGCAGGGACGTGTAGGCCACGCCTGTCTGCCCGCATCGACACTCTCCTCTATACAGACATACGATGCCCTAGTGTGTCCTCACCCACACTGTCCATGTTCACACTTTCCCTGCTGCCCAGGGTTGGACTGGCCTAAGGGGCAATCATGCAGTGCCCGAGGGGCTAATCTGACAGGTCAGAGTGTAAGAAAGTTTTTGGTCTGTTTGTGGCTTGTTTTATTACCTGCTGGGAGGGTTTTTATTTAGTATTTTCCCTGATATTGTCACACACGTTGCCTGCAGCAAGCACAAATGCACGCAGTCTCCAATTACCTTTATTCTCTCATCTCTCTCACACACACACCACTTATATTGACATTCGCACTATGCCTTTGTGCTCCCTCCACACACACTACTCCTGTTCTACACATTATGGGATCTGTCTCCGCACCCTCCTCCCCCCAGCTCTGTAGACAGCCAAAGTATGCCACCAGGGACTCAAGTGTACCTGCAGCACACACTGACCCCGAATGCCCCCTAATCCACCCTCAACCAGACCCTACAAAGACATGCCCACTGAACAGCATACATGGAGGGAGGCTTCTAATGGCTATGCCAGCCTGCCAACACGGGCTTCCCATTTGTGCTCCATGCACCAGTGCATGCCCACATGCAGCATGCAAATGTCCTGTCTGGTCCACAAGCATGCATTGGATGCTAGGAACCTCTTTCATGAACGTCTACTCCTAAAATGTCGCCAACACTCTAAACAAAAATATATGGCTGCATTTTCAAAAGTATATATATATTTTTGATAAACAAAACAAGTATGTGGAGGGTCAAGGGGAATATTTAATGACCTCTCTGCTCACTCCCCTAATGTAAGATACAAAATACAAAAAAGAGCAGACAAGGTCTGAGAAGAGGAGGTTCAGCTGTGCTGGCAAATGTGCAACAGTGGGTGCATGTGTGAACATATGTTGTTGAGAAACATAGGCTGGAAAAACTCCCATCAGACCACCCTTTATGGTGGATTTCGCGTCATGTGGGATGTTTTGTTGATCATACCAAATCACAACCGACCAAGTAGTGTCGCTGTGAAAGTGGATGTCAATAATCTAGCCAAAATGTCCAAAGTGGAGAAATAGTGTGTCCTAAAGTGCAGTGCTAAAGTGATAGTGATAAATTAAATTAAAATTGACTACGCAGGCGCTGTGTAACATTCAAAACGCAACCTATGTGTCATACATTAAAAACACGCCGAGTAGTATGGCTACCCCCTGGCGCTGTGCAGAACGGTCGACATGTTTCAGCCTCTGGGGCATTGCCCCGGCTTTCTTCAGGACCATAAAGAACGCTACTGCAACTTTAAATGAAGTGTTAAGTAGAAAGGACAAATAATGTACTAGTAAAGTTACATATCTACCAGGAGTCGTTACAATTGAATTCCCACTGGAAGTTGGGAAGAACATCTTCTTCCCAGCTTTGTGTGGGTGAAGACCTCACCTCACCCGGCAACCGCTCGGGAGTATGAGGCCCCGCTCTGTCCGTCGGTGCCCCCAGGGAAAAGTCGAGCGGAAGTGGAGGTCCTGAAGAAAGCCGTAGTCAATTTTCACCACCATAAAGGGTGGTCTGATGGGAGTTTTTCCAGCCTATGTTTCTCAACAACATATGTTCACACATGCACCCACTGTTGCACATTTGCCAGTACAGCTGAACCTCCTCTTCTCAGACCTTGTCTGCTCTTTTTTGTATTTTGTATATATATTTTTGCACTAGACTACGTGGCCTTGAATTGTTGCAGGCTGGCCACCTGTTCGCAGAGGCAGTGCCGGTCGCAGAGAGAAAGAAAGGCTCTCTCAGACTCCTAATGATCAAGGCGGCAAAACCTCAAAATAGCCGGGGTGAAAACACTCGCCCTCGGAGTGGTTTCGACTAGGAGCTGGCCTGGGCTCTGATGTCATCGTCCTGGTCCAGCGGCACGTGCAGCCAGGGCCTGGGAGTGGTGCCTCGGGCAGGGCACTCTGCCAAGCACTAACTGGCTTCTTTCTCTCGGCACTTCAGGGTAGCCTGGGGCCGGTGTGGGTCCCACCTGATGGGGCCTCGCCAGTGAGGGGCAGGTGGCACAACCCCCTTACTCAGGGATTCACCTGATGTGCCCAGTGGACGAAGGAAGGGGGTGGGGGCTGGGGGGAGGGGGGGGGGGGGGCAGTGGGAGATGTTTGTTTGGGCCAAGGGGGTTTCTACCTAAATATCCCTACGAGCTCTGGGCTCAGTGCCCGGCCATACTCAGGGGGCTGCTCCAGGAGGGACGTGCCCTGGTTGGGGGCTCACAAAAGTTCTGGTTTCTAGGAAACAACAGGGGAAAAAACTTCCATTACCCTTTGCATGAAATTATTTCCAAATCTTGACTAACAAATTAAACAGTTCATCAGAAGAGAACCCTGTGCATTAAAGGGTGGTGGGTGAGCGGGCAGAGGCAGGGGTATGATTCTCATGGCGCTGGTGTGGCGTTGAGTGGGCAGGCCTGCAGTAGTGAACGCCATGTTTGTGAGGGTGGACGAGGGTGAAGAGCATCAGAGAGCCGTGTTTATAGTATCACGGGGCACAGAGGGGCATCTTTGCTTGTATCCGGGGGCAGTGACTGCTCTCACGGCCTGTCCTGTGATACCCTCAGCCCTGCCCCCACTTCCTCTGCTCTCACCAGCCAGTGATGCCCAGGCAGGAATAACACAAGCGCATAGTGCCTCGAGAACCCTAGCACTGTCTGCAGTTGGCACCCCCTTTCCTTCTCTTGGACCCCTGATAGTAAACAGGAGGGTGGTGAGGGGTTAAGGGTCGCACCAAGGGTCAGCCATGTGATGTTATTACCGGTCAAAGGTTGCGTGATGTCACTTCCGCTACTCCTGCTCAATGGACGTCCATTGAAGCGAGTACTATGTGCAGGTTATCTGGGGATTACTTTTTTTTAGGGGAAATCCTACTCTAATGAACGCGTTCTAATTAACTCTGAGAGAAAGTATAAGGCAGGGGCATTACAATAAAGGCAACCCTCTGCAAATGGAGTGTATTTAAAGAACGTGAGAGGTAAAACACCCACAATAAGATGCACACTGAGCACAGTTTGGGGCCTTGCACCACCTCCTTACTTTGCACTCTCCAGGAGAGGAGATGTGGCCCAACCAGAACGGACTTTGGCACCGGGGAACCAGGTTCGAGTCCCGACCTTTCTCTCTTTTGTGATTCTGGGCAAATCACTTAATCTTTCCGTCCCTGAAAAAACAAACAAAAACAATCATAAATCCGACCTTGTGTGGTGCAATCTGGTGCTCTTGTAAAGCGCTCCAATGCCCTCCGAGTTACGGGCACGTCACTCAGACAGGCGCCTGCTGCTGTAGGTGGTCGTTGCTGCCACCTAGTGGCTAACTTGTGATATGCGCCTCACCACCTTTGTTTTACTTATTCGATACTTCGGTGGTAACAGTTTTTTAAATTTATTTTATTTTATGCGTTTTTATATAGCGCGGACTTTACCCGAAGGTAAGTATGTAATGTTTATTTGTACATGATTAATTACATTTTTTACAAAATTGTAAAAACACCAATAAAATCTTTGTTAAAAGAAGCCGTTTGTACTTGAACTTGACAAATTAGAATACATAAAATTACAGATTTGTTGGAAACAGTTCATAATTATCCTCAGGGCATTAAAAATGTTCATCAGACGTTGTTAAGTCTCTTTGTTGTTAAGTCGAAGAACTTCACAACCTGGCAATTCAATTTGGTGTCGCTGGTGGAAAAGCACAGTTTGTCTGCCTGCCTACAGGTCCGAATGGCATGTAGATTAAAGGATGGACGTAGGAGGTAGTACCTCAAGTCCTTTAGGCTAGGACAGATGCAAATCACATGGGCAATATCCTCCTTGCCAGTTTTGCACAGGCGACACTGTTGTGAAGGGTTATTTCTCTCCCAGGGTGGAAGATGTGGGAGTATGGGAATTACGCCGAGGCGTAGTTTTAAGAATTTTTCTTCAACTTTTATTTTCATGCCAATGTTGAGGTATGCTTGTGACTGCATTTTTCCGTAATCACCCAGCGTTAGCCATCCATGCGCTCTATTTGCTAGGTCCTTCTTGTCTACAATCGCTGAAATAACACGTGCTGATTTTTTGGCTACTTTTTTGAAAGACAAGAGATCTATTGATGTTTCCCAGATATCGATCAAGCCTAGAATTTTGAGTGATTCATATAAATAGACTCTCGGCAGGGGGTTGCGATGTCGAAGTAACTCTTCCCATACGTTAGAACATAAGGAGCCAGCCTCTGCATTGCGAATCTTATGCCAGCTGGCTGCATACACACTCCGCCTTTCTGAAGTTTGTTTCAGGATGCCGAATTCTAGTCGAATCTGAGCAGGAGAGACATATTTGGGAAGATTAAAAATAGCCCTGTATGAGTTAGCTATGAGTGTGTCCAGCAATGCTGCATCCTTTCCATGATGTGATTCACTCCCATAGGTAAGAGTCGGTTGTAGTTTGGCACGCAAAATTTCAAGGAGAGGTTTGAGTGTAAGGGCGGGTAGTTTGGCCTTTAGTGATTTTAATGCCAAATAGGTCATTGTGTCCTTCCCTCGTAAGGAGTTGAGCCGTGCCCTAGACGTATTATTTGAGTCCACGATTACTCCCAGGTACTTATATGTGGTTACCCGGTCGAGCTTTTCACCGTTCAAGTGCCAGCGAGGAATCTTTTTTTTCCTATAATTCACAGCCATAACCTTTGACTTATTGAAGTTTATTTGAAGTGCATTCTTTGCTGAGAAAGCATGAGTTGCGTTCAGGAGGTGTTGGAAGCCTGTTGGGGTCTGACTTATCAGCAATAGGTCATCCGTGTATAACATGTTGGAAAGGGTAATTTTCCCTAATTTCGGTGCGTGGTTGGGACATTTATCGAGTTCACCAGGTAGATCGGTTAAGAAGAGGTTGAATAAAATGGGCGCGAGTAGGCACCCCTGTTTTAATCCTTTTGTTGTCCTGATGTGATTCGAGAGGTGTGTTCCAGCCCCAAGTTTAATTTTAATCCAGGTGTTTGAATGGAGAAGTATTAGGACGTCTAATAGGCATTTAGGTATTCCCCAGTTATCCAGTTTCTGCCAAAGTTTGTTACGGTCCACATGATCAAATACAGGAGTATAGTCGATGAACGAGAGTAATAAAGATGACTTAGTTTCTTTTGCTGCTTCCATCAGCAATGATAATGCCATGAGATTGGTTGTGGTCCCTTGGCCTTTGCAGAAACTCGTTTGGTTAATTGGGATGATGGAGTTTCCAGTTGCCCATGATGTTAATTCCTCCAAGATAATACCTGCAAAATATTTTGCCTTCACGTCTAGTAGGGCAATAAGCCGATAGTTGTTTGGATGCCTCTTGCTACCGTGTTTATAAATCGGGCTGATGACTGACCCGTGCCAGGACTCGGGAAGGGTCTGGGTAAGCCTTATACTATTAAACACTGGTGCTAGAGATGCGCTCCAAAATTCTACGTCTGATTTGTACAGCATAGGTGGTATGCCATTTGGCTCTGGAGCTCCGGTTGGTCTCCCCCTCGTTATTTGCCGTCTGATGTATACCCAAAGGTGTCAGAGCGCTTCACAATAGGAGCAGTAGTGAAATATGAGGAAACATTACAAGTGAGCATGTTACAAAAGCAAACGTTACGTTACATAAGGCAATAGTGACAATTGTGCATGTATCAAGCAAACAAAATACAAGAGGTAGAAAACGATATGTTACAAGAGGAAAAAAAGTGACGTGTATATGCTACAAAAGCATGCAAAATGCAAATAGAGGTATAATACTGCACTAAATGGCAGATACTTGAAACACAAGAACAAACGTTACGTTACATGAGGCAATGGTGGCTATTGTGCATGTATCAAAAGCAAACAAAATACAAGAGGTAGCAAACGATACATTACAAGAGGGAAAGTGACGTGTGCATGTTACAAAGGAGTACACTATACAAGTAGACGTATAGTACTGCAATAAATGGCAGACTCTCAAACCACAAGAACACATTGGGAAGGCACTTCTATAGTCATGTAGAACAGAATTTCCTATAATGGAAGGACTTCCTTCAGATAATAGAGAGGGCGTGAATTACATTTGGAAGTGTCTTTGAAGGAGGAGAGCTTTGAGGTCAGTTTTGAAGGCCTGGGAAGAGGTGGTGGTCCGGAGCTGAGGCGGAAGTGAGTTCCAGATTCTCACCGCGTTGCCTGAAAAGGATTGGGCCATCAACCTTTCCTTCTTGAAAGTGGGAGTGTCACGATTCGACAAGCTTCTCCTCGGGGCTGTGTTGAAAGACCTAAACCTGCTTTCACGCAACCAACCCGTGACCTGGTATAAAAGCACAGACCAATAGGAAGGTTCCGCGATCGCGGGAAAGGAAGGGGACAGCGGGGAGGGAGATCTGTAACGATAAAAGACAAAGGATTTAGCTTCACACCCCTCCCTATCTACACAAGAATACAGAGACACCCTATTGATAAAGTAGACTCTTCTAACACGCTACGTTCTCAGCCTACCTGAAAAGGAAAATTCTAAGTCTGTATATGCAGGGGAGGGAAGGAAGGTCCTATCAGTGGTAGAAATCTGGGAAGGAAGGAACACAAATAGATGCATCAATACACAACAGTTTTACCATGTACACTTAAGCGTCTTTTCAACCCGCACATACCACAGCTTGCCGTGATAATGCCTGGTTCCACTTTTCCTTAGAACTAGGTACCCCCCTGGTTCCTCTCCTGCAGTGTGAAAACAAAGCACAAACAAGTTGTTGCAAAGTACATGAAAAAACCAAAGAGCTGAAGGTTAACTGCACCTTCTATAAGTTTCTTCCCGCTGATAAATGAAAATGTAATAGTTTTTGATTTCTGACTTGCCCAGGGTTCGCAAGTCCAAGTCACATATTTCTCACTCCTATGCCTACGTGTTGATGATCCCACTAGGACCACAAGCAATGATAATTCCAAAATCCTTCCTTTCAATGTTTGTTTTGTTTTGTCCCAGGTACTGACCCAAGTTTGAAACGTCACCGTGTTTCACTGTCACTCGGGATACCAGCTTCAAGACTTCTGAAGATATCGGCAGGAAGGGGGGAAAAACGGACTAACACAGCCGTGTCAGTCTATCCCCTGCTATGACACAAACACAGATACGGTATCGACCGTTCTCCAACTCCGAGCGTTCCCAGCCGGAAACCACCCAGAAACTCCTACTCACGGTACTCCAAGAATGCCCGACCTCTCGACTCTCCGGCTCACCAAAATTATCGGCTCCGTCTCTCCTGCCGGTTTGGTCTTTATTTCCTGTTTCTTGCGCAACTAACATCTCGCGTGACTTCGCCCTGGGCATTCTGGGGATTGTGGTTCAATTGAGGCCAGGCATTGTTTACCCACGCATTGCGCGGACAGCGTACCCTACGGGCTGATTCTGACAGTACATCCCCCCTTTACGAGGGGCGCTGTCCAGGCGCAGGTTTATCCGGATACCTCTTGTGAAAACTAGACACCAACCTAGGAGCATGCACAGACCCCGCAGGTTCCCACGAATTCTCCTCAGGCCCGTAACCCTTCCATGAAAGCAGGTACTGCAACCTCCCCCTCACCCATCTGGAGTCCAACACACGCAACACCTCATATTCAGACTCATTCTGCACCCACACTGGTACTGGAGGACGGTGGACCGGGCTTCGTGAAGGCTTCAGAAGAGATACGTGAAACACTGGGTGAATGCGTAAATGGGCAGGTAACCGTAATTTCACAGCCACGGGATTCACCATCTTCACTACCCGATATGGCCCGATGAACTTAGGGTTGAACACGCTATGCCTCCTGAATCTGATGTGTTTAGTAGACAACCACACCAGATCCCCATGTTTGTACACAGGACTCGGCCGACGATGCTTTTCAGCCTGAGCCTTGTATCTCCCCTTGGCCTGAACTAGATTCTTGCGCGTTGACAGGAGAATCCTGCGAATGCGCAACAATCGAGTCTTGACGTCCGGTAACCTAACAGTAGATCTAGGGAGGATGAGAGGAGTAACCCTAGGGTGATGACCATAATTGCTAAAGAAAGGAGAATGACCAGTCAAGGAGTGTTGTGTGCTATTGTACGCTAGTTCCGCCACCCATAACCAATCTACCCAGGAATCAGTGTCAGTTTGAACATAGCAGCGGAGGTACTGTTTTAAAGACTGGTTCAGTCTCTCGGTTTGACCCTCCGACTGCGGATGGAAGCTGGTAGACAAAGAAGTAGAGATTCTCAATTCAGCACACCACGCCTTCCAGAACCCTGCAGTGAATTGGGCTCCCCTGTCCAACACTATCACTTTTGGAAGCCCATGTAACCTGACTATGTGAGTTAACAGGAGATGAGCTAAACGTCCCGCAGTAGGCACTTTGTCACACGCGATAAAATGGCCCATCTTAGTTAGGAAGTCCATTACTACTATGATGGCCGTCTTCCCTTGATATTTTGGCAAACCCACTATGAAGTCTACTGAAATGCTTTCCCAAGGCATTTCAGGGGTTGGCAGAGGTAGCAGAAGTCCTTTAGGTTGTTGTCGATCAGTTTTCATTCTGGCGCATTGCATACACTGGTTTCCCCATTTTTGCAAATCCAGTCGAATGGAAGGCCACCAAAACTGTCTCAGTGCCTTTTCCAATGTTTTTACATAGCCCATATGTCCTGCGCTCGGTATTTCATGGCACCATTTAAACACTGTACGTCTTAAGGCCACTGTGGGCACTAGTACTTGTTTCCCTTTCATGGCCACCCCTTGTTGCAATCTCCATTCTGGATGATGCCGAAGCCAGGTTCTCCACACACATGATTGTATCCCAGACCACAAGGATTGTACAAAATCGTTGGTTTGAGTCACACACACCACTTTCGACGGGTCGATGATTGCTCTTTTTGGGGTTTGTGTGTGTAATACTGGATGTTCCTGCCGGGTTAAAGCGTCTGCTTTTTTGTTCATCGCTCCGGGTCTAAACGTGACTATGAATCGATATTCCTCAAAGAAGAGCATCCAGCGTAACTGCCTGGGCGTCAGATGGTGTGCCGCTCTTATGAATTGCAGGTTACGATGGTCTGTATAAACCGTCACCTGATGAACCGCGCCCAATAGCCAGTGCCTCCATTCCACAAATATTTACAACAAGGGGTGGTGAGGGACAAGAGTCTCTGAATTAAGCAGAAAGCTCTCACCCAGTCAAGAGATCAGGGCTAGATCCAACACCGTTTTTTAGCTCACTGCACCATCCCAGTTTCAGAACCTGGCTGTATGCAAATTAGTCTGTTCCCGTCCCAGTGCATGATGGGAACAGGGCAAACCAAACTACAAAAGCCAATTCTTACACTGGGAAGGGACAGACTGATTTGCATATAGCCAGGTTCTGAGCTGGGATGGGGCAGTGAGATAAATAACGGTGATGGATCAAGCCCTGATCTTTGGACTGGGTAAGAGTGGTCTGTTTAACTCAGACACTCTGTTCATCACCACCCCCTTTTCTAAATCGTTTTTGGCCACTATAGGTGTGGCAGGGTATACTCAGACATGAGTCCCTTTCTCACTGCTCCATCAGGATTCAAGCAAGCCGGGCCGAAGAAGGCTGAAATGCCAGAAACCGGTCCCCGGTAGCTTGTCTCCTTTCTGGTGAAGAATTGGCTTGGTAGTTTAGTCTGCCCTGTTCCCATGATGCACTGGGCCAGGGACAGACTGATTTGCATATAGCCAGGTTCTGAGCTGGGATGGGGCAGTGAGATAAATAACGGTGATGGATCAAGCCCTGATCTTTGGACTGGGTAAGAGTGGTCTGTTTAACTCAGACGCTCTGTTCATCACCACCCCCTTTTCTAAATCGTTTTTGGCCACTATAGGTGTGGCAGGGTATACTCAGACATGAGTCCCTTTCTCACTGCTCCATCAGGATTCAAGCAAGCCGGGCCGAAGAAGGCTGAAATGCCAGAAACCGGTCCCCGGTAGCTTGTCTCCTTTCTGGTGAAGAATTGGCTTGGTAGTTTAGTCTGCCCTGTTCCCATGATGCACTGGGCCAGGGACAGACTGATTTGCATATAGCCAGGTTCTGAGCTGGGATGGGGCAGTGAGATAAATAACGGTGATGGATCAAGCCCTGATCTTTGGACTGGGTAAGAGTGGTCTGTTTAACTCAGACACTCTGTTCATCACCACCCCCTTTTCTAAATCCATTCCACAAAGGCGTCTTTTATAGCCAATAACTCCTTTTCGGCTATCGTGTAATTTATTTCAGCCGGGTTGAGTTTCCTGGACATATAGGCGATGGGATGCAACAAACCAGTGTCTTCCTGCCGTTGTGACAGAACCGCCCCCAATGCGACTTCCGATGCATCAGCTTCGACGATGAAGGGAATGGAGAGGTTGGCATGTCTTAAGACAGGAGCTTTGATGAAGGCGTCTTTCAATCCATCAAACGCTAGTTGTGCTTCAGTGTTCCAATGGAAGGGAACATTCTTCCTCGTTAGACGGGTCAAGGGGGTTACCAAGGCAGAGAACCCGCAAATGAACCTCCTGTAGAAGTTCGCAAACCCCAATAAACATTGTACATCTTTTACAGTGCAGGGACGAGGCCATTCCTTTATGGCTTGTACTTTTCTTTCTGCCATGATCTGGCCTGAAGGTGAAAGCATCACTCCCAGGAATTCGACGGTGGTTACATGAAATTCACATTTCGTGATCTTACAATAAAGATGATGTTTCATCAGGGCACCCAACACCTGTTTCATAGGCTCTTGGTGTTCACTCGTTTTGGTAGAGTAAACCAGGATGTCGTCGATGTATACGACTACAAAGAGGTCTAAGAATTCCCTCAATACCTCATTTAAGAAGAATTGAAATGCAGCAGGGGCGTTGCACAATCCAAAGGGCATCACTAAGTACTCGAAGAGCCCATACCGCGTCTTGAAGGCCGTCTTCCATTCATCTCCCTTTCTTATGCGGACCAGATGGTAGGCTCCTCGCAGATCTAACTTCGTGTAAATGGTGGCCGTTCTGACTTGTTCTAATAAGACAGGAATCAGAGGCAAGGGATACTGGTTTTTTACCGTGATGGTGTTCAAGGCGCGATAGTCTATGCAACACCTCTTGTCTCCATTGGCTTTAGGAATGAAGAACAAGGGCGAAGAAGCAGGCGACCGCGAGGGACGGATATATCCTAAAGCCAAATACTTGTCCAAGTATTTTCTCAGGTATTCATTTTCGGGTACCGTAAGGGCGTAGAGTCTGCCGTTCGGTATTACTGCTCCAGGAACTAGATCGATACGACAGTCGAAAGTTCTGTGGGGCGGAAGTGTCTCCGCTTGTTCTTCACTGAAAACACTGGCATACTCGGCATAACATGCCGGAAGTTGTACCTCCTTCTCGGCTGCGGTGGCGATGTTGTAAACCTTGGCCAAGGTTTGAGAAGGACTCACAGTAGATAACATACACTGTTCCTTACAGAACTCGGAGACGAAAGTGATCGTCTTTTGAAGTCCAATGGATGTAGGGTTCATGTTTTTGCAGCCACGGGAGTCCCAAAATGATGCCATACTGCGGAGCTTGAATGATGTTAAAGGAAATAGTCTCCTGGTGCGTGTCATTACTGATGCATCGATATTCTGGAGTGTGGTATTTTATGGGTCCTGCGATTAATTCACTACCATCCACTGCGAATACTGGTTCAGGTTGTTTCTTTTCAATGAGAGGGATTCCAAGTCTTTCTGCCTCGGCGTAATCCATAAAACATCCAGTGGCTCCAGAGTCCACCATAGCCTTTACGCCTTGTTCTCCAGTTTCCATCACCAATAACATTGAAAGAAAGACGTGATTCTTTTCTTGTTCACAACAGGCCATTATGGAAGGGATGGTGATTTGGCTTGAGGGTTCCCCTCCTTTCACGCTCAAGCTTTGAAGTTTTCCGACTTCTCTTCCGAGGTGCCAGCTGTGGTTTGACCAGTCCTAAACCTTCCAGATCTTGGTTTCACCGGACATTCTCGCAGGTAATGCCCCTTCTTTCCGCAGTATAAGCAAAGTCCGTTCTTCCTGCGATGCTCTTTCTCGCTAAAAGACAAGGAAGCTCTAACAGCCCCTATCTCCATAGCTTCTTGCGCGGATGTAGGCTTTTCAATGTTTCCTCCGCCTCTCTCATGCACCATCACCACCGGCTCCCTCTTTCGTAATTCACCTTTGCGCTCCCTTATGCGGTGGTCTAGACGAAGAGCGAGTTCTATAAGCGCGGTACAAGTACGGGGTTGAGGGTCTATGTGTGCCAACACATCCTTCATTTCATCGTTTAGTCCTTGGTAGAACAGAGCGGATTGTTTGGCCTCTGGCCAGTCAGTTTCAGCCACTAGGCGTCGGAAATTGTTTAGGTAGGTAACCAGATCAGATGTGCCTTGCTTAAGAGCCAACAACTCCCGGTCTGCCGAAAACGTTTCAGATCTGCGGTCAAATGTCTTTTCAAACTCCAACCGGAATTCGTCCCAGTCATGTAGAAGGGGATTGTCTCTCCTAACTATAGGAACCGCCCACTGTGCTGCCTCCCCACCTAGGTATGAAATCAAAAAGGCCACTCGAGCTTGATTAGTCGCAAACATCTTGGGCTTACACATGAAATGTAAACGAACTTGCGTCATAAACACCTGAACCTTTTTGTTATCCCCATAAAACCTCTCGGGGGGAGCTAACGGAATTTGAGTGGGAACTTCTACCACTAGGGACGAAGGAGTAGAGGTGCTAGCCCCTGCACTAAATGGATTAACTTGTATGCTATCTAATCGGGTTTTGATCTGTGCGTTCTCTGCCCTGGAAGCAGCAACCTCCCTATTTGAGGCAGCTAGTTCCGTTTGGACCAAAGCTAGGGCCGCCAAAACGTCATCCATAGTGGCCATTTTCTTTCAACACAGCCAAGAGGAGATCCACCTCCTTGGGCCGATAATTCTGTCACGATTCGACAAGCTTCTCCTCGGGGCTGTGTTGAAAGACCTAAACCTGCTTTCACGCAACCAACCCGTGACCTGGTATAAAAGCACAGACCAATAGGAAGGTTCCGCGATCGCGGGAAAGGAAGGGGACAGCGGGGAGGGAGATCTGTAACGATAAAAGACAAAGGATTTAGCTTCACACCCCTCCCTATCTACACAAGAATACAGAGACACCCTATTGATAAAGTAGACTCTTCTAACACGCTACGTTCTCAGCCTACCTGAAAAAGAAAATTCTAAGTCTGTATATGCAGGGGAGGGAAGGAAGGTCCTATCAGTGGTAGAAATCTGGGAAGGAAGGAACACAAATAGATGCATCAATACACAACAGTTTTACCATGTACACTTAAGCGTCTTTTCAACCCGCACATACCACAGCTTGCCGTGATAATGCCTGGTTCCACTTTTCCTTAGAACTAGGTACCCCCCTGGTTCCTCTCCTGCAGTGTGAAAACAAAGCACAAACAAGTTGTTGCAAAGTACATGAAAAAACCAAAGAGCTGAAGGTTAACTGCACCTTCTATAAGTTTCTTCCCGCTGATAAATGAAAATGTAATAGTTTTTGATTTCTGACTTGCCCAGGGTTCGCAAGTCCAAGTCACATATTTCTCACTCCTATGCCTACGTGTTGATGATCCCACTAGGACCACAAGCAATGATAATTCCAAAATCCTTCCTTTCAATGTTTGTTTTGTTTTGTCCCAGGTACTGACCCAAGTTTGAAACGTCACCGCGTTTCACTGTCACTCGGGATACCAGCTTCAAGACTTCTGAAGATATCGGCAGGAAGGGGGGAAAAAACGGACTAACACAGCCGTGTCAGTCTATCTCCTGCTATGACACAAACACAGATACGGTATCGACCGTTCTCCAACTCCGAGCGTTCCCAGCCGGAAACCACCCAGAAACTCCTACTCACGGTACTCCAAGAATGCCCGACCTCTCGACTCTCCGGCTCACCAAAATTATCGGCTCCGTCTCTCCTGCCGGTTTGGTCTTTATTTCCTGTTTCTTGCGCGACTAACATCTCGCGTGACTTCGCCCTGGGCATTCTGGGGATTGTGGTTCAATTGAGGCCAGGCATTGTTTACCCACGCATTGCGCGGACAGCGTACCCTACGGGCTGATTCTGACAGGGAGGTTCAAGCAATGGATTTTCCACATTACGTGATGGTCTAGAGCCTCCAGAGAGTTTCAGTTTATTTGCCAGGTAGCGAGGAGAGGAGGAGTGCAAGGCTTTGTGGGGGAGGCAGTCTTGTAGATAGATCTTGCCTCAATGGGAAGCCAACGGAGGGTGGATAAAATGGGTGTGATGTGGTCGCTTCTTTTGGCCCCATATATGAAACCAGCTGCTGAATGGAGAACAGATTTAAGGGGGGACAGGTGGGATTTGAGGAGGCCAGTAGGAAGAGAGTTGCAGTAGTCCAATCTGGAGAGAACCAGCGATTGGACCAGGGTTTTAAGATCATGCCCCGGGAAGAAGCACAAATCCAGTCATTGAGAAGGCTTTATTGCTTTGGAGTCTCAATGATTCCGCTAGTATTTGATGGGCCCTTTACCTAGGTAATCATATACTATACATGGTGCCACCTGGCACTAGATCATATTTACAAGGGAATTATTTACACATGACAGGGCCAACTGGACCGCTGTCATAACCATCACAAAGCGAAGTTAGTAAAAGTAAAATAGATCATAAATGAACAACCAGTAACCACTGGTAATCACGGTACCTAGCATCCGCCTGTAACAAAAACCACATTATGCACAGCATCACATTGGGCGCCAAACGCATTGTATGCCCCTAACCTCCTAAGTATCACTAACAATAGGGGCATAAAGCACAGGGTGGAACATAATCTCACTAGCATAAACCATAATATGCAAGACAATCTCATTGTCATACAACCCACATTTAGAGGTAACCAGGACAGGGTGCTTAAATCATACTACATTAAATAAATTTCCTAGCATCACATAATCACATTAGGGCCTGGCACCCAACAAACCTCCCAGTCCCCCTGGCCAACTGGCCATCTCAAGGGGGCTCCAATGCCCTGTGTCCAGAATGTCAGGGCTGCTGCCAATGTAGCGAAAGTCCAGGGTGCGCACTGGCGCAAATCTAAACATTGCAGCTGGCACCAAGTGCTGCGCAGCTGTGAAGAGAAGGGGCAAAGGAGTGCATCTCACTCCTAACTCAATCAGAACCAGATGTTGGACGGGCAACATCTATTGTATTTCTTAGGAGACACGATTCACAAGTGAATACGTAATGACGTACTCCAAGCAACACGCCATGCCTATCAAAATATTTAATTTTCATAGGCACGTGTTAATGTCAACCATATCACCATATATTATTTAGATCTTAGCAGCGTTTAGTATGTATTTTGTTGAGAGGTTACTCTTGTGTTTTCTAAGCCTGGTAATAAAGAGAATGAACTGGAGATACAAACTAAAGGACAGACATCAAACTGCAATTCGAACATTAGAAGGTCTGGAGCTCCATTGAAGACAATTAAGTGAATCAGAGCTAATGGTAGCTGGTATAAGCCTTTACCTACAGCCATGGCTTTAAGTGGGAGAAAAAACTGGAGGTGCTCTAAAAGGGGTAGGGCAAACCTCAAAGGGCTGTGGCCTATCTAAGTAGGGGTGTGGTCTAGATAAAGATAACTAGTGTAGCAGTACCCCCTGCTCTGACAAGCCGTCAACTCTAGGACTCCTCAGAGAACTACTGCAGTATACACAAACATAGACACAATATATTCCGCCTAACCTCAATGCAGGTAGAATTGTGACACAGGTTGTCGAAGCACATTTACTTCAGTACAGCCTGCTGTACACCTCAAATCACATCTACCACAACCTAGCTGGGCCTGTAAACATGGATTAAAGCACTCCCTACTGTTATGTCGGAACGGAAGTAAACACATCCACACGCAGGTAAGACTGTTCATCGTCCTGGCCACACCAGGACCCTTTTATTCAAAGTGAAGCCCCACCCCCAATAAACCAATTAACATCCCGCCCTATATATACACAGGTGAGCCACCGCTACCCCTTCGGGTGCCAGAAATGGTAAGGTAATGGCGGTGACCACATCACACTCCTCAAAAAAACCAACAAAAGTGAAAAAACAAACAGAAATCATTTCAATATGTTACATAATTCTTCAAACGTGTGGATCGAGCAGGACATGGCCGTAACTGATACCTCCCCACACCCCATCGCTGGGAGTCAGACTCGGGTACTGGACATTCACTAGAGGGAGACATAAGAGCACGCTCAGAGGCCACCCCTGACGGTGGAGGAGATGGAGACACACTGTACAGTCCAGGCGCCACATTCACAGTCAGTGGAGTAGGCATCGAATCCATGTCAGCAAATTCATCGTCCGAACCAACAGATTCAGCATCAGATGGTACCAAATGTCCATAAAAACCACCGCAATGGAGCGCACACCGCTAGCCCCTCCTCCGGATCGCCCCTCGGGATTCTGGTACTTGTAGTTCAGTAGTGGATCACCCAGGTGGGTGCAAGTCGGTACTTGTTGGACTGATGAATCTCTAGACCCGATACATGTCCCGGGTTTTTGGGTATCGCCCGAGACATGGCTCGGGTTTCGGGATAACTTCCCTCATCAGTAGAGAAAATGGTTTAGGGGTGGAGGAGAAGGCCGCCAAACAACAGTCAATGGCCTCGATGCCCGAACCGGCACGCAGGGCAGCATCCAGGAGCCCGTCGGCTCAAAGCTCAAGGGAGCCAATTAGTAAAAACCACCGCAATGGAGCGCACACCGCTAGCCCCTCCTCCGGATCGCCCCTCGGGATTCTGGTACTTGTAGTTCAGTAGTGGATCACCCAGGTGGGTGCAAGTCGGTACTTGTTGGACTGATGAATCTCTAGACCCGATACATGTCCCGGGTTTTTGGGTATCGCCCGAGACATGGCTCGGGTTTCGGGATAACTTCCCTCATCAGTAGAGAAAATGGTTTAGGGGTGGAGGAGAAGGCCGCCAAACAACAGTCAATGGCCTCGATGCCCGAACCGGCACGCAGGGCAGCATCCAGGAGCCCGTCGGCTCAAAGCTCAAGGGAGCCAATTAGTAAAAACCACCGCAATGGAGCGCACACCGCTAGCCCCTCCTCCGGATCGCCCCTCGGGATTCTGGTACTTGTAGTTCAGTAGTGGATCACCCAGGTGGGTGCAAGTCGGTACTTGTTGGACTGATGAATCTCTAGACCCGATACATGTCCCGGGTTTTTGGGTATCGCCCGAGACATGGCTCGGGTTTCGGGATAACTTCCCTCATCAGTAGAGAAAATGGTTTAGGGGTGGAGGAGAAGGCCGCCAAACAACAGTCAATGGCCTCGATGCCCGAACCGGCACGCAGGGCAGCATCCAGGAGCCCGTCGGCTCAAAGCTCAAGGGAGCCAATTAGTAAAAACCACCGCAATGGAGCGCACACCGCTAGCCCCTCCTCCGGATCGCCCCTCGGGATTCTGGTACTTGTAGTTCAGTAGTGGATCACCCAGGTGGGTGCAAGTCGGTACTTGTTGGACTGATGAATCTCTAGACCCGATACATGTCCCGGGTTTTTGGGTATCGCCCGAGACATGGCTCGGGTTTCGGGATAACTTCCCTCATCAGTAGAGAAAATGGTTTAGGGGTGGAGGAGAAGGCCGCCAAACAACAGTCAATGGCCTCGATGCCCGAACCGGCACGCAGGGCAGCATCCAGGAGCCCGTCGGCTCAAAGCTCAAGGGAGCCAATTAGTAAAAACCACCGCAATGGAGCGCACACCGCTAGCCCCTCCTCCGGATCGCCCCTCGGGATTCTGGTACTTGTAGTTCAGTAGTGGATCACCCAGGTGGGTGCAAGTCGGTACTTGTTGGACTGATGAATCTCTAGACCCGATACATGTCCCGGGTTTTTGGGTATCGCCCGAGACATGGCTCGGGTTTCGGGATAACTTCCCTCATCAGTAGAGAAAATGGTTTAGGGGTGGAGGAGAAGGCCGCCAAACAACAGTCAATGGCCTCGATGCCCGAACCGGCACCTCCATTGCGGTGGTTTTTACTAATTGGCTCCCTTGAGCTTTGAGCCGACGGGCTCCTGGATGCTGCCCTGCGTGCCGGTTCGGGCATCGAGGCCATTGACTGTTGTTTGGCGGCCTTCTCCTCCACCCCTAAACCATGTTCTCTACTGATGAGGGAAGTTATCCTGAAACCCGAGACATGTCTCGGGCGATACCCAAAAACCCGGGACATGTATCGGGTCTAGAGATTCATCAGTCCAACAAGTACCGACTTGCACCCACCTGGGTGATCCACTACTGAACTACAAGTACCAGAATCCCGAGGGGCGATCCGGAGGAGGGGCTAGCGGTGTGCGCTCCATTGCGGTGGTTTTTACTAATTGGCTCCCTTGAGCTTTGAGCCGACGGGCTCCTGGATGCTGCCCTGCGTGCCGGTTCGGGCATCGAGGCCATTGACTGTTGTTTGGCGGCCTTCTCCTCCACCCCTAAACCATGTTCTCTACTGATGAGGGAAGTTATCCTGAAACCCGAGACATGTCTCGGGCGATACCCAAAAACCCGGGACATGTATCGGGTCTAGAGATTCATCAGTCCAACAAGTACCGACTTGCACCCACCTGGGTGATCCACTACTGAACTACAAGTACCAGAATCCCGAGGGGCGATCCGGAGGAGGGGCTAGCGGTGTGCGCTCCATTGCGGTGGTTTTTACTAATTGGCTCCCTTGAGCTTTGAGCCGACGGGCTCCTGGATGCTGCCCTGCGTGCCGGTTCGGGCATCGAGGCCATTGACTGTTGTTTGGCGGCCTTCTCCTCCACCCCTAAACCATGTTCTCTACTGATGAGGGAAGTTATCCTGAAACCCGAGACATGTCTCGGGCGATACCCAAAAACCCGGGACATGTATCGGGTCTAGAGATTCATCAGTCCAACAAGTACCGACTTGCACCCACCTGGGTGATCCACTACTGAACTACAAGTACCAGAATCCCGAGGGGCGATCCGGAGGAGGGGCTAGCGGTGTGCGCTCCATTGCGGTGGTTTTTACTAATTGGCTCCCTTGAGCTTTGAGCCGACGGGCTCCTGGATGCTGCCCTGCGTGCCGGTTCGGGCATCGAGGCCATTGACTGTTGTTTGGCGGCCTTCTCCTCCACCCCTAAACCATGTTCTCTACTGATGAGGGAAGTTATCCTGAAACCCGAGACATGTCTCGGGCGATACCCAAAAACCCGGGACATGTATCGGGTCTAGAGATTCATCAGTCCAACAAGTACCGACTTGCACCCACCTGGGTGATCCACTACTGAACTACAAGTACCAGAATCCCGAGGGGCGATCCGGAGGAGGGGCTAGCGGTGTGCGCTCCATTGCGGTGGTTTTTACTAATTGGCTCCCTTGAGCTTTGAGCCGACGGGCTCCTGGATGCTGCCCTGCGTGCCGGTTCGGGCATCGAGGCCATTGACTGTTGTTTGGCGGCCTTCTCCTCCACCCCTAAACCATGTTCTCTACTGATGAGGGAAGTTATCCTGAAACCCGAGACATGTCTCGGGCGATACCCAAAAACCCGGGACATGTATCGGGTCTAGAGATTCATCAGTCCAACAAGTACCGACTTGCACCCACCTGGGTGATCCACTACTGAACTACAAGTACCAGAATCCCGAGGGGCGATCCGGAGGAGGGGCTAGCGGTGTGCGCTCCATTGCGGTGGTTTTTACTAATTGGCTCCCTTGAGCTTTGAGCCGACGGGCTCCTGGATGCTGCCCTGCGTGCCGGTTCGGGCATCGAGGCCATTGACTGTTGTTTGGCGGCCTTCTCCTCCACCCCTAAACCATGTTCTCTACTGATGAGGGAAGTTATCCTGAAACCCGAGACATGTCTCGGGCGATACCCAAAAACCCGGGACATGTATCGGGTCTAGAGATTCATCAGTCCAACAAGTACCGACTTGCACCCACCTGGGTGATCCACTACTGAACTACAAGTACCAGAATCCCGAGGGGCGATCCGGAGGAGGGGCTAGCGGTGTGCGCTCCATTGCGGTGGTTTTTACTAATTGGCTCCCTTGAGCTTTGAGCCGACGGGCTCCTGGATGCTGCCCTGCGTGCCGGTTCGGGCATCGAGGCCATTGACTGTTGTTTGGCGGCCTTCTCCTCCACCCCTAAACCATGTTCTCTACTGATGAGGGAAGTTATCCTGAAACCCGAGACATGTCTCGGGCGATACCCAAAAACCCGGGACATGTATCGGGTCTAGAGATTCATCAGTCCAACAAGTACCGACTTGCACCCACCTGGGTGATCCACTACTGAACTACAAGTACCAGAATCCCGAGGGGCGATCCGGAGGAGGGGCTAGCGGTGTGCGCTCCATTGCGGTGGTTTTTACTAATTGGCTCCCTTGAGCTTTGAGCCGACGGGCTCCTGGATGCTGCCCTGCGTGCCGGTTCGGGCATCGAGGCCATTGACTGTTGTTTGGCGGCCTTCTCCTCCACCCCTAAACCATGTTCTCTACTGATGAGGGAAGTTATCCTGAAACCCGAGACATGTCTCGGGCGATACCCAAAAACCCGGGACATGTATCGGGTCTAGAGATTCATCAGTCCAACAAGTACCGACTTGCACCCACCTGGGTGATCCACTACTGAACTACAAGTACCAGAATCCCGAGGGGCGATCCGGAGGAGGGGCTAGCGGTGTGCGCTCCATTGCGGTGGTTTTTACTAATTGGCTCCCTTGAGCTTTGAGCCGACGGGCTCCTGGATGCTGCCCTGCGTGCCGGTTCGGGCATCGAGGCCATTGACTGTTGTTTGGCGGCCTTCTCCTCCACCCCTAAACCATGTTCTCTACTGATGAGGGAAGTTATCCTGAAACCCGAGACATGTCTCGGGCGATACCCAAAAACCCGGGACATGTATCGGGTCTAGAGATTCATCAGTCCAACAAGTACCGACTTGCACCCACCTGGGTGATCCACTACTGAACTACAAGTACCAGAATCCCGAGGGGCGATCCGGAGGAGGGGCTAGCGGTGTGCGCTCCATTGCGGTGGTTTTTACTAATTGGCTCCCTTGAGCTTTGAGCCGACGGGCTCCTGGATGCTGCCCTGCGTGCCGGTTCGGGCATCGAGGCCATTGACTGTTGTTTGGCGGCCTTCTCCTCCACCCCTAAACCATGTTCTCTACTGATGAGGGAAGTTATCCTGAAACCCGAGACATGTCTCGGGCGATACCCAAAAACCCGGGACATGTATCGGGTCTAGAGATTCATCAGTCCAACAAGTACCGACTTGCACCCACCTGGGTGATCCACTACTGAACTACAAGTACCAGAATCCCGAGGGGCGATCCGGAGGAGGGGCTAGCGGTGTGCGCTCCATTGCGGTGGTTTTTACTAATTGGCTCCCTTGAGCTTTGAGCCGACGGGCTCCTGGATGCTGCCCTGCGTGCCGGTTCGGGCATCGAGGCCATTGACTGTTGTTTGGCGGCCTTCTCCTCCACCCCTAAACCATGTTCTCTACTGATGAGGGAAGTTATCCTGAAACCCGAGACATGTCTCGGGCGATACCCAAAAACCCGGGACATGTATCGGGTCTAGAGATTCATCAGTCCAACAAGTACCGACTTGCACCCACCTGGGTGATCCACTACTGAACTACAAGTACCAGAATCCCGAGGGGCGATCCGGAGGAGGGGCTAGCGGTGTGCGCTCCATTGCGGTGGTTTTTACTAATTGGCTCCCTTGAGCTTTGAGCCGACGGGCTCCTGGATGCTGCCCTGCGTGCCGGTTCGGGCATCGAGGCCATTGACTGTTGTTTGGCGGCCTTCTCCTCCACCCCTAAACCATGTTCTCTACTGATGAGGGAAGTTATCCTGAAACCCGAGACATGTCTCGGGCGATACCCAAAAACCCGGGACATGTATCGGGTCTAGAGATTCATCAGTCCAACAAGTACCGACTTGCACCCACCTGGGTGATCCACTACTGAACTACAAGTACCAGAATCCCGAGGGGCGATCCGGAGGAGGGGCTAGCGGTGTGCGCTCCATTGCGGTGGTTTTTACTAATTGGCTCCCTTGAGCTTTGAGCCGACGGGCTCCTGGATGCTGCCCTGCGTGCCGGTTCGGGCATCGAGGCCATTGACTGTTGTTTGGCGGCCTTCTCCTCCACCCCTAAACCATGTTCTCTACTGATGAGGGAAGTTATCCTGAAACCCGAGACATGTCTCGGGCGATACCCAAAAACCCGGGACATGTATCGGGTCTAGAGATTCATCAGTCCAACAAGTACCGACTTGCACCCACCTGGGTGATCCACTACTGAACTACAAGTACCAGAATCCCGAGGGGCGATCCGGAGGAGGGGCTAGCGGTGTGCGCTCCATTGCGGTGGTTTTTACTAATTGGCTCCCTTGAGCTTTGAGCCGACGGGCTCCTGGATGCTGCCCTGCGTGCCGGTTCGGGCATCGAGGCCATTGACTGTTGTTTGGCGGCCTTCTCCTCCACCCCTAAACCATGTTCTCTACTGATGAGGGAAGTTATCCTGAAACCCGAGACATGTCTCGGGCGATACCCAAAAACCCGGGACATGTATCGGGTCTAGAGATTCATCAGTCCAACAAGTACCGACTTGCACCCACCTGGGTGATCCACTACTGAACTACAAGTACCAGAATCCCGAGGGGCGATCCGGAGGAGGGGCTAGCGGTGTGCGCTCCATTGCGGTGGTTTTTACTAATTGGCTCCCTTGAGCTTTGAGCCGACGGGCTCCTGGATGCTGCCCTGCGTGCCGGTTCGGGCATCGAGGCCATTGACTGTTGTTTGGCGGCCTTCTCCTCCACCCCTAAACCATGTTCTCTACTGATGAGGGAAGTTATCCTGAAACCCGAGACATGTCTCGGGCGATACCCAAAAACCCGGGACATGTATCGGGTCTAGAGATTCATCAGTCCAACAAGTACCGACTTGCACCCACCTGGGTGATCCACTACTGAACTACAAGTACCAGAATCCCGAGGGGCGATCCGGAGGAGGGGCTAGCGGTGTGCGCTCCATTGCGGTGGTTTTTACTAATTGGCTCCCTTGAGCTTTGAGCCGACGGGCTCCTGGATGCTGCCCTGCGTGCCGGTTCGGGCATCGAGGCCATTGACTGTTGTTTGGCGGCCTTCTCCTCCACCCCTAAACCATGTTCTCTACTGATGAGGGAAGTTATCCTGAAACCCGAGACATGTCTCGGGCGATACCCAAAAACCCGGGACATGTATCGGGTCTAGAGATTCATCAGTCCAACAAGTACCGACTTGCACCCACCTGGGTGATCCACTACTGAACTACAAGTACCAGAATCCCGAGGGGCGATCCGGAGGAGGGGCTAGCGGTGTGCGCTCCATTGCGGTGGTTTTTACTAATTGGCTCCCTTGAGCTTTGAGCCGACGGGCTCCTGGATGCTGCCCTGCGTGCCGGTTCGGGCATCGAGGCCATTGACTGTTGTTTGGCGGCCTTCTCCTCCACCCCTAAACCATGTTCTCTACTGATGAGGGAAGTTATCCTGAAACCCGAGACATGTCTCGGGCGATACCCAAAAACCCGGGACATGTATCGGGTCTAGAGATTCATCAGTCCAACAAGTACCGACTTGCACCCACCTGGGTGATCCACTACTGAACTACAAGTACCAGAATCCCGAGGGGCGATCCGGAGGAGGGGCTAGCGGTGTGCGCTCCATTGCGGTGGTTTTTACTAATTGGCTCCCTTGAGCTTTGAGCCGACGGGCTCCTGGATGCTGCCCTGCGTGCCGGTTCGGGCATCGAGGCCATTGACTGTTGTTTGGCGGCCTTCTCCTCCACCCCTAAACCATGTTCTCTACTGATGAGGGAAGTTATCCTGAAACCCGAGACATGTCTCGGGCGATACCCAAAAACCCGGGACATGTATCGGGTCTAGAGATTCATCAGTCCAACAAGTACCGACTTGCACCCACCTGGGTGATCCACTACTGAACTACAAGTACCAGAATCCCGAGGGGCGATCCGGAGGAGGGGCTAGCGGTGTGCGCTCCATTGCGGTGGTTTTTACTAATTGGCTCCCTTGAGCTTTGAGCCGACGGGCTCCTGGATGCTGCCCTGCGTGCCGGTTCGGGCATCGAGGCCATTGACTGTTGTTTGGCGGCCTTCTCCTCCACCCCTAAACCATGTTCTCTACTGATGAGGGAAGTTATCCTGAAACCCGAGACATGTCTCGGGCGATACCCAAAAACCCGGGACATGTATCGGGTCTAGAGATTCATCAGTCCAACAAGTACCGACTTGCACCCACCTGGGTGATCCACTACTGAACTACAAGTACCAGAATCCCGAGGGGCGATCCGGAGGAGGGGCTAGCGGTGTGCGCTCCATTGCGGTGGTTTTTACTAATTGGCTCCCTTGAGCTTTGAGCCGACGGGCTCCTGGATGCTGCCCTGCGTGCCGGTTCGGGCATCGAGGCCATTGACTGTTGTTTGGCGGCCTTCTCCTCCACCCCTAAACCATGTTCTCTACTGATGAGGGAAGTTATCCTGAAACCCGAGACATGTCTCGGGCGATACCCAAAAACCCGGGACATGTATCGGGTCTAGAGATTCATCAGTCCAACAAGTACCGACTTGCACCCACCTGGGTGATCCACTACTGAACTACAAGTACCAGAATCCCGAGGGGCGATCCGGAGGAGGGGCTAGCGGTGTGCGCTCCATTGCGGTGGTTTTTACTAATTGGCTCCCTTGAGCTTTGAGCCGACGGGCTCCTGGATGCTGCCCTGCGTGCCGGTTCGGGCATCGAGGCCATTGACTGTTGTTTGGCGGCCTTCTCCTCCACCCCTAAACCATGTTCTCTACTGATGAGGGAAGTTATCCTGAAACCCGAGACATGTCTCGGGCGATACCCAAAAACCCGGGACATGTATCGGGTCTAGAGATTCATCAGTCCAACAAGTACCGACTTGCACCCACCTGGGTGATCCACTACTGAACTACAAGTACCAGAATCCCGAGGGGCGATCCGGAGGAGGGGCTAGCGGTGTGCGCTCCATTGCGGTGGTTTTTACTAATTGGCTCCCTTGAGCTTTGAGCCGACGGGCTCCTGGATGCTGCCCTGCGTGCCGGTTCGGGCATCGAGGCCATTGACTGTTGTTTGGCGGCCTTCTCCTCCACCCCTAAACCATGTTCTCTACTGATGAGGGAAGTTATCCTGAAACCCGAGACATGTCTCGGGCGATACCCAAAAACCCGGGACATGTATCGGGTCTAGAGATTCATCAGTCCAACAAGTACCGACTTGCACCCACCTGGGTGATCCACTACTGAACTACAAGTACCAGAATCCCGAGGGGCGATCCGGAGGAGGGGCTAGCGGTGTGCGCTCCATTGCGGTGGTTTTTACTAATTGGCTCCCTTGAGCTTTGAGCCGACGGGCTCCTGGATGCTGCCCTGCGTGCCGGTTCGGGCATCGAGGCCATTGACTGTTGTTTGGCGGCCTTCTCCTCCACCCCTAAACCATGTTCTCTACTGATGAGGGAAGTTATCCTGAAACCCGAGACATGTCTCGGGCGATACCCAAAAACCCGGGACATGTATCGGGTCTAGAGATTCATCAGTCCAACAAGTACCGACTTGCACCCACCTGGGTGATCCACTACTGAACTACAAGTACCAGAATCCCGAGGGGCGATCCGGAGGAGGGGCTAGCGGTGTGCGCTCCATTGCGGTGGTTTTTACTAATTGGCTCCCTTGAGCTTTGAGCCGACGGGCTCCTGGATGCTGCCCTGCGTGCCGGTTCGGGCATCGAGGCCATTGACTGTTGTTTGGCGGCCTTCTCCTCCACCCCTAAACCATGTTCTCTACTGATGAGGGAAGTTATCCTGAAACCCGAGACATGTCTCGGGCGATACCCAAAAACCCGGGACATGTATCGGGTCTAGAGATTCATCAGTCCAACAAGTACCGACTTGCACCCACCTGGGTGATCCACTACTGAACTACAAGTACCAGAATCCCGAGGGGCGATCCGGAGGAGGGGCTAGCGGTGTGCGCTCCATTGCGGTGGTTTTTACTAATTGGCTCCCTTGAGCTTTGAGCCGACGGGCTCCTGGATGCTGCCCTGCGTGCCGGTTCGGGCATCGAGGTCATTGACTGTTGTTTGGCGGCCTTCTCCTCCACCCCTAAACCATGTTCTCTACTGATGAGGGAAGTTATCCTGAAACCCGAGACATGTCTCGGGCGATACCCAAAAACCCGGGACATGTATCGGGTCTAGAGATTCATCAGTCCAACAAGTACCGACTTGCACCCACCTGGGTGATCCACTACTGAACTACAAGTACCAGAATCCCGAGGGGCGATCCGGAGGAGGGGCTAGCGGTGTGCGCTCCATTGCGGTGGTTTTTACTAATTGGCTCCCTTGAGCTTTGAGCCGACGGGCTCCTGGATGCTGCCCTGCGTGCCGGTTCGGGCATCGAGGCCATTGACTGTTGTTTGGCGGCCTTCTCCTCCACCCCTAAACCATGTTCTCTACTGATGAGGGAAGTTATCCTGAAACCCGAGACATGTCTCGGGCGATACCCAAAAACCCGGGACATGTATCGGGTCTAGAGATTCATCAGTCCAACAAGTACCGACTTGCACCCACCTGGGTGATCCACTACTGAACTACAAGTACCAGAATCCCGAGGGGCGATCCGGAGGAGGGGCTAGCGGTGTGCGCTCCATTGCGGTGGTTTTTACCAAATGTCCATACCCTTGAACATCAACAGGAGCCCGGTACAACTTAAAGAAAGACATATTCCTTGAAATAACCAACCCCTCCCTCACAGCAGTGACTTTTGTCCCATGAACAGACTGCACAACCCAAGGCTCAGGCTCAAAAGGTAGACTAAACTTCCCCCTACGGTGCCGATTCTTCACCATTTCAACATCACCAACAGAAAAAGTCCTGGGCTTAGCCCCACGCCTGAATACCACTTTAGCATTCTTCACCTTCGGATTCCGCAGTTCCCCAGCCACAACAGCATATTTCGCAGCAACTGCCTCCATCTGAGGTACAAAATCACCCAAAGGGCGATTCATGCATAGGGACATCGGACTGACTTTTGTGGTCGAATGAGGAGTCATCCGATATTTCTTCAAAAACATAAATATAGCACAGTCCAGATCTTGATGGTCAGTGACGGCAATCCTGATAGCTTTATTAAGGGTACGCATAAAACGTTCATCCTCACCATTGGCCTGTGGCCACAAAGGGGTAACTTTACGATGGATAATACCCCTAGATTGCAGCTAGGTCAAAAATTCATGGCTGGAAAAAGGAGGACCATTATCAGTATGCAACTCTGAAATCAAACCATGAGTCGCCATGATCTTATAAAACAGCGGAATAGTGCGACATGCCGTTGTAGTATACCTAATTTCGACTTCAGGATATTTAGAAAAGCCATCAATCACTACCAGCATGTGCCGCCCATCAGGTAAACACCCAAAGTCAGCACTTGCCCTCTGCCAAGGGAACGAGGGGATACCTTCTGTAATGATGGGAGCTGGAGCATCCCCACCCCCAGCAGCCTGACACAGCGCACAACCCAACACTGTACTCTCCACCAGAGCGTCCAATCCAGGAAACCATACTTTAGATCTCAAACAGGACTTTGTCTTCACAACCCCTTGATGAACCAAGTGAGCCAAATCCACCACTCGCTGCTGAAGACAGGCAGGAATCACCAACCGTGGACCTCTCATTAGGCACCCCTCCGGGGAACGTGCCAGTTCGTCCCGCACTTGAAAGAGAGATGCCAAGGTTGATCTAGCATCCTCAGTATGACATTTGGCAGAAATTATAACATCGTTCCACCACCAATCCACAATCTCCTCCATAGAATTAGGGAGAGGCCTAGAACGCTCCACTACCAGCCGAACATATTTCTCAATGTCCTCGGCATTACTTTCCTCAGCAACAATGGCAGGACGAAAATGCCGGGAAAGATAATCAGCTGGATTCAAAGCTCCAGAACGAAAGACCACTGTAAAACAGTAATCCTGCAGCTGTAGAATGCACTTTTCAATGCGGGGAGGTGGTTTAGAGGATGAACCCATAAACAAAGGAATTAATGGCTTATGGCCAGTATGCACAACAAAAGGCTGACCATATAAATACAAATGAAAATGATGACATCCTCAATGTATAGCGATAGCCTCCTTCTCGATGTGAGAATATAATTGTTCAGTGGCCGTCAATGCACGGCTAGCATATGCCACCGGAGCTAACTCACCATTACTCTGCCGCTGAGAAAGTACAGCACCCAGGCCGCCTGGGCTTGCATCCACAGAAAGCTCAGAGTCCAGCAATGGATTAAAGTACACCAGAGTGGTATCAGAGGAGAGGGCCTGCTTGGTGGCTTGAAAAGCGGACTCCTGCTCTGGACCCCAGTCCCAGGTAAAGTTAGATTTGGTGAGTTCTCGCAATGGAGCCGTCAAATCAGACAAATTACGAATGAAACGGCCACAATAGTTGACCATTCCCATGAAGCTCCTCACACCAGACACGTTCACAGGAGCAGAGGCAGTCTGAATGTCACACACCTTCAAAGGATCAGGGGACACACCATCCTGTGAAAAACGATAACCAAAGAACGAAATGTCCGTTTTCAAAAACTCGCATTTCTCTTTATGTAGGGATAGTCCATGATCTAGTAGCCTCTGAAACACACCGTTAAGACGGCTAAAATGTCCATTCAAAGATGGGGCATGCGCCAAAATGTCATCACTGACATTAATTACGCCCTCCAGTCCAGACAAAACCCCACAAATGGTATCCTGGAAAACCTCTGCAGCACTGGAAATGCCAAAACTCAAGCGCTTATACAGTCTTAAACCCACATGCGTAGAAAACATGGTGATCGCACAGGAAGCAGGGTCAAGCATTAACTGGTGGTAACCAGCACAAAGGTCCATTTTGGAAAACCACCGAGACCCGCTCACCTCCACCACGATATCATCAATAGGAGGGGGCAGGTGCCGTTCACGTTTAATCGCAAGATTAGGCAAACGCATGTCTACTCAAATACGGACCTCCCCAGGTTGCTTAGGTTTACGAGCTATCACTACAGGTGACACCCAGGGAGTCGGACCATCCACCCTTTCGATGATATCTGCTTCTTCCTGCTTTGATAGTTCTGCCTCCACCTTTGGCCGAAGATGAAAAGCTACCCTCCTGTGACGTAACTCCACTGGTTGGACAGAATCATCGATATGCAGTTTGATCATCCGATCTTTCAAACAGCCAATGCCATGAAATAATGGAGAAAACTGGACCAGTAAGTCATCAACAGTCCATTGATGTATGGCCAAGGCAAAGACAACCAACTGTAATCTTTCGGCTGTCTGGCAACTCAGCAACATTCCTTTACCACTCTTTGTGACATAAACCAGCGTCTTCACAACATGAGAACCATGTGCCACTTCAGCAGCAAAAACACCAGCCAACTCAAGGGGTTCACAGGCTCCAAAAGCAAATACTTTAGTAGAAGTCCCACTCAAAATAGGAATAATTGGCAGTGTCATCATCAAGGATTCGTCCATCACATTTATGGAAGCCCCTGTATCAATCAAAGCAGGCACCGAATGACCCTTCACCAGTACACAACATTTGGGTAGACCTCTCCGTACAGCACCCCCAGGTTGCAAGGCATGTAGGACGTGTACAATCTCCTCATCATCATCCATATCCCCCTCCGCCAACAACAGAACAGCTGAGTACACCTGGGCGGATGACAAAGGAATAGAACCTCGGGCAGGGGCAGAACGGCACACCATCGCAAAATGGTTCACTTTATTGCAATTAAAGCACCGCTTCCCAACCGTAGGACATGTTCCTTTATGAGGAAACAACCCCCCACAGCCATAACAAGTCCGGGGCCTTCCACTCTTCCACGGTGTAGCGTCTTTTGTCTGCCAGGGACCCTAGCTGAAACAGCATTCACCGGCTCCACCTTTACTGCATGTTGAAGGGCAGCATCCATATGAGCCGCCCTAACCTCTGAAAGTTCCTTGGATCTGCCACGAGTCAGCATATCAGCCATAGGCATATTTGGCACCTGTAATATTGCTTCATTGAGTTTACTTGAATAACAACCTTGTATGAATTGGGCCCTAATTTCACCTGCAGCATTAGGCAACCGACAAGTACTGACTAAAGTACGTAGACAAGCATATAAAATGTCCACAGATTCATCAGGCAACTGTCTAGCCTGACGTAACAGGAGCCGTTCATAATCAGGATTTGCTAGGGGCTCAAAATGGGCAGTCAGAGCTTGCTTCAAAGTGTCATAAGAATGTGGAGTACCTTCCATCACTGACCGTCCCAAACGATGAATGGCCGCCCCTCCCAGATGCAACAACATTGGGCGCCTTCGTTCCTCCACCAAGTCAATAGCTTTAAAATAGTTTTCCAAACGGTCCACCCACTCTTTCCAGCGGGCGGCCTGGGCAGATGGTGGACCATCCAGCAGGAAGTGTTCTACTGGGGGAATGGTTGTCATAATGAACCCCTTGAAGAAATGTCACGGTGTCAATTCTCTTGACCCAATACCAATGCTGCCGTCAAATTCACTTTAACAGGCATACTGATGGTGTTCACAGTGACCTCAATGATCTTGGTCCTTCCATGTAATCATCAATTTCCACAGCAACCACAACTGCCCTCAGCAATCGTTGCAATAAAATGTCCGAACTGGCAGTAAACCACAGCAATATCAGGGCCAAATGCAAGCGCCAGCTGCCTTAAACAGCACAAGTCGATCAGAATGGCCCACCGAGCGCTCCTGCCACGAGACGCTCAAAAACCACTCTCCGGACTCAGGGCCGTCCTAAAGCTACGTAATGACAGCGCTAAATGGAATAGCAAATGCGCTGTCACCGCCGCAAGCCAGCCGGCCCACAGCAGCACGCTGCACCATACAGGCTACGCCCCCAAACACAGCCGGAGCGAGCAAGCAGCAAGCAAGACCTGGAATGAGCGTCACGGGACACAGCAACACGTCCAAGAAGGCACCGCCGGAGTCCCGGGACACAGTAGCACAGCAAGATGATACACCGGCACACAGACGCCCCCAGAGAAGCGCTGCAGCTCCACGAAGAAACCGGATACAGGCGGGAGAACCGCCACAGGATCCCACCTTTGCCAGCAATGTTATGTCGGAACAGAAGTAAACACAATCACACACAGGTAAGACTGTTCATCGTCCTGGCCACACCAGGACCCTTTTATTCAAAGTGAAGACCCACCCCCAATAAACCAATTAACATCCCGCCCTATATATACTACAGGTGAGCCACCGCTACCCCTTCGGGTGCCAGAAATGGTAAGGTAAAGGCGGTGACCACATCACACCTACTTTACTCGCCATGCAGAATCAACATACAAACTATGCTTATTTATTTGCATCAGTACTATTACATTTTCATCTTTTTAATTAATAATTTTTAATAGCATTTTTGTTTTCATTGTTATCAACAAATATTATTCGCGATGATGATAATATGAAAAATAGCCGTAGTAATGGAACAATAATAATTATAATAAGCAGGTTAGACAATATTTACTTTATAAAATACAATATACTGCGTTCTTATGTGATGTGTACCACTGATTCTCTTCCCCATAATCACCTAATTAACAAAGCTTGATAATATATATATATATATTTTGCCTCGCACTGTTTGTTTTTCATGATAGTATAATTGAAACTGGACTGTGACGGGTACCCGGAGGAGCCACAATGGGCTGCTCGCTGCCTGCTTTCTCCCCCCCACAGGGCCGGCACTAGGCATGGGCAGCGTGGGCAGGTGCCCAGGGGCTAGCACTCAGCCCACCAGCATGGGGCCCACACCAATCGTGTGCCCTGTTGTTTCCCTGTCTCCTTGCAATTAGGGTCCATGGGAGGGGTCCATTACCTGGGCCTCTCAGGGATGGTGTCTGGAGGCCTAGGGGAGGGAGACGATTCCTTTTGTCCCAATTGCAAGGAGACCATTTAGAGACACTGCAGGAGGCCTATTGTACAGGATTTTAGCTCCCCCACAGTGTTAACTCTCAGCCCACAAGCAATTCTTACACCTATCAGGCTGAAGTTGTGAGAATTGCTTGTGGGCTAAAAGGTAAAACTGTGGGAGCGCTAAAATACTGTACAATGGGCCTCCCGCAGTGTCTTTGAATGGTGTCCTAGCAAGGGTTTACTTAAGAAAATTAGAGGGGCCTCGCACATTCCCTTTTGTCCCAGGGCCCTGCAAATCATAGAACCGGCCCTGCGTCTCCCAAGTGCACGCAGGGTCAATGAAGACACACCGGACGTGCATGTTGCAGCCGTATTGTGGATTCACCAGCTTGTGCGTCTTCCTCCTGACAGGAGGAAACCATGTTGTAGCGGAAATACTCTGACGTCAGCTACAAACCTGGATCCTGGGGCGTTTCATTCGTAGCCTCTGACGCTGGGCCTGTCAGTGAAGCCGAGGAGACTCAAATCCTAACCTGACCGGGAACCAACCGAATTAAAAATTTGCTAGCATTCGGGACAAGAATTATCAATTCTATTAAGGACACGGAGGCGAGGATTATGCTTCTCAATCTTTACTGCATAAAACACAGCAGCCAATGAAAATGGATATTTTCACAAAAAACAGTAAATAAACTTCATTTCCCATGAGTGCACATGAGTATAGGCACGCCCCCATAGTCCATAAGAACCTCTTGCGTGCTCCCATCATCCTCTTTCTTTGAGGCGAAACAAGTCCAACGAAACTTGAACATTCACAACTCCTCCAACGTGGAAGAACAATTGTAGGTCAACATCCTGACATTCGACGTCGTTCAGTCCGACTTCTTATCAGATCCTGAAAGAAAGGAATAACACCACCGTAATCACTGGATAATAGGGTGGGCAAGCGTATTACACACTGTACATTAAGCCGGGTGGGATAATCCTCGCCTCCGTGTCCTTAATAGAATTGAAAATTCTTGTTGAGAATGCTAGCAAATTTTTGATTCTATTACAGGACCAGAGGCTTCAGATTATGCTAGTTTAATGCTGATTAAATACCACTGAAGGTAGACCAACTCTGCACGTGCACACTGACTTTTATTGCATATAGGCCCCCACGCTTAATATATGCACAGACTCACTTTCCTTGTACAAACACACTCGCTGTATGCACTCAGTCACTACCCTTGAATGCACACATGCTTCGTGTGAGGCAAAACTAGAACATGCTTCCCGCAGGGACGTGTATGCCACGCCTGTCTGCCCGCATCGACACTCTCCTCTATACAGACATACGATGCCCTAGTGTGTCCTCACCCACACTGTCCATGTTCACACTTTCCCTGCTGCCCAGGGTTGGACTGGCCCAAGGGGCAATCAGGCAGTGCCCGAGGGGCTAATCTGACAGGTCAGAGTGTAAGATAGTTTTTGGTCTGTTTGTGGCTTGTTTTATTACCTGCTGGGAGGGTTTTTATTGTGTATTTTCCCTGATATTGTCACACACGTTACCTGCAGCTAGCACAAATGCATGCAGTCTCCCATTACATTTATTCTCCCATCTCTCACACACACACACACGCACCACTTATATTGACATTCGCACTATGCCTTTGTGCTCCCTCCACACACACTACCCCTGTTCTACACATTATGGGATGCACACACGCACACACACTGAACTCTAATCACACACAAACACGCAGACCCACCTGCTTTCCTTGTTTAAGTGTGTGGGTTTAGGTTTAGTTGAAATGATTTATGGTTAGGAGTTTAGATTTGGGCTGAAGGGGTTGGGTGGGAGGTATTTATGTGTTAAGATGTAAGTACATGGGTTTAGGATCAGACTTAAAGAAAGATGTGGATGTAGCTATAAGATTTGGAGGGGGGTTAGAGGTGAAGTCTCACCCCCTTGTTAGGCCTTGGTTTGGGAAGGTTTAGCAGAGATGGTAGTCCAGATCGGATTACTTCAAATGTACAACTCATGTTTCCCAGGGTGTACACACAGACCCCTTTCTCTGGATGTATGTCAGTACAACACGATCTTTTAGATTGCGTCACTTTACAACGCGGTTTTTGCAATGCAAGTCGTTACAACGAGTTGTGTTGGAGGGCGCGGATTGAGGATTATTATAATTTTCTATTCCAACATCAGCCCACGTAACAGTAGGGAAGGTGTTGGAATATAAAATTACAATATTCCTTAACCAACAGCGCCATCCAGCGCAAGTCGTAGTAACGACTTGTGTTGTAATGGCAGCGTTGTAAAGGTAGTGCAGTGTAAACACTGCATTGTAAACAATGTTTCCCCTTTCTCTCAATGGCTGCTCACCATCTCTCTCTCTCTGTCTCCGCACCCTCCCCCCCCAGCTCTTTAGACAACCACAGTATGCCACCGGGGACTCAAGTGTACCAGCAGCACACACTGACACCGAATGCCCCCTAATCCACCCTCAACCAGACCCTACAAAGACATGCCCACTGAACAGCATACATGGAGGGAGGCTTCTAATGGCTATGCCAGCCTGCCAACACAGGCTTCCCATTTGTGCTCCACACACCAGTGTATGCCCACATGCAGCATGCAAATGTCCTGTCTGGTCCACAACAAGCATGCATTGGATGCTAGGAACCTCTTTCATGAACGTCTACTCCTAAAATGTCGCCAACACTCTAAACAAAAATATATGGCTGCATTTTCAAAAGTATATATATATTTTGCACTAGACTACGTGGCCTTGAATTGTTGCAGGCTGGCCACCTGTTCGCAGAGGCAGTGCCGGTCGCAGAGAGAAAGAAAGGCTCTCTCAGACTCCTAATGATCAAGGCGGCAAAACCTCAAAATAGCCGGGGTGAAAACACTCGCCCTCGGAGTGCTTTCGACTAGGAGCTGGCCTGGGCTCTGATGTCATCGTCCTGGTCCAGCGGCACGTGCAGCCAGGGCCTGGGAGTGGTGCCTCGAGCAGGGCACTCTGCCAAGCACTAACTGGCTTCTTTCTCTCGGCACTTCAGGGTAGCCTGGGGCCGGTGTGGGTCCCACCTGATGGAGCCTCGCCAGTGAGGGGCAGGTGGCACAACCCCCTTGCTCAGGGATTCACCTGATTTGCCCAGTGGACGAAGGAAGGGGGTGAGGGCTGGGGGGTGTGGGGGGGCGGAGGGAGATGTTAGTTTGGGCCAAGGGGGTTTCTACCTAAATATCCCTACGAGCTCTGGGCTCAGTGCCCGGCCATACTCAGGGCAGGGGCTGCTCCAGGAGGGACGTGCCCTGGTTGGGGGCTCACAAAAGTTCTGGTTTCTAGGAAACAACAGGGGAAAAAACTTCCATTACCCTTTGCATGAAATTATTTCCAAATCTTGACTAACAAATGAAACAGTTCATCAGAAGAGAACCCTGTGCATTAAAGGGTGGTGGGTGAGCGGGCAGAGGCAGGGGCATGATTCTCATGGCGCTGGTGTGGCATTGAGTGGGCAGGCCTGCAGTAGTGAACGCCATGTGTGTGAGGGTGGACGAGGGTGAAGAGCATCAGAGAGCCGTGTTTATAGTATCACGGGGCACAGAGGGGCATCTTTGCTTGTATCCGGGGGCAGTGACTGCTCTCACGGCCTGTCCTGTGATACCCTCAGCCCTGCCCCCACATCCTCTGCTCTCACCAGCCAGTGTGACCCAGGCAGGAATAAGAATAACACAAGCGCATAGTGCCTCGAGAACCCTAGCACTGTCTGCAGTTGGCACCCCCTTTCCTTCTCTTGGACCCCTGATAGTAAACAGGAGGGTGGTGAGGGGTTAAGGGTTGCACCAGGGGTCAGCCATGTGATGTTATTACCGGTCAAAGGTTGCGTGATGTCACTTCCGCTACTCCTGCTCAATGGACGTCCATTGAAGCGAGTACTATGTGCAGGTTATCTGGGGATTACTTTTTTTTAGGGGAAATCCTACTCTAATGAACGCGTTCTAATTAACTCTGAGAGAAAGTATAAGGCAGGGGCATTAAAATAAAGGCAACCCTCTGCAAATGGAGTGTATTTAAAGAACGTGAGAGGTAAAACACCCACAATAAGATGCACACTGTGCACAGTTTGGGGCCTTGCACCACCTCCTTACTTTGCACTCTCCAGGAGAGGAGATGTGGCCCAACCAGAACGGACTTTGGCACCGGGGAACCAGGTTCGAGTCCCGACCTTTCTCTCTTTTGTGATTCTGGGCAAATCACTTAATCTTTCCGTCCCTGAAAAAACAAACAAAAACAATCATAAATCCGACCTTGTGTGGTGCAATCTGGTGCTCTTGTAAAGCGCTCCAATGCCCTCCGAGTTACGGGCACGTCACTCAGACAGGCGCCTGCTGCTGTAGGTGGTCGTTGCTGCCACCTAGTGGCTAACTTGTGATATGCGCCTCATCACCTTTGTTTTACTTATTCGCTACTTCGTTGGGAACAGTTTTTTAAATTTATTTTATTTTATGCGTTTTTATATAGCGCGGACTTTACCCGAAGCTAAGTATGTAATGTTTATTTGTACATGATTAATTAAAATCTTTACAAAATTGTAAAAACACCAATAAAATCTTTGTTAAAAGAAGCCGTTTGTACTTGAACTTGACAAATTAGAATACATAAAATTACAGATTTGTTGGAAACAGTTCATAATTATCCTCAGGGCATTAAAAATGTTCATCAGACGTTGTTAAGTCTCTTTCTTGTTAAGTCGAAGAACTTCACAACCTGGCAATTCAATTTGGTGTCGCTGGTGGAAAAGCACAGTTTGTCTGCCTGCCTACAGGTCAAAATGGCATGTAGGTTAAAGGATGGACGTAGGAGGTTGTACCTCAGGTCCTTTAGGCTAGGACAGATGCAAATCACATGGACAATGTCCTCCTTGCCAGTTTTGCACAGGCGACACTGTTGTGAAGGGTTATTTCTCTCCCAGGGTGGAAGATGTGGGAGTATGGGAATTACGCCGAGGCGTAGTTTTAAGAATTTTTCTTTAACTTTTATTTTCATGCCAATGTTGAGGTATGCTTGTGATTGCATTTTTCCGTAATCACCCAGCGTTAGCCATCCATGCGCTCTATTTGCTAGGTCCTTCTTGTCTACAATCGCTGAAATAACACGTGCTGATTTTTTGGCTACTTTTTTAAAAGACAAGAGATCTATCGATGTTTCCCAGATATCGATCAAGCCTAGAATTTTGAGTGATTCATATAAATAGACTCTCGGCAGGGGGTTGCGATGTCGAAGTAACTCTTCCCATACGTTAGAACATAAGGAGCCAGCCTCTGCATTGCGAATCTTATGCCAGCTGGCTGCATACACACTCCGCCTTTCTGAAGTTTGTTTCAGGATGCCGAATTCTAGTCGAATCTGAGTAGGAGAGACATATTTGGGAAGATTAAAAATAGCCCTGTATGAGTTAGCTATGAGTGTGTCCAGCAATGCTGCATCCTTTCCATGATGTGATTCACTCCCATAGGTAAGAGTCGGTTGTAGTTTGGCATGCAAAATTTCAAGGAGAGGTTTGAGTGTAAGGGCGGGTAGTTTGGCCTTTAGTGATTTTAATGCCAAATAGGTCATTGTGTCCTTCCCTCGTAAGGAGTTGAGCCGTGCCCTAGACGTATTATTTGAGTCCACAATTACTCCCAGGTACTTATATGTGGTTACCCGGTCGAGCTTTTCACCGTTCAAGTGTCAGCGAGGAATCTTTTTTTTCCTATAATTCACAGCCATAACCTTTGACTTATTGAAGTTTATTTGAAGTGCATTCTTTGCTGAGAAAGCATGAGTTGCGTTCAGGAGGTGTTGGAAGCCTGTTGGGGTCTGACTTATCAGCAATAGGTCATCCGTGTATAAAATGTTGGAAAGGGTAATTTTCCCTAATTTCGGTGCGTGGTTGGGACATTTATCGAGTTCACCAGGTAGATCGGTTAAGAAGAGATTGAATAAAATGGGCGTGAGTAGGCACCCCTGTTTTAATCCTTTTGTTGTCCTGATGGGATTCGAGAGGTGTGTTCCAGCCCCAAGTTTAATTTTAATCCAGGTGTTTGAATGGAGAAGTATTAGGACGTCTAATAGGCATTTAGGTATTCCCCAGCTGTCCAGTTTCTGCCAAAGTTTGTTACGGTCCACATGGTCAAATACAGGAGTATAGTCGATGAACGAGAGTAATAAAGATGACTTAGTTTCTTTTGCTGCTTCCATCAGCAATGATAATGCCATGAGATTGGTTGTGGTCCCTTGGCCTTTGCAGAAACTCGTTTGGTTAATTGGGATGATGGAGTTTCCAGTTGCCCATGATGTTAATTCCTCCAAGATAATACCTGCAAAATATTTTGCCTTCACGTCTAGTAGGGCAATAAGCCGATAGTTGTTTGGATGCCTCTTGCTACCGTATTTATAAATCGGGCTGATGACTGACCCGTGCCAGGACTCGGGAAGGGTCTGGGTAAGCCTTATACTATTAAACACTGGTGCTAGAGATGCGCTCCAAAATTCTACGTCTGATTTGTACAGCATAGGTGGTATGCCATTTGGCTCTGGAGCTCCGGTTGGTCTCCCCCTCGTTATTTGCCGTCTGATGTATACCCGAAGGTGTCAGAGTGCTTCACAATAGGAACAGTAGTGAAACATAAGGAAACATTACGAGTGAGCATGTTACAAAAGCAAACGTTACGTTACATAAGGCAATAGTGACAATTGTGCATGTATCAAGCAAACAAAATACAAGAGGTAGCAAACGATATGTTACAAGAGGAAAAAAAAGTGACGTGTATATGCTACAAAAGCATACAAAATGCAAATAGAGGTATAATACTGCACTAAATGGCAGATACTTGAAACACAAGAACAAACCTTACGTTACATGAGGCAATGGTGGCTATTGTGCATGTATCAAAAGCAAACAAAATACAAGAGGTAGCAAACGATACATTACAAGAGGGAAAGTGACGTGTGCATGTTACAAAGGAGTACACTATACAAGTAGACGTATAGTACTGCAATAAATGGCAGACTCTCAAACCACAAGAACACATTGGGAAGGCACTTCTATAGTCATGTAGAACAGAATTTCCTATAATGGAAGGACTTCCTTCAGATAATAGAGAGGGCGTGAATTACATTTGGAAGTGTCTTTGAAGGAGGAGAACTTTGAGGTCAGTTTTGAAGGCCTGGGAAGAGGTGGTGGTCCGGAGCTGAGGCGGAAGTGAGTTCCAGATTCTCACCGCGTTGCCTGAAAAGGATTGGGCCATCAACCTTTCCTTCTTGAAAGTGGGAGGTTCAAGCAATGGAGTTTCCACATTACGTGATGGTCTAGACCCCCCAGAGAGTTTCAGTTTATTTGCCAGGTAGCGAGGAGAGGAGGAGTGCAAGGCTTTGTGGGTGATACAGGTAGTCTTGTAGATAGATCTTGCCTCAATGGGAAGCCAACGGAGGGTGGATAAAATGGGTGTGATGTGGTCGCTTCTTTTGGCCCCATATATGAAACGAGCTGCTGAACGGAGAACAGATTTAAGGGGGGACAGGTGGGATTTGGGGAGGCCAGTAGGAAGAGAGTTGCAGTAGTCCAGTCTGGAGAGAACCAGCGATTGGACCAGGGTTTTAAGGTCATGCCCCGGGAAGAAGCAATAAATCCAGTCGTTGAGAAGGCTTTATTGCTTGGGAATCTCAATGATTCCGCTAGTATTTGATGGGCCCTTTACCTAGGTAATCATATACTATACATGGTGCCACCTGGCACTAGATCATATTTACAAAGGAATTGTTTACACATGACAGGGCCAACTGGACCAATGTCATAACCATCACAAAGCGAACTTAGTAAAAGTAAAACAGATCATAAATGTACAACCAGTAACCACTGGTAAACACTGTACCTAGCACCCGCCTGTAACAAAAACCACATTATGCACAGCATCACATTGGGCGCCAAACGCATTGTACGCCCCTAACCTCCTAAGTAACACTAACAATAGGGCCATAAAGCACAGGGTGGAACATAATCTCACTAGCATAAACCATAATATGCAAGACAATCTCATAGTCATACAAACCACATTTAGAGGTAACCAGGACAGGGTGCTTAAATCATATTACATGAAATACATTTCCTAGCATCACATAATCACATTAGGGCCTGGCACCCAACAAACCTCCCAGTCCCCCTGGCCAACTGGCTCTCTCAAAGGGGCTCTAATGCCCTGTGTCCAGAATGTCAGGGCTGCTGCCAATGTAGCGAAAGTCCAGGGTGCGCACTTGCGCAAACCTAAACATTGCAGCTGGCACCAAGTGCTGCGCAGCTGTGAAGAGAGGGGGCAAAGGAGTGCATCTCACTCCTAACTCAATCAGAACCAGAAGTTGGACAGGGCAACACCTATTGTATTTATTAGGAGACACGATTCACAAGTAAAAAGCCTGACCTCCTACGCCGATGACACCCAATTGGTACTGGCTATCAAAGGGGACGGGGAGGAAGTGGCCAATCGATTCACAATAGGAATGAGGGCAATAGGTGACTGGATGGCCACGAATTGTCTGAAACTCAATTCAGAAAAAACTGAAGTGGTCATCTTCGGTCACCTCTCCCCGGGCTGGTCACCTGTCTGGTGGCCACCATCTTTCGGTCCCCCGCCGAGTCCAGCTAGCAAAGTGAGAAATCTAGGCGTCATCTTCGATGCTGGCCTCAATTTTATGGCACATGCGAATAAAACTGCGGCTTCAGCTCATATGAAATTGAGAATGATTAGGAAAATACTACCTTTCCTACCGAACACGGCCGGGAAAACACTGGTCAGCTCACTAGTCCTGTCCTCCTTGGACTATTGTAACGCTCTATTCTTAAATGCCCAAGTCCGAGTGACAAATAAGATGCAGTCAATCCAAAATGCAGCCGCACGAATGCTGGCTGGGATCCCCAAGTTCGCACCAGTTACAAACATCATTAGGGATCTCCATTGGCTCCCGATACGCAGCCGTATCAAATTCAAATCGCTGTGTATTGTTTACAAGTCACTCAATAATCAAGGTCCCCACTTTCTCAAACAGAATCTTCTCCATCATGTCCCAACCTGATCTCTTTGTTCCTCTATTCAGAACCTCTTGGCTGTGCCTCGCACTAGAACAGTCACCTGGGGCGACAGGCGTTTCCTGGTTGCCGCCCCTAGACTCTGGAACACCCTTCCTGCACATATCCGAGCAAGTCCCTCCCTGTTCACATTCCGCAAACAGCTAAAGACGTGGTTATTTGACCAATAGCCTTGTATATCTTCTTTACCCCAGTTGCTGATCCATCCCTTAATTAGCGCCGAGACGCCCACGGGTATTCGCCGCGCTCTACAAATGTCAATAAATAAATAAATAAATAAATAAATACGTAATGACGTACTCCAAGCAGCACGCCATGCCTATCAAAATATTTAATTTTCATAGGCACTTGTTAATGTCACCCATATCACCATATATTTTTTAGATCTTAGCTGCGTTTAGCACGTATTTTGTTGAGAGGTTACTCTTGTGTTTTCTAAGCCTGGTAATAAAGAGAATGAACTGGAGAGACAAACTAAAGGACAGACATCGAACTGCAATTCGAACATTAGAAGGCCTGGAACTCCATTGAAGACAATTAAGTGAATCAGAGCTAATGATAGCTGATATAAGCCTTTACCTACAGCCAGGGCTTTAAGTGGGAGAAAAAACTGGAGGTGCTCTAAAAGGGGTAGGGCAAACCTCAAAGGGGTGTGGCCTATCTAAGTAGGGGCGTGGTCTAGATAAAGATAACTAGTGTAGCAGTACCCCCTGCTCTGATAAGCCGTCAAATCTAGGACTCCTCAGAGAACTACTGCAGTATACACAAACATAGACACAATATATTCCGCCTAACCTCAATGCAGGTAGAATTTTGACACAGGTTGTCGAAGCACATTTACTTCAGTACAGCCTGCTGTACACCTCAAATCACATCTACCACAACCCAGCTGGACCTGTAAACATGGATTAAAGCACTCTCTACTTCTATGTCCGAACAGAAGTAAACACAACCACACGCAGGTAAGACTGTTCATCGCCCTGGCCACACCAGGACCCTTTTATTCAAAGTGAATACCCCACCCCCAATAAACCAATTAACATCCCGCCCTATATATACACAGGTGAGCCACCGCTACCCCTTCGGGTGCCAGAAATGGTAAGGTAATGGCGGTGACCACATCACACTCCTCAAAAAAACCAACAAAAGTGAAAAAACAAACAGAAATCATTTCAATATGTTACATAATTCTTCATACTTGTGGATCAAGCTGGACATGGCCGTAACTGATACCTCCCCACACCCCATCGCTGGGAGTCAGACTCGGGTCCTGGAAATTCACTAGAGGGAGACATAAGAGCACCCTCAGAGGCCACCCCTGACGGTGGAGGAGATGGAGACACACCGTACTGTCCAGGCGCCATATTCACAGTCAGTGGAGTAGGCATCGAATCCATGTCAGCAAATTCATCGTCCGAACCCACAGATTCAGCCTCAGATGGTATCATATGTCCATACCCTTGAACATTAACAGGAGCCCGGTACAACTTAAAGAAAGACATATTCCGTGAAATAACCAACCCCTCCCTCACAGCAGTGACTTTTGTCCCATGAACAGCCTGCACAACCCAAGGCTCAGGCTCAAAAGGTAGACTAAACTTCCCCCTATGGTGCCGATTCTTTACCATTACAACATCACCGACAGAAAAAGTCCTGGGCTTAGCCCCACGCCTGAATGCCACTTTATCATTCTTCACCTTCGGATTCCGCAGTTCCCCAGCCACAACAGCATATTTCGCAGGAACTGCCTCCATCTGAGGTACAAAATCACCCAAAGGACGATTCATGCATAGGGACATCGGACTGACTTTTGTGGTCGAATGAGGAGTCATCCGATATTCCTTCAAAAACATAAATATAGCACATGCCAGATCTTGATGGTCAGTGACGGCAATCCTGATAGCTTTATTAAGGGTAGGTATAAAACGTTCAGCCTCACCATTGGCCTGTGGCCACAAAGGGGTAACTTTACGATGGATAATACCTCTAGATTGCAGATAAGTCGAAAATTCATGGCTGGAAAAAGGAGGACCATTATCAGTACGCCACCCTGAAATCAAACCATGAGTCGCCATGATCTTATCAAACAGCGGAATAGTGCAACATGCCGTTGTAGTATCCATAATCTCGACTTCAGGATATTTAGAAAAGCCATCAATCACTACCAGCATGTGCCGCCCATCAGGTAAACACCCAAAGTCAGCACTTGTCCTCTGCCAAGGGAACGAGGGGATACCTTCTGTAATGATGGGAGCTGTAGCATCTCCACCCCCAGCAGCCTGACACAGCGCACAACCCAACACTGTACTCTCCACCAGGGCGTCCAATCCAGGAAACCATACTTTAGATCTCAAACAGGACTTGGTCTTCACAACCCCTTGATGAACCAAGTGAGCCAAATCCACCACTCGCTGCTGAAGACAGGCAGGAATCACCTACCGTGGACCTCTCATTAGGCACCACTCCGGGGAACGTGCCAGTTCGTCCCGCACTTGAAAGAGAGATGCCAAGGTTGATCTAGCATTCTCAGTATGACATTTGGCAGAAATTATAGCATCGTTCCACCACCAATCCATGATCTCCTCCATAGAAATAGGGAGAGGCCTAGAACGCTCCACTACCAGCCGCACATACTCCTCAATGTCCTCAGCAGTACTTTCCTCAGGAACAGTGGCAGGACGAAAATGCCGGGAAAGATAATCAGCTGGATTCAAAGCTCCAGGACGAAAGACCACTGTAAAACAGTAATCCTGCAGCTGTAGAATCCACTTTTCAATGCGGGGAGGTGGTTTAGAGGATGAACCCATAAATAAAGGAATGAGTGGCTTATGGTCAGTATGCACAACAAAAGGCTGACCATATAAATACAAATGAAAATGACGACATCCCCAATGTATAGCGATAGCCTCCTTCTCGATGTGAGAATATCATTGTTCAGTAGCCGTCAATGCACGGCTAGCATATGCCACCGGAGCTAACTCACCATTACTCTCCGCTGAGAAAGTACAGCCCCCAGGCGGCCTGGGCTTGCATCCACAGAAAGCTCAGAGTCCAGCAACGGATTAAAGTACACCAGAGTGGTATCAGAGGAGAGGGCCTGCTTGGTGGCTTGAAAAGCGGACTCCTGCTCTGGACCCCAGTCCCAGGTAACGTTAGATTTGGTGAGTTCTCGCAATGGAGCCGTCAAATCAGACAAATTACGAATGAAACTGCCACAATAGTTGACCATTCCCATGAAGCTCCTCACACCAGACACATTCACAGGAGCAGAGGCAGTCTGAATGTCACACACCTTCAAAGGATCAGGGGACACACCATCCTGTGAAAAACGATAACCAAAGAACGAAATGTCAGTTTTCAAAAACTCGCATTTCTCTTTATGTAGGGTTAGTCCATGATCTAGTAGCCTCTGAAACACACCCTTAAGACGGCTAAAATGTCCATCCAAAGATGGAGCATGCACCAAAATGTCATGACTGACATAATTTACGCCCTCCAGTCCAGGCAAAACCCCACAAATGGTATCCTGGAAAACCTCTGCAGCACTGGATATGCCAAAACTCAAGCGTTTATACAGTCTTAAACCCAAATGCATGGTGATCGCACAGGAAGCAGGGTCAAGCATTAACTGGTGGTAACCAGCACGAAGGTCCATTTTGGAAAACCACCGAGACCCGCTCACCTCCACCACGATATCATCAATAGTAGGGGTCAGGTGCCGTTCACGTTTAATCGCAAGATTAGGCAAACGCATGTCTACGCAAATACGGACCTCCCCAGGTTGCTTAGGTTTACGAGCTATCACTATAGGTGACACCCAGGGAGTCGGACCATCCACCCTTTCGATAATATCTGCCTCTTCACAGAATCATCGATATGCAGCTTGATCATCCGATCTTTCAAACAGCCAATGCCATGAAATAATGGAGAAAACTGGACCGGTAAGTCATCAACACTCCATTGATGTATGGCCAAGGCAAAGACAACCAACTGTAATCTTTTGGCTGTCTGGCAACTCAGCAACATTCCTTTACCACTCTTTGTGACATAAACCAGCGTCTTTACAACATGAGAACCATGTGCCACTTCAGCAGTAAAAACACCAGCCAACGGAAGGGGTTCACAGGCTCCAAAAGCAAATACTTTAGTAGAAGTCCCACTCAAAATAGGAATAGTTGGCAGTGTCATCATCAAGGATTCGGCTATCACATTTATGGAAGCCCCTGTATCAATCAAAGAAGGCACCGAATGACCATTCACCAGTACACAACATTTGGGTAGACCTCTCCGTACAGCATCCCCAGGTTGCAAGGCATGTAGGACGTGTACAATCTCCTCATCATCATCCATATCCCCCTCCGCCAACAACAGAGCAGCTGAGTACACCTGGGCGGATGACAAAGGAACAGAACCTCGGGTAGGGGCAGAACGGCACACCATCGCTAAATGGTTCACTTTATTGCAAATAAAGCACCGTTTCCCAACCGTAGGACATGTTCCTTTATGAGGAAACAAACCCCCACAGCCATAACAAGTCCGGGGCCTTCCACTCTTCCACGGTGTAGCGTCTTTTGTCTGTCAGGGACCCTAGCTGAAACAGCATTCACCGGCTCCACCTTTACTGCATGTTGAAGGGCAGCATCCATATGAGCCGCCCTAACCTTTGAAAGTTCCTTGGATCTGCCACGAGTCAACATATCAACCATAGGCATATTTGGCACCTGTAATATTGCTTCACAGAGTTTACTAGAATAACAACCTTGTATGAATTGGGCCCTAATTTCATCTGCAGCATCAGGCAACCGACAAGTACTGACTAAAGTACGTAGACGAGCATAGAAAATGTCCACAGATTCATCAGGCAACTGCCTAGCCGGACGTAACATGAACCGTTCATAATCAGGATTTGCTAGGGGCTCAAAATGGGCAGTCAGAGCTTACTTCAAAGTGTCATAAGCATGTGGAGTACCTTCCACCACTGACCGTCCCAAACAATGAATGGCCGCCCCTTCCAGATGTAACAACATCGGGCGCCTTCTTTCCTCCACCAAGTCAATAGCTTCAAAATAGTTTTCCAAACGGTCCACCCACTCTTTCCAGCGGGCCGCCTGGGCAGATGGTGGACCATCCAGCAGGAAGTGTTCTACTGGGGGAATGGTTGTCATAATGACCCCCTTGAAGAAATGTCACTGCGTCAATTCTCTTGACCCAATACCAATGCTGCCATCAAATTCACTTTAACAGGCCAACTGATGGTGTTCACAGTGACCTCAATGATCTTGGTCCTTCCATGTAATCATCAATTTCCACAGCAACCACAGCTGCCCTCAGCAATCGTTGCAATAAAATGTCCGAACTGGCAGTAAACCCCAGCAATATCAGAGCCAAATGCAAGCGCCAGCTGCCTTAAACATCACGAGTCGATCAGAATAGCCCACCGGGCGCTCCTGCCATGAGACGCTCAACAACCACTCTCCGGACTCAGGGCCGTCCTATAGCTCTGTAAAGACTGTGCTAAATGGAATAGCAAACCCGTGGTCACCGCCGCGAGCCAGCCGGCCCACAGCAGCATGCTGCACCATGCAGGCCACGCCCCCGAACACAGCCGGAGCGGGAAAGCAGCAAGCAAGACCTGGAATGAGCCTCACGGGACACGGCAACACGTCCAAGAAGGCACCGCCGGAGTCCCGGGGCATAGTAGCACAGCAAGATGATACACCGGCACACAGACGCCCCCAGAGAAGCGCTGCAGCTCCATGAAGAAACGGAATACAGGCGGGAGAACAGCCACAGGATCCCACCTTCGCCACCAATGTTATGTCTGAGCGGAAGTAAACACAACCACACGCAGGTAAGACTGTTCATCGTCCTGGCCACACCAGGACCCTTTTATTCAAAGTGAAGACCCACCCCCCAATAAACCAATTAACATCCCGCCCTATATATACTACAGGTGAGCCACTGCTACCCCTTCGGGTGCCAGAAATGGTAAGGTAATGGCGGTGACCACATCACACCTACTTTACTCGCCATGCAGAATCAACATACAAACTATGCTTATTTATTTGCATCAGTACTATTTCATTTTCATCTTTTAACCCCTTGAATGCTCATGACGAGTTGAGCTCGCCATGAGCCACGGCGCTCCGGTGCTCATGACGAGCTGAGCTCGTCATGAGCCGCGGAACGCTCGCATGCGGGGATAATTCCCCTGCTGTGCTGAGCGTTCCACGGGAACGGGTGTGGCCGTGACGAGCTGAGCTCGTCATGAGCACAGGAGCGCCGTGCCTCATGACGAGCTCAGCTCGTCAAGAGCATGTGAGCCCTGTGCGCGCCCCCCTACCCCCCAGCACTGCAGGGGAATATCCCCCGCAACGAAGGGGTTAAATTAATAATTTTTAATTGCATTTTTGTTTTCATCGTTATCAACAAATATTATTCGGGATGATGATAATATGAAAAATAGCCGTAGGAATGGAACAATAATAATTATAATAAGCAGGTTAGACAATATTTACTTGATAAAATACAATATACTGTGTTCTTATGTGATGTGTACCACTGATTCTCTTCTTCATAATCACCTAATTAACAAAGCTTGATAATATATATATATATATATTTTGCCTCGCACTGTTTGTTTTTCATGATAGTATAATTGATGCTGGACTATGACGTGTACCCGGAGGAGCCACAGTGGGCTGCTCGCTGCCTGCTTTCTCTCCCCCACAGGGCCGCGCTAGGCATGGGCAGCGTGGACAGGTGCCCAGGGCCTAGCACTCAGCCCACCAGCATGGGGCCCACACCAATCGTGTGCCCTTTTGTTTCCCTGTCTCCTTGCAATTAGGGTACATGGGACGGGTCCATTACCTGGGCCTCTCAGGGATGGTGTCTGGAGGCCTAGGGGAGGGGGACGATTCCTTTTCTCCCAATTGCAAGGAGACCATTCAGAGACACTGCGGGAGGCCCATTGTACAGGATTTTAGCTCCCCCACAGTGTTAACTCTCAGCCCACAAGAAATTCTCACACCTATCAGGCTGAAGGTGTGAGAATTGCTTGTGGGCTAAAAGGTAAAACTGTGGGAGCGCTAAAATACTGTACAATGGGCCTCTCGCAGTGTCTCTGAATGGTTTCCTAGCAAGGGTTCACTTAAGAAAATTAGAGGGGCCTCGCACATTCCCTTTTGTCCCAGGGCCCTGCAAATCATAGAACCGGCCCTGGGTCTCCCAAGTGCACGTAGGGTCAATGAAGACGCACCGGATGTGCATGCTGCAGCCGTATTGTGGATTCACCAGCTTGTGCGTCGTCCTCCTGACAGGAGGAAACCATGTTGTAGTGGAAATACTCTGACGTCAGCTACAAACCTGGGGCCTCATTTATGAACCCTTGTGTCACTTATACGCCACCGGTGCGCCACTTTTTGTGACGCACCAGTGGCGTAAAAAATGTGCCTTGTTGCGCCATATTTACAAAGTGGCGCATCTAGGTAGATGCGTCACTTTGTAAACCCCTGTGCCACATTATACCTGCGCCAGGTATAATGTATGCAAGGGGGGCATATTGATGCAAGAAAGGGTCATAGAAGTGACGCAGTGAAATCTATGAGATTTCACTGCGTCACTTCTAGGACGCTGTTGCGTCAAAATCTTGCGCCTGCCTCACAGCAGGCGTAAGACTGATGCAGGCCCTTTCACATGGGGCTTGCCCCATGTGAAAGGAGGCATTGCTGGAGTTGCGTCACTTTTGTGACACACTCCAGCAATGCGTCACTTTTGCGCTTACAGATACGTCCGAAATACTGACGTATCTGTAACTCCTTGCGCAATGATGCGTCATAATGTAAATATGACGCATCATTAGTGTCGCAACGAGAGCGCAGTGAAAAGTGACGCATCGCTGTTTTCACGCAGCGATGCGTCACTTTTCATAAATGAGGCCCCTGGATCCTGGGGTGTTTCATTCGTAACCTCCGACGCCGTGCCTGTCAGTGAAGCCGTGGAGACTCAAATCCTAACCTGACCAGGAACCAACCGAATCCTGCCTTTCAGGCCAAATTCTCCTGTGCGGGAGACAACAAACCGCAGCGGCTGCCGAATCACAGGTGTCATGTTATCCTATGCAGGGGCCGACACACTGCAAGAAATACCAAAACACAGACCCTAAGCAACTCGGCAAGAGGTTTCACATCACAGCCGAGATCAAAAAGCCGATAAGGCACATTGATGTGCCTGCTCTCACTGCAGTCCATAAAAAAAAAGAAAACGGACTACCTCTGTGAGGCCCGAAAATAGAGCCCGATAGAGAGCCATTTCGAGGCCCCCTGAAAATAACTGCCGGTGCTCAGACCCGGACAGACCCGGCCCACTTAAAGCCCTGCCTACAGCTATCCAGTGCTTGCCTTTCAGTTTCTCCCCTTTTAATTCATAACATTTTACCCTCAGTGATTGGAAGGTTCTACTAGCTTCATAGCCCTTCTTCCTCATTGCTGTTAAAGACTCTCTCTCTCTTTACAGTCCCTGGCCTGCAGCTCGGGCCTATAATTCATGTTCAGGGCCTTTAACAACCGCTATTTCCCTCTGCATCAGTCTATATTATAATGTGTTTGTTTATAGCATGTGTGCTTCCTCTTTGTGGCTTCATTGCACTGGAAATGCCAGGTTTCACTATTACATTTTAGTAATTGTTATGAGTCCTCGAAAGATTGCATTGTACTCGCCAAAATTAAAAATGTGCCCTGAATGTTCCACGCACATTTATCCAACATATGCATTAACCCCCTGAGCTATCCGGCTTGAGTTTTCACAACAGCTAGAAGGGTCAAAGCACGTCCTATCTGAGGTTTGAACTAATAATACAAGATTGTGTGTTAGGACACATCTACACCACCGCACAAATGTGCAAACCCACCCCTTTTACAACAAAGTCATGGCTTTGCACATGTGAGCTTGTTTGGTTATTATGCAACACTCTCCGAGGGACATAGATGCAGGAAACTCTAAAATATAACATGCATAGCACAAAATTTACTTGACCAATACATATTATGTAAAAATGAAGCAAAACTGTATACAATCCAGAAAGTTGCCATGATACACTGGAGTAAAAGACTGATCTAAGAGGCTATCGAAATCTGTTCAGTGTGTATTTAAGAAGGCCTTGCTTGGGCCCACATTGAATGCAGGAGGGTGTTTGCAAGGCAAATGAGACAGCACCCTGCATGGAAAATTTAGCAGGGTAGCCAGGACTTGACGTAGGACACGAAACGCCAGATTTTCATAATATTACACACAATGCAGCGCAGCCCCAAAGACGTTGCTCTGCGTTGCATGACAGGGAGGGAGCGGAGAGTCCCATATCTACAGACATATGGTGCTCTCCTCCCCTTTCCGTCACACCAGCGATGATCTCAGCTGCCGTGCTCCAGGCACACACCTTAGCGCCAAGGTGTGTGCCTCAGTCTAGCCTAGATTGTGTACAAGAAGGGTACTCTTCCAGTACAAAATACTATGCCTAGACAAGTTCAAACACTTTTCTCACTTTGTGTACTGCACATTGCAGCACGCATGCAAAGTAGGAAAAGAAAGGAGAAATGAAATCATTTCTCCTCTTAACGCCTCCTTTCAGATGGTGTTAACTTTTGGTGCTAAACCCTGATTACAATTGTTTGAAGATAGGGTTTTGCCATCAAAAGGCAAAGGTGGTTGAATGGGAACACCCATGTACCACCCATGTAATGCCCCCTTGGCGCTGAGTAACGCGAAACAATAATTTGCGCTGCTTTGCGTTACTTGTAATTTACTTTCCATTAGTAAAAAACATTTTGTGTTGGTTAGCATCACTTTTATGAAGCTAACCCATCGCAAAATGTTTGAAAATCAACCCCTTTGTATAATCACTGTTTCTCTGTAGAGGGGTTACCTGTAGTACAAACACAAGCGTTTTTGAAGCTCAAATCAAAACGATGTTTTGCTGTTTGCATGCTCCCTTTTGTTTAACAACAAGGTAATATTTAAGGACAGCTGTAGCAATCTGGCGCTCTCTAGTGGCCTTTCAGGGTAATGCTATGAAGCATCGTCCCACTCAATTGCTTTAATGTTCACTGTTAATGGGTACCAGTCCTCCCAAAAAGGAGCAGAATTGACAATTAGCTATCAGGAAAAGTCTGTTTAGTCTCTGCCCACCTGGTTTGCATTAGGTATTGGGCCAGGCAACATATCTTGGGGTTAGCAGTGTAGGGTCAGGTATTTTAGTGTAGTGGGTTTTGGTTGACTGTAATAGATTAAGATTGGCATTAGGCCTCTGGATATTAGTGGGGGTACACAAATGCATTTATTATGAAACATTACACACGAATGACCGCTAATTCACACTTCTCCAACTTCTGTTAAATCTTGGGCCATATTATCAAGAAATGGCGATACATTATCGCCGCTTTTATCAGCAGGAAACTGACGCTAAAACGGCGATAATGGGCTTGATAATATGCCCTTGTGAATTCCCATAGCAGCCCAAGTTAACACCAGAACCTGTAATGTATCAACCTTTCTTGATAATATGGCCCCTTATTTTATTCACCACATATACCCAAATAGCTGCTTACACATCTTCTTCCAGTGATCAGCCAACATGTTTGTAATAGTTGCAAAACGTGTTTCGCAGTGAATCCACGTTTTCAAGGCTATGCTAACATACTATAAACAGATATCACTAACCCCATAAAAGAAGAGTATGAGATCTTTTACAAAAACCTTCGTAACATTGAAAAAAGCCAAAATACACATGATGACAGCTTTTAAGAAACAACATCTCATGGCATATGTATGCCCTATAACATATCTAATCATTTTTTTGTGCTCTTTAATTAACACATTCCTTTACAGAAAAAATAAAACATGCCAGTTTATTGAAATTACTAGCTGGTACTGACTGGATTCAATAAATCATATTTTCATTCATACTGCAAACATTCAAATGAAATGATGACAGTACCTAACTTACATCATTATTGCTGTTAAGATAACAGAAAGACCCTGATTTCACACTCCTCACACTACCTTAGATATACCTTAAAACTCCAGAGAAAGTCTTCCTAGTCTGCTCACAGCACAATGATTATTTGAATACTGACCCTTGATGGGAGACCACAGTAATGTTCTAAAATATCAGGTAATTCATAATTGTATAGTTATTAGTGGTCACAGTTACTTTTTAAACATACAGTTATTTTTGTTAATCCTCCAACTTATTCTCTATTTGTATTAACTTTCTACTTTCCAGTACCTTAATTCTTAGTTGACATCCTTACCTCTTTATGAGTCAGAGGAATTTCAGTCAGACGTTTCTTGGAATTTCTGCAAAATTATTTGTTCTCCACTGGGCAAACCCCATGCTCCTTTGATAAGGATACTCAAGCTTGCAGTATATTCGTGCACGCTCCTAATATGCAAGAACACTCTCCCTTCATGCCCCCTCTTGCTTCTCCGGTACCTTCAACAGACTCCCAGTTTGCTAACACGGTCTCCTTTTGTACGCCACACACTCCCTGCATGCCCATACATGGGATATGAATGCCCTTTAATGGCTGGACCAGAACAAGCATTGACTGTGATGCAGCGCTACTCCAGATATTTCATTAGAACTTCTCACTTTATCCTAGAAGAATTCAATTACACATTTTCTCATCAGTGGGTGCCCATAACACTGCGAGTCACTTTCACACACACCTACTCTTCTTCAAGGACTCAATGAAAATCAAATAGGAGAGCAACTGAATCATAGTGTAGTGCCTAAATGAAATGCTAATATTTATATTATATACATCTGTAGTTTTAATTCTTTACCATGATTCATTTACGAGAAAACCTATTCAGACACACCACCATTATTTTGTCAATGGATCTGCTAGTACAAATTAACTAAAGAATAAACAAGACCAGCTTAATTTTTCATTTATTTAATTTTTATTCTAATGCGAGAATCTTCTAGCATGACCTTTATTTATTCACTTCTATTTTATTAATTTAGTAAAACATCCTAGAAAAATGTAATTCAAACATTTAAATTTATTTAGATTAATAGTTCAGAAAAATATAAACAAATTGTTATCATAGTCTCAGGACACAGATATTAGCATAGGACAGAATAATTCCCTAAAGTCACCTTTCTATTCTCTCTAAATGTTCACCTCTATTAATGACTCCGTACCCATTCAAGAAAGTTAAAGCTCAGAAAATTTTTAAAGTCCTTACGCCTCAGGAAAGATTCAGCAATCCGGCAGCATGTCGGGATGCAAATGAATATCAGGAAAGAAGAGCGTTTTTTCTTAAGTCCAAACGTACTCTTTTATACCCTTTTTCACTAACTAATCTATCTAAATTCTGAAACACTTGGGGTCTTCAACAGTTCTGATTGGTCAAAATAAGGGGTGGATGAGCATAACCTCATCCTTTTACTGTTCCGATTCTGCACGACCATCTAATATGAAAGTGGTCTTTGTTTTAGTTTATGTCCATTTCACTTGTGTCCTTAATTCGTTATTTTTGCATTTCTTCCCATGCACACGATCCGGAAGTTTAATTCTGCTGGCACTCAGTCAGGTCTTCAGGGCACATTGTCCTTGACCCATTTTGCACAGGCACAGGCAGCTTGCATTCGTTCAAGGCTTAGTCGCGCATGCGTTGTGCACTTCAATCTCGGAGTCACAGAAAACGTCCATTTTATTTAGGCCAGATGGGCCAGAACGGGAACTATTATAGAAACAAACACAATTAAATGTTAATTGTTGAATTTTAACCCTTCCGTTTACCTCCCACCATAGTAAGGTATCCCTATTAGTTGTTACCTATCAGATAAAGCAACATATATGCGTGGTTTACTCACCATTCTTCATCTTTTATGCCACAATTAGACAGACAAAAGCACATTTATACCGATTTTGATTAGATTATGGCAGTTGCGTTAGTTACAGACATAACAATATCACTTAATTAGTAAATTATAGTTTGCAACATAAGCAAATTAGTTTTGTACATGTACTTGTGTGTGTGCATTCTATTCTATGTTGGTTAATTTTCAAAACCAGACAACTAATTCATGTTACTGCTATGAGGAAGTAATTTTACGAGGGTTATACAAAACTTTGTTTTTTCCACCTTGCTCCATCAATTGCAAGGGTCCAATATATTTCCTAAACCTCCACCATTAAAATGTTCCCATTGCAGCCTCATCTCCTTCCCTGTCCCATTCCTTACTACAATGACTCTCTTCAGCTCCTGCCACTCCTTATATAAACCTCTTTGTCTACTTTCGCCGTGGAAGAAGCCTTTACTCACTATAAAAAATCCCCCCACCCAACCTATGTCTTGTTTCCTTTTGGATCCCAATCCTTAGAGCTTCCTTTAGAATTCTGCATGGGCGCATTCCCTTTGAGTTTTATAATCAAGCCTGTGCCTGCTTGGTGGTTGAGAGAATCATCTCTTTTGTACACTTTGTTTGGATCAATTACAGTGCATGATCAATGTGGTATTCACCTTTTTGATGATCAGAGACCTGGTATGACGTGGTGTCCTTTTTATGGCGTTAGCCAACTGGGATCACTTGGAATCTGAAGCACCGGAGAAGTGTAGCGAATGTAGAATGTCTTTCCAATTAGAGAGTAACTCTCCTTAATTTTGTTTCAATAGTGTACAACTTCAGTATCAGCTACAATATCCAAGTTTATCAAATGTCTGACAAAATATTTGTATTCAATCTTTTCTGCATCCAAATTATTAGAACGTCAAACAGCAATTCCTTATTTATCCTTCCAATCTTTTAAAACAAAACCAGAATCCAAGAGCCAACGCGTTTCAGTCAAGAAGGGGAACTTCTTCCGGGCACAGTTAATTAATTAACAGTAAATCTATCATTTATCACCAACCATCTTGACAGCTAATCATTTCTGCACAGTGTTGTGTATTCTTCTTTGCATCAAGGTGTATATAGCACAAATCTGGTTGTCTACCTAGTGTGGCATCATTTACCATAATAAAAAAAATCAGTGTGAATGATGCCACACTAGGAAGTCCACAAGGTTTATGCTGTATTCACAATGATACAAATAAAAATACATGTCAATACGGTTGATAATAAATGATGGCAGCAGATTTGAAGTCACTTTCTGGGGAAAACTATTTGACTTTCTTAAGAAAGAGAGCTGGTACCAGCAGTCTTTGTTTTCTTTTGTCAATGTGTTCTCTGAGGGTGAGGTTTTGTCCAGGGGGAATTCAAGTTACTCAACAGCTAAAGTTGGGGTTCAAAACTGTCAACGTTTATGTCATTGAGCTAGGTTTGTGCTGTATCTTTTTTGTTGTTCTTGGCAAACAAAAGGAAATCTGTGGTAGTTAGCATAGAGCTTCAGGTAGGCACTGGACATCCAGGTCTGGATAAGGATCAAACAGTGTTTGAGGTGTTGGATGTCTGAAGTAGAGGAGACTTTCAAGTAGAGCTGTGTATCATCGGCACATTGGTGAATCTTGATGGTGTTTTCTGCGAGTAGAGCATCAAATGACTCCACTTAAAGATTGTTTATGACAGGAGACAGTATGGAACCGTGGTAGACTCCACAGGTGATGGGTACCTTTTATTCACCTGAAGGTAGCCATGTGAACAAATTAGTGTTAGTGGGTAAGGCATGATGAGAACCAGTGAAGGACTTTGCCGGGGAATCTCATTCGAGATTCCCGGGTGCATAGGAGGATATAACCATTTGGACTCAAGGCGGCTCCAAGAGACTTTTTGAATCTTTTGGCTCCAGTTCTGGGCATTCTTCATAAGTTAGTCAAATTTACTCGGACATTGTCAATATTTTGATTTCACTCTCCATCTCTTGCCCAGAGTTTAAATGACCACAAAGTCATGAGGCAAACTCTACTACAGCTGGGATTCCCAATCACTCTATCCAAATCTCATCCTCAGGCCACACAGCCCGAGTACACCAGAGCCCTGCTCAGGACTGATGTGGGGCAAGGTCTTTTTACCAGAGGCAAGGGGAGTCAACTTCTGCTTCACCGCCAGCAACTACTGCTAAAGAACTTTGCTTAAGCCATGAAGTGGCTTTGAATTTAGAGAAACACGGTAAGTGTTGCGAGAGACGGAAATACGTTTTTCTTCAAAATATTTTTGTTCCTGAAAGAGGTATTAACTTGCTTTTGTCTTTTTTCATGTAGCAATAGCGTTAATAATATAATGGGCATTGATGCACCTGGGTTAAGTAGCAGCTCACGTTGGGCACCATTAGCCATCACTTCCAATCAACTATGAGGCACTAATTTCAGTCGCTCGGAAAATATTGGATTGTCCTCATGGGTGATTGATAGCAACAACGGTGAGAACTAGGATGCATGTTTCTCTCCCGGCATCAGTAATCCCGATAACAGTGGCCTGCAGCCTGGGTTGCAACGCTGGATTATAGTTCGATTCAGAAAAGGTGGTCCAAGGAAGAAGTTTTTTGGTCCTTCAACCGGAAAGAAGTGATGGCAGTTTGGCGAGCTCTTCAGCATTCGCAGGCAGTACGAAGAGTTCAGCAGTAGTGCATCAGACAGACCATATGGTGACCAAGACTTATCTGAACTGTCAGTTAGGAACAGGGGGCCCGATTCACAGAACTAACTTAAGACAAAATCCTAAACTTACTACCATTTTGGTATTCACAGAAGGCACTTACTCATCAATAAGTAAGTGCCTTCTGTGAATACCAAAATGAGTAAGTGCCTTCTGTGAATACCAAAATGAGTAAATGGTAGTAAGTTTAAGATTTTGTCTTAAGTTAGGTCTGTGAATCGGGCCCACTGTTCATGAGCCTTGACTTATATGGCATCCAGATCTGCTCTTGGGAGGAAGTAAAGCTACTTTCTTTCAGGGTGGTTCACATTTAAGGTTAAGACAACAGAGCAGACTGTCTAGGTCTGAAATTCCCATCTTCTCAGGAATACGTTTATGGTCTCCTTGTATTTTAGCAGATATACCAGTGAAATTTCTATTTATGAGTCGACGGGATGCTCTTCTGTCCCTATTCTACTCCAGGTCTTAGATCCTCGGTCATTAGAGACAGATGCTCTACTTTTTCTTTGCCCGAGACCCCTTCAATATGTTTGTCCCGACAACTTCTATTAGTCCCAGGGTTCTAGCCATGATTCAGAGGGACCAGCAGAGATATGCTTGGTTTTCCCACATTGGTCAAGGAGATCTTGGTTCCCCCTACTTCATTTGAAGGTCACAGAGAAGTAATACTGGGGCTGCTCTTATTGTAGCAGATTAAATCCAAATTTTATTCCCATGGTCCATTCTTCCTTCGATTGAGACCAGCAGAACGCCCTTCCTGCTCTTTCCGCCAGTCCTGATAACAAGGAAGTTTCTAGATTTCATCTTTTGGATGTGGTAAGAACTTTAAAGATCTACCTTCAATGATCAGTGGGTTATAGGAACATGGGGCCCGATTCACAGAACTAACTTAAGACAAAATCCTAAATTTACTACTTTTGGTATTCACAGAAGTTAGGATTTTGTCTTAAAACAGATTTAAGACAGACTTAAGTTAGGATTCTGTCTTAAGTCTGTCTTAAGACAAAATCCTAACTTCTGTGAACACCAAAAGTAGTAAGTTTAGGATTTTTTCTTAAGTTAGTTCTGTGAATCAGCCCATTGGACCATTAGCTGGTTATCTGTGGCCCATCAAGGAGAGAATGTAAGAAATTCCAGGCCATGCTGGCCTGGTGGATTAAATCTGTGGTTTCTTCAGTTTAGCAGCAATCGGATGTGGATTTTTAAACTCGGTGAACCAGAGGGAAGTCTGACTCCTAGGCTCAATGGGGGTTTCAATGATTGCTATATATAGGGCAGCAACACAGTCCTCTCTTCCACTTTCATTCCTCACTATAAACTGAGCACAGTGTGCCTGACCATATTTACAAGGCCACATGAAGCCACTATGGGGACTTTTCATGGCCTTGTAAATATGTGCCCCTTTCATGCATTACTTTACGTGAGAGGGGTGTTCCATGGCTGTTGCTCTGGATGTACCCACACAACATCCATGGAACTGGAGGGTGCCTGCGTTGGCGCATGGCAACCCGTTGTGCGCCAGCGCAGGGCAAAAGGACAGAAATGCGCCTTGTCTTGCAGATACGGTGCATTCCTGACCTTTTTGTTTGACACGCGGCACTGCAGCAGGAAGGCTGACTGCACTGCCATGCGTCAATTTAGTATAGACATCCTAATAAAAACAGACGCTGCTTAAAATATCGATAAGGGTTATCTTAAACAACTGTTCTTTTTTTCTGTTGATTTTTCTGTTCACAAATGTGTTACTAGTAGAGCTTTGGAGTTGTATTTGGCAGTACATCTGTCTCAATGTGTGATTTGGTATCTTGGGGTTTGTAGATCAGCATAAAGTCAGACTAATTGATCTATCCTCATTGTAGTAAGGATCTGGATGAAGTAGGAGGAGAGAAGGCAACAGCTGGACTACTCACCTGTAATCTTCATTACTCTGATTTGTCCTTCCTGACTCCATTACTTGCGTTCCTGACCTTCCTCCCTACCTGCCCTTCATCATCAATCTATTCACAAGCTCTTAAAGTGGATATTGTTTATAGTTAACAGAGCATTCCTCTGTGGAAGAAGTAGATGAAGAAAGAGGCTTGTGATAATGAGTGCCGGAAGCTGAAGAGGCACCATCAGCTGATTGACGGACGTAATGGGACAAAGCAGGAAGAATCGGTGTAATGAAGATCATCAGTAAGTAATCCAGCCAATACTTTAAGCAAACATAAAAAGGCGATTTGTTTGTAAAATATAGGGCGCATGTTCTACTCTGAGGTCCAGATTTCCTGAGCATGTGCGTCACCCCTGCGTTGCACAAGACGACGCAGGGCAACGCAAAGGCTTACTTGGGATTTACAAAGCCATGGAAGGCCTGAATTGTGTAGCCTTGCGTGGCTTTGTAAAGTAAGGTAACGCAACACAGTGGCTTGCGCTGTGTGGCTTTACACTTCTTAGTGGTTGACGTTCCATGGATGGAGCATGGGAATTCCATGCATCCACCCATGGATTTCACACAATGCCGGATTTACTAACGTTTGTAAAGCTGGAATTGCATGAAATTGGTACACCTGCCACAGAGGGGCGTAAGAAGGGGAAATATGTGTACTTCTCCTTGTCACTTCCTCTTTCTAAACGTGATGCATTCTGCATCACACAAAGAAAAGGTAAATTCCTCTTTGGATTAACCCCTTGGCCGTAGCGGTAATTCCGCCACGGCGCTGGGGGTGAGGCGCACAGTGTCGCCATGCTTGTGATGGAACCACTCCGTCACGAGCCACGGGCGCGCTGTGCTTATGACGGAGTGGTTCAGTCATGGCTCCTCCCACTCACTAATTCGCCCACACAGGCGGGGAATCAGTGCCGCGTGGGCGGAGCGGCCGCGGCATGATGAAACCACTCCATCATTAGCACAGCGCGCCGGTGGCTCGTGACGGAGTGGTTCCGTCACAAGCATGAAAGGATTTAAGGGATCCCTTCCTGCACAATAACAATCATGCCCATAATGCAGACACCCTTGCAGCATGGCACAAAGATGCCCTCCTTGGCGCTAGGCAGGTGCAAGACTGAAATTGTTAATCATGAACACGCTCTTTGCTGAAATCAGTTGCTACGCATTACAAATTTGAGACCCTCTGGTATTGTGCATCTCCAGGGCAGTTTTTTTTCTTAAATTCTGAGAATTGTAGTCTTGTCTATTCCATTATAAAACAGAATTCAAAGCAGAAAATCCGAACTGGAGGAGCACAGCATGGTGGACCTGGGAAGCCTGGCAGCTGGATACAACGAGAATGGGCTACTTTAATCTGCGATGGGTGACACTTGTTTCTAGGCAATCCAGGCCGCTCCTGTTAGGAGAGTTGGCTCCGTTGTAAGGAGGACGTTCCATCTCGGGAGTCCTTCCTATGAGGCCCACTCTGAGAAGGCCTAGACCGGAAGGGATCACAGTACAATAATGATTTCAACGGACGAATCAAGTGTTTCGCTGTTTTTTAATTATCTTTGGGGGCAATGCGCTATCTGGTGAATTTTAGTATGTACTGCGTCTAAGAAATGGGCTTCAACGTAAATATGCATTGCGTTCATGGGCTCGTTCAGAGCGGGGGGGGGGGGGGGGGCATGTAAACAAAAAATGTGCGGTTAACAGGTTCCACCACTAAAATTAATAAAGGGGCATTAACTCATGTCAACCACTGCTGCCTTTAGGTAGCTGCTAAATAAAACCCACTCCCTTCCAAATATCTCGAGAAATACTATGACAAATTGGTAATTTCGGGTTCTGTCCTGTCCTGGGGCAGCTCTCGGAAACGCTCATTGCAGACCAAAATAGCATTGCATTTCAGTGGAATCCTCACAGGAGACTTACATTTTTCTCCTGATGCCATCTTCTGGGCAGAAAGTGTCTTGAAGGAACGGCATGATTGTGTTATTTTAAAATACTCTTTGATGTTCTGCGTTAAAGGGGCGTGCAATGGTTGTTGCTGGGGGCGTTCCCAGCAACATCCATGGCCTTTTGACACTTCCCCAGATTTATGAGAAATCTTAAATCTGAGGCAGTGCCAAAAGCTTACGCCTCCCGGCGTAAGGGAGGCACAACGAGGAGAAATATCTTTATTTCTCCTTGTTTTTCCTTTTTCTATGTGTGCTGCAGGATACAGCACACATAGAAAGAGGAAACAGCCTCTTGTGATTATTTTTGGACAGAAAGGTTCCCCTTCTTGTACAAAAAGAATCATCCCCGCAACGCTGGTGTAATGTTGGAATGCAGTCTAGTAGCTGGGTGTGGGCGGAGCTAGGGGGCTAGAGGAAGGGGAGGAGTGGGCACAGGAAGAGGGCAGTTAGAGTAGGGACAGGGTATGAGCAGGATGTACCAAATAAAGCTCCAGTAAACAGCAATCAGAGTCTGTGATTATTTGTAGCACGATGCTACAGCTGGCACCTTCGCACTATGGTGCAAAGGTGTCTGCGTTGGCTCACGACAGCCCATTGTTCGCTGGTGCAGTGGAAAAGGAGAGAAATGCACAGTATCTTATAGATATGGGGCCTCATTTATGAGAAATGACGCATCGCTGCGTGAAAACAGCGATGCGTCACTTCTCAGTGCGCACTCCTTGCGACATTCCTGATGCGTCATATTTAATGTATGACGCATCATGTCGCAAGGAGTTACAGATACGTCAGTATTTCTGACGTATCTGTAAGTGCAAAAGTGACGCATCGCTGGAGTGTGTCACAAAAGTGACGCAACTCCAGCAATGCGTCCTTTCACATGGGGAAAGCCCCATGTGAAAGGGCTTGCATCAGTCTTATGCCTGCTGTGAGGCAGGCGCAAGATTTTGACGCAACAGCGTCCTAAAAGTGATGCAGTGAAATCTCATAGATTTCACTGCGTCACTATTACGAGGCTTTTTGCGGGGGAACGCCCCCTCTGCATACATTATACCTGACGCAGGTATAATGTGGCGCAGGGGTTTAAAAAGTGACGCATCTACCTAGATGCGTCAATTTTTAAATATGGCGCAACAAGGCGCATTTTTTACACCGCTGGTGCGACACAAAAAGTGACGCACCGGCGGCGCAAAACTGACGCAAGGCCTTCATAAATAAGGCCCCTGGAGCTTTCCTGTCCTTTTCTTGTGCCGTAGGGAAGCGGCAAAACCTCATAAATGAGGCCCTTTATGTATTCGCCCGTCTTTCACCTCCGTGTAAAACTGCCAGCGAGGACAGTACAACAATAATGACCCCTTTGACCATGGGAGAAAACACTACTGATTTGGAGGTCATTCGTTTTCTGTTTTCAAAAACAAACTCCAGATCTCAGAATTTATTTAAAAAAGAAAAAGGTGCTGTTATGAACTTTTTCCCATATTAAAAGTAAGGCACGTCATCGCAAGAAGCTTAAAAATAAGCCCCGAAATACTTTGTAAAAGGTGTTTGAGGGAAAGATGTCCTGTTTGAATGAGCCGTGCATCAAACTTTTACAGCACTGACATTGTCTGCGGGGGCTGGCGGACAACCCTAGTCGTGGTGTGAGGACAACTCTAGGAAAACTTCCTCCCCCAAACTCAGAATCAGCTCTTATGTCCTTAATAACTCCAGGGTCTAGCCTGTACTGAGAGATAATAGATATTTATTTGATTACCATCTGCAGACCCTCCTTTAGTCTTGGAAGGCTTTTCCTTCTCCCTCTTTCTCTCCTGTCAGGTTTCTGCACTCTCCGCTTCAGCACATACTCTTACCTCACCCTCACTCCTTCTCTTCTGCATTGGAGGGGGGATCTAAGGACACCTTGCCCGCCCATCTCTTTGGAGTTTGGACACAAGCTCACAGCACCACTCCTGGTTATGCATTACTCTCCACTGGTCAGCCTCTCTAATTCCATCCATAACTTGACTTATCTCTCCCCAGTTACATGTTTGTTTTCAACCTGATCCAACCTCTCCAGAATTTGACATCATCTCGCGAAGATTCATGTTTTTCCTCAACCTGAGCTCTTAGGGGCAGATTTACAAGATTCTTGCGCCCCTTTTACGCCGCCGTTGCGTCACTTTTGTGACGCAGCGGTGGCACAAAAGATGGGCCATGGTGCGGGGTACTTACAACGTGACGCATCTGGGAGATGCGTCACGTTGTAAAGCCCTGTACCAGAAGGAGGCGTTTCTGCGCAGGGGGTGGGGGGGGGGGGGGGGGGTGTTACGGCGCAGGCACGCCTCCTAAAAGTGGCTGAGGGAAATCTACAAAATTTCACTCAGTCACTTTGGGGCCCATCCTGCGTCAAAACCCTGCTTCTGCTTGAAGCAGGCGTAAGGATTGACGCAGCATTGTAAGACTAGGACCCCCCAGAGCATTGCTGGAGCTGCATCGTGCTGGCGACGCAACTCCAGCAATGTGCCATTTTTACGGCACAGATGCTTGAGGCATTTGTGCCGTTTTGGCCCATGGTGCGCCGCATTGTGAATGCGGCACATCCATGGTGGCGGAGGCATGGCGCACAATAACTGGCGCATCCCTGCTGATATGCAGAGATGCGCCAGATATTGTAAATCTGCCCCCTAGACTGCAGTGTTATCATTTCCACCTCTTTCAGTTCTCTTCCTCTGTTCACTTGTCAGACAGCCTCTCTTTTGCTACACCTGAAACGTTTAATCCCCCCTCTTTTTCTAACTCTCTCTATTCTATCCCTCTGCTCTTACCTCCAGGAACATCAATTTACCACAATACAAGGGGTAGATGAAGTGACGTCTGTTAGACCTGTCTGCCTCTGGGAGTGTCCTACCAATTATTATTTATTTCTGTCCCCCTTGGCTTCCTAGTGTTTCCGTCTTTATTTGGGTCTACCAGGATTCTTTTTCAATGTTGACAGGGGGCTGGGTGTTCCTTGGCTATGATGTTTTTCTTTTCTTACCTCTGAGGCCTAGTCAGCCTCTTGAAAATCTAGGGCAACCTAAAATGGTGCCCAGTAACTGCCACAACTGTCACCGCGTGAGGTCACCCCATTGGACTTCATGGGGAAAGTTCTGGAACCTCCTAGTAGGTTCTGATGGTCAGAGGCTAGCTTATAAAAGGCCGGTGACAGAGCGGCCATTTTGTGTAACAACAGTAGTGACCAGTGAGGAGGGAGGCAACTACAGGAGGAGGGCTGTGCACTGGTGGGGACAAGATCGACCCGTGGGCCGGCTGTGAACCTGCTTGGATGTGACCACTCTTGAGCTTACCAAACTCCACTGAGGCAGAGATCCATTTATGCACCAGAAATCTACTTTAGCACCTTAAAAGCACTGAAAAACCTAACGGTGTGAAACCAGAGAGCAGCGGGGGGTTCGCACACCTCAGGAACCCCCCCCCCCGGACCAAAAGTGAACTCGTTCTACCCCATAGGTGGCGCGCTGCAGGAGAAAGGACCAAGCGAGCTGTGAGCGCAGCCTGGTGAGACCAACTCACTGTGGGAAGAGCAGCTGAGACTGCGGCGTCTAACCTGACAGAAGTTGCCATCGCACTTTGCCGTCCCTGAAGCGGCATTGATGAAGCCGAGGCCCAGTTGTTCCGCAGTGACGTCGTGAGAGGAGGCGGACCAGCGTTGGAGGAGGCCGGGTGAGAAGAGGAGCGTCCGTCCGGAGGTATCATCAGCGACAGGGAAGAAGGCTGGCCCACGTCGGAAGAGGCCGGGCGAAGGCGGGACTTCCTGTGGTGATCCCCGCGTCTGAGGTGAGAGCAGCGGGCGCTGAGCCGCGCCTCCTCAGCGTCGAGGGAGAAGACAGCTGATCCGAGCGAGCCGGCGACAGGGAGCCCAGACCACTCCCATCCGCTTCCCCGGTGCAGCGGCAGATCGAGACTTCAGCAGAGTTAAAGTAAGCTGGGTCTTGTGCGGGCAGAGGGCGGAGGCAGCACCAAGGGAAGCCAAACTTAGGAGGGTGTCAGGCGTGTCCGGAGCTCATTTTCCAGACCATTGATGACTTTAAAGTGCCTAATGACATACGAATAAACAACCTTCACAATGGAACTGAGTAACTATTGAACTGCCAAATAAACGGAAGGGAAAGCTAAACGTGGGGAGTAGCGAACCACAATTAGTGAACAGTTCGGTAGAGGCAAGAGAGAACCAGGCTGTAGTGGAAGTTCAGGGTGGCTTGGAGAAGAGAACAAACCAGGCATTAGCGTGACACTAGAGCTGTCCAAATCTTACTCTAGAAGGAGGGGAATTTAAGTAGGGTTAAAGGAAGTGAACTTCTAACCTACTTATTCTTTTCTAGTGGTGCAGCTGTGAAAAGTACTGTCAGAGTTAATGATCTTTAAGCCTGTGTGTCCCTGCACGCCTGGGGTAACGTATTGACCAACTGTCTTGAAGGAAGCCTCAAATTGAATAACCCTTTTGCATTTAATATCGTTCTACTCTAATTAGGCAGGGGGAAAGTCAAGTTACCTTGTATTGTGACAGGGAAATGTTCGAGATGGTGTTGTAAGAATATGAAATGTGATCATACTGTACCAAATTGTAAGGGGTTGTACTTATGTGAAGCAATTATTCAGAACCACAAAGAAAACAGATGCAATTTTTATAAAGTACGAACCGTATTTTTCTAAGAACTGGTGTGGAGTCTTTATTTTAGTGTTGAGTCATTGAGTTACTTGGAGTGGTTGTTAAGCATTACACGCCAGCTTTGGGAGTTTAGCGACTCCCCGCTCTGTGCCAGGCTAACTTATGTAGTCTAGGTTTCCTAGGTCTAACATAATTGGTGTTCAGCGGCGGGATCCGGGTTTGTGTTTACAACCACTTATTAGTAACGCAGTGCTTACCACGGGCCTACACCTGGAGTTTTCTCCAAGCGGACTCCCTGATTAGAATTTAGCTTTTTCCAAATTCCTGGTGGTGGGTGGAGGTGATCCTTGTGTACTGCCCTTACCTACTTCGGAGTGGCTATCCACAACCCCACTGTTAAGATGGGGTTCAATTATGAGGGGTTGGAGACCTATACTGTGGCGCAACTCAAGGACTTCTGTCAGGAGAGGGGGGTGTTCTACAGACGAGGGGCCAAGAAAGAGGAGCTCCAAACTAGTCTGAGGGCATGGGTGGAGGCGCACCCGGAGGGAACGGTTGAGGAGGACGAGTCAGAGAAGAACACTGTCATCGAGGTAGATGGTCTGTGCCCACTGGGGGTGGGGGATATGTCAATTAGCCCCAAAGTAACCTCCCAGGAGGGTAGCAGTGTCTCTTCACGAGGATTAACCGAAACTGAACTAGCTGACCGGAGGGAGGAGAGACAGTTAAAGTGGGAGTTAGCTAGGTTGGAGATGGAGAGGGAGGATAGGAGGTTAGCTCATGAACTAACTCTTAAGGAGCTGGAACTCAAGGCCCAGCACATAGGGACTCCCAATCCAATCAAAGGTGGCAGCGAAAACAAAGAAATCACCAGAGAACCGAGACCCTACTTACCCAAGGATGTCATTGCTAGCTACACCCCAGATGATGATATTGCCAAGTGGCTAGCCACCTATGAGGTCTCCTTAAGGGCCCATGGGATCTTGGAAACCCACTGGGGGGGTGGGCTGTATAAGTACATGCCACCTGCTGGCAGGGATACATTGTTGGCCCTGGAGCGGGATGAGCAAACCCACTACCCTACAATGAAAGTGGTGCTGATAAGAAAGTTTGGACTAACTCCCGAGAAGTATAGGCAGAAATTTAGGTGTAGCCACAAACTAGGCACACAGAATTGGGTGGATTTCCTTGATTACGCAAAAAAGGCCTTGGAGGGTTGGGTGAAAGGCAGCGAGGTAGGGGACTATGAAGGTTTATATGACCTCATACTCAAGGAACACCTACTCGAGAAAGGTTTTCCCGAGCTGCGTCAACACCTGGTGGACATCAAGCTGACCAGCCCCAGGAAGCTTGCTGAGGAGGCGGACATCTGGGCTAGTACCCTGGTGTCCTCGAAGGGGACTGGAGGGGATTCCCAGAAGTCTGGACAGGGCACCCCCCAGAAGAAAGAGGGGGGAGATAATAAGAGGGAGTTCTCAAAAGGTCCACAAAATACTTCTCAAGGAAGGGGCAGAGGATTCACCCCTAAGGCTAACCCACCCCGAAACCCTAATCCTGGCCAAAGCCAGCAGCCAAGGGTTGTCCATTGCTTCGAGTGTGGTGGTGTGGGACACTATAAAAGAGACGTGAGATGCCCAAAAAGACCACCTCCTCCCACTGGAGGAAAAGCCCCGGGAATAACTAGTGTAGTGCTCGGGGAGGAGATGCCTTTGGGTAAGGGAGGGGAGCGGGCGGGTGTCACTTTAGTGTCCCTGGGAGATAAGGAGATGGTTCCAAAGACCCAATTGCCCTCAAATACAACCAAGTATGAGCAATGGGTCACCATCAATGGCCATAGAGGGGAGGCTCTGAGAGACACAGGAGCCAGTATGACTATGGTGAGAAGTCATCTGGTGTCTCCAGAGCAGGTCATCCCAAATGTACTCCATCCCGCTGTGATGGCTGACAGCAGATTGGGCCACTATCCCATGGCCGAGGTTCCCTTTGAGTGGGGAGGGGTTGCAGGTTCACTTCGAGTTGCCATAAGCCCTGCCGTGCCTGTCGATTGCCTGTTAGGAAATGACATGGAGCACAATGCTTGGAGGGAGGTGGAAAACCAGACTCATTCTGGGATGCTGGGTACACCTGACTGGGCCTGTGTCAGCACAAGGTCCACGACTACCCGGGGGGGGGGAGTTCGCTTACGCTGGAGCCTGGAACAATGGCCCAGCCCGCTGCCAGAGAAGAGAAGGACAGTAGGCAGGGGGAACCTGCCTCAGCATCTCTACCTCGTGAGATAGATAGGCCACCTGCGGAGGTGGATCTGGAGTCCACAGAGGAGAATGTTACTTCCTTGGAGAACCTACCCATCCCTGCTGAGTGGCATGTGGAGGGAGGTCCTTCCAGGGAAGAATTCTGCAAAGCACAGAAGGAGTGTCCTACTCTTGAGGGGCTGCGGCAACAGGCCAAAGCCCAGGCAGCAGGGAACTTTGTAGGGAACTACCAGATTTACTGGGAGGATGGACTCCTCTACAGTGAGCCCAAGGCACCCGGACATGGTTCATCCAGGGCCTTGGTGGTCCCTCAATGTTTTAGAGCCTTTCTTCTAGAACTGGCTCACGAGATACCCTTGACAGGTCACTTGGGTCAGGACAAGACCTTTGTCCGGCTTGTCCCCCACTTTTACTGGCCTTGGATGAGAGTGACGTCTGATACCTACTGTCGGACGTGTGTGACTTGCCAAGCCAGTGGGAAAACAGGGGTGAAGCTGAAAGCTCCCCTGGAACCACTTCCTGTCATTAGCACCCCCTTTGAAAGGGTGGGCATCGACATTGTAGGGCCATTGGATCCACCAACTTCAGCTGGTCACAGGTTCATCCTGGTTCTGGTGGATAATGCCACACGGTACCCAGAGGCAATTCCTCTGAGGACCATTACTGCACCTGCAGTGGCAAGGGCCCTGATGGGGATCTTCACCCGAGTGGGTTTCCCCAAGGAGGTTGTGTCTGACAGGGGGACCAACTTCCTATCAGCTTACATGCGGGCTATGTGGAAGGAGTGTGGTGTCACCTACCGGTTTACCACTCCTTACCACCCACAGACCAATGGTCTTGTGGAAAGGTTTAATAAAACCCTGAAAGGCATGATAAGAAGTCTGCCTGAGAGCCTGCGGAGGAAATGGGACGTCCTCCTACCCTGTCTCTTGTTTTCCTACAGGGAAGTACCACTGAAGGGAGAGGGCTTTAGCCCCTTCGAACTTCTGTATAGGCACCCTGTACGGGGTCCTCTCAGTCTGGTGAAGGACGGATGGGAAAAGACTCCCAGGAAGCTTCCCCAGGACGTGGTGAGCTACATGCTGGCCTTCCGGAGCCAAATGGCCAAGTTGTGGAAGCAAGCTTCTGACAACCTGGAAGCCAGCCAGGCAGTAATGAAAGAGTGGTATGACCACAATGCTCACCCAGTGGAACTGGAGCCTGGACAAAAAGTGTTGGTGATGGAACCTGGAGAGCTAAATGCCCTCCAGGATCGCTGGACAGGCCCCTTGAGGTATTGGAGAAAAAGGGTAAGGCCACTTACTTGGTAGACCTTAAGACCCCCAGACAGCCCCACCGGGTGCTTCATGCCAATCGCCTCAAACCACACCATGAGAGGCCTGAGGTCGTCTTAATGATGGTGACCGATAGAGCAGAGGAAGAGGAAAGCGAGCCTCTCCCTGATCTTTTCTCGTCTCAAATAAAGGATGGGTCGGTGGAGGGAGTAATTCTCTCACCATCCCTGACTCCTGAACAGCAGAGAGATTGCCGCCAGATCCTAGAGCAATTTTCCTCACTGTTCTCCCTTGTCCCGGGAAGAACCCACCTGTGTACCCATGATGTGGACACAGGAGACAGCCCACCTGTGAAGTCTAAGATCTACTGGCTGTCAGACAAGGTGAAGGCCAGCATCCATGGCGAAGTCGCTAAGATGCTGGAGCTAGGAGTGATCGAACCTTCTAGTAGCCCTTGGTCCAGTCTGGTGGTTTTGGTACCAAAAGCTGCCCCGCCGGGCGCCACACCCGAATTGAGATTCTGTGTGGATTACCGAGGACTGAATTCAGTAACAAAGACTGATGCTCGTCCGATCCCAATGGCGGATGAACTCATTGACCGGCTGGGAGCTGCCCAATACTTGAGTACCTTTGACCTTACTTCAGGGTACTGGCAGATTTCGCTTACTGATGGAGCAAAGGAAAGATCAGCCTTCTCCACGCCTGAGGGTCACTACCAGTTCTGTGTGATGCCCTTTGGGCTCAAGAACGCTTCTGCCACTTTTCAGCGACTGGTGAACGAGGTCCTCTCTGGAATGGAGGCTTTCTCTGCTGCTTACCTGGATGACATTGCCGTCTTCAGTAGCAGCTGGGGGGACCATTTGCAACATTTGCAAGCTGTTCTCCAGGCCCTTAAGCAGGCTGGCTTGACAATCAAGGCCAGCAAGTGTCAGATTGGGCAGGGGTCGGTGGTGTACCTAGGCCACTTGGTGGGCAGGGGAACGGTGCAGCCCCTCCAGGCAAAGATCGAGGCTATCATGGCCTGGGAGCCCCCCAAGACTCAAACTGAGGTCCGAGCCTTCCTGGGCCTCACAGGATACTACCGTCGCTTTGTGAAGGGGTATGGCACCATTGTGCTCCCCCTCACTGAACTTACTTCTAAGAAACAACCCCGACGGGTAGTCTGGACGGACGCTTGTCAGCGAGACTTTGTGACTTTGCAACAAGCATTGTGTACTGCTCCAATACTTAGGGCTCCTGATTTTTCCAGAGAGTTCATTGTCCAAACAGATGCATCAGAACATGGCATTGGGGCCGTGTTAGCGCAACTAAATGATGAGGGCTTGGATCAACCCGTAGTCTTCCTATCCAGGAGACTACTCCCCAGGGAACAGAAGTGGAGTGCAATTGAAAGGGAAGCCTTTGCGGTGGTCTGGTCACTGAATAAGCTGCGACCATACCTGTTTGGCTCGCAGTTCCTGGTACAGACCGACCACCGACCCCTTCGTTGGCTGATGCAAATGAAGGGGGAAAATCCCAAGTTGTTGAGATGGTCTATCTCCCTACAGGGAATGGACTTCCGGGTGGAACATCCGCCTGGAGTGGACCACGCCAACGCAGACGGTCTCTCTAGGTATTTCCGCCTTAGTGAAGAGAACTCCCAAGGGGTTGGGTAGCTCTCCCCACTTTCAGCTGGGGGGGACGCGTGTTAGACCTGTCTGCCTCTGGGAATGTCCTACCAATTATTATTTATTTTTGTCCCCCTTGGCTTCCTAGTGTTTCCTTCTTTTTTTGGGTCTACCAGGATTCTTTTTCAATGTTGACAGGGGGCTGGGTGTTCCTTGGCTATGTTTTTCTTTTCTTACCTCTGAGGCCTAGTCAGCCTCTTGAAAATCTAGGGCAACCTTAAATGGTGCCCAGTAACTGCCACAACTGTCACCGCGTGAGGTCACCCCATTGGACTTCATGGGGAAAGTTCTGGAACCTCCTAGTAGGTTCTGATGGTCAGAGGCTAGCTTATAAAAGGCCGGTGACAGAGCGGCCATTTTGTGTAACAACAGTAGTGACCAGTGAGGAGGGAGGCAACTACAGGAGGAGGGCTGTGCACTGGTGGGGACAAGATCGACCCGTGGGCCGGCTGTGAACCTGCTTGGATGTGACCACTCTTGAGCTGACCAAACCCCACTGAGGCAGAGATCCATTTGTGCACCAGAAATCTACTTTAGCACCTTAAAAGCACTGAAAAACCTAACGGTGTGAAACCAGAGAGCAGAGGGGGTTCGCACACCTCAGGAACCCCCCCCAACCAAAAGTGAACTCGTTCTACCCCATAGGTGGCGCGCTGCAGGAGAAAGGACCAAGCGAGCTGTGAGCGCAGCCTGGTGAGACCAACTCACTGTGGGAAGAGCGGCGGAGACTGCGGCGTCTAACCTGACAGAAGTTGGCCATTGCACTTTGCCGTCCCTGAAGCGACATTGATGAAGCCGAGGTCCAGCTGTTCTGCGGTGACGTCGTGAGAGGAGGCGGACCAGCGTTGGAGGAGGCCGGGTGAGAGGAGGAGCGTCCGTCCGGAGGTATCGTCAGCGACAGGGAAGAAGGCGGGCCCACGTCGGAAGAGGCAAGGCAAAGGCGGGACTTCCTTTGGTGATCCCCGTGTCTGAGGTGAGAGCAGCGGGCGCTGAGCCGCGCCTCCTCAGCGTCGAGGGAGAAGACAGCTGATCCGAGCGAGCCGGCGACGGGGAGCCCAGACCACTCCCATCCTCTTCCACGGTGCAGCGGCAGATCGAGACTTCAGGAGAGTTAAAGTAAGCTGGGTCTTTTGCGGGCAGAGGGCGGAGGCAGCACCAAGGGAAGCCAAACTTTGGAGGGTGTCAGGCGTGTCTGGAGCTCATTTTCCAGACCATTGATGACTTTAAAGTGCCTAATGACATACAAATAAACAACCTTCACAATGGAACTGAGTAACTATTGAACTGCCAAATAAACGGAAGGGAAAGCTAAACGTGGGGAGTAGCGAACCACAATTAGTGAACAGTTCGGTACAGGCAAGAGAGAACCAGGCTGTAGTGGAAGTTCAGGGTGGCATGGAGAAGAGAACAAACCAGGCATTAGCGTGATACTAGAGCTGTCCAAATCTTACTCTAGAAGGAGGGGAATTTAAGTAGGGTTAAAGGAAGTGAATTTCTAACCTACTTATTCTTTTCTAGTGGTGCAGCTGTGAAAAGTACTGTCAGAGTTAATGATCTTTAAGCCTGCGTGTCCCTGCACGCCTGGGGTAATGTATTGACCAACTATCTTGAAGGAAGCCTCGAATTGAATAACCCTTTTGCATTTAATATCGTTCTACTCTAATTAGGCAGGGGGAAAGTCAAGTTACCTTGTATTGTGACAGGGAAATGTTCGAGATGGTGTTGTAAGAATATGAAATGTGATCATACTGTACCAAATTGTAAGGGGTTGTACTTATGTGAAGCAATTATTCAGAACCACAAAGAAAACAGAGGCAATTTTTATAAAGTACGAACCGTATTTTTCTAAGAACTGGTGTGGAGTCTTTATTTTAGTGTTGAGTCATTGAGTTACTTGGAGTGGTTGTTAAGCATTACACGCCAGCTTTGGGGGTTTAGCGACTCCCCGCTCTGTGCCAGGCTACCCTATGTAGTCTAGGTTTCCTTTAGGGGTAGATGAAGTGACGTCACACACTATTTTTGATCTCAAGGACATCACAGGAAGTCACTGTAAAATCACTGGTTGACATCACCGAAGCCTTCTATATACCTCAGAGGGAAAAATAAAGCCAAATCACAGGAAGATGCTCAAAAAAAGAGATTTAACAAACAGTAGGGTCAGGCCCTCTAGTTCTAATTTGTAGGGACTATACATTTCATGTGAACAATGTTTCTGGCATGATTTACTCCTTTCTATTGATAAGTTTGGATTTATCATTGTTTTTAAGGAACTATCACAAAGCAGAACCCAGAGGTGACATTTCTGTTCCAATTTATTTTAAGTACTGATAGTTATGGCTGTGCCAACAAAAAAAAATATTTTTTAAAAGTTGTTTATTTTATGTTGTGTTATAAAGAGCACTCATTCCACTTCTGAATCTAACTATTTTTAACAGAGTGTAATCTCCCAGTGGGATCTGCAGAAGGTATACAGTGTTCATCAGGGCACTGTTTACCTTCTGTGCTTGGTACTGTTTTTGCCACATCTGAGGCATGGGTTGGAAAAGCAGAGCTGGAGATTGCAAGGGGCAAGCCAGGGGTCGCATCTGAGACCCCTGCCGACCCTTTCATGATGTCCGTGCTTATCTCATAATGCAATTTTTAGAGTTCTCCTTCATTTCTCACTCTTCTTTCCCCTCCTCATGCCTTGTAAGAATCTTCCTGCGCAGTCTACCTCAGGTAGTTTAATTCCTCCAGAAGTCTGTTCTTCCCAGTGTTTGCCTGGGCCTCACCCAAGCAACCTTGAGTATTCTACTAACCAGGGAGAAGAGAAGATGGGCTCTTTGGAAGGGCCTCCGGCAGCTGAAGGCACCGGTCATGGGCTGAAATACTCTTCTTTAAGCACGCTGAGGAGAACTTCCCAAATGCCCTTGAGTGCATGACTCTCCTCACTCTCCATCACCAAGCACACACACTATGGGCCCGATTCACAGAAGTAACTTAAGAAAAAATCCTAAACTTACTACTTTTGGTATTCACAGAAGTTAGGATTCTGTCTTAAGTCTGTTTTAAGACAAAATCCTAACTTCTGTGAATACCAAAAGTAGTAAGTTTAGAATTTTGTCTTAAGTTAGTTCTGTGAATCAGCCCCTACCACCTTCAAGGCAGATCTGCCCTCACCTGAGCGTGACTGTAATGAGAGTCTAAAAAGATCAAGAGCAGCCCTGCAAACCCGCAGGAGCCCCAGGTAAACAGTATACGGAACCAATGGAAGCAGCAATGGTTCCCCATGATTGATATATACGCATGTATGTGCATGAAAAAAACAAAAGGTTAAGTGCAGCTATAGTTAGACTGTGTCATAATTTTAAAACTCTCATTTAAAACAAAAAATAAACCTGAAATTCACCAGTTATAGTTTACTGAGCTAACTATATATTGCGCCCCTCATGCACTGCTTGTAAACTCGTGTATTGCATGACATGTTAATTGACATCACTGATGACATCTCAAATGACATCATCCAACATAAATGACAGATTACTATTAGCTTTTCAGATTGGAAGGTATTAAATAGAATACACAAGGACTCCATTTTCCATACCCTCTGTGGTACTAATCGGTGTAACTTTTCACAACAAGCGTGAAACATATCTGTGAAATCACCCACATTCTGTAGATATTATGCTTTTTTTTTAACTGGTATTGAGGTGCGTAAGAAACTAATTGGCTCTTCAGAGATTAATGAGATCAACAACTTATTGAAACCTGAATATCCTTCAAAAACAAAGAGCCTAATTATGACAATGAGGGTCCAATGGACTGCCATAGCCAGGGTTGTGGTGCGGGCACCGCCACACCCTCAGTCTGACCAACCTATTACAAGTTGGTCGGCAGACCGCCATGGGACAGCTGCAACCGCCAGGGATCAGAGATCCCTGGCCATGTTGCAGCGGTCTTGTTGCTGCAATATTCTTGACGGTGCCACTGCGTATATTATGAGTTTCCTCACCGCCACAGTTTTCATGGTGGTTAGTACGCCACAAAAACTGTGGCGGTGAGGAAACAAAGCCTTAGGCCCAATGTGTGCCTTCAGGGGGGTGCATGTAGTGCCCCCCGTGTGCTGTCACCCGTTTTCCTGCACAGCATGGAACAGGTTTTGGCGCTACCAGTGTGGGACCTTTTTAATAAGCACTGCAGTGGGAACGCCAAAGAACCTCCCCCAGACCACAAGATTACTTGTAATCTGGCGGGCGGCCGGCAGGCGTGTTTGGTGGTCCTGGAGCAGGGCGCCGGCGAGGTGGCCTGCTCCAGGAACGCCAAACTCGTTATCAGGCCCAGTATCTGGTTATTATTGATAGCACTACATGAGAACTCTTTAACATTAGCATGTATACAGCAATCCACAGATGAATAATGTACTGCAAGGTTAAGCTTTGGTTTTTTGCAGCACCTGCCAACAGGCCCTTAAATTATCCCACAACCTATTTAAAACGTATGTCTACAACTTACACTAGTTGTTCTCAGTCTCTACCTTGTTTAAATGAAGTACTGATTGCATTTCAAACTTCACTTGTAGCTAAAGTGTGGCCCATTTAACTTTCTCATACCGAATCAGATATCTATCCATCTATCTATACTACTATTATAAAGAGAGACCACAATCCTTTGAGCCAGGTAAACTCGGGAACCACAGCGCCAATCAAAACACCCAATACATCATAGGAAACGTCAGGGTAAGCAGATGGACATAGGCTATGTACCATAAAAAAGTATGGCCCATTTAACTTTCTCATACCGAATCAGATGTCTATTTGTTATAATGTCCAAACACATTTTAAGATGGCCGCCACATGAACTGATTACGATGAGTATATCATTCATTTCAATGAATTACCTAGAAATGATGTCATGAAATTGAAAACTTTATTTAAATGCTTGTACTAAATGTGTGCCATAACAGTAAGAACAAGCATTTACAATGCAATGGTTTCGCCTTTTGAAAAGTTTGAGCTATTGGCATTGTAAATGACAAAATTTGTATTTATGTGTTGGTTTTGAAAACAGATAAATAAATGGCAATTAATTTTAAACAAGGAAAGTCACGGACAGCGGGAGGGAGGGCAGGAAAGGCACGGACAGCGGGTGGGGGGCGGGAAAGGCACGGACAGCGGGAGGGGGGCGGGAAAGGTGCGGACAGCTCGAGGGGGGTGCGGGAACGGGCACACGGACAGCGGGAGGGGGATGCAATGGTGTGGGTGAGGGATAAAGAAGGAGGCAAGAAGGAAAGAACGACAGAAAGGATGGGTCGGGGCATAGGAATGGAGGAAGAGATGTTGGAAGATCAATGGAGGGGCGCATTTAATGTGGTCTACATAATTGTTTGTTCATGGGATGATGCCCCAGAGTAACACTATATGTAAAACTACCACATCAAAAAAAGACGGCACCAGCTTCTACCTCCGAATCCGACATCCCAGTTCCGATTGGGGTCTGCGCTGACACACAGACTGCCGAACTTCTTAGAGTGGGTTTTGTGCCACATGCAGTTCTAAAAGACACAACAGCGAAGCGATGACCCGGGCAGGAGACAACTTTCAGGTGACAAGTCACAGACACATTCCTTTCCTGCAGAGAAACCAGCCATTCGTCACTGAGCAGGGCGCAAATACTCGGGTGACCGCCGGTGGTCCATATTTCAACCTCGTCTTTCAGTCCCACACAACCTGCACTGAGCACGCGGACAGAAGAAACGCGTGTGCACTAACTTAGGCATGGTATAGAGTGTATTACGGGAGCCCTTGGCTTTGGCAGGCAGTGTCGAAAATACACTTTCCCCAGATATTGAAAGCCTGTTGTTAGAACATTAAAGTCTGGTCCATTAATCTGTGCTACAAAGAAGCCCCGCTGCAGCCATCAGCGTCTTCATAGTGCAGACTACAGTGCAGGTGAAAGGCACGGTAATGGAGGCCCTGCTAAACATAGTAGTCACTGCGCCAGTATTTCCGTTGGCATAAAAAGTAACACTGCACAAAATATGAGGACTAGTTGCACGCCAATGAATTTTAAACAAGGAAAGGCACGGACAGCGGGAGGGAGGGCAGGAAAGGCACGGACAGCGGGAGGGGTGCGGGAAAGGCACGGACAGCGGGAGGGGGGCGGGAAAGTCACGGACAGCGGGAGGGGGACGGGAAAGGCACGGACAGCGGGGGGGGCGGGAACGATCAAAGCACTCACCTGGACCTGGACTTCCTCCGGCCGCGGAATGACCAAAATAAACATAGACGAACAAAAAAATAAACCCCGCCCACCGCCGCACTGACATCCCAAAAGGGGCAGGATGAGAAAAAATCCCAGGAACACCCACGAGTCGCCTCGCAGAATGACGGACGCCTCTGTTTTCCAATGGTAGCCTCCATTTATGGAGCTAGCCAATGGGAAACAGAGGCGGGACAAACATCCATACTGCAAAACAAAAGATTTCACCTGCGCGAAACGCTGCTTGCGCAGCTTTCGACAGGCGAAACCTAAACACCGACAGCAGCCCTCTCTTTCGCCATTAACAGGAGAGGAATGTGCCTGAGGGAGAGGAGGCCGAGGTATTCCATGAGAATGCGATGTGTGGAAAGGAAAAGGGAGGAGAGAATAAAAAGATGCAAAGAAAGAGAATAAGAGGGAAAATAGAGGAAAATGGACAAAGAAAGAGAGGAAAGTGGGAAATAAAGAGACACAAAAGGGACGAGGAAGAGACATGTGAAATAGAACGGCAGCAGAAAACATTGGGTTTAGAAAGGAAGAGTGAAAGGGAAGAGATAAAATGAGATGGGAAACAAAAAATAAATCATCAAAATGTGAGGAAAAAAATAGGTTCCCTACTGCAAAAAAAAGCTGAAAAGTAGTTCACCGACGACGAAACACGTTTGTTACAGTGCGTGGCCCAAACAAAAACAAAACAAAAACATTCTCAGTCTAGTTGCTAATCCTCCATTATTAAGCAGTCGACTTAAATCATTTTTAAAAGGCACACATATACAGCATGCACAGCTGTGCAGCAAAGTCACGGAATAGATGTCTAATTACCAGGAAAGCACATGCATGGCCTGCAAGACCGTCTGGGGTCAGGAATGTGGGAGGCCCGGCTCTGTGATCACAAGCGTGGCGGAGTGAAAGGCCGGGTGCATTCAGCGCTCAGTGACCTGTCTTTAGAGGAGCAAACAAGTGCCCGCCTGTCTGCTGGAGCCTGAACAGGTAGGGCGCCCGCCCCTCCCCCGCGAGACAAGGCCGCAGGCTACTCGAACTGCTTCCAGTCAAGGGGTGGGGGGAAGGGTACCAGCTACACTACTTCTCAGGGCGTTAGAGGGTCTCAGACCCAGCGAAATCTCGGACAGCGGGTGCAAGAGGTATCTAACGCCAACAGTGTGTCCACCCCGACAGGAGGTACCGGAACAATGGACAAACTGAGGTCATCTTCTGAAGGATGCACCGCTAAAACAATGATCATGTAGGGGCTAACTCAGGTGCTGGCTTCGGGTTGAGGAGCCCTCCAATGAACCCTGAAAAACCCTGCAAGCTCTAGAATGTCCAGAACTCTGCAGCCAGACTGGTCCACAACCTTCCCCGGCACAGCCACATCCCTCAACACCTCTGTGAGCTCCGCTGGCTCCCGGCAGACTGAAGAATAACCTTCAAACTTCTCACCCATGCTTACAAGGCCCTCCACAATGCGGGAACAAAAAACCTGACCAGCACCCCCTCTCTTTCCCCGCACCCAAGACACCTCGGCACCAACCAGCTCGCCCTGGCCACCATCCCACGGATCTACAAGACCAGAACCAGGGGAAAGTCCCTCTCCTTCCTCGCTGCCAAGACCTGGAACACCCTACCCCTCAGACTATCTCCCACGCTACCCCAGTTCAGAAGGACCTCAAGGCCTGACTCTATCAATGACCCCAATACTTAAACGAATCTGCTCCCCACCTCCCCCAGGGCATTGAGACCCTCACGGGTGAATAGCTGTGCTTTACCAACCCTTGAATGATTGAATGGTGGTAGGTCTTTTTCTAAGGGTCCAAGGTGCACAAATCAACCCTCAAAGAATCATTACCAGGATAGATAGCGTGGGGGGAGGGGCTGAGATGGTTCCGAAGAATAAAGTTTGGGGATGCATCAGATTAAATTAGGGAAAGTAGGCATAGAACAACCTTGTTTCATTACTGCTCTATATTGATCTGCATGTATGCACTAGTACATGCAGGGGTGGCGCAGCGGAATGATGAAGACACCCATACACACTCCACAAAACAAGGTCCAAAAATAATTTCTATATTTCCCCTTGTATAGCAGCCTCAAGCAGGACTTTTCAAAAAGACCTGGAAATATCTGGGATGGAGGTGGTGGAGGAGATACACGGACGTGCCAGGTCAAGAGAACTAAATTGTTTGGTAGGTGAATATAAAAGCACAGGCCTGTCTGTCAGCAATGATTTGCTGAAGAGGGCCAGCAGCATTCCAAATGTGTCTTTTCCCCTTAAATTAAATAAAACCAAAACCATCCAGGGGTTTTACAGACCAAAAACTACCAAGAAACAAAGCCTTAACCCCTTTGATGCTGATGACGAGCTGAGCTCGTCATCAGCCACGGGTGACGTGTGCGGATGACGAGCTGAGCTCGTCATGTATCGCGGTTAATCGAAAACAGCCGCACAGCGCAAAAATCACTGCAGCAGCGATGCGGTTAATGTCACACATATGACAAGCGCCACCTAGTGTACAAACCTGACACGAGGCGCTGTCACAGCACAACGGAACTATTCATGCCTCGGTATGCGACCGAAAAACTCAGTTAACCATTCATAGGGACACATTATTAAATTCCAAAACACGAGTTTCTCAGAATCTGAGAGAACGGCATGGTCAATCGACTTCATGAGCTTGTCTTTGCAGAAGCATAGTGTAACTAAATAACTATATATTCATTGTAATCAGCTTCTGCTTATACCAAAGAGCTTTCATCCCCGCTCTCCTAGCCCCCCTCCACCTCATATGGCACATACCACCGCAAGGCCTATGTAAAACACGCAGCTGAGAAAATAGCTACCCTGTCATGTCACCAATGGTAAATATAGCGCCTTCAACAGTGAACCCACCTATGGCTCACCCTGTACAATGTACATGCCGACATCAGGCCATTGTATTTATTTGCCCCTTGACTTTTTGGGAAACAAATAGTAAAATAAAAGTTGATAGATGTCACTTTTTTGGGATAAAAGTGTGTGAGTGACCCTAGACAGGGGGGCCTTCGCATTCAAGGCTCGCAGTTCTCCTGGCAGGTTGAGGGCTGAATAACAGTTAAACCTAGAAGTCGCAGTCTGGCCAGTTTTCCCTTTCTGGTGTAAATTAAACTTTAACGGTTTCAAGTGGGTTCTGTCCCACCCACTTGTACAGGATGTATTTTGGGACACTGAACAGATGTGTTCCCCAAGAAAAGCGACTTGTTAAAAAAAATACAATCTACAACTAACGTGCACCAATAGACATTCCCACATATATCATAAGACTGTAAAAGTACACCCCTGCCCTTTCCACGGACTCTTGGCACTGTAACTGGGATTTTGTATTCACGACAGTGGATTAATGCCGAAGAATCTCAGGTTCCACGAAATTCACCCAATGAAACATACCACATTAACAGTCACTGTATTTGTGTACATTTTTATAGCGCCAACCTAGCCAATGGCATTAGGGCGCTTTACAAACGAACCAGACTACACATTAAGCATAATTTTCACTCGCACAACTTGCCACCTCCGGCTCTACATTCACAGCCAGGGATGAGATATGACTTGGAAGTGCAGATCCCCCTTGTCACAACTACGCGCCTGGATTCCTGTCATCAAGAGCACTCTAAAGTGAAGGACGCATCGCACTGTGATCCTGCGGCGACAGGACGGATGCGGGAATCTGGTGCCCTCTGAAGTGCCCACAGGTCCCCACTCTGCCCGCCTGGCACCCGGACAGAGTCAGGCTCATGCCCTCCCAGTGCAGTCTCCCGGTGTCTGAGGCTCCAGTGCTGCCGCGCATCCCTCCCCCTCCCCCGCCACATTGTTCTGCCGCCGCCTCCTCACCCTCGGAGCGGTGCTCTCCAGTCTCCCCGGCGGGTCCCGCGCGTCGCTTGCCAGCCTCGAGCCCTCGCCTTTGTCCCGGCGCAGCTCCGCTCACGAGTCGCAGAGCGCAATCCCTCACATGGAGCGGCGGAAGGGGGCAGCATCGGGGCCTCCCGGGCTGAGCTGCCGCCGCCGCCTCCTCAGAGCCTGGTCACCCGCAGCCAGCAGTGACGCCGCCCGCTCCATTCAGCGGGACGGTGCTTTCGATCCGCCCTGTCATATTATTCAGCAGTGATCCGGCCTCCTTCGTTAGCATACCACACCTCCTCCGGAGAGTCGGCGTTAAAGCGGCAGGACTAGCAGTGTAATACATTTTGCAAGCACATTTTCTCTTCAGGCCTATCAATGTTAACAAGCACTCACCTGGACTTCCTCCGGTGGCCGACAAAAAAAAAATAAACTCCGCCCACGGCCGCATGACGTTGCGGAGGGAAGAAATCGCAGGAACGCCCACAAATCTGGTCCGGCCATGACGGACAGATCTCTGTTCCAATGGCTAGCCTCCATTTATGGAGCTAGCAAATGGAACAGAGGGCGGATTCCCAAGCCACCATAGTATTCTCATTAGGTTTTCGCCTGCGCAAAAAAGCTGCGCAGTGCGCAGCTTTCGCTTAGGCGAAACCTAAAAAGGCGCGAAGCCAAAACGCGTCCTGTTTTGAACCTGACGGAGTAAATAAACCTGTTCTTTAATTTCCACCAGTAGAGTGCGGTCGATTCTTTTGTTGCCGAAGGAATTGTGAGCTTCATATCTATACTACTATTATAAAGAGAGAACTGTGTCCTTTGAGCCAGGTAAACTCGAAAAGTACACCACCAATCGCAACACCCAATACAGCGTTGGAAAGGGCAGTTGCAGCAGAAGGACATAGGCTAGGCAGACGCCCACCATATACATTTAAAAAGTAAAAGAACCGTGCCAGGAAAGTAGTCCCTTGTGGGCGTGTCTGTGTTGTGCTGTGGGCTTGTGCTGGGGGGGCGTGACAAATGCTGGGGGCGTGTGATACATTCCGCCCTTCGGGCTGGACTGTTCCCATGAGTCACAGGGTCAAGGCTGATTTGCATATGGCCATGTCTGAACTGGGGTGGTGTGGAGTGCAAAAAAACTATGGATTTAGGCCCAGATCTCTGTACTGGGGTGAATGTATGACATTGTTCTGCATTCTGTCCATCAACTGTTGTTTTTGCATTTGTCACCCCGAGGGGTATGGGTATGCTGAGACGTGAGTCTCATGCTCTCCTCACCACTGGATTAAAGCTGCAGTTCACCTCGCTGTCCCTAGATGTCCCTGATGAGGCAAATGCAATAGCATTTAAAATATTATACATCAAGTTGCAGTTCACCTCGTTGTCCCAAGATGTCCCTGATGAGTAACATTCAAAAACATTGAAACCCTTTCATGAATGCTAAAAATTATGCTAAGCTTATCCCATAATGCTTTGCAGGGTCTTTTAGTTGTATTTTTGTCCATAACTGTGCTTGGGGTGGTTCTAAGAGAATGGGGCCACCACTGAATTACTATTTAAAGGGAGCTGGAATGTATAGAACCTGGGAAGAAAAAACAACACTCGTGACGGAATGCCCTCAGCGATTGTCACGCCCCCAGCACACACTCACAGCACAATGCAGACACGCTCAAAAGGGACTACTTTGCTGGCACGGTTCTTTTACATTTTAAATGTATATGGTGGGCGTCTGCATAGCCTATGTCCTTCTGCTGCAACTGCCCTTTCCAACGCTGTATTGGGTGTTGTAATTGGTGCTGTGGTTCCCGAGTTTACCTGGCCAAAAGGTGCAAGTTCTCTCTTTATAATAGTAGTATAGATGACCAGGAGTTTTCACTGGTGGTGCGTTTTGATTTCACAGAGCAGTTCATAGAGAATTCAATAGAAGGACTATTTTCAATGCAGTATTACCTACATTATTTAAAACCTGGGGGCATATTATCAAGGAACGGTGTTAAAATTATTGCTGCTTTAGCGGCAGGAAACTGCTGCTAAAGCGGCGATAATGGGCTTGATAATATGCCCTTGAGAATTCCAATAGAAGTCCATGGGGCATATTAGCAAGGCAGGCGATTTTAAATTATTGCCGCTTTTGCGGCCGTTTTCGGCTGAAAAGCGGCGATAATTTCATCGCCCTATCAGCAAAGACACGCTATCGCGTGTTCTGCTGATTTTGCGCCCATGTCAACAACGCCCAGCTTTGCATCTCTAATGAGATGCAAAGTGGGCGTTCCAGGGCAAAATAATAGGAGAAATGTCGCTAAGCGACATTTCTCCTATTATCAAGCTGCTCGTTAATAAGCAGAGCGTTAGGAAAAGTAGCGCAAACCACAGTTAACGCTACTTTCCTAACGCCTGCTTGTGACCTGTACTTAGCCATGTAATCCAATGGGAGGTGGATTACATGGCTAAGATTGTCCTGCCCTATCAGCAAGGTTATCGCCATTTTCAATGGAATATCGCTGGAAAACCAGCGATATTCCATTGAAAACGGCGATAATCCCCGCTATCGCTGGGATTTTTATCTCCATGGCGTTCAGCGTTGTTAATACAACGCTAATATGGAGATTATCGCCAGCGATAGCGGGCGATAAAATTCCTCACGCTAGCAGCGGTCAGCGATAATTATTGCTGCCGCTTGCTAATATGCCCCCATGTTCTGGTGTGAACATGGGCTTCTATTGGAATTCTCCACGGCATATTATCAAGCCCATTGGCGCCGTTTTAGCTGCAGTTTCCTGCCGCTAAAGCTGCGATAATTTTAACGCCGTTCCTTGATAATCTGCCCCTAAATTGTGTTTCTCCCGAAGCGATAAAATTAGTGGTCCCGAGCAGTTTTAATTCGACCACTTTTATATATCTTAAACTTTGTAGGGCAGCTCTATCAGAGACAGAGGGCCATATGCATCAACACATTTTCCCATAGACACAGAATGGGCAAAACCCTTTGATGCATCTGGCCCAGAGTCTCATAAAATTGAGTGAAACTCTTTAATGTTCCTCTCCACAGCAATTTTTAGTAAAAGGCGAAAGGTTTATTCGGTTTGAAGAGAAACCAGAGTATGATAGCAATATACTGTTGTAGAGACCGCAGGGAACACAACTCCTTGGACTCTGATGGGCAGATTTGCAGTAACTGGCGTATCCCTGCATATCAGCAGGGATGTGCCAGTTATTTTGCGTGACGGTTGAAACCATGGATTCAACCGAATTTACAATGTGGCGCACCGTGGCGCAAGTATAGAGAGATGCGTGATGCATCTGACGTTGTAAAGGTGTCGCAGTGCTGGAGTTGTGTTGCAAGCGCAACACAACTCCAGCACTGCTCAGGGGTGCCCTATACTGGCTGTGCTGCATCACTCCTTAAGCCTGCTGCAAGCAGGCGTAAGGTTTTGATGGCGCGGGGACGTTAAAGGGACTCATTTCACTGCATCCCTTTTAAGGGGCTTCCTTGCGACGGAACGCCCACCCTGCATACATTATACCTGACTCAGGTATAATGTAGTGCAGGGCTTTACAACGTGACGCATCTCACTAGATGCATCAAGTTGCGAATATGTCGCATAGTGGCGCATTGTTTACGCCCCCGCTGCGTCACAAAAGTGACGCTGCGGCAGCGTAAAAGTGTCGTAAGGGGCTTGTAAATCTGCCCCCGATTGTGGGACACAAAACTAAATGAATACTTGAAACATGTCTCAGTGAATACATTTTGATTGAGGTTTTGATCTGATTAAGTGGTAAAATCAATTCAAGTACATAAGAGGGATAACAAGTGGCAGGGGATTGTGGGTATGCAAATAAACCCTATAGGAGCCCACGTGACAAGACTTCTTAGTCACAGATGCCCCTCGGGAGTGTAACATAGTTAACTTTTGTTGCTCTCATCTCATTGCGCAAATTGTGCTCTAGGTAATGAACGCTTTACACAAGCATTAGGTTACATCCATCACACACGGGTAGATTTTTAAATATATAGGGGCAGATTTACAAGCCCCTTGCGTCACTTTTAACATTGGAAAAATGACGCAAAAGTGCAAGTGGCTTGTATATCTGCCCGTATATTATTTACCAGCGGGGTCTTCAGGTTATTTGCTAGCTGTTGAGCCGCAGCCGGGACTCGACCCCCATTCCATGTTCCAGAATCAGGATCGGCAGCGCTGGCTGATCAATCATGCGCCTCTCACTCCGCACATACCATTCTTCATTACTGTGACAGAGTTTCGAAATAGAGCATCTATTAAACGCTAGTTATATACTAATTATCGGGTGATTCTCTATCTTGAACATAATTGGGCAACTCTATCAGAGATAGAGTCTTCAAAAATTGAGTGAAACTCTTTAATGTTCCTCTCCACGGAAATCTTTAGTAAAAGGCGAAAGATTTATTCGGTTTGAAGAGAAACCAGAGTATGATCGTTGGACAGGGAAGCAGAGACCGCACTAAACACAACTCCTATGACTCTGAGTGTAAGATTAAAATAAAACGAGGCGAAAACTTAGAACGTCCCTATAATTATATTTTCATTATTAAATATTTTGATTAGATGAAGTGGTAAATTTAATTCAACTACATGAGAAGGATTACAAGTGACAGGGGATTGTGGGTATGCAAATAACCCCTACTGGAGCCCTCTTGACAAGCCTTCTCAGTCACACGTGACCCTCAGGAGTGTAACGGGTTTACTTTTGTTGCTCTCTTCGTGCAATTTGCTTTTCTAGGTATTACAACGCTTTACAGGAGCACTAGTCTGCCTCCACTACACATGGGCAGTTTTAAAGAAATATTTACCTACCCGCGGGGTCTTTAAGTAATTTTCTAGTAGTAACAGGCTGTTGAGCCGCAGCCGGGACTCGAACCCTTGCTCCAGGTCGCAGCTCTGGTTGTTAAGTCGCCCCTCCTCCGCCTCTCTCGCAGCTCGAGCTCCCGCAGGAGGTCTGAGGGTCTGACCGGCCCAGGCACCGCCGGATCAGTCCACCCCCTTCCCACAGCTGTGTTTTCGGGTCACTGAATGGGGCTCACCCGCAGAACAGCAGCAAAAGCTGCACATTTTGGAGCTGGTGACCCGGCTCGGATCAAGGATTCCACCCAATGCAGGGGATTCTGAGAAAATGTTTTGTTTTATTTTATTTATTTATTTGATGCGTTTTTATATAGCGCGGACTTTACCCGAAGGTGTCAGAGCGCTTCACAATAGAAACAGTAGTGAAACATGAGGAAAAATTACAAGTGAGCATGTTACAAAATCAAACGTTACGTTACATAAGGCAATAGTGACAAATGTGCATGTATCGAGCAAACAAGAAGTAAGCAAATGATACGTTACAAGAGGCAACAAGCATTGGAAATGCAATAGGTCTCGGATTTATTTGAGTTAGAGCTAATGGCATTGTTAATGGCAATGTCTTTTAGCCATGTGTTATGGAGTGTATGCATGTGGTGTGTAGTGGAATTATGTGGGTTGGATTGGAATTGTAGCAATAGTGGCATGCTGCGCTTTAGATGAATATGTTTAAAAGTAAAGTGCGCCATAAAGCGATTGCTACAATAGTTAATTATGGATGCGTTAACAATTGATGTGGGCACTGATGGCTGGTAGTGTGTGTGCCTGTAGAAATTGTGCACTGATGGCTGGTGGTGTGTGTGCTTGGTGGAAGCGTGCAGTGCCGGCTGGAGGTGTGTGTGCCTGGTGGAAGCGTGCACTGACGGCTGGTGGTGTGTGTACCTGGTAAAAGCGTGCACTGACGGCTGGTGTTGTGTGTGCCTGGTTAAAGTGTGCACTGACAGCTGGTGGTGTGTGTGCCTGGTGAAAGCGTGCACTGACGGCTGGTGGTGTGTGTGCCTGGTGAAAGCGTGCACTGACGTCTGGTGGTGTGTGCCTGGTGGAAGCCTGCACAGACAACTTATGGTGTCTGTGTCTGGTAAAAGTTTGCACTGACGGTGTGGTTGTGTGTGTGTGTGCTTGCGTGTGTGGTTACGTGTGTGGTTGTGTGTGGTGGTGAGTGTGTGTAAGTTTGCACTGAGTGTGTGGTGGTGAGTGTGTGGTGGTGAGTGTGTGGGGTCTTATGTGTGTGGTCTTATGTGTGTGTGTGTGGTGGACTTAGTTCGAGTTTTCGTACCCTACACACTCACACACTGTTCACCCTACACACTCACCCAATGTTTACCCTGCACACTCACACACTGTTCACCCTACACACTCACACTGTTCACCGCAGACTCTCACTGCTTACCCTGCACACACTGCTCACCCTGCACACTCACACACTGCTCACCCTGCACACTGACATACTGCTCACTCTACACACTCACACACTTCTCACCCTACACACTCACAATGCTCACCCTACACCCTCACACACTGTTCACCCTACACACTCACAATGCTCACCCTACACACTCACACACTGTTAACCCTGCACGCTCTCAACACTGCTCACCCTGCATACTCACACACTGTTCACCCTACACACTCACAATGCTCACCCTACACACTCACACACTGTTAACCCTGCACGCTCTCAACACTGCTCACCCTACATACTCACACACTGTTCACCCTGCATGCTCACACACTGCTCAGCCTGCACACTCACACACTGTTCACCCTGCACACTCACACACTGCTCACCCTGCACACTCACACACTGCTCACTCTACACACTCACACACTGTTAACCCTGCACGCTCTCAACACTGCTCACCCTGCACACTCACACACTGTTCACCCTGCACACTCACACACTGCTCACCCTGCACACTCACACACTGCTCACTCTACACACTCACACACTGTTAACCCTGCACGCTCTCAACACTGCTCACCCTGCATACTCACACACTGTTCACCCTGCATGCTCACACACTGCTCAGCCTGCACACTCACACACTGTTCACCCTGCACGCTCACACACTGCTCACCCTACGTAATGCAAAAAGACCTAGCTCTGCCCTTTGGCCTTTGTTGTAATCGTACAGTAGGTTGTGAGTAGTTGCGCTTGATCGGTTGGGGCGTCCCCTCCTTGCTGCTCCCCTCACAGAGGGCCGGCTGCCTCCATGAAGCTCCCAAGACACGTGTTCAGCTGTTCTTTGTTTTAACTCCTGTGTGTCAGTGCACCGTGTAAGCGCACAAGCATACCCTGCTCTCTCTACACTCACTCTCACTCTGCACTCACTCTCACTCTGCACTCACTCTGCACTCACAGTCACTCTGGCACTCACTCTGCACTCACAGTCACTCTGCACTCACAGTCACTCTACACTCACAGTCACTCTGCACTCACAGTCACTCTGGCACTCTGCACTCACAGTCACTCTGCACTCACAGTCACTCTGCACTCACAGTCACTCTGGCACTCACTCTGCACTCACAGTCACTCTCGCACTCACTCTGCACTCACTGTCACTCTGCACTCACCCTGCACTCACTGTGACTCTGCACTCACTGTGACTCTGCACTCACTGTCACTCTCGCACTCCCTCTGCACTCACTGTCACTCTCGCACTCACTCTGCACTCACTCTGCACTCACTCTGCACTCACACTCATTCTCGCACTCACTCTGTACTCACTCTGCACCCAATCTGCACTCACTGTCACTCTGCACTCACTCTGCACTCACTGTCACTCTGCACTCACTGTCACTCTGGCACTCACTATGCACTCAGTCACTCTCGCACTCACTCTGCACTCACTGTCACTCTCGCACTCAGAGGGAGCGGGTACGAACAGCCCTAACTGATAAAGGCACAGATAAACTCGTCCCGACACAATAAGTATCAACGCCCACCGTGAAGCCTGCAGAGGACACTGTAAAGGCAACAGAAAGACACTACTTTCAGATAGTCGCCTGGGTGATGTTTTTCAGGTCACTGTCCAAGCTGCACCCCCGTGGGCAGGACCGTCTGCAGAAACTGCTCTTCGGGCCGAGAGATTAATGCATTAATCAAAGCTATCATGTGGCTGCGCACAGTCGTCTCTCTATTAATTTATCTGTGGTTTCGCTTGAAGAAGTAGAGGCCCTGGAAGAGGAGGGGGTGGGCGGCGTTGGCAGGACCATAGCAGGGCCAGCTTTAGGCATGTGCAAGCTGTGTACCTGCACAGGGCCACCAAACCACCAGGGGCCACCATGCTAATACATATCCTTAATATATTAATCCTCTGAGGATGGATACATATTTGCGTGGTGGCCCCTGGCAGGGATTTGGCGGCCTCCGGCTCTGTTCCACTTCTAAACTCCCTGACCCCCTCCCCTCTTTACTGGCCTGCGCGCTCCGCCCCGCTCGGACCCCCTCTTCCGGGCCCCCTACATACGCTCCCTGCCCAGGGCCACCATGAGCCTAGAGCCGGGCCTGACCATAGAATGATGCGTGGGTAGCGGAGGACACTGGCATTAAAGCGCCGTTTGACATGCCTCACTCACTCAGTCGCTTCAGAGCAGAATAACTCAATGAAGGGATCAGGTGGCAACTTAAATGGTAGAGACTTTTCGCAAAGAGACCACGTGCTTATTTTGGAAGTTTGTACATGGCGTTTCATAAATCTCAAAGCATTGTTAACACGCTAGATTGTCTTAACTAGAATTGGACGCTAGGCGGTGCTATGACCCTGGCTCCTGACAAGTAGCTGCAGCTGATGAAGAGCGGCTGCCTCTGCCAAGTCCTGCAGGGCCCTGCCAGGCCCGGTCTGACACGGCTCTGTATTTATGAAGTCATCCCTGAACGTGGGGCTGGCTCTGGGTAACTAATGTGCCTATTAACGAGAAGCCCGAGCCAAGAGGGAGAGCAGATAACAACTGCGAAGCAGGCATTCAACATCAGCAACTATCCCCTCAAACCGACTCCCCGTCCCCGCTTATCCTACAAAGCATTACAGAAAGAGCTTCTTTAAATCAATCAACAAGCAGTTTTGAAAAAAACCTGTGTTTTCACAATGTAACAACACGCCAACACAACAGGCAACTTTAAGAAGGATTTTGATTTACATTTATCGGCGTTTCATAGAAAACCTCACAACCCTGTGTGAAAACGGCTGGTAACAAAGTGTCATTAAAATAACGAGCAGTGGTGCGCGCCCGTAGCCCCGAGCCCTAAAAACAGGAGAATGGTGCACACGCGCCCGGCAACTGGCTTCAATCACCACGGCCTCTGACAGCTGGTAATTGATGAAATATAGCCTTCTGCTGCACGTTTCCGCACGGAATATGCAGGAAGCGGAGCAACTCTACACCCTATGGCCTATTGCGTGCTGGCTTGTAAAAATGGATCAAGCCCTGATCTTTGGACTGGGTAAGAGTGGTCTGCTTAATTCAGACACTCTGTTCATCACCACCCCCTTTTCTGAATCGTTTTTGGCCACTATTGGTGTGGCAGGGTATACTCAGATATGAGTCCCTTGCTCACTGCACCATCAGGATTCAAGCAAGCCGGGCCGACGACGGCTGAAATGCCAGAAACCGGTCCCCGTAAGCTTGTCTCCTTTCCAGTGAAGAATTGGCTTGGTAGTCTGGTCTGCCCTGTTCCCATGATGCACTGGGCCAGGGACAGACTAATTTGCAAGTAGCCAGGTTCTGAGCTGGGATGGTGCAGTGAGCTAAAAAACGGTGATGGATCAAGCCCTGATCTTTGGACTGGGTAAGAGTGGTCTGCTTAATTCAGACACTCTGTTCATCACCACCCCCTTTTCTGAATTGTAAAAACACAGCCATGCAAGGCCTAATTGCCATGCAGCTGCCATAAATAACGAACAAAATTCACGCGCTTCTCTGTCTTAAGTCTGTCTTAAGAGAAACTTAAGACAAAATCCTACCTTCTGTGAATACCAAAAGTAAGTGCATTCTGTGAATGCCAAAAGTAGTTAGTGCATTCTGTAAATACCTAAATAGTAGTAAGTTTAGGATTGAGTCTTAAGTTCATTCTGTGAATCGGGCCCTTAGCCAATATATTCACCTCCCATTGGATATAATGTATAAGAACTGGTCTGAGCAGGCATTTGTTTTTGGAGATATTCGTGCTTAGCGCAAATATTTCCATCGCTACGCCTGCCTTGCTAATAAGCAATAGCGATGTTAGCGACTGTTTTCATTCGCTAACAGTTTGGGTACGCCCACTTTGCTTGTCATTAGCGATAATTATCGCTGACATGCAAAGCGGGCCCCAAACCGCTCGCTATCGAATATCGCTATCGTGCGGGCCACAGCATGGAAACTGCCCTGCTCTCTGTGACGGAACATCTTCGTTCTGTGCTCGACTCCGGACAGACTGCGGCACTGATACTTCTTGACTTCAGTGCCACGTTTGACATCGTTTCGCACAAAATTCTACTTTAACGTCTACGAGAGGCAGGTGTTGAGGGCACTGCACTCGAATGGTTCCGCTCCTTCCTATCTGATCGGATCTTCAAGGTTGCCACTCCACCGTTTGAGTCCAAACTCTATCCCCTGGATCTGGGTGTGCCTCAGGGTTCGTCATTGAGCCCCACATTATTCAATCTTTATGTGAGGCCGCTGGCTGCTGTCGTCAAGCATTGGGGTCTGACCATGGCCTCTTATGCTGACGACATGCAGCTGGCGGTCACCTTGAGTGGGGACTCCGACCGTGATGCCCCCAGATTTCGGGAAGGACTCCTGGCAGTAGCCAGCTGGATGAATACCAACTGTCTCCAGCTTAATGCCAACAAAAACGGAGGTCATGATAGTGGGCAAGCGAGCGGATCTCTGGGGTGATAAGTGGTGGCCCCCTGAGCTGGGTGTAACCCCTACTCCAGTGACAGAGGTAAAGAACTTGGGGGTTTGGCTTGATCCTGCCCTCAGCTTCTGTGGCCATACGAAAAAAGTAGCGGCCACCTGTTTTGGCATCTTACGAGGGCTGAGACCTATCCTGAGGTTCTTTGATGCCTCAACCAGGCAGCTGGTCATTCAAGCATCCATACTATCACGGCTTGATTACGCCAGCTCACTATTGCTGGGGGCCAACCAGGCTGAAATCGCGCGATTGCAACGGATCCAGAATGCTGCAGCCAGAGCCCTGGTGGGGCTACCGAGGTTCTGCTCTGCAGAGAGTACCATCCGTCTCTACACTGGCTGCCGGTGGAACAGAGGATCTATTTTAAGACCCTGTGCCTGTCGTTCAAGATCCTCAGGATGGCCTCCCCCCCGATTCTTGACAATCTTCTAAAGAATTATGTTCCTTCGCGCCCTTTGAGTTCCATGGGCCAAAACTTGGCTGTGGTCCCACGATTCAGACTGTGTAGAGCGGGAGGACGTTCCTTCCGAGTCTTGGCTGCGAAACTGTGGAAATCTCTACCGTCCCACATCCGCGAAATTGATGAGCTGCAGAAATTCAGGAGAGCCATCAAAACGCATCTGTTCCCTCATTTCTCTTAGGATCCTGATCTGTGTGTCTCCTCCATCATACTGCTATGTTGTGTCTGGGTACCCTTCCAGAAGCGCCGGGACGCCCCTTGGCTGGGGCTTCTGTGCGCTATAGAAGTGTTATTAACATAACATAACATAAGCTGTCGCTAACATCAGTTAGCGACAGCTCGCTGATAGGGTTATGTAATTATCGCCGCTTAGCGGCCGAAAACGTCCACTAAAGCCGCAATAATGTCATTTCGCCAGGCTTGGTAATATGCCCCTAGATTCCCCCATTTGTCCGAATTTCTTATCACCGCGTTTTTCTCTTTCTTTAATTTAGTTATTAGCTGATCACATTTCCTCTCCTCATTAGATACTTTCCTTTTATTCTTATTGATAACCACATTCAACCTCTTGACCTGGGTTATTACTTGATCATTGAATACATCCAGAGCATCTCTTGGCATAATAAGGTAAAATTTAGATTTCAAATTAAATGGTGTGTCTAATCTTGCGCATACATGGATTTCCTCTATATTGTCGCTAAGTAGTCCTGCTTCTCCACCAGTGCGACCTGAGTTGTCTTCTGTGCCCAATTCAAGATTGTCCATTTCCTGCAACTCTTTCGATACTCCACAATCTGCCACTGTGAGCCTGGAGCCCCCAGATGAGCCTTTCATAAAGGATCAATGCCCCCCTTGTTTTTGCTGGGTTCTAAGGTGGTGGAACTTTAATAATTTGAGTTTCCTAATAAATTATACTTATCTATACTACTATTATAAAGAGAGAACTGTGTCCTTTGAGCCAGGTAAACTCGAAAAGTACACCACCAATCGCAACACCCAATACAGCGTTGGAAAGGGCAGTTGCAGCAGAAGGACATAGGCTAGGCAGACGCCCACCATATACATTTAAAAAGTAAAAGAACCGTGCCAGCAAAGTATTCCCTTGTGGACGTGTCTGTGTTGTGCTGTGGGCTTGTGCTGGGGGGCGTGACAAATGCTGGGGGCGTGTGGTACATTCCGCCCTTCGGGCTGGACTGTTCCTATGAGGCACAGGGTCAAGGCTGATTTGCATATGCCATGTCTGAACTGGGGTGGTGTGGAGTGCAAAAAACTATGTATTTAGGCCCAGATCTCTGTACTGGGGTGAATGTATGTTGTTTTTGCATTTGTCACCCCGAGTGGATTGGGTATGCTGAGACGTGAGTCCCATGCTCTCCTCACCACTGGAGTCAAGCTATCCTGGCTGAAGACGGCTGATAGCCAGAAATTGGTGAAAGAAATGGCTTGGCAGTTTGATCTGGAATGTTTCCACGAGGCACAGGGTCAAGGCAGACTTGCTCATGGCTGTGTTTGAACTGGGGGTGGTGTGGAGTGCAAAATAAATGATGGATTAGGCCAAGATCTCTCTATTACGGTGAATTTATGGCATTTTTCTGCATTCTGTCCATCAACTGTTGTTTTTACATTCTGCCCTTCATGCAAAGTCTCATATTGTGTGCTGGGGTTGTGGGCGTGTGCGGGGTGCGCGTTGTGTCAAATATATCATTGTTTTTTCTTCCCAGGTTCTGTACATTCCAGCTCCGCTTGTCCACCCTGCTCCCTTTAAATACCCCTGCACCCCATAATCAAAACCCACCCTTACTCCTTAAAATATCCCAACACCCTTAAACACTAACCCATCTTAACCCTATAAATATACCCTGTTCCCCAAAACCCAAACCTATACCTAAAAACTAAAAATTCCCCAAAAACCAAACCTACCCCTGAACCCTAAAATACCCCTGTTCCCCATAACCCAAACCTAGCCCTGAACCCTTAAAACACCCCTGTACCACAAAACGCAAACCTACCCCTGAACCCTAAAAATACCCCTGCACCCCAAAATCCAAACCTAGCCCTGAACCATAAAAATAACCCTCTACCCCAAAACCCAAACCTACCCCTGAACCCTAAAATACCCCTGTACCCCAAAACCCAAACCTAGCCCTGAACCCTAAATATACCCCTGTACCCCAAAACCCAAACCTAGCCCTGAACCCTTAAAATACTCCTGTACCCCAAAACCCCAAACTACCCCTGAACCCTAAAAATACCCCTATACCCCAAACCCAAACCTAGCCCTGAACCCTAAAAATACGCCTGTACCCCAAAACCCATACCTATCCCTAAACGCTAAATTTACCGCTGTACCCCATAACCCAAAACTATATCTGAACCCTTAAAATACCCAAACACCCCAAAACATATACCTCAGTACCCCAAAAACATACACCCCTATACCCATACTTACCTTATCCAAACATTAAAAATAAAACATGCTTTTACCATTCATGCATTTACAACCAATTTCGTTGTAAATGTATGCGTGGATAAAGAATATAACAAGTAATGCCATGCGTTATAATGGCATTGTGGAGTCATGGCACTTTTATAATGAAAGTATGCTGAGTGATGGTCTGCGGAAAGAAAGTTGCGGAATAATGGGTGTTTACCCTCCTCCAGTAAGTACATTGGTGGCACGGCGGCCCACATCTCCAGCAACATACTCATATTTTTTCACCACCAATTTGAAAAATGCACAGTTTCTCTAATTGATGGCCAGCACCGACATACACTTTTAGACACACCTTCCGCCACAAGTTCTAGAATTGCGAACTTTAGAGCTGGGGAGCTACGTTCGAATCTCGGCATCAGGTCAACATCCTGTGATTCCAGGCAAATTGCTTTGTCTCGCCGTGCCTACCACAAATTAATGTGTTCTTCTGTAATGTAAATTGTGCTCATGCCATGTTGTTGAGTTCGCGCTATAGAATATTGCAAGGAAAAATAAAGTAGGGAAACTCGAGTTCACACACTACTGAATGCGCACTCTTAAGTGCATCAGCAGTGCACTGTGAATCAGAGCGTTTCACAGGCCTGCCAGAGATAAGAAATGCTATCAAAACGAAATCCTACAAAACAATATACACCTGGCCGGCAGCAATTCATACCCGGACAACGTCGGGTATGAATTGCCAGGTGTATATTGTTTTGTAGGATTTCGTTTTGATAGCATTTCTTATCTGTGACAGGCCTGTGAAACGCTCCGATTCCAAACCTATCCCTAAACCCTAAAAAATACCCCTTTACCCCAACCCTAGACCTGAACCCTATAAATACTCCTGTGCCTCAAAACCCAAACATACACCTGAACCCTAAAATACCCCTGTACCCCAAAACCCAAACCTAGCCTTGAACCCTTAAAATACCCCTGGACCCCAAAATCTACCCCTGAACCCTAAAAATACCACTGTACCCCAAAACCCAAAACTACCCCTGAACCCTAAAAATACCGCTGTACCCCAAAACCCAAACCTAGCCCTGAACCATAAAAATACGCCTGTACCCCAAAACCCATACCTATCCCTAAACGCTAAAACTACCCCTGTACCCCATAACCCAAAACTATATCTGAACCCTTAAAATACCCAAACACCCCAAAACATATACCTCAGTACCCCAAAACATATACCCCTATACCCATACTTACCATATCCAAACATTAAAATAAAACATGCTTTTTGTTGTAAATGTATGCGTGGTAAAAGCATATAAAATGTAATGCTATGCGTTATAATGGCATTGCGGAGTCATGGTACTTTCATAATGAAAGTATGCGGAGTAATGGTCTGCGGAAAGAAAGTTGCGGAATAATGGGTGTTTACCCTCCCCCGGCAAGTACATTGGTGGCACGGCGGCCCACATCTCCAGCAACATACTCATATTTTTTCACCACCGATTTGAAAAATGCACAGGTCTCTCTGATTGATGGCCAGCACCGACATACACTTTTAGACACACCTCCTGCCACAAGTTCTAGAATTGCGAACTTTAGAGCTGGGGAGCTACGTTCGAATCTCGGCATCAGGTCAACATCCTGTGATTCCAGGCAAATTGCTTTGTCTCCCTTTGCCTACCACAAATTAATGTGTTCTTCTGTAATGTAAATTGTGCTCATGCCATGTTGTCTAGTTCGCGCTATATAATATTGCAAGGAAAAATAAAGTAGGGAAACTCGAGTTCACACACTACTGAATGCGCACTCTTAAGTGCATCAGCAGTGCACTGTGAATCGGAGCGTTTCACAGGCCTGTCACAGATAAGAAATGCTATCAAAACGAAATCCTACAACACAATATACTACTTGCCGGCAGCAATTCATCCCCGGACAACGTCGGGACGGGCTGCTAGTATATATATATATATGTATATATATATATACTAGCAGCCCGCCCCAGCGTTGCCTGGGGCAGAAAGGGGCTGGGGGCAGCTTTTGATGCTTGCGTGCACTAAGGGCTCCCGCCCGTCCCTCTGTGCACACCCGCGCTCCCGCCCCCCTCCCGCCCTGACTCCCTCCCGCCCGACTCCTCCCACCCGTCCCTCTGTGCACACCCACTCCCGCCCAGACCCCCTCCCGCCCTGACTCCAATGTGCCTTTACCTTATCTGAGCTGCCGCTCCTTTCCGCGCTCCTCACTTCGCCGCCGCTCCATGTCCGCCGCTCCTCTTCGTAATGACGCACCTGAGCAGCCGCTTCTCCCCGCGCTCCTCACTTCACCGCCGCTCCATGTCCGCCGCTCCTCCTCGTCATCACGCACGTCGCGGCCAGCGCTACGTCGCGGCCAGCGCAACGTCGCGGCCGGCGCTACTTTCAGGGCACTACTTTTTTTTAAAAGTTATATTTTTAAATTTACGTTTTATTTTTATTTTTTATAGCCTATGTCCATCTGCACACCCTGACAATTTCTACAATGTATCGGGTGTGTGGATTGGCGATGTGGTTCCCGAGTTTACCTGGCTCAAAGGTGTGTGTTCTCTCTTTATAATAGTAGTATAGATAGTATGGATATGGATCAAGCTGCAGTTCACCTCGCCGTCCCTAGATGTCCCTGATGAGGCAAATGCAATAGCATTTAAAATATTATACATCAAGCTGCAGTTCACCTCGTCGTCCAAAGATGTCCCTGATGAGTAAAATTCAAAAACATTGAAACCCTTTCATGAATGCTAAAAATTATGCTAAGCTTATCCCATAATGCTTTGCAGGGCCTTTTAGTTGTATTTTTGCCCATAACTGTGCTTGGGGTGGTTCTAAGAGAATGGGACCTCCACTGAATTACTATTTAAAGGGAGCAGGAATGTATAGAACCTGGGAAGAAAAAACAACACTCGTGACGGAATGCCCCCAGCGATTGTCACGCCCCCAGCACACACCCACAGCACAATGCAGACACGCCCACACGAGACTACTTTGCTGGCACGGTTCTTTTACATTTTAAATGTATATGGTGGGCCTCTGCATAGCCTATGTCCTTCTGCTGCAACTGCCCTTTCCAACGCTGTATTGGGTGTTGTGATTGGTCCTGTGGTTCCCGAGTTTACCTGGCCAAAAGGTGCAAGTTCTCTCTTTATAATAGTAGTATATATATATATATATATATTCTCTCTCCTCCAGTGCCGGTATGTGCATATGGGGCTGTCGCGGCGCGGTCCCGGTTAGGCCACCGACAGGCCTGTAATATTTACCAATTCCCTCCAAAGTTGTGAAGGAAGCCAGGACACACGGAGTTCGTTGCAAAATGTTTAATGGCAGCAGAAAAAAAGTGCGACGCGTTTCGCCGATATGGCTTGATCACGCTCGTCATACAAACATAGTCAGCCATTTTTAAAGTGCTGAAAACACACCCCAAGTGTACGCTTATCCACACAGACGTTAATACAGAATCGCCATCTTGTAATGTGTTAAATACCATATACAATTATATCACAAATTATAATTCATCCAAATTATAACATATTATACGTTTGGGGCTCAACACACATGTATAAGATTGGTGCTCAGAAATTCTCTGCCAGAGTGTAATGATTGCAGGATGTTTGGTTGCCCATTAGATTTTGTGCTTGTAAAACGACATAGTCAGATATAATATTGCTGGCACAATTGTTAGGTGCATATCAATCTCATTTATACGAGTATGTGTTTGATCTCATAATTGCGAGAAGTCGCGATCACATGGTGTACTGTGATACGTGATCTGAGCGCTCATTGGATGCTGTAAATGTAACAGCGAGTAAGACCCCATGTGATTGGATTTCGTCGCTAGGCAACATGGAAAACAACAATTGTCACGCTAGGGAGATGTGACTCCTTGAACATCGCCCAAGTGGGCAAATAAATAACAATGCATATATCATAATGGCATTTATCAACGTGCGCAGACTGAATCTATTGAGTATCATACATACTGCCCCAATACGCTGTAATCAATCATTGTCCGCACAAAAATCAGGGACAATTCAAAAGTCCTCGCCCAAGTGGGCATGTATATTGTACTTCCACATAATGTTCCAAACGAGGTAGTATTCAGATCCAATCAACTCATAGTATTTTGCAATACCATATAACGTCTGTGAAAGAAAAGGTTTCATGTGTAAGTGAGTGAAAATAAATTTAGGTAATAAAAAGTTAAAATACAGACAGCATATATACAGTTCAATTCATTGTAATATGTATATTATTCTTCATACAAATGAATGGCCAGTTCTTCACTTGTGTTCAATCCCACAGGGGCCAGACATTGGAAATCGATAATATATCTGGACTCCAGTTTCCTCATGGAGAGCTCATGGTTGCCGCCTCGTACCCCCAGATCCACACAATCAATTACCACCATACGTAACTTGGTTTCATCCTGCATGTGGTGGTCGAAAAAATGTCTGGCGACCGGATATTGCTTGGTATGATTCCGTATCGCTCTCAGATGTTCTAACACCCTCTTTTTGGCTTCATGTTTGGTACTGCCCACATACCACTTATTGCATGGGCAGATTAACAAATACACACTGTATGGGGTATTGCAGGATAGATTCTTTTTGATGGTAAATTCCCTGGATGTACCAGGTATGGTGAGAGATTTACAATTTCTACTGAATTTGCATGCCTTGCATCTCTTACAGCATGTAAATCCGGTAGATGTGGCCTGGGCAGGGGAAATGTTATCAGTCACGTAATTACGGCTGAGCTCGTCACGTAAGGATCTGCCCTTTCTAAACGTGATCTGTGGATTGTCACCTAGATATTTTTTGAGGTGGTCATCCGTATTCAGAACATGCCAATGTTTTTTGAGTACTTGTCTTACATCATTGGATTGGCCAGAAAAGGTTGTAATGAATCTGATGGTTTCAGTTTGCTCTTGAGGTGGTTTGGGAACTAACAGTTCCTCTCGAGATTTACTACTGCTCCGTTCTATTGCTTTGGCAATGATTTTGTTGCCATAACCTCGCTGTCTAAACCTTTGGCACATGATAGTTTCTTCAATCTTGTAACTTTCTTGTGTGCTACAGTTTCGTCTAGCACGCAATAGTTCCCCATAGGGGATGCTGTACACAAGACTTTTGGGATGGCAACTGGATGCTTTGAGAAGGCTATTACCTGCTGTGCTTTTTCTGAATAGTTTAGTGGTCAAGGTGTTATCGATCACTTCTACTTCTACATCCAAAAACTCCATCTTCTTCTTACTGATATGTTCAGTGAGAGTCAGGTTGAGTGTATTGACATTGAGTTTGTCAATAAAATGTTTGGCCGATTTCTCATCGCCATTCCAAATGAAAAAAATATCATCAATGTATCGCAGCCACAGGGACACATTGGTGAATTCTGCCATCTCTTGGACAACCTGCTCCTCCCACCAGCCCATGAATAAATTCGCATAGCTGGGGGCGAAGCAGGTTCCCATGGCCGTGCCCTGTGACTGGCGATACATGACGTCATTAAAATAAAAAAAATTATTGTTCAGACAAAAGTCTATCATAGATAGAAGCATTTGAGAATGCAATAGCAGAGAGATTGATCTGGAGTTCAGATAGTGTTTGACTGCTTGGAGTCCATGTTTGTGTTGGATGCTCGTGTATAAACTGCTAACATCCAAGGTGACCAATGTAAAGTCACGTTCCCAATGGATGCCATTGATTATGCTCAGGAATTGGGTGGTGTCTTTGACATAGGACGGTAGTCCTACCACAAAGGTTCTTAAATAGTGGTCGATGTACTTCGACGTGTGTTCTAGAAAAGAACCTATCGAGGATACGATCGGACGACCAGGTGGATTGTCTGGGTCCTTGTGGAGTTTGGGGAGGAGATACAATATTGGAACTTTAGGATGGGCACAATACAAATACTGGTATTCCTCCACCTCAATTAAACCTTTATTTCTCCATTCCAGTAATAGGTCTCTGAAATTCCCCATCGATCTTAATACATCATCCCTATCACAAATGCAATAGCAGGTTGTATCCTGTAGCTGTCTCAGGCCTTCCTGGATGTAATTCTGCTTATCCAAAACCACAACATTCCCCCCCTTATCAGATTGTCTTATAACAATCTCTTTATCTGATTTGAGGGAATCGATGGCCAGTAGTTGTGTCTGGGATAAATTCTTATTGTTGTAAGGGATTTTTTTGTATCTAAGCTTCACAAGATCTTTAAGTACACCACGTTCAAACACATCAATAGAATCACATTGAATAGTCAGTAAAAATACACTCTTGGGTTTGAATTTGGACCCCGGATTTCTGTCTAAGTCCAAACCCCAACTTTCCCAATCAGGTTCATCAGACATATTCACATTGCTACCATGAATCTCCTCAAGTAAAAGAATATCCTCTACATCAAGGTTACTCAGTGAGCTACTGGCCCCTGTGGCCGGTGGATCTTTCACTTTGGTACAGAACCATTTTTTTAATTTAAGTTTTCTAGAAAATAAAAACAAGTCTATGCGAGTCTGGGCAAAGTTCATATTCTGTGATGGACAGAAGGAAAGGCCAAGTGCCAAGATCTCTTTCTCACCTTCAGTAAGCACATGGCGTGAGAGGTTCACCACTGTTTTATTCATTTGGTGTTCTTGCTCCTTGTTGACATTCCCATTGGAGCTTCTGTTGCGTTTGATCCTCCTCTTCTTTGCTTTCTTGTTCCTCCGGTTCCTCCTCTGCTTCCACGTCCTCGACCTCTTTGATTCCCCTTGTCCCCCTGAAAAGTCTCTGTCCGGTTCTGACTCATCATCTGATATTGAGCTAAAAAATTCACCCTTTTCTTTGTGGCCGCTGCAGGTTCTTGGGTGATTCGAGTTGGAGGCGTCTGATAAGTTACCGTCAGATATATCACTTTCCACCACCTCCACACTAGGTCCTGATTTCTGCTGACCTGTTAGTACTAAACCCGTGTTTTTGTCAAATAAATGATCATATTTCTTTTGAAAAGTCAAAGTGCGCCCAGATTGGTAATCTTTAAAATCTCTTATAAACTTCCGTTGCTTTTTGGCAGTGATCTCTTCTTCTAATTTATCCATTCTCCCCTTGAGCTTTTTGAGATGTTCGTCCAATGCTTCTTTGGTCATCAGGGGTTCGATTTCTGCCAGAAGTTTCTCTATGTCTTCAAGGAGCTTTGAACGGTCTTTAAGGGCGTATTTTACCAAGATTCTCATCATTATTAATGAACAAGATGACGTGTTGTCAGACCATTCGTTTATCATATTGGGATCAGGATCCTCATAGGTGGGGATGGTGAAGATTCTGAGACCCCTTGGTACTCGTTTGACCTCGATGTATCTGGATAGGGACTCCGCCTCCCACCACTTAGATAGTTCCTTTTTGTACAGCTTTTCAAGTAAGCTCAATTTCGTTTGTAGAGTTATTTCTTGACCAATGCTGGTAGGGGTCAGGGTTGGTTCTGTACTGGTGCTGGCCATGTTGAAGAATAATTTATCGGCTGTCTGTTTCCGACGAGAGTGTAAATCTCCTGCCATGATGATGTTCCTTGAGGCAACAAACCCCATGCGTGTCGTGAAGCTTGTGGTCTCCTTGTTAGCTTCAACACGCTCGCCTACTTTTGTGTAGTTCCGTTGGTTGGTAGAGAGTCCGTACTCTGCACGCCAGCATGCGAGCTTCGGGATGTTCCAACCCAGTCGCTCGCCGCCGGCACGCTTTTCCCGGTCCTCCGCTGCTCCAACGTATATGATACAATCCACGTCACCGTCTGGGCATATACGTTACACTCGTAATGCGGTATTCTGGACATAACATCCACACTGTCGTTCGTCACAGCGGGATCCACACGGTGTAGAAACACAAAAGGTCAGCCCATGCACTTTGAACAATCTTCTCTCTCCTCCAGTGCCGGTATGTGCATATGGGGCTGTCGCGGCGCGGTCCCGGTTAGGCCACCGACAGGCCTGTAATATTTACCAATTCCCTCCAAAGTTGTGAAGGAAGCCAGGACACACGGAGTTCGTTGCAAAATGTTTAATGGCAGCAGAAAAAAAAGTGCGACGCGTTTCGCCGATATGGCTTGATCACGCTCGTCATACAAACATAGTCAGCCATTTTTAAAGTGCTGAAAACACACCCCCAGTGTACGCTTATCCACACAGACGTTAATACAGAATCGCCATCTTGTAATGTGTTAAATACCATATACAATTATATCACAAATTATAATTCATCCAAATTATAACATATTATACGTTTGGGGCTCAACACACATGTGCAGAGTGCCGTTTGCGCGGAGGGTCCCTGCTCGAGCGTCACTTCCGCCTTTACACCACTTCCGCCCTGCCTCTCCACCGTGCAGGTGAGCGGTCTAGTGGTTGTTGAGGCTATCCTATATCTGGCTCAGCTTCAGGCCTCGCAGGTTGACAATCGTGGCTCCTGGCCGCGGGCGTGTACCAGCGCCGCCGGTGACTTTATTTTAATTAGCATTCCAGCTGACTACGAGCTGGCTGTCTATTTTAAACGCGCACTTTGTTTTCTTGCTGCATTGCGCCCGCATCTAACCTGCACAATTCGACCAGCTGCTTACCTCGTCTCAACGCTCTTGACCCCGGTCCGCCCCGGCAGAGTGCCGTTTGCGCGGAGGGTCCCTGCTCGAGCGTCACTTCCGCCTTTGCACCACTTCCGCCCTGCCTCTCCACCGTGCAGGTGAGCGGTCTAGTGGTTGTTGAGGCTATCCTATATCTGGCTCAGCTTCAGGCCTCGCAGGTTGACAATCGTGGCTCCTGGCCGCGGGCGTGTACCAGCGCCGCCGGTGACTTTATTTTAATTAGCATTCCAGCTGACTACGAGCTGGCTGTCTATTTTAAACGCGCACTTTGTTTTCTTGCTGCATTGCGCCCGCATCTAACCTGCACAATTCGACCAGCTGCTTACCTCGTCTCAACGCTCTTGACCCCGGTCCGCCCCGGCAGAGTGCCGTTTGCGCGGAGGGTCCCTGCTCGAGCGTCACTTCCGCCTTTGCACCACTTCCGCCCTGCCTCTCCACCGTGCAGGTGAGCGGTCTAGTGGTTAACGTCGACTAGTATAAATGGCAACCTGGAGGAAGCGCAGCGGACGAGCGCAGCGGGAGCGCCGACTTCGCGCCGAAGTCGCGCATAAGTCAAGCCCGTCTGCGCCCGTCCGCGGCCGACCGGGGCTAGGGGCCTTGCATGCTGCTCAACGTATCACTTATACTTCATTTGCTCTCCGCTCCTGTTATACCCGTGCTCTTCCATCTCCTCACACGATTGCCACCGCTCAGACTTATGGTATTTTTTCTCCGCTCCCTCCCAGCACCCCTCCGGCTGTTCCCTCCACTACCTTCCCTCCCAACTCTACCTCTACCACACTTCCCAAGCCTAGCTTTTCTGGTACGCGCTCTATTTCTGTCGTGTACCTGAACACCCGCTCTCTCCCCAAACATCAGCTTGAGGTCTTTCAACTTCTTGAGGCGGGCAACATTGACATCTTGCTCCTCGCTGAAACCAAGCTACATGCGGACTCATACCCTGACATTTTGGCCGCAATACCCCCGGGCTACTATATCCTTCATTCCAACAGGACCTCTGGCAGACCGGGTGGGGGAGTTGCTGCCATTATTCGCTCCAATTTGCAATTCACCTCTTCTTTAATCACTCCTATATTGAACTCCGACATTCTTTTGCTGAAATTTTCTTCTCCTAAACATTCCTTTATTTGTGTCTTAGTGTATCGCCCACCTGCCAACATGCCTTCTTTTCCATCTCTGTTCAGTGATCTCATTTCGCAACTTACCATTAACTCTTCTAGGATCCTGATCATTGGTGATTTTAACTATTGGCCATCCGACCCTTCTGAATCTTCTGTGTCACTTGACTTCTCTGGCTTTCTATCCGGCCTTAATCTTTCTCAACATATTTCTGTTCCGACTCACAATAAGGGCCACACCCTGGATCAGGTGTGGACCACCAACTTGGATATTTCCTCTCCCATGGTGTACCCCTGTACCTGGTCCGATCACTTCTTTATTTCCTTTACCCTACAAATCATTGCACCCACCCGCCCCCCTCCAACTCTTAATTTTTCCGCTTGTAACTGGAAGCACGCCGATATCCCTTTGTTCCATTCGACCCTTGCTTCCACTCTGCCCCCTAGTCACTCTGATCTGGACTCCCAAGCTGCCGCAATGGACCAATGGTTGTCTCATGCCAGTGACGCAGTCGCTCCTGTTAAATCCATCAAATCGAAGCGACCCCACGACGCTCAGCGCTGGTTCACTGATTCACTCAAGGCCAGCAAACTCCTTCTTCGCCAGGCTGAGCGCCGTTGGAGGCGTAATTATGATCCTTCACTTAAGTCTGTCTACACTGACTTACTTAAATCCTATAAAACATCTATCATCCTGGCCAAATCTGCTTATTTTTCTCAAAAAGTAATTAACTCTGCTTCCAAAACCAAAGAAATTTTCTCAATTGTCGCTGAACTTTCCCTACCTGACCGCGTCACACCCCAGCCCCAGCCATCACAAGCTTTGTGTGACTCCCTCAACTCTTTTTTTATTGATAAAATTATTACAATTAAAAACAATATTCCCCCTACCACTACGTCTCACATCAGTGCCCTTCCTCCGTCGAATCCTCACTCCCTGAATGTTTTTCCCCCGATTTCTTTAGACACCTTCCGCTCTCTTCTCTCGGCTGTGGGCTCAGGCTCTCCCAAGGATTGCTGTCCCCCCCAAATCCTCAGAGATGCCTTTATGGCATGCCCCGACCCTCCTCTGGACCTTTTAAACCGCTCTCTTTCCATAGGCTCTGTCCCTAATGCTTTCAAAAGCGCTGTGGTGGTACCTATCTTAAAAAAACCCGGTTCCGATCCTGCGGTACTGGGTAATTACCGACCTATTTCCCTTCTCCCATATCTCGGGAAGGTCTTGGAAACCTATGTCACCCGCTGCCTTAGCTCTTTCATCGAGGAGACTCATTTCCTCGATGACCAGCAGGCAGGTTTCAGACCTTCCCACTCTACGGAGGCAGTGGTGACAGCGGTCATGGACACGCTGAGACAGGGGGCGGATAAGAACTTGGCCCAGGCCCTGGTATTACTTGATCTCTCGGCCGCTTTCGACACGGTCGACCACGACATTTTGGTCGACCGTGTCAGAAATGCTGGGATCTCGGGCCTGGCCCTGTCTTGGATTGTGTCCTTTCTCCAACTCCGGTCTCAATCTGTTCATCTATCCTCCTTTTCTGCTCCTTCCACTTCACTTTCCTGTGGTGTCCCCCAGGGTTCTGTGTTGTCCCCCCTTCTCTTCAATCTTTATATGCAGCCTCTTTTGGTTTCCCTCCGTCACTCTTCTGTTACCACTTTTAATTATGCAGACGATCTGCAACTTATCTTTCCTATTGACTCTTCCCCTCTCTCCTGCTCTAATTTCCAATCCACCATGCTTTCCATCTACGAGTGGATGAACTTCAGTCAGCTGAAGCTCAATCCTAGTAAGACAGAGCTGGTCCTGATCGGTGGGCCCCCTCATCCTTGGACTCCCAACTTTTGGCCGCCTGCCCTCGGCCCTTCCCCTTGCCCAGTAGACTCCGTGAAGAGTTTAGGTGTGGTCATCTCCAGTGATCTCTCGATGCGACCGCACATTAATGCTGTCACCTCGGCCTGCTTCTTTCATCTCCGCAGGATCGGGAAGATCCGAAGGTACCTGTCTCCAGAGGCTCTTATACTTGTCATCTTGGCCCTGGTTACCTCACGTTTAGACTACGCCAACTGTCTATACGTGGGGATTCCAGCTTACCACCTTCATCGCCTTCAACTGGTGCAAAATCAGGCTGCTAGATTAATCTTCCAGCAACCAAAACATCAACATGTCACCCCACTGTTAAAAACCTTGCACTGGCTTCCGGTTGCGCAACGATGCATTTTCAAGCTTGGTTGCACCGTCTTCAAATCTCTTTTCTTTTCTGCCCCTGCTTTTATTTCTTCCTGTCTCCATTCTTACACTCCTTCCCGACACCTCAGATCCTCTGCTCACAATCTGCTGGTTATTCCAAGGTTTCGTCGTAAGAAGCACGGTGGTGCTCGTTTCTCCTTCCTTGCCCCTTTCACTTGGAATTCCTTCCCTCTCCCTATCCGGCTCACTCCTGACTACCCCACTTTTCGCAAATCTTTAAAAACTTATCTGTTCCGCCTTGCTCACGGTTAGCTGTTCACACCCCCCGTGCTACACTCCTGTTGTCTTTGAGCGCCAAGAAACCAATTGGTGTATGAGCGCGGTATTAAAATTTTTGTAACATAACATAACATAACATAACGTATAAGATTGGTGCTCAGAAATTCTCTGCCAGAGTGTAATGATTGCAGGATGTTTGGTTGCCCATTAGATTTTGTGCTTGTAAAACGACATAGTCAGATATAATATTACTGGCACAATTGTTAGGTGCATATCAATCTCATTTATACGAGTATGTGTTTGATCTCATAATTGCGAGAAGTCGCGATCACATGGTGTACTGTGATACGTGATCTGAGCGCTCATTGGATGCTGTAAATGTAACAGCGAGTAAGACCCCATGTGATTGGATTTCGTCGCTAGGCAACATGGAAAACAACAATTGTCACGCTAGGGAGATGTGACTCCTTGAACATCGCCCAAGTGGGCAAATAAATAACAATGCATATATCGAATTTTGAATTGTCACTGATTTTTGTGCGGACAATGATTGATTACAGCGTATTGGGGCAGTATGTATGATACTCAATAGATTCTGTCTGCGCACGTTGATAAATGCCATTATGATATATGCATTGTTATTTATTTGCCCACTTGGGCGATGTTCAAGGAGTCACATCTCCCTAGCGTGACAATTGTTGTTTTCCATGTTGCCTAGCGACGAAATCCAATCACATGGGGTCTTACTCGCTGTTACATTTACAGCATCCAATGAGCGCTCAGATCACGTATCACAGTACACCATGTGATCGCGACTTCTCGCAATTATGAGATCAAACACATACTCGTATAAATGAGATTGATATGCACCTAACAATTGTGCCAGTAATATTATATCTGACTATGTCGTTTTACAAGCACAAAATCTAATGGGCAACCAAACATCCTGCAATCATTACACTCTGGCAGAGAATTTCTGAGCACCAATCTTATACATGTGTGTTGAGCCTCAAACGTATAATATGTTATAATTTGGATGAATTATAATTTGTGATATAATTGTATATGGTATTTAACACATTACAAGATGGCGATTCTGTATTAACGTCTGTGTGGATAAGCGTACACTGGGGGTGTGTTTTCAGCACTTTAAAAATGGCTGACTATGTTTGTATGACGAGCGTGATCAAGCCATATCGGCGAAACGTGTCACACTTTTTTTCTGCTGCCATTAAACATTTTGCAACGAACTCCGTGTGTCCTGGCTTCCTTCACAACTTTGGAGGGAATTGGTAAATATTACAGGCCTGTCGGTGGCCTAACCGGGACCGCGCCGCGACAGCCCCATATGCACATACCGGCACTGGAGGAGAGAGAAGATTGTTCAAAGTGCATGGGCTGACCTTTTGTGTTTCTACACCGTGTGGATCCCGCTGTGACGAACGACAGTGTGGATGTTATTTCCAGAATACCGCATTACGAGTGTAACGTATATGCCCAGACGGTGACGTGGATTGTATCATATACGTTGGAGCAGCGGAGGACCGGGAAAAGCATGCCGGCGGCGAGCGACTGGGTGCGAACATGTCAAGATCGGCAGTAGCACAAGGAACATAAACGCCACTAACCTTCTGTCTTGGCCCAGCGGAGACGATGTCAGATGCTAGATCCTCTATTCCCCTCATACACGCCCCCCAACAGGGAAACCATATACCTCTGTCTGGCTTCGTGCATAGAAGGGAAAAAAGGAGAGAAGAAGCGTTGGAGGAGAGCGGGGATGCGGTCTTTCTATCTTCGTTACTCTCTCTGAGATGGACTGGGTCTAAGGGACAGCTCTGTAACACCTTCCCAGGTATCTAAAAGGTGAACAAAACACGCAATTACCACTCAAGTCCATATAATACTTCACTATGCCATTAATGGGGATGATGACTTCACTCACCACACTTTCTCTATACAGGACTTCAATGAAAGGTAAAACCTTCGCTCCCTTTCTCTTCAACGTGTCCTTTAACAAAGAGGATATAGTCCCAAGGTCGTAGTAGTGCGACTCCTCCACGAGTTAACTTAAATGAACTTAACAAAAGGCTGATCAAGAATTACTGCTGATATCTTCTCTCCTATAGTTGTTATGTGCACAACTTGGACTTCAAGTCCCACAAGGCAGTTCAAAATGTCAATGGATATCCTACTTGGATCTAGAAATACTATTACAACAAACTCAGACTCTCATCAGGAAACTACATGCGCGGCCGCGCTAGATCCTTAGTCCTCCTCAAAACTATCAGTCAGTACACTGCACGCGTTTCTGACTTCACGCGCACAATAATACAGACTGTATTACTCACGTGTTCCTTAGCGCAGAATGCGCTAAGCGAAACTCCGCGGCTACTCTGACAGGCGCTTCGCCTTCAAGAGTCCAAGGAACCAACTCTCTACAGAGAAGGAGGCGAGCCCGCGCTCCTTCTTACTTTATACACAGGTCCGTTTGGAGTTCTCCGTTTCTCCCCAGGCACTAAACAACAGTTCTCTCCTTTGCGCTGTAATTCTTCTCGCTGGAATCCGGCGGGGAACACCTTCCGCCTCTCCTCTGACTCGAACTGCAGGAACAATTGACAAGCACCCTTCTCTGGGCAAGGAGGGGCTTAGTACAAACGAGTCTCCCCCAGGGCAGTCTGGGAGTTGTAGTTGTTTGTACCATACCCGTTTTCCTCACATAGCTGGAAGGCGACTCTTTCATCCTTGTAAACGCCACAGAACCCCCTCTCGAGGACAGCCGTCCCGGCGGTCGACCGGGCTTCCCAGGAAACAGGTCGTGAAAACGAGCAACCAACTCAGGGCAATGGAGATTACTCACAGGTTCCCAAGTCCGCTCCTCAGGGCCATACCCCTTCCACTCAACCAAGTATTGAATCCGCCCCCGCACCATACGGGAGTCAAGGATCGAATGGACCTCATACTCCTCCTGTCCATCAACATCAACTGGAAGGGGTTTATCTGACAGCCTAGTACTCGCGGGACAGGGTTGGATCAGGGAAACATGAAAGACGGGATGAATCCTCCAAGTATCAGGGAGGGTCAACCGTACAACCACAGGGTTAATGATTTTCTCAATGCTATAAGGCACATCATATCTAGGCTTCAACTTGTTCTCTCCTTTCAGATGTAAATTTTTTGTGGAAAGCCACACCCTATCCCCCACTGCGTATACAGGAGCAGAAGATCTTCTACTATCAGCATAACGCTTCTGAGATGACTGAGCATCAACCAAATTGTGTCGCGCCCCAACTAGCACTGCCCTAAGATGTGCATGGTGTTCGTGTATACTGGGCACCGGGGAGTGAACAGGAACCTCAAAGGGTAGTGCATTAGGGTGAAAACCAAAAAGACAAAAAAAAGGGGAACAGCCCAACGTGGAATGAATGGCATTGTTGTAAGCAAATTCAGCCATCCATATCAAGGTAGTCCACTCAGTATCGTTTTGCAAGGCAAAGCAGCGAAGGTATTGCTCCAACGTCTGATTCAGGCGTTCTGTTTTTCCGTCAGTCTGGGGGTGATAGGATGACGAGAGTCGAGCATCAACATCCATGGTCTGACAGAGGGCCTTCCAGAAGCGAGAGGTAAATTGAGTACCTCTATCGGTGATGAGTACACAAGGTATCCCATGGGCACGAACTACGTGTTGCAAGAACACTTGCGCCAATTCCACAGATGTAGGCAGGCCTTTTAGAGGAATGAAATGTCCCATTTTCGTTAAATGGTCTACGACCACTAAGATCACGGTTTTTTCCTCACAGGGTGGCATTTCAACAATAAAGTCCATCGACACAGTATGCCAAGGCTTTGGAGGAATAGGGAGAGGTCTAAGAAGGCCGACAGGTTTAACATGAACGGCCTTCCCTTGAATGCAAACGGCACAGTTCATTACATAGTGTCTCACAGTTGCTCTCAATTTTGGCCACCAAAAGCTACGTTCCACACCTGCAATAGTCTTGTAAATTCCCAAATGGCCACCTAATGGCGAATCATGGCTCCAGTGCAACACCTTCCGTTGCAAGGGTTCGGTAGGGACATAGATGGCTAATCCCTGATAGGCAAGATCATCTTTCACCGTGCGATGCTCAGGATCCTCTTGCAACCATTCCTGTACATCCATATCTGCAAGAGCCACTCGAACATCATCCAAGAATTCAGGTGTAGATACCAAGGCGATCAAAGGGGAGGGATGGTTGGATTCTCGGAGGATAAGTGGAGGTTCATCTTCACTCTCGGTCCTCTGCTCTGTCGTTTCCCCGATCCGAGAGAGGGCGTCAGCCTTACCATTTTGAGGTCCCGGTTTATATTTGATAACGAAATCAAAGTCCGAAAAGAACAGAGTCCACCTCAACTGCCTGGGAGTAAGGGCCTTGGCTGTTTTAAAAAAAAGCAGGTTTCTGTGATCGGTATAGATTTCGACAGTGTGCATGGCTCCCAGCAGATAATGGCGCCATTCCTCACAGGCTCTCTTGATTGCAAGGAGTTCCTTATCCGTGACAGAATAATTTATCTCGCAAGGTGTAAGTTTTCTTGAGAAATAGGCCACGGGATGCAACTGGCCTGTTTCGGGGTGGCGTTGTGATAGTATCCCACCAATAGCATACAGGGAGGCATCAGTTTCCAAGACAAAAGGCATCTGCGAATCAGGGTGGCGTAGGATAGGAGCCTGTGTAAACTGTTCCTTGAGATATTGAAACGACCTTTCCGTTTCAGGGGTCCACCCAAACACAGTGTTCTTCCTCAGTAAACTAGATATTGGCTGAATGATCTTGGAGAAATCCTTTATGAACCGGCGGTAATAGTTGGCAAAACCAAGGAAACTTTGTACCGCCTTAACATTCTGGGGTGTACTCCATCCGATAATAGCCTCCACTTTACTGGAATCCATTTGGAAGCCCTGGGCCGAGATGATATAACCAAGGAAGGCTACCTCCTTCACATGAAAAAGACATTTTTCAAGCTTGGCATACAAGGAATTCTGCCGTAATCGCTGCAACACCGCTTTCACATGATCCACATGTTCATGAAGTGTAGATGAATAGATTAAAATGTCATCTATGTACACGATGCAGAATGTCTCCAGACACCCACGTAGTACCTCATCCATGAAGTATTGGAATGCGGCAGGGTCGTTGCAGAGCCCAAACGGCATCACAAGGTACTCGAACAATCCAAATTTTGTTCTAAACGCGGTCTTCCACTCATCTCCGCTCTGTACTCTAACCAGATGGTACGCCCCTCTGAGATCGAGTTTAGTAAAGAAACGAGCCCCTTTCAATTGGTCCAGAAGTACAGGTATAAGAGGTAGTGGACACCGGTTCTTTATCGTCATTCTATTAATGGCCCTGTAATCGATGCATGGCCTCAATTCCTCGCAATCCTTCTTAGGAATAAAAAACATCGGCGAGGAAGCAGGCGAGGTAGAATGACGGATGAACCCCGTAGCCAGATTTTCATCGAGGTAATTCCGCAAATACACTGACTCTTTTTCAGTGAGGGCGTAGACTCGGCTACAAGGAATATCAGCACCTGGAATAAGGTCAATCCTACAATCGTATACACGATGTGGAGGCAAATCAGTAGCCTTTTGTTTATCAAACAAGGAACTGAACTCCTGGTATTCGTCAGGGAGAGCGGTGGCACAACAGTATGGTCCGATAGAACATCCAGAAGCCAGACAGACTGAAGGCGTAGCTGATTGATCTTCCTTAGCAGACACGTCCTGTCTGCAATTGGCCTTACAAAATGCCGAAGATAAAGTAATGGTACGTGCTGCCCAACTGACTTGAGGATCGTGAAGTGTCAACCACGGCATCCCTAATATGAGACGGAACTGGGGTGCATCAATCAAGTCAAATTGGATCATCGCCTGATGATTTCGATTCGTCTGCATCAACAATGCTTGAGTATGATACGAGACTGGGCCAGATGACAAGACCGTTCCATCCACTGCTTTGACCAGCTCCGGTTTATCCTTTTTCTCACATACTATCCCAATTTTCATGGCGTATTCCTGGTCAATATAGTTACCCGTGGCTCCGGAATCTAGCAGAGCATCTATCTCCATAGCGTCGCGGGTATTGACCCATAAAGTCACTTTTAAGTTCATGTGAGCCACTGCAGGATGCAATGTATTCGCAAGTGTGGATGAGATCTTAGACAGTGAACAACCCAAGGCAGCGACCTCCTCCTGATTTGGGCAAGCTAGTTTTCCACCGGTCTACCCGCTTGTATGACAGCCTGTGAAGGGGGAGCCGTCGGTCTTCCAGGGAACGCGTTTCTGGCTCGACAATCTTTAACAAAATGACCACCCTTTCCGCAGTATAGACACTGTTTCAGTCTTCTTCTTTTGTCTTTTTCTTCCTTTGAAAGGGGGCCCCTGAGACCTCCTATTTGCATGGGTTCGACACCCTCGGGCATCTTTGGATGATCTTCCATGTTATCTCGGAGACGAGGATAGAAGAAGCGACCGTCTCCTCTGCCTCTATCACCCCGTCTTTCCAGTAGACGATGGTCCAATTGAACAGTTAAGTCAATCAATTCTTCACAGGAGGTGGGAAGTTGTACCACTTGAGCTAAGACATCCTTTAGCTCCCCTCGGAGCCCTTGATAGAAAATAGATATCCTCTTTGCCGTAGGCCACTCTGTTTCGACCACGAGTCGATTGAAGGAAGTAATATAGGAAAGCAAATCTTGAGACCCTTGTCGCAAGGTTAACAACTCTCTATCCAGAGATAACATATGGAGTTTTCTGTCGAACAATTGTCGCAGTTCCAAACAAAAATCATCAAAATCGTGTAATACAGGATCATTTCTCTCCAACAAGGGTATTGTCCAACTAGCTGCATTGCCTCCCATGTAGGACATCATAAACGCTGTCTTTGTTGTATCCTCTTGGAACACCCCCGGCTTGCACAGAAAGTGCAATCTACATTGGTTCAGAAAAGTTTCAAATTTACGGGGATCCCCGTAAAACCTTTCAGGAGGGGCCAGTGGAATCCCGGTATTTTGTATAACATGGACTGTAGGAACTGCATCAGAAGAAGAGGGTGTAGAGGGAGATGACACCGTGAACCCACCCCCTTCAGCGCCCTGTGACACAGGAGATACGGTGGAGGAAGGGGGTTGTAAAGTGGCTGGTTTGATATACGAAGCCCCCTTGCTACCTTTCATGGACAACTCGGACATCTCCTTTCTAAGGACCCCCAGTTCCTTATATAGGACCTGACTCTCTGTACATGACGTGGTGACTTCCTGTTGAAGAGCCGCAAGGCTCTCCACTACAGAATTTAGTATACTTTCAACATTCATCGTCCGGGCTGGGTCTTGTTACTTGGGCTTGTCAATCTGTCAAGATCGGCAGTAGCACAAGGAACATAAACGCCACTAACCTTCTGTCTTGGCCCAGCGGAGACGATGTCAGATGCTAGATCCTCTATTCCCCTCATACACGCCCCCCAACAGGGAAACCATATACCTCTGTCTGGCTTCGTGCATAGAAGGGAAAAAAGGAGAGAAGAAGCGTTGGAGGAGAGCGGGGATGCGGTCTTTCTATCTTCGTTACTCTCTCTGAGATGGACTGGGTCTAAGGGACAGCTCTGTAACACCTTCCCAGGTATCTAAAAGGTGAACAAAACACGCAATTACCACTCAAGTCCATATAATACTTCACTATGCCATTAATGGGGATGATGACTTCACTCACCACACTTTCTCTATACAGGACTTCAATGAAAGGTAAAACCTTCGCTCCCTTTCTCTTCAACGTGTCCTTTAACAAAGAGGATATAGTCCCAAGGTCGTAGTAGTGCGACTCCTCCACGAGTTAACTTAAATGAACTTAACAAAAGGCTGATCAAGAATTACTGCTGATATCTTCTCTCCTATAGTTGTTATGTGCACAACTTGGACTTCAAGTCCCACAAGGCAGTTCAAAATGTCAATGGATATCCTACTTGGATCTAGAAATACTATTACAACAAACTCAGACTCTCATCAGGAAACTACATGCGCGGCCGCGCTAGATCCTTAGTCCTCCTCAAAACTATCAGTCAGTACACTGCACGCGTTTCTGACTTCACGCGCACAATAATACAGACTGTATTACTCACGTGTTCCTTAGCGCAGAATGCGCTAAGCGAAACTCCGCGGCTACTCTGACAGGCGCTTCGCCTTCAAGAGTCCAAGGAACCAACTCTCTACAGAGAAGGAGGCGAGCCCGCGCTCCTTCTTACTTTATACACAGGTCCGTTTGGAGTTCTCCGTTTCTCCCCAGGCACTAAACAACAGTTCTCTCCTTTGCGCTGTAATTCTTCTCGCTGGAATCCGGCGGGGAACACCTTCCGCCTCTCCTCTGACTCGAACTGCAGGAACAATTGACAAGCACCCTTCTCTGGGCAAGGAGGGGCTTAGTACAAACGAGTCTCCCCCAGGGCAGTCTGGGAGTTGTAGTTGTTTGTACCATACCCATTTTCCTCACATAGCTGGAAGGCGACTCTTTCATCCTTGTAAACGCCACAGAACATCCCGAAGCTCGCATGCTGGCGTGCAGAGTACGGACTCTCTACCAACCAACGGAACTACACAAAAGTAGGCGAGCGTGTTGAAGCTAACAAGGAGACCACAAGCTTCACGACACGCACGCGGTTTGTTGCCTCAAGGAACATCATCATGGCAGGAGATTTACACTCTCGTCGGAAACAGACAGCCGATAAATTATTCTTCAACATGGCCAGCACCAGTACAGAACCAACCCTGACCCCTACCAGCATTGGTCAAGAAATAACTCTACAAACGAAATTGAGCTTACTTGAAAAGCTGTACAAAAAGGAACTATCTAAGTGGTGGGAGGCGGAGTCCCTATCCAGATACATCGAGGTCAAACGAGTACCAAGGGGTCTCAGAATCTTCACCATCCCCACCTATGAGGATCCTGATCCCGATATGATAAACGAATGGTCTGACAACACGTCATCTTGTTCATTAATAATGATGAGAATCTTGGTAAAATATGCCCTTAAAGACCGTTCAAAGCTCCTTGAAGACATAGAGAAACTTCTGGCAGAAATCGAACCCCTGATGACCAAAGAAGCATTGGACGAACATCTCAAAAAGCTCAAAGGGAGAATGGATAAATTAGAAGAAGAGATCACTGCCAAAAAGCAACGGAAGTTTATAAGAGATTTTAAAGATTACCAATCTGGGCGCACTTTGACTTTTCAAAAGAAATATGATCATTTATTTGACAAAAACACGGGTTTAGTACTAACAGGTCAGCAGAATTCAGGACCTAGTGTGGAGGTGGTGGAAAGTGATATATCTGACGGTAACTTATCAGACGCCTCCAACTCTGGAATCACCCAAGAACCTGCAGCGGCCACAAAGAAAAGGGTGAATTTTTTAGCTCAATATCAGATGATGAGTCTGAACCGGACTGAGACTTTTCAGGGGGACAAGGGGAATCAAAGAGGTCGAGGACGTGGAAGCAGAGGAGGAACCGGAGGAACAAGAAAGCAAAGAAGAGGAGGATCAAACGCGACAGAAGCTCCAATGGGAATGTCAACAAGGAGCAAGAACACCAAATGAATAAAACAGTGGTGAACCTCTCACGCCATGTGCTTACTGAAGGTGAGAAAGAGATCTTGGCACTTGGCCTTTCCTTCTGTCCATCACAGAATATGAACTTTGCCCAGACTCGCATAGACTTGTTTTTATTTTCTAGAAAACTTAAATTAAAAAAATGGTTCTGTACCAAAGTGAAAGATCCACCGGCCACAGGGGCCAGTAGCTCACTGAGTAACCTTGATGTAGAGGATATTCTTTTACTTGAGGAGATTCATGGTAGCAATGTGAATATGTCTGATGAACCTGATTGGGAAAGTTGGGGTTTGGACTTAGACAGAAATCCGGGGTCCAAATTCAAACCCAAGAGTGTATTTTTACCGACTATTCAATGTGATTCTATTGATGTGTTTGAACGTGGTGTACTTAAAGATCTTGTGAAGCTTAGATACAAAAAAATCCCTTACAACAATAAGAATTTATCCCAGACACAACTACTGGCCATCGATTCCCTCAAATCAGATAAAGAGATTGTTATAAGACAATCTGATAAGGGGGGGAATGTTGTGGTTTTGGATAAGCAGAATTACATCCAGGAAGGCCTGAGACAGCTACAGGATACAACCTGCTATTGCATTTGTGATAGGGATGATGTATTAAGATCGATGGGAAATTTCAGAGACCTATTACTGGAATGGAGAGATAAAGGTTTAATTGAGGTGGAGGAATACCAGTATTTGTATTGTGCCCATCCTAAAGTTCCAATATTGTATCTCCTCCCCAAACTCCACAAGGACCCAGACAATCCACCTGGTCGTCCGATCGTATCCTCGATAGGTTCTTTTCTAGAACACACGTCAAAGTACATCGACCACTATTTAAGAACCTTTGTGGTAGGACTACCGTCCTATGTCAAAGACACCACCCAATTCCTGAGCATAATCAATGGCATCCATTGGGAACGTGACTTTACATTGGTCACCTTGGATGTTAGCAGTTTATACACGAGCATCCAACACAAACATGGACTCCAAGCAGTCAAACACTATCTGAACTCCAGATCAATCTCTCTGCTATTGCATTCTCAAATGCTTCTATCTATGATAGACTTTTGTCTGAACAATAACTTTTTTTATTTTAATGACGTCATGTATCGCCAGTCACAGGGCACGGCCATGGGAACCTGCTTCGCCCCCAGCTATGCGAATTTATTCATGGGCTGGTGGGAGGAGCAGGTTGTCCAAGAGATGGCGGAATTCACCAATGTGTCCCTGTGGCTGCGATACATTGATGATATTTTTTTCATTTGGAATGGCGATGAGAAATCGGCCAAACATTTTATTGACAAACTCAATGTCAATACACTCAACCTGACTCTCACTGAACATATCAGTAAGAAGAAGATGGAGTTTTTGGATGTAGAAGTAGAAGTGATCGATAACACCTTGACCACTAAACTATTCAGAAAAAGCACAGCAGGTAATAGCCTTCTCAAAGCATCCAGTTGCCATCCCAAAAGTCTTGTGTACAGCATCCCCTATGGGGAACTATTGCGTGCTAGACGAAACTGTAGCACACAAGAAAGTTACAAGATTGAAGAAACTATCATGTGCCAAAGGTTTAGACAGCGAGGTTATGGCAACAAAATCATTGCCAAAGCAATAGAACGGAGCAGTAGTAAATCTCGAGAGGAACTGTTAGTTCCCAAACCACCTCAAGAGCAAACTGAAACCATCAGATTCATTACAACCTTTTCTGGCCAATCCAATGATGTAAGACAAGTACTCAAAAAACATTGGCATGTTCTGAATACGGATGACCACCTCAAAAAATATCTAGGTGACAATCCACAGATCACGTTTAGAAAGGGCAGATCCTTACGTGACAAGCTCAGCCGTAATTATGTGACTGATAACATTTCCCCTGCCCAGGCCACATCTACCGGATTTACATGCTGTAAGAGATGCAAGACATGCAAATTCAGTAGAAATTGTAAATCTCTCACCATACCTGGTACATCCAGGGAATTTACCATCAAAAAGAATCTATCCTGCAATACCCCATACAGTGTGTATTTGTTAATCTGCCCATGCAATAAGTGGTATGTGGGCAGTACCAAACATGAAGCCAAAAAGAGGGTGTTAGAACATCTGAGAGCGATACGGAATCATACCAAGCAATATCCGGTCGCCAGACATTTTTTCGACCACCACATGCAGGATGAAACCAAGTTACGTATGGTGGTAATTGATTGTGTGGATCTGGGGGTACGAGGCGGCAACCATGAGCTCTCCATGAGGAAACTGGAGTCCAGATATATTATCGATTTCCAATGTCTGGCCCCTGTGGGATTGAACACAAGTGAAGAACTGGCCATTCATTTGTATGAAGAATAATATACATATTACAATGAATTGAACTGTATATATGCTGTCTGTATTTTAACTTTTTATTACCTAAATTTATTTTCACTCACTTACACATGAAACCTTTTCTTTCACAGACGTTATATGGTATTGCGAAATACTATGAGTTGATTGGATCTGAATACTACCTCGTTTGGAACATTATGTGGAAGTACAATATACATGCCCACTTGGGCGAGGACTTTTGAATTGTCACTGATTTTTGTGCGGACAATGATTGATTACAGTGTATTGGGGCAGTATGTATGATACTCAATAGATTCTGTCTGCGCACGTTGATAAATGCCATTATGATATATGCATTGTTATTTATTTGCCCACTTGGGCGATGTTCAAGGAGTCACATCTCCCTAGCGTGACAATTGTTGTTTTCCATGTTGCCTAGCGACGAAATCCAATCACATGGGGTCTTACTCGCTGTTACATTTACAGCATCCAATGAGCGCTCAGATCACGTATCACAGTACACCATGTGATCGCGACTTCTCGCAATTATGAGATCAAACACATACTCGTATAAATGAGATTGATATGCACCTAACAATTGTGCCAGCAATATTATATCTGACTATGTCGTTTTACAAGCACAAAATCTAATGGGCAACCAAACATCCTGCAATCATTACACTCTGGCAGAGAATTTCTGAGCACCAATCTTATACATGTGTGTTGAGCCCCAAACGTATAATATGTTATAATTTGGATGAATTATAATTTGTGATATAATTGTATATGGTATTTAACACATTACAAGATGGCGATTCTGTATTAACGTCTGTGTGGATAAGCGTACACTGGGGGTGTGTTTTCAGCACTTTAAAAATGGCTGACTATGTTTGTATGACGAGCGTGATCAAGCCATATCGGCGAAACGCGTCACACTTTTTTTTCTGCTGCCATTAAACATTTTGCAACGAACTCCGTGTGTCCTGGCTTCCTTCACAACTTTGGAGGGAATTGGTAATATATATATATATATATATATATATATATATATATATATATATATATATATATATATATATATATATACACATATATGTATATATATATCTATCTATACTACTATTATAAAGAGAGAACTGTGTCCTTTGAGCCAGGTAAACTCGAAAAGTACACCACCAATCGCAACCCCCAATACAGCGTTGGAAAGGGCAGTTGCAGCAGAAGGACATAGGCTATGCAGACGCCCACCATATACATTTAAAAAGTAAAAGAACTGTGCCAGCAAAGTAGTCCCTTGTGGGCGTGTCTGTGTTGTGCTGTGGGCTTCTGCTGGGGGGGCGTGACAAATGCTGGGGGCGTGTGGTACATTCCGCCCTTCGGGCTGGACTGTTCCCATGAGGCACAGAGTCAAGGCTGATTTGCATATGGCCATGTCTGAACTGGGGTGGTGTGGAGTGCAAAAAAACTATGGATTTAGGCCCAGGTCTCTGTACTGGGGTGAATGTATGACATTGTTCTGCATTCTGTCCATCAACTGTTGTTTTAGGTCTCGCCTGTCGATGCGCATGCGCATCGAGCAAGGCGAGAGTATTGGGACTTATCCGCTCTTTATCCACACTGCAAGGAATCGTGGCGATTCCTTGCAGTGCCCGTGACTTTTAAGCTCAATGCGCATGCGCATTGAGCTTAAAAGCGCGTGCACGTCCGTCTTTGTTTACCCGCTCCGCCCCCTCCCCTTCCCGCCGTCTCGCATTTCCCCTGTCGCACTTCTCCTCCCCCCTCCCCTCTCTTCCCTCCGTCTTGCTTATTGTACCCGCTCCGCACCCTCCCCTTCCCGCCGTGTCGCATTTCTCCTCCCCCCTCCCCTCTCTTCCCTCCGTCTTGTATGCCACTCGCAACGCTCCCTGTTGCTGTCTCACACAGATCCGACATTAGTTCATGTTAACTTTGTATGTGGTCATCGATTCTTTAGGATGTTAAAGTTCACAAACTGTTCTCCTGCTTGCAATTGACAATGTACATAACATGTACTGTCTTGCGCAAAACACATCCTGCTGACAAATTAGTTAATCCCTAAGCTATAACACGCAATTCTCTGGACTACAAGTTAATTTCAACAGGTATGCTCGAGAAAACCTCCAGTTCCAGGTTTTAAACTCAGCGCCATACACAGGTTAGAACGTGCATGCTAGCACGTTGGCCACGCCACGCAGTATTTAAACAGGACCTCACACGCGGCACTTCACGCATCACCAGCCACATCAAGAAGGAGATAGACCCTTGCAGCTCTGCTCGAAAGTAAGTCTGCCCCACTTTTGCTCTCGCTAGACGGCAGAAATCACCATTTTAAACAAGACACCTTACCGGCACAAGTCCACGAAAGACCCGTATTAACCGCTCACGGTTTGTTTAACTGATTGCACCCAATGTTTATGAGGATAACAATTACCGTTGGTCCTCTCTTTAGACACTTCCTGAATCACGCTAGGTAAAAAGAACTCCGCCCGCGCCTACTATAATGACGCTTATTCTGCATGTTTATTGTTTCAATGAGTGGCACATATGGCCGACCAACTGGTCTGCCACTCACACTTCCACTAAGTTCCTTTGCCCACAATACCTTTCACTTGACTCGGCTGTCCATGACATATCGGGCAGAGACATTAATTACCGTTCACTCTCGCAAAATCCCATGTGTCAAAGGCACTTGACCCCCTAGCTGCACAAGTGGGTTTTAACATCCTCATTTAAACGCCTCTTACAGTACCACCACGAATAGATTGCCCCCTATGTTTTAACAGTGCATGATCAATCCCTAGTGCATTATGAGCTACCTGAGACATTCTGATGTTAGGTTTTCCTATTCTTTATCCCCGCAGGTAATCGCTTTCGCTGCACTTAACCCACACCCCCCCATTTGCAGCAGCCCTACTGTCCTGTACCTGTACTCACAGTGCAAGCACCCAGTGCAGCCCAATCCAGACTTGCAGCAGCCGTACTGCCGCTGTACTCGTACTCACACTGAGATCAAGCAGTGCATCTTCTTAATCCCTACTTGCACAACTCCCTACTTTTTCATTACCAGGACACCAAGCAGTTGTCCAGCCTTGCAACCTGACCTGCAGCGCCCCCTTATGTCCCAGTACCGAAGCACACACACATACAGTCCCGTCACTACCCTAACTGTCGGACGCGTCCCAGCATCACTAGTTTGTGGCACTCACCCTAGACCCCCCCGAAAACAGCAGCGCCGTGTCCCGCTGCTCGCATTCTTCCCTGACAGCACCGCGCATCTTGCCCGCCTCCGGCTCGAAGGAGATTATCCCCCACAGCTGCCCCGGAGCGTGGCGGGAGGAGGGGCAGGGACCAGATAGACTCGCCGCCTCCCTCCGTTCAATCGCATCGTCTGCAATCTGGTATCAATAATTTAATTTATAGGCACGATAAACGCTCCCAGCTCTGGCCGGTGGGGGGATTTGCTCAGCGTTTTTGCATCTGTCTAATTTGATGTGGTGTAATTGGTTATTTAGATCCGCTCCCCCGGCACGCGCCCACTCCCCCGACTCCCCCCCCCCACCCCCCCAGACACCCCAGCCCGCTGCTCGCCTCAGCCCAGCCTCACTGCCCGGGAACCTCCCGAGGAGGCGCGCGCGCCTTCAGACCTCAGTGAGGGGCGTAGGTGTCACTTTAAACACCCGCTCCAGGAACTGCGCAGGGCGTGAATAGTTACACAGCTTTAGTGCCCCTTAAAGGTGTTATACAAGGTTTTAAAGGGGGCATGCTCCCTGTATTTGTAGGTACTGGAGCCAGGATATAAATAACTTTAATGGATCAATTGTAGCGCTTTTACACTTTACGAGGCCCAAAGCGCTTTAAGGTAGAAGAGTAAGAGGTTACTCTGTTTTTTGTCTACGGATGCGCGCCTTCACATCCTCACCCCCTCATCCTCACACACCCTCACTCACCCTCACCCTCACTCACCCTCACCCTCACTCACCCTCACCCACACTCACCCTCACTCACCCTCACTCACCCTCAACCCCTCACCCTCACTCACCCTCACCCACACTCACCCTCACTCACCCTCAACGCCTCACCCTCACTCACCCTCAACCCCTCACTCACCCTCAACCCCTCACCCTCACTCACCCTCACTCACCCTCACCCTCACTTACCCTCAACCCCTCACTCACCCTCACTCTCACTCACCCTCACTCACCCTCAACCCCTCAGCATCACCCTCACTCACCCTCACCCTCACCCTCACTCACCCTCAACCCCTCACCTACCCTCACCCTCAACCCCTCACCCTCACCCTCACTCACCCTCAACACCTCACTCGCCCTCACCCTCACTCACCCTCAACACCTCAACCTCAACCCCTCACCCTCACTCACCCTCACCCACCCTCACTCACCCTCAACCCCTCACCCTCACTCACCCTCACTCACCCTCAACCCCTCACCCTCACCCACCCTCAACCCCTCACCCTAACTCACACTCACCCACCCTCACTCACCCTCACCCTCACTCACCCTCACTCCCCCTCACCCTCACTCACCCTCAACCCCTCCCCCTCACACAGTGCAATAGGTCTCGGAGCATTTGAGTTAGAGCTTTTAGAAATGTTTATGGCTTTTTTTTTATTCTTTAGCATTGGCTACAGGAAACAAAAATGCTAAAGATTTACAAAAAAACCCATAAACAATTCTAAAAGCACTAACTCTAATGCTGCGAGACCTATTGCATTTCCAATGCGTGTTTGCATTTGTCACCCCGAGTGGATTGGGTATGCTGAGACGTGAGTCCCATGCTCTCCTCACCACTGGAGTCAAGCTATCCTGGCTGAAGACGGCTGATAGCCAGAAATTGGTGAAAGAAATGGCTTGGTAGTTTGATCTGGAATGTTTCCACGAGGCACAGGGTCAAGGCAGACTTGCTCAAGGCTGTGTTTGAACTGGGGGGGGGGGTGTGGAGTGCAAAATAAATGATGGATTAGGCCAAGATCTCTCTATTACGGTGAATTTATGGCATTTTTCTGCATTCTGTCCATCAACTGTTGTTTTTACATTCTGCCCTTCATGCAAAGTCTCATATTGTGTGCTGGGGTTGTGGGCGTGTGCGGGGAGCGCGTTGTGTCAAATATATCATTGTTTTTACTTCCCAGGTTCTGTACATTCCAGCTCCGCGTGTCCACCCTGCTCCCTTTAAATACCCCTGCACCCCATAATCAAAACCCACCCTTACTCCTTAAAATACCCCAACACCCTTAAACACTAACCCATCTTAACCCTATAAATATACCCTGTTCCCCATAACCCAAACCTAGCCCTGAACCCTTAAAATACCCCTGTACCACAAAACCCAAACCTACCCCTGAACCCTAAAAAAAACCATCTACCCCAAAACCCAAACCTACCCCTGAACCCTAAAATACCCCTGTACCCCAAAACCCAAACCTAGCCCTGAACCCTAAATATACCCCTGTACCCCAAAACCCAAACCCAGCCCTGAACCCTTAAAATACCCCTGTACTCCAAAACCCCAAACTACCCCTGAACCCTAAAAATACCCCTATACCCCAAAACCCAAACCTAGCCCTGAACCCTAAAAAATACACCTGTACCCCAAAACCCATACCTATCCCTAAACGCTAAAACTACCGCTGTACCCCATAACCCAAAACTATATCTGAACCCTTAAAATACCCAAACACCGCAGCGTTGTCTCTGGCCCTAAAGGCACATCCCAGGTTGCTTCATGCTTGCTTCTCTTATATGAACCATCTCTGTATTGCCTCTGTACATGTGTGGAAGGGGGGGGGGGATAGTGGGTACGGGTGGGGGTGTAGTTGGGGTTGGGATGGGTAGTTGGGATTTTAAAGCTGAGCTTCATTGATACTTGCTTAAGTATTTCTTGTGTATGTGATCCTTGCATTGATCTTGATGTGGTGACCTTGGTGTGGGAAGGTGCCTCATGCTTGTCATTCTTTTGCTCAATAAACTTGGTTGTGAAAAAAAATACCCAAACACCCCAAAACATATACCTCAGTACCCCAAAAACATACACCCCTATACCCATACTTACCTTATCCAAACATTAAAAATAAAACATGCTTTTACCATTCATGCACTTACAACGAATTTCGTTGTAAGTGTATGCGTGGGTAAAGAATATAAAATGTAATGCCATGCGTTATAATGGCATTGCGGAGTCATGGCACTTTTATAATGAAAGTATGCTGAGTGATGGTCTGCGGAAAGAAAGTTGCGGAATAATGGATGTTTACCCTCCTCCGGTAAGTACATTGGTGGCCCGGCGGCCCACATCTCCAGCAACATACTCATATTTTTTCACCACCGATTTGAAAAATGCACAGTTTCTCTAATTGATGGCTAGCACCGACATACACTTTTAGACACACCTTCCGCCACAAGCTCTAGAATTGCGAACTTTAGAGCTGGGGAGCTACGTTCGAATCTCGGCATCAGTTCAACATCCTGTGATTCCAGGCAAATTGCTTTGTCTCGCCGTGCCTACCACAAATTAATGTTTTCTTCTGTAATGTAAATTGTGCTCATGCCATGTTGTCGAGTTCGCGCTATAGAATATTGCAAGGAAAAATAAAGTAGGGAAGCTCGAGTTCACACACTACTGAATCCGCACCCTCAAGTGCATCAGCAGTGCACTGTGAATCGGAGCGTTTCACAGGCCTGGGAGAGATAAGAAATGCTATCAAAACGAAATCCTACAAAACAATATACACCTGGCCGGCAGCAATTCATACCCGGACAACGTCGGGACGGGCTGCTAGTACTACTATTATAAAGAGAGAACTTGCACCTATTGGCCAGGTAAACTCAGGAACCACAGCACCAATCACAACACCCAATACAGCGTTGGAAAGGGCAGTTGCAGCAGAAGGACATAGGCTATGCAGACGCCCACCATATACATTTAAAATGTAAAAGAACCGTGTCAGCAAAGTAGTCCCTTGTGGGCGTGTCTGCATTGTGCTGTGGGAGTGTGCTGGGGGCGTGACAATCACTGGGGGCATTCCGTCACGAGTGTTGTTTTTTCTTCCCAGGTTCTATACATTCCTGCTCCCTTTAAATAGAAAATTCAGTGGAGGTCCCATTCTCTTAGAACCACCCCAAGCACAGTTATGGGCAAAAATACAACTAAAAGGCCCTGCAAAGCATTATGGGATAAGCTTAGCATAATTTTTAGCATTCATGAAAGGGTTTCAATGTTTTTGAATTTTACTCATCAGGGACATCTTGGGACGACGAGGTGAACTGCAGCTTGATGTGTAATATTTTAAATGCTATTGCATTTGCCTCTTGGGGACAACTGGGGAGAACGAGGTGAAATGCAGCTCTTTGTAGAATTATTTGGATACTATAATATTCACTTCCCACTGCTAATCTCGTCCCATAATGGTTTGCAGGGGCTTGATCTCAAAATCATCACCTCTCTCACTGCTTGCTGGAAGCTAATTTCAGTTTTGTGAAATCACTATATGCATTTTAGCATGTAGAAATACTTGTTATTTTACCTTGAATATATAAGGTTTCTGTTTTAATAATTGGAAATCTGACGGAACTAAATATTGCGGATTTATTGTACAAAGTTTGCGCCAATTCCGCCCACCCCTAATTTAAATACCCCTGCACCCCATAATCATAACCCACCCTTACTCTATAAAATACCCCAACACCCTTTAACACTAACCCATCTTAACCCTATAAATCTACCCTGTACCCCAAAACCCAAACCTATCCCTAAACCCTGAAAATACCCCTGTACCCCAAACCCAAAACCTAGCCCTGAACCCTATAAATACCCCTGTACCTCAAAACCCAAACATACCCCTGAACCCTAAAAATACCCCTGTACCCCAAAACCCAAACCTACCCCTGAACCCTAAAATACCCCTGTACCCCAAAACCCAAACCTAGCCCATAACCCTTAAAATACCCCTGTACCCCAAAACCCAAACCTACCCCTGAACCCTAAAAATACCCCTGTACCCCAAAACCCAAACCAATACCCCTGTATCCCAAAACCCAAACCTAGCCCTGAACCCTAAAAATACCCCTGTACCCCAAAACCCAAACCTAGCCCTGAACCCTTAAAATACCCATGTACCCCAAAACTCAAACCTACCCCTGAACCTTAAAAATACCCCTATACCCCAAAACCCAAACCTAGCCCTGAACCCTAAAAATACCCCTGTATCCCATAACCCAAAACTATATCTGAACCATTCAAATACCCAAACACCCCAAAACATATACCTCAGTACCCCAAATCATATACCCCTATACCCATACTTGCCTTATCCAAACATTTTTAAAAAACATGCTTTTACCATTCATGCATTTACAACGAATTTCGTTGTAAATGTATGCGTGGTAAAAGCATATAAAATGTAATGTCATGCGTTATAATGGCATTACGGAGTCATGGTACTTTCGTAATGAAAGTATGAAGAGTGATGGTATGCGGAAAGAAATTTGCGGAATAATGGGTGTTTACCCTCCCCCGTAAGTACATTGGTGGCACGGCGGCCCACATCTCCAGCAACATACTCATATTTTTTCACCACCAACTGGAAAAATGCACAGGTCTCTCTCATTGATGCCCAGCACCGACATACACTTTTAGACACACCTCCCACCACAAGTTCTAGAATTGCGAACTTTAGAGATGGGGAGCTACGTTAGAATCTCGGCATCAGCTCAACATCCTGTGATTCCAGGCAAATCGCTTTGTCTCTTCTGTAATGTAAATTGTGCTCATGCCATGTTTGAATTAAAAAAAATTAATAAAGCGCACTTATACCATGCGGTTTCATGGCGCTGGTAGGAAGCTGAGATTACCGGGGGGGGGGACATAGGGTTTAGGGTGAGAAGGCTTGGTGAAAGAGATAAGTTTTGAGGATCTTTCGGAACTCCATGTAGGAAGAAGCAGATCTGACAGAAATGGGGAGGGCATTCCAAAAGGTAGGGGCAAGTACAGAAAATTTCAAGCCGCCGGACCTGCTTTTCTTAAATCGGGGAGCCGAGAGGAGAAGCTTGGTGGAGGAGCGTAGCTCTCTGCTGGGGCGATAGACGGTTAGGGCAGAGGAAATAAACGCTAAGGCCTGGAACTTTGTACAGCCCAATTTGAAAAGAGACAGTTCTTTAATAGGTAGCCAATGGAGAGATTTTAATGTGGGGGTGATGTGGGAGAATTTGGGCAACCCAAAAATCAGGCGAGCTGCCTGATTTTGCACCAACTGGAGACGTCGAAGGGCGTTGGCGGGGACACCGTTATACACGATGTTCCCGTAATCCAGTTTCGATAAAACCATCGCCATTAAGATCAGTTTTAGTGCCGGGGGGGAAAAAAAACGAGAGATTTTGCGGACAGTACGGAGGACAAAGAAACAGGAGGAGACTACCGAACTTATCTGGGTGTGGAGAGTGAGGTGTTGATCAACTGTGATCCCCAGTGTTTTGGCAGAGGGTGACGGCAAAGGTGGGGGACCTAAAGAGGGTGGCGAGAAGGAAGGAGACCAGGGACTGCGACTGCCCCCGGTAAGAACCAGCTCGGTCTTATCCAGGTTCAGTTTTAGATGGTTTGTATTCATCCAGTCCCTGATAAACAGCATTGTGGATTGGAAATTGTGAACAGAAGTAGGAGAGTGAGAAAGATTAAAAATGAGCTGGAGGTCATCGGCGTAGTTGTACACCGTGACCTCCATCTCTTGAAGTGCGGAAATGAGGGGGAAAATGTACAGATTAAATAATAAAGGGGAAAGGGAGGATCCCTGAGGGACACCACACTGGACCTTGCGCGGGGAAGCAGTGAAGTCTGCCAGGCGGACAGCTTGAGTGCGCTCGCTCAAGAAAGAGTTGAGCCAAACCAACATCAGGCCCCCAATGCCCGCCGCACTGACACGGGAAAGAAGGATGGTATGATCAACCGTGTCAAAGGCGGCGGACAAATCCAAAAGGATGAGGGCCTGAGGGATGTTGGAATCCAGCACCTCCCTCAATTCGTCTATAACTGAGACGACAACTTTCTCTGTGGAATGTCGAGAACGAAAGCCCGCCTGACGTGGTGCAAGGTAAGCACTGTCCTCGACAAAGGAACTAAGTTCCTTGGTGACATGGGACTCAAGGACCTTGCCCAAGAAAGGAAGAAGAGAAATGGGGCAATAGTTTAAAGGGGAAGAGGGATCGGCTCCAGGCTTTTTTAAAATAGGTATAATAGTGGCTGCTTTATAAGTGGCGGGAACAATGCCCCGCCCAAGGGAATAGTTAAGGAGAGCAAGGGGGGGCATGTAGCAGCTTGAGAAGGCCATGCGTAACACGTGGGTCGGACAGGGGTCAACGGGAGAACCAGACTTGACCCGGGCTGACAGGGAAAGAAACATTTCCTTGGTCATTGGAGGTATGTGAGTCAAGCTGGACTTGTTAAGTGGCGGCAGGAAATCACAAAAAGTAGGGGAGGGAGGGGGGGGGTATGTTGGCCTTAATTGTTGCAACTTTCTCAATGAAAAAATCATTGAGTAGGTTGCAAAAAGCTTGAGACGGAGGGGTCTTAGAAGATGTCCTATCTGAAGAAGCCAACTCTTGAACTGTGGCAAAGATTTCTTTTGGTTGATTCTCAGCTGCAAGAATCCTGCCTGAAAAGTATTCAGTCTTGGCGGCAAGAATGGCTCTTTTGTATTCGTTGAGAATGGCAGTATAACGAATTTTAAGAGTGGGACAGTAGGCCAACCGCCAAGCTCGTTCTGCTCGGCGTGCTTCGAGTTTTTTTCTTTAAGATCAGGGGTGAACCATTTATTGGCCAGGTGGGCCCTTCTGATGGTGACACGCTTCAAGGGAGCCACCTGATCACTGGCCTTCGAAAGCCAGCCATCTAAAATGGTTATTTGGTATGGGAGAGTAGAACCTTCAAGGTCGGGGCAGGTGGCTAACAAAGAGGCGCACAGGGAAGGGACCTCTGCACTACTCCAGTTCTTGGCCCAGGTATCTTTAGGGTGAAAAGTACGTTTGACAGGGCTTAGGTCCAGAAAGAAAGAAATCAAGGAGTGGTCAGACCATACACATGGCGCCACTATAGGAGTGGTGACTGGGACATTGAGGGTCCAAACTTGATCCAAGATGTGACCTCGAGAGTGAGTGGGAATATGGACCTGAGAAACAAAATTAAGACTAAGGAGAAGTTGAGTAAATTCCCTAGACGTAGCGTCTTCCGCAGGGTCATTGGGCCAAAAATAAGTCCCCTAGGACCAATACAGCAGCATTATTGACTACTAAAGTGGCAAGTAGATCTTGAAAAGCTGAAATAAAATGTGAACAGGCTTGTGGTGGGCGGTAAATTAACACACAAGTAATAGGGGATTGGAAGGAAGCAGTGCGCACAACTAAATATTCAACCGCAGGTATAGGGGGGAAGGAGAGTACCTGAAAGTGGAGGTTGTTACGAGCAATCAAGGCAACTCCACCCCCCGTCTTCCCCTCAGGTCGATCTGCTCGGAGAATGAAGTAGGAAGGGGGAAGCGCTGCCAGGATGTTAGGGAGTGAGTCAGAACGAAGCCACGTTTCTGTCAAAAACAGAAGGTGTGGATTATATGCCATGTTGTCGAGTTCGCGCTATATAATATTGCAAGAAAAATAAAGTAGGGAAACTGGAGTTCACACACTACTGAACGCGCACTCTTAAGTGCATCAGCAGTGCACTGTGAATCGGAGCGTTTCACAGGCCTGTCACAGATAAGAAATGCTATCAAAATGAAATCCTACGAAACAATATACTACTGGCCAGCAGCAATTCATACCCGGACAACGTCGGGACAGGCTGCTAGTACATATATATATATATATCCATACTAATATAATAAAGAGAGAGCCCAAACCTTTGAGGCGGGTAATCTCAGGAACCGCAGCACCAATCACAACACCCAATACAGCGTTGGAAAGGGCAGTTGCAGCAGAAGGATATAGGCTGTGCAGACGCCCACCATATACATTTAAAAAGTAAAATATGGCCAATATCTCATTCCAGAGAGTCGGATCTTTGGGAGGTCCCACCATATGTGTCGGAAATCACCCACCAGGCCACATCCCGTCCAGAAGAGCTCTGAGGAAAATCTGTTTCAGTTTGGTAGGGTATAGATACCAATCATATAGAATCTTGTAATGGACCACCCTCAGTTCTATCGAACGATTGCATTTCAAGATATTTGTGCCTCTTTGCATTAGGAGTGATGGGCCATATTATCAAGAACAGGGGATAAAATTATCGCCGCTTTATCGGCAGGAAACTGCAGCTAAAGCGGCGATAATGGGCTTGATAATATGCCCTGGTGAATTCCCATAGCAGCCCAGGTTCTGGTGTTAACCTTGGCTGCTATGGGAATTCACAAGGGCATATTATCAAGCCCATTATCGCTGCTTTAGCGGCAGTTTCCTGTCGATAAAGCAGCGATATTTTTATCGCTTGTTCTTGTCAATATGCCCGACGTCCTCTAAGATGTGCCCCCAAAATGTTATATGCCGTGGCTGTGAAGGGGTTAATGTAGCGAGCAACAAAGAATAGAGGACGGAGATTGTCCCTCTGGGGGTAACCGCACGGCAAACAAATTGTTCAATGGGAGTTAAATCTCTTGTAGCTGCTGATTGGACCTCAGGTTCTTTGTCATTCTTTTTTTTCTGCAACAGTTAAAACCTGCAGTGATGTATAGAAAAAAGCACATTACAGCACCCTCCCTAATTAGGGTGAGCAGTGTAATGCCCTTTCTACTCCTTTGGACTTTCTGAGGAAGCTTTCTGCTGATGAAGCCAACAGGAGGGCTATCATCAAAAAGCTTAAGGTCCCCAATCTCTGAATGAGGCGGGTGGAATGAGGGTTGAATTAGGGTTTGGTGGACAGGGTATTGCTAAACTATTAGGTGATCTATTCATGGGCCATGTGCGAATCACAGGTATCACAGCTGAAATGCTTCGTTTTTTCCCCGTTGTATGTCAAAATATCGTGGACAGAAATATTGTCACACTGGGAGTAAATGTATTATTAACTGTGAAGGGGCAATGCTTTTGTAAATAATGTTTAGGGCACAATAATTAAGCTAGTAACATTCTGACCATGATGTTCCTGCACCAAATCTGCTCCCCAGAGTCTGCTTTGTTATTTTTGCTGTTTATTTTTAACATGGGAAAAGTGACGTACGGGTGGCGCAAAGGGCTTGTAAATAAGCCCCAAAGAGTCTATAGAGCTTACTATTTTTCACCAGAGAATACACTTCTCGACGGTCAGGGTGGAATATTTAATGTATGGTAAAAGAATGATTTCTGCGCATCCCTATGCATGTATCCCATGGTCAAGTGGTACTTTGGGGAGAGCACCCAGCTAAAGTGTGGTTGAGGAATATGCAGATCATGCAGGACAGATTAACCCTGTCAATTGTCCTGAGAGGCCTCCTGACTTTGAAGATTCCAGGGAAGAGTTTCTTCTGTCCTCCACTGATGGAGCAGGAGAGAAAAACAGCTTGGCATAATATCAAGGGGGTTTATCTCCGCTTTTTTGGCTTTAAAAGCCAAGAAAGCGGAGATAAAATTATCTCCCTATTACCTAGCTGTCGCTAACACCAGTTAGCGACAGCTAGTAGGAGATAGCGACCATCTTGGGCCCCGCTTTGCATGTCAGTGATATTTATCACTAATGACATGCAAAGTGGGCGCGCCAACATGTTAGCGACTGGAAACAGTCGCTAACATCTCTATCACCTATTACCAACTTTTGGAGATATTCGCGCTAAGCGCGAATATCTCCAAAAGCTAACACCTGCCCCATAGCAGTTCTTAGCCATGTTATCCAATGGTAGGTGGATAACATGGCTAAGAGCATTAGCTCGGTAATGCATGAATATCGCTGACTTTTCAGCGATATTCATGCATTTCGGGCGATTTTTATCGCTTAGGAGATAAACCTTGATAATAGCAAGGTTCCTAAGCGATAAAAATCGCTGCAGCGCGGTGATAAAAATATTGCCGCTAAACCAACATAGCGATAATTATCGCTAGTTGTTGGTAATATGCCCCAACATTTTTGTACTTCCTATAAAGTTATCTCCTCATAACTATAATAAAATTAATTGTGTGAAGCATGTAAACTAATCAACAAAGTATACATTGATTTTTGACACTATACATGGGGAAACTAACTGCTACTTGCAAAAGCCTTACTTTCTATTATAGAGCTATAATGGTGAGAATAAAATGCATGTGTTTGTGCTTGTGGTAGAAATTTTATTGTGGTAAAAGAATACAAATGGTGTAAAAACGCATATATGTGGCTTTGCTAGGTAACACCTAACAGAAAAAAAACAATAGAAGGTGGGAGGTAAACAGAAGGGCTTAATTTCTATACCTACTTTCTTTTGTGTTTGTTTTCATATTAGTTCCCATTGTGGCCTGCGCGGCCTAGTCTGAAAGTGGCTGTTTAAACGTGATGGTGGAAATGAAATCCAAAGATGGCCCCCGCAAATGCGCGAATGAATTGACATGCCACAAGTGTACGGCCTATATCCCGAGCAAGAGAATGCCTATGAACGCGAGTTGTGCCAAAGTTGCCTGCATTTAAAAGTCTGGGAAGGGGGCGTGGCTTGGCGGGCGAAGATGGCGGTCGCAGCCTTGTAGAGCTCCCGCCGGCCCGGACTTAATTCGATCATTTATCCTGACCCCCGAGCCCACTGTCGGTACCCAGTGATTGCCTTCGATCTAGTGAAGTCTCCTGTCTGCTTTGGTGTGTTGATCCTGCAATTCTTCCCTTCCTGTGATCGGAGGGAGGCGGCGGCGGAGTGCGGCCTGGTGGCCGGCCGGAGACCGGGGTCCTCGAGTTTCGCGACGCCTGGTGGCGGCTGCGACCTGGCGGGTGCGGGTGGCATCCGCTACGCCGCCCTTGGCTCATCTCTTCGACCGCGATCGCCTGGAGATCGGGACGGTGCCAACAGCTCCTACCCATCGGCTCCCCCCCTGAACGACCAACGAGCGGTGGCGGTGAGGCGTGGCCCCGCGACAGTCTGGTGACGGGGTTCCTTGTGCCCCGAGGCGGCCGGTGATGGACTAGTGGCCGGTAGGGGCATCCGATCCGCCTCTCCTGGCTCGGCCCGCTGGATACGGCTGCCCACAGACCACGGACCCGCAGATTCTTCCTGTTATACCCTGGACGGCTGCTTGTGGGGACGAGTGTGGGTGCGGCCTGTCCTGCCGGGGTGACGCCGGGGCCTCGATTTTCACGACACCCGATCACGGCGGCCGGCCCGCATCCCTCCCTGGGGCCTCTTCTGGGCCGCCCCGCTCAGGACTTGTAACAGTGCCCGAAGGTTCGAGGGTGGTGTCCGCCCTGCCCAGCGCTTGCCATGACCAGGGACAGAGGAGGTGGCCCGCCTAAACATGGCCCCATCGATAAATTCACCGGGCCGAGTGGTGGCACCGGGGCGGCCGGTGGCAGCGGCGGCCCCGGGCCGGACAATGCAGCTATCCTGGCGGCCATCACCCAATCCCGAGACATGCTCGATGCCAAGATTGGAGCAGTTGGGGCGGATGTCACGCTCCTGCGCCAGGACCTTCGCAACGCGGTGGAGCGGATCGCTGGGGCCGAGACCCGTATCACGGAGACTGAGGCGGACATTAGTGGCCTGAAGAAGCAACTAGCGGAGGTGGAGAGCGTCCAAAAGACACTGGCGGCCCGCGTGGAAGATGCAGAAGGGCGCGCGCGGCGCAACAACCTCCGCTTTATTGGCTTTCCAGAGCGGTGCGAGAAGGACAACATGGAGCGGTTCCTAACCGGGTGGCTGGAGAGCTGGCTCCCCGAAGGGGCACTGTCTACGTGCTTCGTGATTGAGAGGGCCCACAGGGCTCTGACCCAGCGGCCACCGGAGGGTGAGCGCCCACGGCCAGTTATCGCTCGCCTGCTGAACTATCATGACCGGGATGTTATCCTGCGGGAGGCGAGGAACAAGGGCTCACTCGCCTTCGAGAATCATACTATCATGATTTTCCCGGACTACACGAAGATGGTGCAGCAACAGAGGCAATCCTTCATGGACGCTAAGGCTAAGCTTCGGGGCCTCAAGCTCCAATACTCGCTCCTGTATCCGGCTCGCCTGCGAGTAATATATCAGTCTCGGACCCATTTCTTCGATTCGCCGGAGGAGGTGTTCCGCTGGACCGATGAGGCGGTACGACTCCGGCCCCATGCCCAGCCGGGGCTGGACCCGGGCAGGTCTCAGGGATCGTCGCCGGAGCGGACGGATCGCCCGAACAGGAAGGGCTGCCATCGGAGGTCTCGCTCCAAGAAAAGATCGGCTTCCGCCTGTGCATCGCAATCGGGTGGTGCCAGGGACTCGGAACACTCCGATGCGGGCAGCTGAACATTGCTGGGCCTACACGCACTTTGTATGCTGCATATTGAACTGCTCTGCTTTGGCTGGTGAGACTGTTTCATTCTGTCCTTAATGTGCCAGTCGGTTCCCATGTGAAGACTTCAGTTATTGCCATGGGGACGCAGTGGGGCTCGGAGGGTACCATTTGTGGGCCTCAGACCCTCACGGATGTGAGTGTTGTTGGGGGGGTGGTGTGTGTGTGTCATTGTGGGGTTGTGGGGATCCATTGGTATGGCGGGCCCTGGGTCCTCTGTTTTGGGCCCGGGTCTCTCCATGCCGCGACAGATACTTCAATGTTTTCTGAGGTATTGGGGTGGTGGGTGTGGGGCGTGAGGGGGAGTTCTGGTGTTGCACTTGTTGGGGGGGTTCTGGGTTGGGAAGGGGGCGCTGAGTTTGCGGGCTGGGGGGGTGGGTCCACACATGTCAGAGGCTATGATTCTTGTCGATTTGCGGGTTGCACCTGGGTGGGAGGGAGGGCCAGATTTTGGACTGTATATTGACAATGGCTGATGCTGCGCTTGTGTCTCCTTCAAAGACCCTGCGGGTGGTGACATGGAATGTGCGGGGTATCCTGGATAAGATCAAGCGTGGGGCTGTGCTGCGGTGGGGGAAGAGGGAGATGGTAGATGTACTCCTGCTCCAGGAAACTCACATGCTGGGCTCCAAGGCCCTTAGCCTCCAGAGGTTCGGTTATCACCAGGTCTATCATGCTGGCTTTACGAGGGGATCACGGGGGGTGGCCATATTGATACATCGTAGGGTGGCCTATGTTCATGAGAAGCAATGGATTGACCCTCAGGGCAGGTTTGTCTTTGTTAAAGGCCTACTGGGTTCCGAGCCGGTGGTCTTTGGAAGTGTTTACGCCCCTCCCCCCCTGCAATGGGCACTGTCTGAGCGGCTGTTTGCGTTGTGGGACGAAATCTCCGAGGTCCTGACTGTGGTGGGGGGTGATTGGAATGAAGTCATGGATGTGGGCCTGGACCGCCTGAGGCGAACGCGTGTGGTGTCTGACCCCCCCCCCGCGGCTGCCCCCACCCGGTTGTGTGCGACTGTGCGTAGTCTGGGCTGGATCGATGTGTGGCGGCATTTTCATCCCGCAGTGCAGGCCTTCACGTATGTATCGGCGGTGCATGGGTCCTTCTCGAGACTCGACTATCTGTTTGTACCGGGTGCCTGTCTGAGCCGTGTCAGGGACGCCACGATACTCCCCAGGGGCCTCTCAGATCATTCCCCTGTCCTAGCCACCGTGACCCTGCCCTCTAAACGGCAACCCTTTCGCTGGCGTATGTCCGCCTGGCAGTTGCAGCGGCCGGAGTACGTGGCGCATTTACGCGAAGAGATCGATCACTTCTGGCGCGAGAACTTGGTGGGGGGTGTCGATGCCATTGTTGTGTGGGAAGCGCTGAAGCCCACGATCCGGGGCATTGATATAGCTTGGTGTGCGGCCGCTCGGCGGGAGCGTCGGGAGGCCATTGTGACTGCCGCGGCCCGCGTGGAGGAGCTGGAGCAGCGTGGTCGACTCGGGGGTGACGAGGGCGTCGTGCGACAGCTCCTGCAGGCCCAGCAGACATATTCCTCGGTCCTGTACGAGGAGCCCCGGCAGGCGTGGCTCGCCACGCGCAGCAGGGTGTATCAGTGGGGCGATAAGTCCTGCACCATGTTACATCGGCTTTGCCAGGCGACTTTCCAGCCCCTTGAGCTACCCGGCCTTACGGCGGAGGACGGCTCGGTTATGACCGACCCGGGTCGGTTGGCGGCTAGCTTTGCCCGCTACTACGAGGCACAATACGCTCCTCGTGACCCATTGGTGGAGGGCGAGATTGCCTCATACTTGGACGACCTACTCCCGCAGGCAGTCCCGGAGGAGACTAGAACGGCCTTGGAGGCCCCGCTTACGTCCGAGGAACTTGGGGAGGCCCTTGGCCAATTGAATACTGGGAAGGCGCCCGGCCCGAGCGGTTACCCTGCCGAATTTTATAAAAAGTTCCATGTCCAGCTGGGACCCCACTTTCGCAATGCCCTGGAGGCAGCGCGGTCTATAGGCGAGCTGCCACCTGACTGGCGTCATGCTGAGATTGTAGTCTTTTTGAAGCCTGGCAGGGCGCCAAACCGGCACGACTCTTACAGGCCAATCTCCCTCCTCAACATCGAGGCCAAGATTTTGGCGAAAGCCCTGGCGAACCGCCTTCTGCCCCACATCGCCGACCTAGTCCACCCTGACCAGGCCGGGTTCATGCCGCGCAGGGCCACCCGGCATAATATCCGGCGGGCGCAGGCAGCGATCGACGCCATGGGTGCTAGGGATGAACAGGCCGCACTCCTCCTCGCGGACATGGACCGGGCCTTTGACTTGGTGAGTTGGGCGTATTTGTTCACCTTGTTGGCCCGCCTCAATCTAGGGCCTGTCTTCCTGTCCTATATCCGTCTCCTATATACCAATGTTACGGCGTCGGTCCGTGTAGCCGGTGCGGTCTCAGGGCGCTTCCAAATCGGACGTGGTACTCGGCAGGGCTGCCCGCTGTCCCCCTATCTGTTTGCCCTGGCCATGGAGCCCCTGGCGTCGCGGATACGAATGGATGCCCATCTGCGTGGCTTTGTCTGGAACGATACCCTAACGGATAGGATTGCACTTTACGCAGACGACGTCCTCCTGTTCCTTACCGACCTGCGGCGCTCGGGCCCTCGAGTTTTAGAGATCATGCAGGGGTTTGGCGAAGTCTCAGGGCTCCACCTTAACCTGTCTAAATCGACCCTGTGGGTTTTACGTGGCGGAGTGGTTGCCGACCCTTGGGCCGCCAACCTGCGCGTGGCGACGGACGGCCTGAAATATTTGGGTGTTTTCCTCTCGACTTCGCGAGCCGTGGCCTGGACACGCAGTGTCTTGCCGGTGTGGGAACGGGTCCAGGCTGATGTCAAAACATGGTCCAGGATGCCCCTTACAATCTTTGGGAGGTCGGCCATCTTTAAGATGGTGGCGCTGCCGAGACTGTTGTACCAACTCCAACATTTCCCGCACCCTATTGGCATGGAGTGGTTCCGCCAGGTGAACTCTGTGCTGAGCCGCTTCCTGTGGGATGGCGGTGCAGCCAGGGTGGCCCCGAGGACGTGCTTTCTGTCCACTTACTGTGGTGGTTTGGCCACATCCGACCTCCTCTCCTACTACCAGGCGTCACATCTACTTGTCCTCAATGACTGGTGGTACGGGGATAGGAGTGACCCGGCCTATGCCCTGGAGAGACATCTCATGGGTGATCGTACGCTCCACACCGTTCTTTATTCGGCCCGTATACGCCGTGGGTTGCCGTCGGTAACAAAAGTGGTCTTTGCAGTGTGGCGGCAGTCTCTGCGCCGCATGGGTTGGTGGGGCAAATTAACGGCTGAAACGCCGCTGTGGCACAACGGTTTGCTCCCAGAACTGGCGGCCCTGGCCGGGTTCGAGGGTTTGGAGGCTATTGGAATTACACAACTGGGCCAGGTCATGTCAGGCGCCACCCTCAAGTCCTTTGAGGAACTCCGTGTGGAGTTCCAGATGCCTCAGTCCCAGTTCTTCCGTTACCTACAGCTGAGACATGCCCTCGCCCCGAGCATTGCCGGCCTCGACTCCCTGCCGGAGTTCAGCCCGATTGAGGCGAAAGTGTTTATGGGAGACTTGGGAGACAAGAAGGTCTCTAGGATTTATCAGTCCCTTATTACTCACTGCTCATCCACTCTCAGCTCCCTTCGGGAAGCGTGGGAGGTAGACGTGGGCGCCTTGGATGAGGACGATTGGAGGGAGGCGCTGGAGTCCCCGCGCGGCACCGCTATTGCGGTTCGGCTCCGCCTGATACAACTCAAATACCTGCATCGTGCCTATTATACACGTGAACGACTGTGGAAGGCTGGTTTGATTGCGTCGTCGGAGTGCCTGCGCTGTGGGGAAGTGCCTGGCTCCCTGTTGCATACGGTGTGGTCGTGTGGTCGCCTGGCTGGATTCTGGAGGGGCGTATGGAGTTGCCTGGCTGAGGTCCTGGGCTGGGATCTTCCTCGAACCCACCGACTAGGCCTGCTGCACATCATGGAAGGGGTTGGGGGCAACATATATAAGCGTCACCTGTTGCTCCTGGGCCTGGTGGTTGCTAAGCGTGACTTGGCTCGGGCCTGGAAATCTGTGAGGCCCCCCCCCCCTGTCTGCGTGGAAGGCTGGGCTGGACTACTTTATGGGTCTTGAGAAACCGGTCTTTGAGGCGCGGGGCTGCCCACGCAAACACTTCAAGATCTGGAAGCGGTGGGCCGACTACCGTGGCCTGTCCTTGGAACCCCCGGCGGAGCAGGAGGAGGACATTTGATCGCAGTGACTCTTCTGGCCCAATCGGCAAAACCCTGGTTGCATTATACCTACTTCCTCTATGTGAATCGTCATTGTGTTGCTTCTGTACATGTGTGGCGGGGGGGGGGGATGTTGGGTACGGGTGGGGGTGTAGTTGGGGTTGGGATGGGTTGTTAGGGCATTTTTAAAGCTGAGCTTCATTGACACTTGCTTTGTGATTACTATGTATGTCACCATTACATTGATACTGATGTGGGGATCTTGGTGTGTGAAGATGCCACATTCTTGATACTCTTTTGCTCAATAAAATTGGTTGTGAAAAAAAAAAAAGTCTGGGAAAGGAAGAAGTTCTGAAACCTGAATGTTTGGAATGGATACAAGAAATGATAGACAAGTACAAATGTGAACATTAATTCATGAGAAAATTTCGATATGACTCTGCAAAATCATGAACTGGTTTGAACAAAGGCGACATGAGGTGATCATGGCCATTCCTCCAATGGACAAATGAGAGACGAGTGAAACCCCTAAAAGTTTAAATTCTGAAATTAGTTAGTTAGTGAAAGGGTATAAAAAGTCTTGTGAAAATGATCTTGGTGTGGCCTTTTCAATTGCACCACGACATGCTGTCGGTTGGGACGATTTTTCTTTGGTGCAAGAAACTTAAAACAAAAAATTCTCTGGACTTTAACTTTTGATGGGGAAGAGAAACAAGATTTGTTGCGGAGATTTTAAAGGGCAGATTTATGTTAACTGGCGCATCCCGAGGCATGCGCCAGTTAACATGCGCCACAGTGCGCCACAGCTACGCCACCCATGGTGCGCCGCATTTATGATGCGGCGCACCATGGGGCAAAAACGGCACAGATGCGTCACGCATCTGTGACGGAAATGTGGCGCATTGCTGGAGTTGCGTCGCAAGCGCGACGCAGCTCCAGCAATGCTCTGGGGGGGCCTATTCTTTCAATGCTGCCTCAAGCCTTACGCCTGCTTCAAGCAGGCGCAGGGTTTTGACGCAGCATTGCCCTGAAAGTGACTGAGTGAAATCTCATAGATTTCACTCAGCCACTTTCAAGAGGCGTTCCTGCGCAGGAACGCCCCCCCCTGCGCAGGAACGCCTCCTCATGGCGCAGTGCTGTAAAACGTGACGCATCTCCTAGATGCGTCATGTTGTAAATAGGGCGCAGGGATGCGCCACGTTTCCGCGCTGTTGCGCCACGCAACGGCGGCGTAAACGTGGCGCAAGCCCTTCATAAATCTACCCCTAAGTCGGGAGGGAAACATCGCGGAGGTTAGAAAATACAGACAGCTTTGGAACCTGTTCTATGTTCTTCTGTTCTTCTGTTCTATCATCACTTAATGGCCAAGGGGTAATGAATTTAATTTTTCTTTGCTGAAAATGTTTCTTAGAATGTACTTGTATAATAAAACCTTTCAAATATAGAATTTCTCTTAATGATTTAGAGAAAATTATATAAAATATAAACTCGAGTCTGTGATTATTAAAATTAAATAATGTTGACTAAATGTTGAAGTTATGGAAATAATGTGATTGAGCTGGACTTAATCTACATCAACTGGTCCATCGACCAAATAACGGAGTACCTTTGATGCTATTCACTATGACTTTAGAAAGTTTTAAGAAACTTTAATGTAAATAATGTATAAAGTTACTGTATAGAATAATAAGATACCCCGTATGTCTTGCAGCCTTTTCTACTTATCACTGATTTAGGGACAGAGGTAATCTGAAAAGTGTGTGTGTGACTCGCGGTGTTATGGCCCCGCAGATGATTAAGAGTAAGATGTTCCTGAATTAGTGATGTAAGTGGAAAGTTTTAAGGTACAACCGCTGCATCAGTTTTCTTGGTGGCTGAGATATGGTTTCGATAGGTCAGTTTGGAGATTATTGATTATTTATGTTTTATGTCTATCACCACATGTTAAGTTTGTATTAAGTTATGTGTAGTCGGTACTTTGAAGCTTCCGGGAAGTAGGAAGTGGATGAATGTGACATGAGAAGTCACATGGAATTTTGCATTGTCTGATTTCAATATTGTGATAACACAGGAAGGTGTTATGATAGGGAATTCGTGTATGTATTGAGTCGAGTGAAATAGTGATAGGTACTCTTGTAAAACACTGGCCTTAATTCTCAGAAGCAGTATAGTCTTCATATGTGTTTTATCCCCAGAGAAACAGGTTTGCCTTTTGCTTGTTAGAAGGGTACGGTAGAGGGAAGTGCTACTTTATCGAAAACGAAATTCTGTGGTAGGATAGAGGAATGCGCTGCCTACTGGAAATACAGAATTCTTGTATGCTTGAATGAACTATCTCTTTGGTTTAGAGAAATAGACAATGGAAATGTTTTTGTGTAATAACTAATTGAGTTTTGTTTAAGAAAAGGTTGTAAATACAGTGCCCATAATTTTGTAAAGGAGGGGTTACATGAAGCAGGAATAGAACTGACATCAGCAAGAGCTGCGCTGGAATTGGTCAGTAGTGGAAGGCGTGGGCTATTCTGAATGATGCGTTACTGCGTTTCACACTGGGATAGGTCCGTGCTAGTGTGCAGTGAACTATTCTGATTGGTGCATTAGTGTGTTTCGCGCTGGGATAGGTCTGTGCGAGTGTGATGTGAGCTATTCTGATTGGTATGTTAGTGTGTTTTGCGCTGGGCTTGGACGATATATTCAAATAGGTTGTTGCAAGGATTCTGCTCATACACAGAACCGTGCACAGAGACCCAGGACATAAGTGGATTGTGGTGTACCAAAAACTCACCTCAGTACCTAGAAAACCCCCAACCAGCTAGCATCAGTGTCTCATTAGCTCTTCATCCTATAGCAAAGTAACCAATGATTAGACAACCTAGAACATGCGACTTAGGAATATCTCAGGAATGGTGGAAAGTGAGAACACTCTTTTGTTATACTCTCATACCAGTCCACAACAGGAGTAAAGAAGAGACACGGTAAGGTTAAAATATTTATTTTAACAACTGTATGTATGTATGCATGTATAGGCATTTATATAGCGCACTACTTACCCGTAGGGTCCCAAGGCGCTTCGACCGCTGCGAAACCCTTCCTGGCTTCCCTGAGAGATGGTCCCTTAATGGGTATCTCCAGGGTGAGACCAGGTATCCCCGGCGGTCTGGTGGGGCCGTTAGTGAAGATGAGGCAAGCTAATGCCCAGAGTTGCAGAGTGTGATCGCTGATCAGAGTGGGCACCGAGGCGAGAGAATTATTGAGTCCGCTGACCCTGGTCCAGAAAGTGATCTCAGGTGGAGAATCTTAGCCAACATAAGCAGACATATGATTAAAAATAATAATGGGGAGAGCTTGTTTGGAGACTGGACATAGCACTAACCTCGAGAAACTGCTGTGAGGGGAACAGCTTGATACTTTTGGGCACGCACCGCCGTGAGGGAAACGGCTACCCTACCGGCCAGAAGATTGCCGTGAGGGCAGGGACCACAACACCTTAGGTGCCCCGGCGGCCACAGCGCTCGAGTGATGCCATTGCTGCGCCTGGAGGCGCTTGATATTGGAGGAACCCCTCCCGCCTCGTGGCGGCTAAGCCCGGGCAAAGGGCGGGCCGTCTGTGGCCGTCCGGGGCCAGAGGAGGCCGGGACGGGGCACCCCTCTTGGTTTTCATCACAAAGGACATAAAGTAAGAGACTTTATTTAGACCTGGGACTTGTCATCATATTTATAGTGCACATGGTTTTTACCTTTCTCCTGTTCCTCTTTCTAGCATACTGTAAGCTATATAGTTAAACCTATAGCACGATGACCACACGCTCAAGTAAAAACAGGAACTCATTGGCGGGAGGTACCATCAGGGGGACGTTAGATCATTTCCTAACCAAGACTGCTACAAAATTAGACCATGAGATAGCAGCAGCAGATCATTGTATGTCCCTAGAACTCCACCATAATAAGCGCTCGTCTTTGGGATCCATTCAGTCAGTAATTTCCCCGCCTACACAAATTATAGAAGTAAATTTAAACAGTGACCCCAGTATTCCTTTACTTCTATGAGACCGATTAGCAACATTACAATCTTCTAAAGGGGAAGTCATCAATACTGTTAATCTAGACTCCTCCTTAGACTTCACTTCGGAGGGGTCCTTACCAATTTTGGAGCTCAATCCCAATTCTAGGAATAAGAAAAATTGTATACCACACAAACACGCTGGACAAGGGGTCACATCAAAGAGAAAGCGGGGCGGGGACTGTCACAGGGGTAGACGTTCTACCACAAAGGGTCAAGGTATTCCAGCACAAAAGATTTCCCTTGATGTACAACCCTCAGCGTCTACTTTCTCCGAAGGCTTACTAAAGAGCATAGAACATCTAGTAAAATCTCTCCTATTACCCCTCACTGAGAGAGTTTAGAGGCTGAGGGCCCGATTCACAGAATGAACTTAAGACTCAATCCTAAACTTACTACTGTTTTGGTATTCACAGATTGCACTTACTACTTTTGGTATTCACAGAATGAACTTACTACTTTTGGCATTCACAGAATGCACTTTCTACTTTTGGTATTCACAGAATGAACTTACTCATTTCGGTATTCACAGAAGTTAGGACTCCTAACTTTAGGACTCCTAAATGCCTTCTGTGAATACCGAAAGTCTTAAAATTAGGATTTTTCTCAATTTAGTAGTAGTAAAGTTAGGAGCCCTAACTGTACTACTACTAAATTGAGAAAAATCCTAATTTTAGGACTCCTAACTTTACTACTACTAAATTGAGAAAAATCGAAATTTTAGGACTTTCGGTATTCACAGAAGGCATTTAGGAGTCCTAAAGTTAGTAGTCCTAACTTTACTACTACTAAATTGAGAAAAATCATAATTTTAGGACTTTCGGTATTCACAGAAGGCATTTAGGAGTCCTAAAGTTAGGAGTCCTAACTTTACGACTACTAAATTGAGAAAAATCCTAATTTTAAGACTTTCGGTATTCACAGAAGGCATTTAGGAGTCCTAAAGTTAGTAGTCCTAACTTCTGTGAATACCGAAATGAGTAAGTTCATTCTGTGAATACCAAAAGTAGTAAGTGCAATCTGTGAATACCAAAACAATAGTAAGTTTAGGATTGAGTCTTAAGTTCATTCTGTGAATCATGCCCTAAGTGAACAAATGAGCACGATATCGGAAGCCACCACTTCCAATAGTAAGCTATTAAAGGACTTGACAGCCCATAATCAGCCTAAGGCAATTTGTGGTCAGAAATCTATAGATATTAACATCATTAGGGATACCCCATCAAAACCAACAGAGACTAGTTTGGTCCCTGTAAATAAAGACAGTGCACTAAGGACAACAAGGGAGGCGAGAACAGTGGGATGTGCGAACATGTCAGAAACCAATAATGTTACCGCTAGGAAGGTAGACTCTCCAGACAGGAACACAAAAGGAATTGGGCACCACATAGATCTGCCACCTGAGGCCGCCCCATATGTTATAGTCCTCACTGGGGTCCCAGAGCTGGCAGAAGGGAAAAAGGAAGGCTATACAGACCTTAAAAATAAAGCACTTTATTGGTTAAGAAATAACAGACTGTTGCCCCCTAACATAAATGGGGAAATAGTATTTGTGAGAAGACTAGCCTGGGTGGGGCATAGACCCAAAGATATTGAGGGTGACAGCCTAATTATTAATTTTGGGGATCGTAGGGTAGTCACTCATATAGTCGACTGGTATCTAGAGAGAGGAGGTGGAGGAATATCAACTCGCGACCTGAGCTACTTCTACCCCCATTCGTTATTGGCCTCTTCTAATACTAGATCTACCCATGAGACCTATAAGAGCTTCAGACGTATCCCTCTAGCTCAAACCCCCAGACTCCCCAATCAATGGGTGCCTTTTTATCCACCTCAATTTTGTGCAAATAGGCCTCTATTTCATCATCACGGCAGACAACAACATGCAGTTTTCAACCCACAATGGTCCATCCCTTTAGGTAATCGATACGAGGCATTAACAGGACTGGATGAATTAGATTGACAGCTGCCGAACGCCCCGAAGGGGAAATCACAACAAATGACCCCTCCGCCCCTATGGGATTTAATTAGCCCCCAGAGCAATCTACATCTAGGTAGGGTTAGAATCAAAAATATGGATAAAGAAAAAGTGGCAGAAGGGGTAATGCACCATTTGGGTCAGATTGAGGTAGATAAATTACCTATTGATCTTAGGCCCCAAACTGAACATCAACTCAAGGTAGCTCCCCCCTTAAGTAGGGCTGCGATACCCAGAGATATAAGTGACAAAACTCCCCCCAAGGTGATAAAACCCAGCCATAACATCCTTTCCTGGAATGTTGTAGGATTGGCAAATAAAGTGACACACCAACCATGGCTAGATATAGTTACCAAGTATAACATCCTTTGTTTCCAGGAAACTTGGTCCATAGATGAATCACACATATCTGGGTTTCAGAACTTTCACACACTTGCAGTAGTAAGCTCCCAGGGGAGAAATAAAGGGGGCTTGTGTATTTATGTCTCAACTATAGGAGGGATTAAAGTAGTTAGGTTCTTGACTACTGAGTTCTATCAGATCCTAATAATCAGTAGGGCCCATATAAAGAATATGGTTTTAATACATTTCTATAATAATGTGCCAATAAACACTTTGGGAAATGTATTAATACATTGATGCACAGTGTTACTACTCTTAAGGACCAGATAGCAGAGGAGATGGTCCTGTTCTGGGTGGGTGACTTTAACTGTACTGTCTGTCCCAGCAGTTTGACGGGTATTTGCAGCCTAGGCGAGCAGAAGGACGACAACCCCACCCATTTTACACACTCCAAACTTGGTAACACGTTGAATAGCATGCTTTTCCATTTTAATTTGTCATATATTAATGAACTATGCACCCCAATCATCCCGTTCCGGCCAACTTTTCACGGGAGGGGGTGTAACTCAACAATAGATTTTACTCTTCTATCCACAACCCATGCACAGTTAGTATCCTCATGGGAAACACTTGATGCCGTCTTTAGTGGCCACTACCCAATGTCTTTTAATGTAAAAATTGAAGGGTGTCAACAGATCCAGGGGGACACATTTTTATATCACCCGGCGATTAACCTAGCAACTAGAAATGGATACTCCATTAAATGGGACAAGGTGGAACCTGTGGGACTTATAAAAAACTTAGGGGCAGATTTATGAGTTCTGGCGCATCTCTGCAAATCAGCAGGGATGCGCCAGAACTGATGCGTCACGCAATTTCCTCCTTGCGGCACCACAGATGCGCCGCATTTACAATGCGGCGCACCATGGTTCAAGGAAGGGCAGATGCGTGACGCATCTTGTGATGTACGGGCGGCACATTGCTGGAGTAGCGTCGCAAGTGTGACGCAACTCCTGCAATGTACAGAGGCCACCCATACATAACGTGGTGCGTCACTCCTTACACCTGCTTCAAGCAGGCGTAAGAATTTGACCCAGCAGTGTCGTAAAACTGACTCAGTGAAATCTTGTAGATTTCACTGCGTCAGTTTTACGGGGCTTTCCTACGAGGGAACGCCCACCCTGCGACAGAACGCCCACATGAAACCTGACGCAGGTTTCATGTGGCGCAGGGCTTTACAACGTGACGCATCTGCCTAGATGCGTCACGTTGTAAATAGGTCGCAGGGATGCGCCACGTTTCCGCGCCGTTGCGTCACGCAACGGCGGCGTAAACGTGGCGCAAGTCTGTCATAAATCTGCCCCTTAAAACTTTAAAGAAGGCACTGCATGTAACTCCAAGATTCCCCATGGAGATTCGCCAAGCCAGAAAGCTGTATCAGGCAGCCATCAAATCTAGGAAATTACAACTGAAGAAAGAGGGCTGGTCGGCTCTGATTGTAGACTCAAAAAGTAAGGACAACACCGGTGTTTGGAAAGAAGTTAATGCCCCTTATTTGCAGAATAAAGAGACAGACGTCATAGATATAGCCATCAAGGGGGAAACCTGGATGAACCACTTTAAGCATTTTTACGATAAAGTGAACCCCCTGGACCCTGCAAATTCTATGACCGAGAAGATGGACGTTGATCATGAAAATAACCCACCCAGTGCATTCCCGTTAGGTATTACCTTTAATTGTGAGGAGGTTATCAAACCAATCAAAGAAAGCCCCCCAGGCAAAGCCCCCAGTCTGGACGGAGTCCCAATAGATGTCTACAAAGCTGAGATTGATCTTTGGGCTCCCTTGTTAACCAATGTCCTAAACAACGCTAATTATCATGGGTTCATACTGTCCTGGATCGAAGCAATAGTTGTCCCTATTTTTAAAAATGGAGACAGAAATGACCCCACCTGCTATCGGCCAATCTCCCTCCTTGACGCATTAATGAAGGTAGCAGGCGGTATAATTTTAAACAGGATCCAAACATGGGCAGAGGAGGGCGATACCATCTCAAATCTACAGTACGGATTTATAACGGGCAGAGGGACAACAGAGCAGGGATCAAACCTGGCCCTAGTTATATCCAAGTACACTCAGGCCAAAAAGTGAAACCTTTTTGTTACTTTTGTGGACCTGAGTTCCGCTTTTGACTGTGTGGACCATAAGAAATTATGGTCCACACTAACTGATATGGGCATTGACAATCAAATTCTCTTATTTATCAGGGAATTATACAGGGATGCAGGCGCTAGGGTACGCTGTGGCAGAAAGGGAGAGTGCTCAGGGAAGTTCCCCATTAGGAGGGGTATGAGACAGGGATGCATATTAGTACCCCTCCTCTTCCCCCTATACATAAACTCCATAGACGAACACCTTAGGGAGTCACAGTTTGACTATCCGAGTATTATGGGAACATCAGCTCCCTTATTTTTTTATGCTGATGATGCCGCTATCATGTCTCGAACCAGGGTTGGTTTACAGAGGGCTGTTCTGAAATTTACCAACTTTATGAGAGACAGAGGGCTTAAAGTTAATATGACGAAAACTTACACCATGGCTTGCGGTCCTGGGACTAATGGGCTCCCTGTCCAATTTTTCTTGATGGTCGGAGGATTGAGACTACGGATAAATCCTCCTACCTCGGAATAAATTTTGACAGGAGGGGAAATTGGCACGCAGCAGTGAGTGCCAGAAATTTAGCCTTCTCCCGGGCAGTAGGCACCCTCAAAAAGTTTGCGGCCAAACTAGGGGGCAGACCTGTGAAAGAACTGATCCTGATTTATAAGGCTAAATGCATTTCCACAGCCATATATGGGTCAGGTCTTTGGGGGATGGAAAATGCACAATTGATCCAACAAAAGCGAGAATCAGTTCCTTTGATATTTATTAGGGACCCCCAAATCAATACCCACCTACATTGCACATATTGAACTGGGTTTATCATATATCTCAGATTTTATCAAAATTGCACGCATTTTATTATGGCATAAGGTATGGGTCACCGCTGAGACATCGTTGAATAGAGACTTGATCTCCGATTGCCTCAATCTTGACGGAGTCAAGAACATTACATGGCTAGCTTACGTGGCCATCCAGCATGGAATTGGTGGCCAGAAAGTCATTGAAAAAAATGGCCTTAGATCACATAGTTAGCAAGAGGTGGGTCTTGGGAAAAGCCAAAAAATCAGTTATGGATTACCAGCAAATTACCATTAACGAAAGGCCTCAACTGTGTCTTTTAAATCAACCAAGTTGTTATGCCCGTATGTTATTGACCCGTTTTAGGTTTGGTACTTTTTTCCGCTTGACCACCTTTCCAGATTGTACCAATTTGTCAAGGTAGAATCTAATATGCCCATGTGACGAAATCTCTGTCCAATCAAATATTCATTGTATATTATTTTGTAAATTTTATACTGTACAAAGGTTTTTTTTCTGAAACCTATTTTAAGGGAGTGGGGGCATCGCACTTGTAGACTAGCATTTGTCAGGCAGCTACAGCTAGAAAAGGATTTTGTTACCTATGCTGTATCTAGCTTCTTAAAACTAGTAATCAAGTTCAGAAATTCAATGTAAATAACCATGAGAACTTACCTTTTTTTAGCCTTACCTGTTTTTATTGGAACAAATAATTTTTTTACTTTGCTGAATGTCATAATTGTACAATTTTATAATTAATGTGTTAGGCACTTTTAATGTCTGCTTTCATGATTTCAATTTTGAATATCAAATAAAGCCTTTTGAATTTGAATTTGAATTTGAAAATGGTTAGCATGGTTACAATTCCGTAAAAAACAAAAGGAGAAAGCATATTATAATGCTGGTGTACAGCACCTCCCTATATAGGAACTATGGGGCATATTACCAACAAGAAGCGATATTTATCGCTAAATAGGCTTAGCGATGATTTTTTTATCGCTGCCTATCGCTGGATATGTTAGCGGAGAAAACATGCTATTAGCAACGTTTTTCTCCATTGTGCTAAAATATCCAGCGACAGCGGCGAAATGCGTGAATATCGCTGAGAATACAGCGATATTCACGCATTAGCGACTAAATGCTCTTAGCCATGTTATCCACTTCCCATTGGATAACATGGCTAAGAACTGGTCTGGGCAGGTGTTAGTATTTGGAGATTTTCGCACTTAGCGCGAATATTTCCAACGCTACGCCTGCCTTGCTAATAGGTGATAGCGACGTTAGCGACTGCTTGCAGTCCCTAACTGGTTGGGTGCGCCCACTTTGCATGTCATTAGCGATAAACATCGCTGACATGCAAAGCAGGCCCCAAACTGCTTGCTATTGCCTAAAAGCTGTCGCTAACATCAGTTAGCGACCGCTTGCTAATAGGGCAATAGAATTATCACCGCTTAGCGGCTGAAAAACGGACGCTAAATCGGCGATAATTGCCTATCGCCCCCCCTTGGTAAAATGCCCCTATGTATTATAAACTAAAGAAGGTCTCTTAGGCTTGTTTTGGGGGACCCCATTACCTTTCCGCTCAGCTAGAGTATATAACATCTGGATCAGCATAAGCTCTCTGCATCCCTGGAAACGGAAATCTTCCAAGTGTGTGAAATCATGGCAAGTGTGGCATAATAAAAGCGCCAGAATCTTACTTTGCTCACAGCTGCCAAAATGTTGTGTCTAGAAAGCGTTACACGGACATGTCGAAAAACAGCTAACATGTTTTGATAACCTTGACGGCTTCAGCACTCACTGTTCAGACTAGGGGCACGATGTAAGTCTAGAGATGTCGAAAACAAACCTTTTCTCATGTGTAAACCTTTGTGAAGGCTAACGTACAAAAACAGCTCTGCAGTGTCTTGTGTAAAAGCAACAAATGGTAAAATGGCGTTTAAAGTTCTAATAAGCCATGTTAACATAACATGCATGCAAAAGCAGGCCTTGGGCCACACTACACCCTCCCCTGTTCGGGGAATGCACAATAAAGGGGGCAATATTCATAGAAAGCAGAGTTCAAGTTCGAATGAGACAGAACCAAGTTCAGGAATTTTGCCAAACTTGGAATTGGGAGTAAAAACCCGAATTAAAAAGCAACCAAGTCAGTGAAAACAATCACGGGTGGCCATGGTGTGAAAAAAGACTGCAAAAATTAAGAAAAATATTAAGGCATCAGAAAAAAAAAAATATTCACGAGTTCAGTACGTGTTTATGAAGCAGAAAAAAAAATTCACACTTCAATCCAACAGCCTATAAGCACCACATGTTGCCACTGCCTCCAATAGGAAGTCGTTATCATCATCCATGAACATTTCAGCCATCCAATTAAGTAATGGAAATGAACATACATGTTCTTCAATTGCCGGAACCTTTAGCACCATCAGAGGACAACTCAGGCTTACTTCAAGATAACTGCGCACCATAAAGTCATTGGCCGCAGTCCAATTGTTCCAATTGCATGGAACCCCATGAGCCGCTGCGCATGCCATAATCCCGAAACTAGAACAATCTATTTCATGAGCAACTAAGGGACTCATTAGTAGATTAAAATCAAGATCAGGAGACATCATGTTGCAGAGATACAAATACAGGGCCCATTCAAATCCACAATCCAGGCAATGGAAAACAGGTTGCATGCAAGTAAAGAAGGAAAATCGGAAGGATAAGCTATAAGCTATACTCAAAGTCGCCAGAGGTAGCGATCCATAGTATTCAAGCATCCGGTTATGCAGCTGGAGCAGCCGGGGCAGATCGTCGTGGGGCACAGGATGTGCATCCATTTTGGAGTAAACAAATTAACAGCAGTATTCCCGCTCCCAAAGCGAGAATTAACCGCATCGCTGCTGCTTGAATTCTCCTCCTGTGCTGAACAATGCAGAACAGGGTGTTGTCGTGACGGAACCATTCCGTCATCAGCACAGCTCAACCGTGACTGATGACGGAATGGTTCCGTCACCAGCATCGAAGGGGTTAACAAGAGACCGCCGAAGACACTCAAAAAAATCGAATGAAAAAATGCAGGGATCACACCAAATATAGTTTGGAATGAGGTCACAAGGCCAGAATTTACTACTTTAAAAAAGTGGGCCCGGCTCGTTGTTGACGAGGCAATTAAGATTGTGTGAATCAAAGCACCGAAATGCAGGGGCAGGTCAAAGCACCGAAATGCAGGGGCAGGTCAAGGGATATACCTCAGTACGAGTGTTTGCAACGTGAAGGACGAATGTTTCACGCGCAGATGTAAGGGCGACTTCTTTCTGGGACAAAAGAGCTCTTATTCAACTCATCTTGTTGAACTCTGCTTTCAAGGTTGGAATAGAAGGTCAGATGGAAATATGGAGCCTCCCATGTGGAGGAGGAAACAGGACATTTTTACAGCAAACTACACGTTGGGATACCGTAACAATATCAGGAATTCCCACTAGCCTACCACAGCAATCTATATTATTTAATAACAAATAACTACCGTTTGCAAGCATAGTGAAAGTCCGTGTAATAGCTGGGATTGGGGTGTCTTTCAAGACACATGCAAGATTCGGTGCCTGTACATTACAAGAGCCATGCAATTGTAGATTTCTACAGACTAAGGAATGATCTGGTGTGGATGTGCAATCTTCACCTTTTAAATAATCTTCCTTTCCTTCTCTTAAGCAACAATATGCAAATGAGAGATTCCAAACTTCATGAAGATAAGCACCTCCTAAAGGTTCAAATCTACCTGTGGCATAGCGTTTCATACAGGATTCAAATTTAAACAGGGGAAAAGGTAAAGTTATTAACCCATGGATGAGCCAAACTGCCGAATTGGACTAAGCCACTGAAAATGGTAACAGCTCCAGTTTCTCAATATGCAGCAGTGAAAACGAGGCATCTTTCTTTGACATGAATTGTTGCATGACTGTCAAATTAAAGGGCAAAAATAATGAGGACATGTTCATGTAATCCCAATGTTTTACAAAAATGGGGTAACCCTGTGTCCCTCACAACCTGGGTAAGCGTGATTAACAACAAAAATGGTTTTGTCGGGTGGTTGCAAGAATTACTTTTAAGGAAGGCTGAAATAGCTCAGAACACAAAAGCACACCTCTCTGAGAACAAAGGGGCATATTACCAAGCAATAGCGATAATTATCGCTATTGCTTGGTTAGAGACAAAAATTTACCGCTGAGCTGCGGCAATTTTTATCGCAGATAAACCTTGGTATTACCAAGGTTTATCGCAAATGAGATAAAAATCGGCAGCAATGCATGAATATCGCTGAAAAGTCAGCGATATTCATGCATTACTGAGCTAATGCTCTTAGCCATGTTATCCACCTACCATTGGATAACATGGCTAAGAACTGCTCAGTGCAGGTGTTAGCTTTTGGAGATAGTCGCGCTTAGCGCGAATATCTTCAAAAGTTGGTAATAGGAGATAGCGATGTTAGCGACTGTTTCCAGTCGCTAACATCTTGGCACGCCCACTTTGCATGTCATTAGTGATAAATATCACTGACATGCAAAGTGGGGCCCAAGATGGTCGCTATCTCCTACTAGCTGTCTCTAACTGGTGTTAGCGACAGCTAGGTATTAGGGAGATCATTTTATCTCCGCTTTCTTGGCTTTTAAAGCCAAAAAAGCGGAGATAAACCCCATTGATAATATGCCCGAACGTTTTTTATAATTAAAACAAAGAACACAATTCCGTATTGGTTACGAGATGCTTAAAACGTGTGATTAGTGACTGTGGTGAACAAAGTGACTAGTGCATTGCATATAGTGACACTTATATACAGATTTTTACAATTGAACCGGGGGGGGGGAGAGCGGGGGCCAGGGGTGTTTTCTTTCGTTGGACGGCCAGTATTACAAAGTTAGTTTTCCAAGGAAATAGGTGGTTAATGTCCAAGTTCCTGGAGGTATCTTAGCCAAGTATGAGCGTCGACGTTTCGACCCTATTGCGCCCCAATTGGTGGTCGCGGCGGGTCTTTATCAAGACAAGGGGTTGGAAGGGCCTGGAAAGGAAGGGAAAGGTATCAGAGAGGTGTTGATAATCATCGTCATGAATGACAGGGGGAAGTAGAAATTACTTACATGGGGGTCTGGTAGGGTGGGAATTGACTCCGGAGGGAAGCCCGTCGGTCAACCTAGATGGAAAGGGGGTTAAGACCTGATCAATATTGAGAGGTCTGATGGAGGATATGCAATATTTAAAAGTGCCTAGGTGATTTACGCGGAGTGCTAAAAGGCAATTACGCGAGTGCTGGATGTGCCTAGGTGATTTAGGTACCCAAAATAGTTACGCTGGTGAGTCATCTGCGCAGCAGTTGGACCGGCAGAAGGCTGGCTTACCCTCGGTATTGCGAACTATGGTAGTAACGCTGGCGGTCAAAGCGATGTCAGAGCGCCATCCGAGCTGTAATGGTAATGCTCGAGCAGAAAGAATGAGCCCGGGAAACTCAGGGACGTTAAGTATGCTCGTTGCTGGGCAACGCGGGTCAGTGGTTCTGACGCGCCATGGCTGGCCCAATCAAACTGGGGGCGTAGGACTGGGAGAAGTGAGGCTCATCTCCTCGAGGACGCATGCTACGTCGGTTGCCAAGCAACTTTGTTATGCACCATGACTGGCCCATGCTATGGATCGTGTCAGACGTCACGGGGTACTAGTAGGGGAACCAAATTAAAACATTTAAAACACGATTTCAAGGTTAGCAATTGCAGTAATTCAAAGATTTCACATTTACATTCGCAAGAACCAACATACAGAAATGCATCGTTCAAGGGAGATTTGAAAAGGGGTTCATGTTAAGTCCAAATGAACAGTTTTAAAAGAGATTCATATATCAAGGTTATAGTAAGCCCATTTGTTTGGAAATCTCCTCATGTTCATTCAATCCATGACTCACAGAGTTAAGGATGTGGATCCATTTACACTCCTTTCTATTCAGAGCAGTGGACAAAGAACCCCCTCTTGGGTTTGCATTAATTTTCTCCAAGATGCGCCAACGCAAACTGTCAGGATCATGATTTTGAGTTACTGTGTTATTGTGTTATTTGTTTTTATTATAAAAAACTTTGGGGCATATTATCAAGGGGGTTTATCTCTGCTTTTTTGGTTTAAAAGCCAAGAAAGCGGAGATAAAATTATCTCCCTATTACCTAGCTGTCGCTAACACCAGTTAGCGACAGCTAGTAGGAGATAGCGACCATCTTGGGCCCCACTTTGCATGTCAGTGATATTTATCACTAATGACATGCAAAGTGGGCGTGCCAAGATGTTAGCGACTGGAAACAGTCGCTAACATCGCTATCTCCTATTACCAACTTTTGGAGATGTTCGCGCTAAGCGCGAATATCTCCAAAAGCTAACACCTGCCCTGAGCAGTTCTTAGCCATGTTATCCAATGGGAGGTGGATAACATGGCTAAGAGCATTAGCTCGGTAATGCATGAATATCGCTGACTTTTCAGCGATATTCATGCATTGCGGCCGATTTTTATCGCATTTGCGATAAACCTTGGTAGTACCAAGGTTTATTTGCGATAAAAATCGCCGCAGCTCAGCGGTAAAATTTTGTCTCTAACCAAGCAATAGCGATAATTATCGCTATTGCTTGGTAATATGCCCCTTTGTTCTCAGAGAGGTGTGTTTTTGTGTTCTGAGCTATGTCAGCCTTCCTTAAAAATAATTCTTGCTACCACCCGACAGAACCATTTTTGTTGTTAATCATGTAATCCCAAGGCACCCTATCAGATTTTAACGTTTGAAGAGTCCATGCAAACTGCATAACAGAACGCAACTGATTTTGCCCATGGTACCAAACAGAAACATCTTCTTGCACAATATTGACAACAGATGAAACAATATTATCTAACGTGTAAATGCGGGAAGAAAGGATGTTAATGCTATTATCTACAATGGCAAGCACTTTTTCTAAATTAGCCTGATCAATAGCTCTAAGCCGAGAAGCAGCTTCAATTTGGGAAAGTTTCCAAACCTCGTTGTATGCAGCACTAGCAGCCTGTCCCGACGTTGTCCGGGTATGAATTGCTGCCGGCCAGTAGTATATTGTTTTGTATGATTTCGTTTTGATAGCATTTCTTATCTGTGACAGGCCTGTGAAACGCTCCGATTCACAGTGCACCGCTGATGCACTTAAGAGTGCGCATTCAGTAGTGTGTGAACTCGAGTTTCCCTACTTTATTTTTCCTTGCAATATTATATAGCGCGAACTCGACAACATGGTATGAGAACAATTTACATTACAGAACAACACATTAATTTGTGGTAGGCACTGGGAGATAAAGCAATTTGCCTGGAATCACAGGATGTTGACCTGATGCCGAGATTCGAACTTAGCTCCCCAGCTCTAAAGGTCGCAACTCTAGAACTTGTGGCGGGAGGTGTGTCTAAAAGTGTATGTCGGTGCTGGCCATCAATGAGAGAGACCTGTGCATTTTTCAAATCGGTGGTGAAAAAATATGAGTATGTTGCTGGAGATGTGGGCCGCCGTGCCACCAATGTACTTACCGGGGGAGGGTAAACACCCATTATTCTGCAACTTTCTTTCCGCAGACCATCACTCCGCATACTTTCATTATGAAAGTACCATGACTCCGCAATGCCATTATAACGCATGGCATTACATTTTATATGCTTTTACCACGCATACATTTTCAACGAAATGCATGAATGGTAAAAGCATGTTTTTTTTTAATGTTTGGATAAGGTAAGTATGAGTATAGGGGTATATGTTTTGGGGTACTGAGGTAAATGTTTTTGGGTGTTTGGGTATTTTAAGGGTTCAGATATAGTTTTGGGTTATGGGGTACAGGGGTAAGTTTAGCGTTTAGGGATAGGTATGGGTTTTGGGGTACAGGCATGGGTTTTGGGGTATAGGGGTTTTTTAGGGTTCAGGGTGCGGGGGCGGGATTTGATCACTATCTTATCACTCTTGATCTAAACCCCGTTCTGGTCGACTGAACCTTTATTGCCTGTCATTGAGGGAAGAAAGTGCATCTCTTACCAGGTTAGTTCAATCAATAATGGACTCGGCTCGGAGAAACCACAGACTACTTCTAAGTTTAAAGATTTATTACAAAGTCAAGGTTAACTGCAAGTACAGACATCTCAAAATGAGATTCAAAAGATATACGGGCACAACTACATACATGTGCTCTCTAAAAGCCCTCAGGCGAGCAAAGAATACAACTAGGACTAATTCTAAAATCAAAAGGGCTGCAAGCATAGACACATATTGTGATCTCTCCGTCATTTACAGCAGGAGTGAAAGGTTTCAGGTTAGGCTGTCCCTACCCTGCTCTGGATGGTATCCCTACTTAACAGAATCCCGACCTATCAAAAGGTGTCAGCTGTGAATGACTTCCTAGGAAGGTCACCCACTCTTAGTCTCTTGGTGAAAACCTATGATCTCCAGTCATGACCCCTCTCTGCCTACCCATCCACTCTCTAAAGGGTCCTCAGGCATCTGCTCTAACTCCACCCAGGGGTGCTGACCCTAATACAAAACCCCAATTACAATGGAAACGCCCTCTAAAGACGCCCTTCACGTGATGTTGATTCTGGCTTTTTCCATGATGATCTTCCTCTGGGCCTCGTGCGTTAGAGTTGACCTTGCTTCTCAGACTCTTCTCCGGCCCGCCGATACCCCTCAAACATTCCTGAACCCTCCTCCATGTCTGTACCAGTCTCTTGAACAGAACTCTATTCATTTAATGCTTATTTGGATCCCCCCTTGCACCCGCAGACAGACATCTGCAGCTAGGATCCCAATTCTCATAAACTTCTAACAGAAGTTTGCAACTTATTTCTCGGCACAGCTCGACTTGTACCAGCACGTGCAAATCAGAAACTCTTTGAACATTTCAGGCCTGCAACATTTCTCGCAGAGGTTTATACTCTTCAAATCCTTTCGTAAATCAACATAGCATGTAAATACTTCATTCTTGGATTATAAAACACGTCTATAGAATATATATCTAATGAATAAACAAATCATCATAACATTAGTGCAATCCATGTCTATGCAAATGAATACCTTTCCCAAACCCTTTCAGCTCTGGCCATGGGCCTATTCCGTTCTGTGCTTTGCAGCATGTCATTCTTCCATTAGCAGCTACATAACATGGATCAAGATTAATCACGTCTAATAAGGTTATACATTTTCCACACGTTTCTGCATTAGTCCCACTTCTATATAAAATCTCTAGATTAACCACGCATTACGAAATATAAGTGAATATATTTTCAGCACTCATAGCATTTCTCTTATGATTTGTGCGTACTACTTGTAACATTGGTGTACTCATACATTTTGTTCAGTTTGCGCTCTCTCAGTTCCCCCCTTTGATGACCTCTCGGGGTCATCACTAAGATTTAAACTGAACTAATGGCTATTGCCCCTCGTTTCTGCGTTTCTAGAGCCCTCAGACTCCGGTACTGATTGTCTTGCATTGCAGCCAATCTCTGTAGCTGCTCTCTCCTGGATCTCTCCAATCTATTTGATCTATACCATTGGTATGACCTCACCAATCCCCACAACATGATCACACAGATCACTATTATGATGATAGGTTTCAGCACATACCATACAAAACTCTTCCCTAGGTTGGCGAACCAACCTCCAACTTCGCCCATTCCATGGCCCACCTTTTCCCAGACATTTACTTTAGTCAGGTCTTCGATCTCCTTGTGAATATTAGTTATATTCATAATAACTTTCTCAAGAGGTTTTGAATTGTCTGCAATGTAAGTGCAACATTCCTGGACCTTCAAAGCCTTACAGACTCCGCCTTCTTTTGCTAGCAGGACGTCTAACGCAAGACGGTTCTGAAGCACCATGGCCCTTATCGATTGCATCTCTCCTTCCACCAGCATTAAGGATCTAGCAGTGCTGGCGGACAATCTGTCCACGACTGTTGCCAGTCTCCTAATTTTGACATCATTGAGGATCAGTCCTAAAAGAGGAAATGCAGCTCCAAATACATCCCCAACCATTTCTGCATCTCCTAGGTCTCTTCTCCCTCTTGCTGAGGCCTTGCCCTCTATGATCTCTAAGTCTTGGGCATGGTATATTTTGGGGAAGACAATTGCCAAGTAACATGATCCATACCAGTTATCAGGTAGTCTCACGTAGGCATTTCTTCCACATACAAAATATACATTTGGAATCACTTGCATTCCTTTCAAGAAATCTTTAGTGTAATATTCTAATCTAAAAGCATGTTCACAACTGACTTTCCCTACAAATACATTTTCGTAGTACGTTTTGCTTCGGTGAAGGCATAACTTCCCTCTCTGTGTGCGATCCAAGGCTATTGGACCACTACTACCCTTCCTCTTATGTGCCTTCTCTTCCTCGGTCCAATCTGTTTTCCATTGTCCTGATTTTTTCAAAATCTTTTGCCTTCTGTATCGATCATCCACTTGCCCTATGAACTTCTTCTCGACTTCTGACACCTTGCATGTCAGGTTATTTCTGCGGGCATGTGACGTATCTAAGGTATCCCAAGGAATGAAGAACTTTGCCAATCTGTCTTCACTCTTCCAGTAGTCCCATTTATTCATTTGCTTGTAATTTGGGACTTCTGGTAACACTGAGTCGTAGTTAGAGAAGTAATACTCAAAACTATCTCTTCCATAAAATATGCTAAGCAATAAGCTACATGTAATGCCATAAGTCAGCGGGAGGTGATGATATCTAATGCCTTCATCTACAGATGCAGGCAGTTGCATGCAGACGTAACAATCTTTGACCTCCATGGCATCCACATATTCATACAAAAGTTTGGCATAAGCATTTGACCTAAAGTCGCCTTGGGACTCATCCATGGGTAACCTACGGGCCTCTGCTGCTAATAACGCTTTCTCCTGTATGGTTTCCCCCTCCTTACCAGCAACAGTGGGTTTTGGTGTCACTACAGACTTCTCGTCTGATACCCTTGCCTCACTCTCATGTCCCATTACATATGATACAGTAACTACTAAAGCTATTAGAAGTATCACTCCTACTATTAGTGTGCCTATTATACATTTGGCTCTACGATTCGGGCTACCGGCCTCCATTTCGTCAGACAGTATGATTCTTTCCTTCTATTTCAACACAAAGTTCTTTTCTCTTTATTCCTCTACAGTCTCTCTTGTTTCTTTCAGTCTTTAGAACCACACAATTGGAAGCTGGCAATCTCCTTTTGCAAAGTCTTTTAAGTCTTTAACACAGACAACCCTAGCCCTTCTCCGTCCACTTATAGGAAAGGTCCCTAAGTTTCTCTGCTTCCTGGGCGCTAGGTAATCTTCTTTTTCTTGTTTATTTACAAAGTCCTTTAAGCATCTACGATGAGGCTCGGGCCTGTGGCTTGAACAGCATAATTCAATATTTCCAGACGAAGAATGTGCTCTTCATGGCTTGTTATCTTTGTTCCAAAGTCGGGGAATTGCAATTCGGTGAAAAACATGTGCTTTAACTTGCTTAGGCGGGGAGGGTTGGGGAGTGTGAACGTTAGTGACCCTTCTGCTTCCACTCCGGGCACTAACAGCTGTACTTCCACTGTAATGATGGGTTCAGAGCTGGTCACCAGCACCGCTCTGATCCTCCCTGTCGCTCGTTCCCAAGACATTTGTCGCCAGATATGTCCACTCAGGAGTGGTGTATCTTCTGCTATGCACACGTACTCTTCTTGACCTTCTTAGGTCTGGTGCTTCAGAGCCCTGAGCACCTTCTTCCGGGTCTGAGTCCTCGGATATTGGAGGAAGGGTTCTCTCTGGAGTCGACCTCAGGCTTGAACTCCTTCTTTGCGGCCAGTTGGCTTCTCCACGCCTTACCCTTCTGCTCCTTGTCCTTCTGCTTTGCTCTCGCTCTCTTTCAGCCTGGTCAGTGTCTGATTCGTACTCCCAGCTACTTTCTCCTTCTGTAGCGTCGTCTGTTTCGCTGTTGTACTGACCGTCCTCAGCCTGGTCAGACTCGTTCCCAGCTTCTTCTGGCACCTCTACAGCTTGGCTGGCCCCCTCTATGGCTTCTCGGTCCGCAGCTGGACTTCCATCCGAGAGAGGAGCTGTTTCTTCCAGAGGTGCTGGAACCCTCCGCGTATGAGACGTGTGGATCCAGTTGGGCAGGCCTCCCACCTTCACAGCAGTGTTCGTGATCAGGATGATCTGGTAGGGCCCACGCCAACAAACATCTAGGCAGCTTCTTCTTACGTGCTTCTTGACAAGCACCCAAACGCCAGGACACAGGTCATTTATTTTATTTTATTTTACGTAGTTTATAGAGCGCGCAGCTACCCCCGAAGGGGTGTCCCGGCGCTAAAATCCTGAGTCACCAAGGGAAAGGGGGAGTAAAGCAGGGAAAGCAATGGAGTGACTAAAGTCCGGAGAAGAGCCAGGTTTTGAGTTTGGCTCGGAAGATGGATTCAGAGGGACAGAATCTCAGCTCAATTGGAAGGGAGTTCCACAATTTGGCAGAAATGACACTGAACCCTCTGCCACCAGTTCTAGATAATCTAAAACGGGGCGAGATCAGGAGGCGGAGGTCATTAGATCTCAGGGATCTGGTGGAGCGGGATATCGAAACCCGTTTTTTCAGATAGTTAGGTCCGCAGTCGTTGACGGCTCGATAGGTGAGGGTGAGGACCTTGAACTGAATGCGGCTAGCCACTGGAAGCCAGTGGAGTTCCCTCCGGTAAGCAGAAACAGATTGGCGGTACGGGATGTTACCGATCAGTCTGGCTGCAGCATTCTGGACGATCTGCAGCCGGCCTATCAGGTACTGGGGGGCACCAGCATAGAGGCTATTGGCATAGTCCAAGTGGGACGTGATGAGGGCTTGGGTGACTGTACGGCGGGAATCCAGGGGGAGATAGGGGAGAATTTTTCTGATCATGCGCAACTTCAGGAAGCAGGCAGAGGTGACTTTATTAACCTGGGTTTTGCATGACAGGGAGTCGTCAAACTGGAGACCTAGATTCCGAGCCGAGTGAACGGGGGACGGGGCGGGATCAAGCGCCGTGGGCCACCACCAAGAGGAGGGGATGGAGGTTCTCTGATTAAAAAACAGTACCTCCGTTTTGTCTGCATTCAATCTGAGGTGATTCGCGGTCATCCAGACACTGATGTTGTTGAGGCATTGGCGAAAATTGACGAATGCGGAGTCCGAGTGGTCCCTGAAGGAGAACACCAACTGTGTGTCGTCAGCGTAAGAGACCACCCTGACTCCGTAGGACTCCACAACGTCGGCCAAGGGGGCAAGATAGACGTTGAAGAACAGGGGGCTGAGAGCGGAGCCTTGCGGCACCCCGCATGACAGAGGTTTTTTCTCTGACTTGAAGGGACGCAACAGTACCCTCTGACTTCTAGACGAGAGGAAGGACTCGATCCAGCTGAAGGCAGTGCCACCAATGCCTATCTGCTTAAGTCGGTCAAGGAGGATAGGGTGAGAGACCGTATCGAAAGCTGCGGACAGGTCGAGGAGGACCAGCATGGCCTCCTCGCCCCTGTCCACGCATTCTCGGATTGTTTCGGATACTTCCAGCAGGGCCGTCTCAGTGCTGAATCCGGCTCTGAATCCGGATTGTGATCCATGCAGCAGAGAATGATTTTCTAGGTATTCCGTGAGTTGCAGCTGCACGGCTTTTTCCAGAACTTTGGCGGGTTTAGGGAGAAGGGAAATGGGACGATAGTTAGCAAAAACAGTGGGATCAGCGTCCGCTTTTTTTAGAATGGGGATCACCAGGACCTCCTTCCAGGTGGTAGGGAAGAAGCCATGGTGAAGGGAAGCATTCCAGATGGAGAGGAAGGGGCAGGCGAGTGAAGGCGCCAGTTCTCCCATGATTTTTGCGGGGACAGGATCGGTGGGGGCGCCGGATTTGCAGTGGATAAGTAGTCTGATAGCCTCGTCCTGGTTAAGTTTGTTAAATGAAAGAAAGGACGGTGATTCTGGGGGACTAGTGGGAAAAGGCAAGGTGGCAAGCCCTGTGGGGAAGGAGACACAAAGTTTGTTAATCTTTTCGAGGAAGTAGTCTGAGAGTCCCTCGCAAAGAGCCTGACTCGCGGTGTTCTGAGGAGCCCTGGCCGGAGGGTTAATAAAATCTTTAACAATGCTAAAGAGGGTTTTGGATGAGTTTTTGGCTTTATTAATTTGAGAGGCAAAGTGGTCTTTCATCGCGCTTTTTTTTTGTTTAAGGAATTTTTTCAGGGCAGTTCTATATAGGAGTTTGGCTTCGAGGTCGTAGTTTAATCTCCACTTGCGTTCGAGGGCCTTGCATCTGCTTTTCTCCTCGCGGAGGGAGGTGGAAAACCAGGGAGCAGAGGGTCGCGACCTAGTGGAGGTGATGATTTTCTGGGGGGCGATAGAATTAATCGCATCAACGAGGGTAATATTCAGCCTAGAAACGTTTTCATCAATGTCCGAGGAGAGGTACTCCGACTGAAAATGGAATAACGGGTCCAAGGTGGCACATGTAACCTTGTGCCACTTTCTTCCCAACTCCTTCCTTGGGGCCATAGGGGCAGATTTTCGTCCCAGGGCAAGAGAGAAGGGGATGAGGTAATGATCAGTCCAAGTAAGAGGGAGGGGTGGGAGGACAGTGATATGTGGGAAATTGGCGAATATGAGGTCCAGAGTGTGACCAGCCACATGAGTGGGACCTACGACTAATTGCTTGAGATTGAGGCTATCCATAGTTTCCAACAGGTTGGTTGCCTTCACACAGAGCGGGTTGTCTATGTGGAGGTTAAAATTGCCCAGGACAATGAAATATTGGTGTTTGAGAGATAGGTCAGCCAGTTGGTGGACGAGGGCAGTGAGAGAGGGGGAGGTGGCGGGGGGGGATTATAGACTAATGTGCCAGCCAGGATAACTGCCTGTAATGGCTGGATTTTCTGAGTAGGTGGGATCAGCCCCTAGGGGCCCCTCCAACCCAGCCAGAACGTACTCACCTTCCCTCCTCAGGACTAACTATCCAGGCACCTGGTACCTACCTGAGGATGGGGAACTCACAATATACAAGCTCATATTATTAAAAACACCACTAAATCTATAGGGATACTAAGAATACTCACTGATTACTAGGGATATCCATACCCTACACCACACTTATTCACATCAGTTGGTCTCGCGGCCACCCTGACCCAGACCGTTCTACCCTAGGGCAGATATGACACACAATCCGGTGCGTCTACACATGGGCCTGCAGAACCCAATGCTCCCTTTTCCAAACTGTTCACAATCCTGCGAAACTACACGCCAGTATCCTCCCTGGCGTTCTCACTTATTCAAGCCACAATCCAGTGGGTATAAGCGTTGGTCTCCCACCCAACGTTCTCACTAACGCCGCATATCAACGACGACCACATTCCTATGAACACCTATACATATATATATATATATTGGGAAGTCTCTTCACTAAGGGTCTGCTACTACAATATTAGGAGTTAGCCAATTAATATCGTGTATTCCCTATTCTCGGCATCATAGGTCCACTCACTCCCTATTTATGTGATCACCACTTACCTGATTGGGATTACTCATCCATTCACGTACCTAGTAACTACCTAGGAGCTTTGTTCACCTGGATTGAACAAGAATACAAGGGGACACGTGCCAGTTTTCTACAAACTGGGGGTTGTTTTATTACAACAATATAAACATTTACACAGATCTGACAAAGACTATAGGTAGAACACACCGCTGAAAGAGAAAAGATTAAACATAACAATAGCCTAGGGAATAAGGACAAGATTAAGATGCAAGTGTAAAGTAAACTAATGTGATGAAAACAATATCACCTGATTAGTGTGAAGTCTTGTTCTAGCTGTCATCTGGGTTCCTCTCTCGTCTGTGCCTTGGCTCATCTCAGACTCCCTCTCTCTCCTGCACTCTTGGGTACACCTCTGCGCTGATCGCTCTGTCTCTGGACTCCTCTCCCCCACACGAACTGTCTCCACCTTCTATCTTCAATCTTAATGGTTCCTGCCGCTCTGATCACCGTTCATTCCACTAGCTTATTCACTCTGTCTCTGCGCCAATGTCCAATTAACTCCATCTGCTCCCATAGGTTAGTCCACGATCTCTCCTCCGTCTCTTCTAAAAGGCATTACTTCAGACTCCAGCTATTCACACCTCCTCCTGATAAGCAACTGCTTCTGACTGCTTCCTTCAGTTCCAGCTCACTATTCAACTCAGCTCTTCTCCAGCTTGAACCCTCTCTCTCTCTGCCAACTCCACTCCACTGCTTTTCACTCCTCCACCTTAACACGACCCTCTGGCTTCGCCACCTTCACTCGACTCCCTCTCTGCTTGACTCTCTGGCTGACTGACTGACTCCGCCTCTGCACTTCACTGATATAGAATGCTGTTTCCTCATGGAAAGTTCCAGCCAGCAGCTTCCTCCCACCAATCCCATGCACCAGGCTCCTTGCGCTAGACGCTCCCACAGTGACCAGTCTGCTTGTTTCGTCTAGAGACCTGAGCCCGGGAACAATTCCTGATTAGATTCAGCTCTGGCCGGTTCTCTCCGGTCCGCTTAGGGCGAACAACAGTTATAACTATAAACTTTGCCTTTGCCCTGAAAAGCCTCTCAGCTTCATCAAGATGGAGTCCCTCTAGCTCTAGGCCTGTAGGCCTGAAAGGGGTGAAATGCTCCTTAGCTCTGTCAGAATACCTACATAAACCATACCAATGTGTCTAATATGTCAAAGCCAATAGGCAATAGACAGGTTAAAGTCAAGAATAAAGGCATATTAAGCAGCTATCCTCTTCTAGATCTGGAAAAAAGGGCTTAAAAGGGCCAACACAGGCTATGAATACCTATACTAGATGCGAGCAAGATTAATGATCTATATCACTGCTAAATAAAGCCAAAAACTCTGCCATTACATTGCACCCCTAGATCCTTATCTTGCGAGCATCAGTAAACAACAACAACCATCTAAACAAACATCAACATAATCTATCCAACATAGGCTAAAAATACCTATCCTAGATGTGAGCAAGATTAAGATCTATATCACTGCTAAATAAAGCCCAAAAAACTCTGCCATCCACCCTTAGATCCTTATCTTGCGAACATCATATAAACAATAACATCCAGATAAACAAACATCAACACAATCTATCAACAAATCAAAACCTAAAAAACTCCCTAAAAACAATGACAACTCAAGGAAATTCCACCTGAAACTCAATTGTAGGGAATAGAAACCTAAAAACAAATCAAAGCACCCTTGACTTGAATGCCGAAACATATCTGAGATTGGATCTGATAACAACAGAAACTAACCAAAGCATCCTCAAACTAAATGTGCCTCAACTTCTAATGATAACTGGTGAAATCTAGTGATGTAGGGACTTATGTGTTGAATGAAAACAGCAAGGGGCCTAAATGGGGCCTACTTCGGACAATTTAAGCCTAAATGAGGCCTACCTACTATTGTCAACTTAAGAACTAAATGTGTTTCAACTCCTAATGAGAAAACAACAAAGGGCCTAAATGAGCCCTACGTACTATAGGCAACTTAAGCTAATGATGACTCATGAAACTATTGGTGTAGGGGCTTGTTTGTAAGATGAAAATAACAATGGGCCTAAATGAGGCCTACCTACTGACATTTGTCAATTTAAAGTAAAATCTGAGAAGTAGACATGGTCAAGGTTTGGGCAAACATTAATACATAACCATAACAATCCAAAATTTAAGGTAACCACCCTTTTATCAATCAAGGTGAAAATGTAAGAACAGTAAAAAAAAAAAAAAACAACCCCATTTCTACAAGATAGCTGGTGTAACACCAAGCTTAGAACAACAAAACAACCATTTTAAATCACACTGTGGAACACATGTGTGCATCACCATCCAAAAAAAAAGTCCTTCATTGGCAAAAACTGTTTTGAAGAAAACAGAAAAACTATAATAGGTGACATGTTTTTTTCTTTAAAAGTGGGGCCTGCTTGTCCAAGGGATTATTCATCAAATCCTTTTATAATTCTGTCACAAATAAAACATGTTTGTGTTTTTTTTTTTTTTAAAGTGGGGCCTGCTCGTAGTGATGTCAACAAAAAAATGCAGGCCAAGGAATTATGTAACTCAGTCCAAATTCTTCAGTGTAGGCCACCACCCTGCATCCTCGGTATCCGGACACTTCCTCCGATGCGGCCATCCATCACCCTTCCGGTCTGGTCTGGTCTGGTCTGGTTCCATCATCCAAAAACAATAAACTAAAATAAAAACATGAAAGTAAAAAGCTAAAACAAGAAAAGAAGTGGAAGGGGGAGGGACCCACGCACAACCACAACTTCAGCAATCCTAGAAACAAGAGAACAAGTATCATTATTCTTGCAAAATAGAATTTTCCATTTAAAAAGCACCCCGGGTGCCTTTCATTATTGAAAAGAAAATATCCTAATTAATTAAAAACATTCAAAATTTAACTTTTAATAACATTACGCAGGGCCTAACATACCCTAATCCTCACTAAGCCAGCCCCTCCCTTCAGAGCAGGAGCCATGCTACAGTATGAAGCTACTTGAAACACTGCCATATGATGAGCCTCTCTAAGCCAGCCCCTCCCTTAAATAAACAAGCCATCCACGGAAGAAAATTGGATTGTAGCCAATCATAACGAACAGGGACGTGATCGAAACCTGCAGAGCAAAGGGAAAAAAAACTCGTCTGCACAAACCAGCTGGTCTGCCAAGGTCGACAAACAAATACCTTTGCCTGTTCTCAGGCCTAATTGTGATAACCAACGAAAGCTAGCATTTAAAAAAAAACAATTCTGTTACAGTGTACTGCCAATTAAAAGCTCCAATTTCTAAAAATACTTTTGTCTAACTAATTCAGCTAAAGGCAAGACATTTAAAATATGGGCACTTATTTAGAAAGGGGCAACTAACTTTTGCACACAAGATTATACATTCTGCATTTGGGAAAAAAAACGAATTAACATGGTCCATTGTCAGCTGCTGAAAGAGAAATAATTTGTAAAACAACATGAAATGCAGATACATTTCAACATTGTATTTAATTTAAGGTTTTGCTGACACATTTATAAAAGAATACATTTTAATTTACATTTGGGAAAATAATAATGTTACATTTTAACATTTTTTTTCTTTCAAAGGCACATGGTTGCCTTCCACTAATTAAAAGCACATGTTACCATGCACTGTCGGGCAAGATTGATTATTCTCAACCTGTAATCATTGCAACCAACACATTCCTGTCTAGATGGAAAACCCTCAAAGAAATAATTAATGAAAACAGCCCGTAGCATGCATTCTAACGGGCCATCTTTTTAACATTTCACTCATTTTAAAAGAACACAGCTCTCTCCGTAATCCGACTGGTTGATTTATAACCACATCAGTTCCAAGGCAAACCCACACAAATTCGTAGACGCATTTCAAAAAGAATGTGAAATGAACAGAACCCTTCGCAAAACACAAGATGGTACCTTTCCGTCAAGAAACTGACAAAGCACATAGGCAGACCAAGGAATCAAAAAAAGTCAAAATCAAACCATCAAATAATCCACTGACTTTTATAGTCAGGTCAGATAACCATGCATGTTGACAGCATGTAAAAAATAAAGACTGCCATCTCAACTCAAGATATTAACCCTTTGGCAGCTCAAGCAGAATAATTTCCCAACGACTGCAGATACATGGGAAAATCATGAACACATTTCTTCACGTTTACAGATGACACGTACACATATTTTCAAAACGTTATCCCCAAGCACCCGAGAGAGATCCAGCTCTCTCCTGCCTAACGTAATGATAACATGCCCTGTCCAAGCCATGACCACATGGCGCTATTCACAAGCCATATTTACAAGACAAACTTTTCACAAACAACATTTCCAAGGCACAATGCACAAGGAACACAGCAGATTAACATGAGAACATGCACCTCACAAGCCACATTAATATGGCGCTATTCACAAGCCATATTTACAAGGAGCTATATTCAAAGAACTTCACAAATCATATTACAATGAACACATTTCACATTGCACAGCATAAGCAGATGCAGCAAGCAATTTAATGGGCAATTTAAAAGCATTTTTTACACACATTTATACAATTGGACCATCACAAAGATGTAACTGGCTTCCTCATGTAATGCCATTCTTCAACTCTGACAGTTTAAACACCAAGATGAAACCCATTCCTTCCACCCTGAATAAACCAAATGCCATGATGTAATGCAATCTCCTCACGCTGCAACCGTTCAATCCCATAGGTCTAACAGGCTACCTAAACTGCAACATTACGCCAGATGGAACCAGCGTTCAGGGCACTCCCTCAGAACACATGGGAAACAATCTAAGCACATGGCCAGGCACACAGGATTCGTAAGATGATGACTACGCCAAAATGTAATGGCTGGATTTTCTGAGTAGGTGGGATCAGCCCCTAGGGGCCCCTCCAACCCAGCCAGAACGTACTCACCTTCCCTCCTCAGGACTAACTATCCAGGCACCTGGTACCTACCTGAGGATGGGGAACTCGCAATATACAAGCTCATATTATTAAAAACACCACTAAATCTATAGGGATACTAAGAATACTCACTGATTACTAGGGATATCCATACCCTACACCACACTTATTCACATCAGTTGGTCTCGCGGCCACCCTGACCCAGACCGTTCTACCCTAGGGCAGATATGACACACAATCCGGTGCGTCTACACATGGGCCTGCAGAACCCAATGCTCCCTTTTCCAAACTGTTCACAATCCTGCGAAACTACACGCCAGTATCCTCCCTGGCGTTCTCACTTATTCAAGCCACAATCCAGTGGGTATAAGCGTTGGTCTCCCACCCAACGTTCTCACTAACGCCGCATATCAACGACGACCACATTCCTATGAACACCTATACATATATATATATATATATTGGGAAGTCTCTTCACAAAGGGTCTGCTACTACAGTATTAGGAGTTAGCCAATTAATATCGTGTATTCCCTATTCTCGGCATCATAGGTCCACTCACTCCCTATTTATGTGATCACCACTTACCTGATTGGGATTACTCATCCATTCACGTACCTAGTAACTACCTAGGAGCTTTGTTCACCTGGATTGAACAAGAATACAAGGGGACACGTGCCAGTTTTCTACAAACTGGGGGTTGTTTTATTACAACAATATAAACATTTACACAGATCTGACAAAGACTATAGGTAGAACACACCGCTGAAAGAGAAAAGATTAAACATAACAATAGCCTAGGGAATAAGGACAAGATTAAGATGCAAGTGTAAAGTAAACTAATGTGATGAAAACAATATCACCTGATTAGTGTGAAGTCTTGTTCTAGCTGTCATCTGGGTTCCTCTCTCGTCTGTGCCTTGGCTCATCTCAGACTCCCTCTCTCTCCTGCACTCTTGGGTACACCTCTGCGCTGATCGCTCTGTCTCTGGACTCCTCTCCCCCACACGAACTGTCTCCACCTTCTATCTTCAATCTTAATGGTTCCTGCCGCTCTGATCACCGTTCATTCCACTAGCTTATTCACTCTGTCTCTGCGCCAATGTCCAATTAACTCCATCTGCTCCCATAGGTTAGTCCACGATCTCTCCTCCGTCTCTTCTAAAAGGCATTACTTCAGACTCCAGCTATTCACACCTCCTCCTGATAAGCAACTGCTTCTGACTGCTTCCTTCAGTTCCAGCTCACTATTCAACTCAGCTCTTCTCCAGCTTGAACCCTCTCTCTCTCTGCCAACTCCACTCCACTGCTTTTCACTCCTCCACCTTAACACGACCCTCTGGCTTCGCCACCTTCACTCGACTCCCTCTCTGCTTGACTCTCTGGCTGACTGACTGACTCCGCCTCTGCACTTCACTGATATAGAATGCTGTTTCCTCATGGAAAGTTCCAGCCAGCAGCTTCCTCCCACCAATCCCATGCACCAGGCTCCTTGCGCTAGACGCTCCCACAGTGACCAGTCTGCTTGTTTCGTCTAGAGACCTGAGCCCGGGAACAATTCCTGATTAGATTCAGCTCTGGCCGGTTCTCTCCGGTCCGCTTAGGGCGAACAACAGTTATAACTATAAACTTTGCCTTTGCCCTGAAAAGCCTCTCAGCTTCATCAAGATGGAGTCCCTCTAGCTCTAGGCCTGTAGGCCTGAAAGGGGTGAAATGCTCCTTAGCTCTGTCAGAATACCTACATAAACCATACCAATGTGTCTAATATGTCAAAGCCAATAGGCAATAGACAGGTTAAAGTCAAGAATAAAGGCATATTAAGCAGCTATCCTCTTCTAGATCTGGAAAAAAGGGCTTAAAAGGGCCAACACAGGCTATGAATACCTATACTAGATGCGAGCAAGATTAATGATCTATATCACTGCTAAATAAAGCCAAAAACTCTGCCATTACACTGCCGCAGAGTCAGAAATGGAGAAGTACATGGCTTCAATTATACCAATGTTAGTGAGTTTGGTAAAAGTCAGCTGGAGAAGGGATTTAAAAATGACGGCTAGACCGCCTCCAGACTTACCACCAGCCCGGTTCAAGCATTTTATATCATATCCTGGGGGAATAGCCAGATAGATATCCGGAGAGGAGGAGTCTGTGATCCAAGACTCGGTGAGGAAGAGAATATCCCATTCATCAGAAGAGATGGACATCCAGATGTCATTGGCATGCCGGGGAAGAGAACGGCAATTGATCAAACCAGCTTTCAGGGTGCGCTGATTAGAGGAGGGTAGCTGTAACGGGGGACGTGTGGAGAGACAAGGTTGGCAGGGCGGAAGAGTGAAATTGCATTGCGGGCAATGGTAATGAGCGGCCTCCAGGTGGTTTGGGATGCAGCGAGTGCTGGTCAAGCAAGGGCGCGTATTAAGTAGGTGAAGTTGGGTATTGGTCCAACATGTGCGGACGGGGCTAGTGGAAGAGGCAGGGGAACTGGCCCTGGGCCCGGTCCAGGCCCGGACGGGCCCAGACGGGCTTGCCTTTGGCGCGCCTTCGGCGCGTTGCCGGCGCGCCCGCTGCGCCCGTCCGCTGCGCTTCCTAGCAAGACACATATTTTTATGTCGGTGTGAAAGGATTCATGGGGGTGTGGCCAGCTGAGGTGGGCGTGTCCGCAGTGGCGCCTCGCCCTCAGTGATGGCGAAATGGAGCGTTCGTTGCAGCGCTAGGAGCGCTGTTTCAGTGCACAGGGAAGTGGTTTTAAAAGCACGAGGTATCACACAACAATATTTTTAAAAAAGCAGATTCACTTCCGGCTTCCGCCTCAGGAGACTCACGGATTAAAGTGACGCGCTTTCCAGCTGCAAAAAACTTAATAGTGACAGAAGGGGGCGTGGCCAGCTGAGGTGGGCGTGTCCGCCGTGGCGCCTCGCCCTCAGTGATGGCGAAATGGAGCGTTCGTTGCAGCGCTAGGAGCGCTGTTTCAGTGCACAGGGAAGTGGTTTTAAAAGCACAAGGTATCACACAACAATATTTTTAAAAAAGCAGATTCACTCCCGGCTTCCGCCTCAGGAGACTCACGGATTAAAGTGACGCGCTTTCCAGCTGCGCGCACTTTATAGTGACAGAAGGGGGCGTGGCCAGCTGAGGTGGGCGTGTCCGCCGTGGCGCCTCGCCCTCAGTGATGGCGAAATGGAGCGTTCGTTGCAGCGCTAGGAGCGCTGTTTCAGTGCACAGGGAAGTGGTTTTAAAAGCACAAGGTATCACACAACAATATTTTTAAAAAAGCAGATTCACTCCCGGCTTCCGCCTCAGGAGACTCACGGATTAAAGTGACGCGCTTTCCAGCTGCGCGCACTTTATAGTGACAGAAGGGGGCGTGGCCAGCTGAGGTGGGCGTGTCCGCCGTGGCGCCTCGCCCTCAGTGAGTCATGGCACAGGTCCTGGCACGACGGAACCTGGGCAGCCTGCACCTGAAGGGACACAGAATGAATGGCATCAGACAGACCCTTACAATAGTCGCGGATCATATCATCTGTGATATTCAATAGTGCAGCAGTTGGTACAGATGGCAATCTCATTGCCCTCCCCATTAACACCTCGTGAGGTGACAGTCCCGTTCTTCTGTCTGGGGTACTACGGATGCTCATAAGGACCAATGGCAGCGCATCAGGCCAACTCAGGGACGTTGATGAACACATTTTGGCAATTCGGGCCTTGATGGTGCTGTTTATCTGCTCTACAATTCCTGAAGCTTCTGGTCGGTAACTACAATGCAATTTCTGATCTATGTTCAGGGCCGCACAAATCATCTTCACAAGCTCGCTGTTGAAATGTGTTCCCCTCTCTGATTCCAAAGAGGCCGGTACCCCGAAGCGCGGAATGAGTTCCCTGAGCAATAACTTAGCTACTGTGAGGGTGTCACACCTGCGTGTAGGGTATGCCTCGACCCATCTGGAAAATATGCAAACAACCACCAGGACATAACGAAGACGGTTGCATCTTGGCATTTCGATGAAGTCTATTTGCATTCTATTGAATGGACCTCCGGACGTCCCTAAGTGGCTTAATGCAACTGGTGTTCTTTTTCCTACGTTCAGCTGCTGACAGGTCACACAACGCTGGCACACTGCTTCTGCTGCTACTCTGAACTTAGGGTTGTACCAGGTTTGTCTGAATACTCTCAGCATAGCGTCTCTTCCTAGGTGTACTGGACCATGGATCTGTCTAGCCATTGGGCTCACCATCTCATTTGGTAATACTGCCCTTCCATCCGCTGAAACCCAGAAATGCGCCTCGCCTATCACACATCCTGCAGTTTCCCATGTTTGCTTTTCAAAATCGGGTGCATTTTCTTGCATGCATTTTAGCTCGTCCCAGGTGTCTACAGTTTCCAATATCATGGCTAATTCAGTTCTTACATTTTTTCCGCCCACTTCCACCTCCGTGAAAGAGTACCCTTGTTCTGCACAGTATCTTGCGACTTCGTCGGCATATCTATTGCCTTGTGACACGAAGTCCATATTCCTGGTGTGGGCGGTACATTTTACAACTGCAATACCTGCCGGACATTGCAAAGCTTCTAACAGCAAACGTACAAACTCTCCATTACGAATGGGAGAGCCTGAAGAAGTCATGTAACCTCTTTGAGACCATAACTGCCCGTAATCATGAACTACCCCATAACCGTATTGGCTGTCGGTGTATATGGTGACTCGAATTTGGTTGCTTGCCAGGCAGGCACGCGTCAATGCAATAATTTCGGCTACCTGAGCGGAGTGTACTCCTTCCAGACATGCAGCTTCCACAACTCCAGTAATTGTACAAACAGCATAAGCTGCTCTCAACTGCCCAACTTCGTCTCTTACACATGAGCCATCGACAAAGAAAACTTCATCGGGGTCAGTCAGTGGCTCATCCACGATATCGGGTCTCGGTTTGGTGCATAGTTCAGTCACATCGAGGCAATCATGGTCTGTACATACATCATCATCAATGTCACCTGGGAGTGGCATCAAGGTAGCAGGGTTCAAAACAGAGCATCTCTTGAGGGTCACGTTCTCTGCAGCAAGAATGACTTGCTCATAGCGCGTGAGTCTGCTATTGGTCAGATGCTGTGTTTTGGTCCTGGTCATCAACAGTTCTACAGAATGTGGCACATACACCTCTAACGGGTGTCCCATAACTATGTTTTCACAACGTTCGATGCTGACACCTGTTGCAGCAACGGATTTGAGACATCCGGGCAACGCTGCGGCTACTGGGTCTAAGGTAGCCGAAAAGTAGGCAACTGGTCTACGGGCATTCCCATGGATTTGGACCAACACAGACAAAGCACAACCCTCTCTTTCACAACAATAAAGCAAGAATGTTTTATCGTAATCAGGCATTCCCAGAGCAGGAGCACGACACAAGTCCTCTCTCAGCTGCAGGAACGCCATCAAACAGTCTTTGTCCCATGGTACCGGATCACTCACCTCCTTGTGCGTCAGTTTTTGCAAGGGTTTGGCTTTCAGTGAAAAGTTCGCTATCCACTGTCGGCAATACCCCACCATCCCTAGGAACATCCTGACCTCTCTCTGTGTTTTGGGCGCATTCATCTTCATGATTGCCTCCATTCTGTCTGGGGACACCTTTCGTTTCCCTTTTTCAATTCTGTGCCCCAAGTACTGCACCTCTGTCAGGCAGTACTGTAATTTTCCCGGGGACACCTTGTGCCCATTTGCAGCTAAGTGATTTAGCAAAGCAATGGAGTCCTCCCTGCAAGCCTCTTCTGTTTCTGACGCCACAAGTAGGTCGTCTATGTACTGGACCAGAACTGACTTCTGGGGCAGCACTAGACTTTCAAGATTTTTCTTCAACAGCTGATTAAAGATCAATGGGCTCTCTGCATACCCCTGGGGGATACGACATCATGTTAGTACGCGACCTTCCAGCTTAAAATCGAAAAGGAAATGGCTGTCCTCGTCCAATGGGATCGAAAAGAAAGCCTGGCACAGGTCTATCACCGTGAACCATTCAGCTTGGAACGGTATCTGAAACAATATCACTGATGGATTCGGTACCACTGGACAACATGAGACGACTATGTTATTGATTTTTCGAAGGTCCTGCACTATTCTGAATTTCCCATTTGGTTTCTGTAAACCCATAATCGGGGAGTTACATGGACTACCCACGATTTCTTTCAGTATTCCCTGCTTAATCATGGACTCTATCACGGGTTTTATACCTGCAATCGTTTCTAGAGTCAACTTATATTGGGGTGTTCTTGGAAACTCAGCATGCGGTTTCACTATGATTTTCACTGGGTCTACTCCCTTGACCAGTCCAATCTCCTCCCCAGTGAAATCCCACACTTCTGGTGCCACTGTCTCTCTCAGATCCCAGGGGAGCTCATCCACTGTCAAAGTGGGATAGAGCTCCACACATATTCTCGAATTTGCGACTTTGAAGTCAGCATCATCATCATTAGTCAATACCTCCACTCCCTGCGGTGTGCAGTATATTGTGCAATTCAATTTGCACAAAAGGTCTCTTCCCAACAGACATACTGGACTAGAATCGCAAACCACAAACTGATGTTCATCGCTGTATTTCCCTATTTTTACTTGCACTGGTTCTGTCAATGGGCTGGTTATTCTCCTGTTTGCGACCCCCACCACTTGTATCGTCTCCCCTGACATTGGCAGGCCTGGGACTGCAGCTGATCTTATTGTGGATCGAGTGGCTCCTGTGTCTACCAGGAAGGTCGTGGGGCACCCTGCCACTTCGGCCTCAACATAGGGTCCCCTTTGATCCACATCTAAGGCTGCCCCAAGGGTACAGTCTTCTCTCTCCACTCTCTGTCCTGTAAGGGGATCAACATAGTAACACTCCTCACCTCCTACAAAAAGAGGCATCTGTCTATAGGTTTTTCCCGTTGTCCCTATTCTGGGTGGCTGAGGGAACTGGGCTCCTGGAGCTGGGGTCCCCCCTTTGACCACCTTTCCTTGGTATGGCGTTACCCCTCTTCCTGGAGTACTTTGAACCTCTTCCTCCTCTACCTCTTGTTCTCCGTTTTCAACGTTGTAGGGACACTCGCGTTTCCAATGCCCCACCTCATTACACTGGTGGCACCGGGTCGTCTTCTTCAATGCGGCTATGTCTACCCTAGGTCTAAAGTTGGAGTTTTCCTCGTTGCCCTTATTCTGGTTATTCTGCTTCCTGCCCCCGGTCCCTGTTCCCTGTTGCTGTTGCTGTTGTCCACCCTTCCCGGCTGACTGCATCTGCACCACCATCAGTTTCTCTTTTAGCTTCTTTGCTTTAGAATCTATCTCATCACAGCAGTATCTCGCATATCTCAGAATTTCATCCAAAGGTTTGTTTTGCCAACAGATCAAGTGTTGCTGAATCATTAAACTAATATCCGGTCTTAAACCCAAAACGAATTTAGACACAAACTGCCCTATGTCTTTAGGATCCATTACATCCAATCCGCTATATTGTTTAAACGCCTTCAGCAATCTCTCATAATATTCATGAACTGTCTCTTTGGGTTCCTGTCTAGTTCGATCTATTTTGACCCAATCTATGTCCTGCATTGGCACCTTATCTTTCAGCCAAGTCATCACTCTCTCGTATTTTGCCATTTCTATCTCGGACGGTCCATTAGTCCGTGCATCTCTCTCTGGTTCTGATGTGGGCCACTCAGCACTAACCTTACATGCTGTCCACAAGTCTCCTGGTACCACGATGTCAAACAGAGTGTTCAGGTCTATCCATAGTACCTTGGATATTTTTACAAACCTATCCACCTGCTTGTACCACTCGACTGGATTCTCCCTCAGTTTAGGGAAGGAGTTGGTAAAGGCCGCTAAGTCCCCCCTACTCCATGGCACGTGTACATAATTCCCGTTTGCAACCTCTCGCAAAGGGTATGCCTCTATCTTCTGCAGTCCTCCCTCTGGGGACATCCCATGCATGCTTCTCCTAACGGTCCCTTTCTTGGACCATCTTTCTTCCCATTTATCCAGCGCCCTCCACGTCCTTATTCCAGTTATCAGTTCCCTTATGTGTGTTTTCAATCCTATTGTTCTTCTCTCATCTAGGTCCTGGTCGGAATAATGTAGCCTATGGTTACCCTGCAATGCTTTGGTCCTTGACAGGTCTACCATATATTTGCCTGCTAGTTCAACTAGTTTCTCATGTGCTGCTCTCGCCTTTCGAGTGATGTCCTTTGCCATGAACAGTATTTCATCCTGCTCGTACATCTCCATTCTCTCTAGAGGCAAGGTACCATCCACATGTCATCCAGATCTGACTTTAAGCTGGCGACATCAAGTCTCTTGGCTTTTATCTCGGCTCGCAGTATGTCTTTCTTAGGGGGTTCACTGGTTTCTCTACCGTCCCAACTCCGAGTCCTACGCTTGGGCTCAGGGGAGTTAAGGAGAGTTCTCCCTTGTTCCCATCTCTCTAGGTCCCATGCTCGGCCATCCTGTCTTGGAAGGTGATGAAACACGGGCTTGTTTCCCCCAATCTCATTTTGTCCACTCTCTCTGCCCTCCCTCGCTCCATGGTAGGGTTCCCTGCTGTTCTCCCTCTGGTCGCTGTTCTCTCTCTGTCTAGTGTCACTCAGTATTCGGTAAGTTCCCTCCCGGCTCCCCATTTCCCCTGTACTGCGTTCCTGTCCGTAACCACAAGGGTCATGGCGAGACCTCTCGCAACTCTCGTTCTGTCCACTATTGCCAGACTCATAATGGGTGCACTTAAAACTGTTTCTGTACTCCTGCGTTCTCCTATCCCCTTCGCTGTGAATTGGGCGGGACACCCCCCCACACTCAGGGCTCCTGTTTTCCCGGTTTGCTCTACCCTCACTCCTGGTATGACGAGTGTCTCCGCTGCCGTCCTGTCCCTTCCCGTCCCACTCCGGACTGCTTTCTTCAGCCCCGCAGTGAGTCCGGGTCCTGCTATCCTGGCTTTCCCTTCCAGCTTCTGCTGCTATGATGCTCTTGTGAGCCTCTACTGCCTCATCCCATTTCTTCATGTACTCGCTTAGCTCCTGGAAGGATTTCCGTCCTGATCCCCTCAGATCCATCGGCCATCTAGGGCCCCCCGGATCTCCTGTTTGATCTACTGCTGTATGTACTGGGGTGCTCCACTCCCTGGGTTTTGGCAACTGACTTGGGGAATTGATTGTATCGTTCCTCCTTGCCGTCTCTGCTCTCTCCCTGTTCATCCGTACCTGTTCTTCCCCTCTAGCTCTCTCTGGGTCGTAAATCGATACTATAGGACCTATAGTAACAGGTACTTGCAGGACATCTGGCAGTGCGTAGGACGTGGCACGCTCCGTTTCTGGCGCCCTCTGTACCACAAACCTTCCGACTACCCGCTGCACCGGACTAGGTTGAGACAATTCTTTGCTTGCAGTGGGATCCCAATCTGTAATGGGAAGCGGTCCATGCTCCCCTATGCCAGGCCCCCCTTCTCTGCATGGCTCGACGTTCCCTGTCTCTTTATTATATGGGGGTGGCCTATCTGTCAGTAACCTATTTATCAGGCTATCTTCTGTCTCGCTCTCCTCATCCTCTTCGAATGGGCTCTTGTTTCCTGCCACCTCTAATACTGGGTACAGTTTGTTTACTTCAAGGTTATGCACTCTCCGTCTTTTAGCATCCGCATCCCATTTGGCATCCTGCACTGCTCTTACCAATCGTTTCACCCTTTCTTGTCGTCTATTCAGATTCCTCTCGTGCGCTGCCCTAATCCATGCATTGAGAGCTTCAAACTGGGTCGTTCTAGGCATACGTCTCATTGAGGTCATGACTGCTTTTAATCGGTGTAGCACCTCTAACCTGAACGTCCCGTACTTTGGAAACGTCAGTTCCTCATTTCCTTCTGTAATCTTACTCCACTCTTCCACATTATAGTGTGTAGCCCAACATTTGTCGCCATATAATAAGCCGGCGTACCCTCCGGCGGGGCTTCTTCCCCATCATAAGATCTTCGCCTCTCCCTTTTAAACGCTGCTCTTAACCATTTAAAACATTTCATGATTAAACGTACAATTTCCAGCCTCGCTATTCTGTTTACTTCCTGATGACAATCCACCAATCCTAGCGCGGCTTTGCTAGCTGGCCTATCACAGCGCGGTCTTGCTCCGGCCGGCCAATCCCAGCGCGGCACTTTCTGACGTCACTCGTCTCCGCTTCGCAGCAGCACCCCTCCTCTCTCAGCTCGTCTCCTGGTCTCACATGCGTCCCATTCATACACCGAAAAATGACTACTTCCGACCAAGCCGTCACTTCTCTTGACTGTACGTCCACAGTCTATCTGTAATTGTCACCACAACTGACGAAATGTCTTCCATCTCTCTGATAGGTTGCTTACACATAGTAACTTCCGACCAGCGTCCGTTACTCACGCACTCACTCTTACGTTCCCCCTATCTCGGTCCTGCGGGCGATCAATGGTACCTCATGACCCCCTTCACACTGGTTGACAATTACTCTGGATGTCCGATACACCCGAACCACTTAAGCTCTCTTCTGAACTTAAGATTTGCACCGGTTGCGCGCGCTCACAACCTGTTCCACAGTCACTCTATAGGCATTCAACTCCGCCAGACATTACAACATAGATACAACACAAAAACACCGCAATCTAACACGCATGACCCTTTATACTCACTCTCGACCGATACTGCTGCTTTTCTGTCTCACGTCATCCGGACCCTCTTCGGCGGGCGGTTCTTCCGATCATCGATCTCTAGGGGCCTTGGGGTAATCTAACCTGGCCTAGATCACCTTCCTCAAGAAGGCAACCATCCTCTATAGCTACCAACTGCGGGGGCGGGATTTGATCACTATCTTATCACTCTTGATCTAAACCCCGTTCTGGTCGACTGAACCTTTATTGCCTGTCATTGAGGGAAGAAAGTGCATCTCTTACCAGGTTAGTTCAATCAATAATGGACTCGGCTCGGAGAAACCACAGACTACTTCTAAGTTTAAAGATTTATTACAAAGTCAAGGTTAACTGCAAGTACAGACATCTCAAAATGAGATTCAAAAGATATACGGGCACAACTACATACATGTGCTCTCTAAAAGCCCTCAGGCGAGCAAAGAATACAACTAGGACTAATTCTAAAATCAAAAGGGCTGCAAGCATAGACACATATTGTGATCTCTCCGTCATTTACAGCAGGAGTGAAAGGTTTCAGGTTAGGCTGTCCCTACCCTGCTCTGGATGGTATCCCTACTTAACAGAATCCCGACTTATCAAAAGGTGTCAGCTGTGAATGACTTCCTAGGAAGGTCACCCACTCTTAGTCTCTTGGTGAAAACCTATGATCTCCAGTCATGACCCCTCTCTGCCTACCCATCCGCTCTCTAAAGGGTCCTCAGGCATCTGCTCTAACTCCACCCAGGGGTGCTGACCCTAATATAAAACCCCAATTACAATGGAAACGCCCTCAAAAGACACCCCTCACGTGATGTTGATTCTGGCTTTTTCCATGATGATCTTCCTCTGGGCCTCGTGCGTTAGAGTTGACCTTGCTTCTCAGACTCTTCTCCGGCCCGCCGATACCCCTCAAACATTCCTGAACCCTCCTCCATGTCTGTACCAGTCTCTTGAACAGAACTCTATTCATTTAATGCTTAATTGGATCCCCCCTTGCACCCGCAGACAGACATCTGCAGCTAGGATCCCAATTCTCATAAACTTCTAACAGAAGTTTGCAACTTATTTCTCGGCACAGCTCGACTTGTACCAGCACGTGCAAATCAGAAACTCTTTGAACATTTCAGGCCTGCAACATTTCTCGCAGAGGTTTATACTCTTCAAATCCTTTCGTAAATCAACATAGCATGTAAATACTTCATTCTTGGATTATAAAACACGTCTATAGAATATATATCTAATGAATAAACAAATCATCATAACATTAGTGCAATCCATGTCTATGCAAATGAATACCTTTCCCAAACCCTTTCAGCTCTGGCCATGGGCCTATTCCGTTCTGTGCTTTGCAGCATGTCATTCTTCCATTAGCAGCTACATAACATGGATCAAGATTAATCACGTCTAATAAGGTTATACATTTTCCACACGTTTCTGCATTAGTCCCACTTCTATATAAAATCTCTAGATTAACTACGCATTACGAAGTATAAGTGATTATATTTTCAGCACTCATAGCATTTCTCTTATGATTTGTGCGTACTACTTGTAACATTGGTGTACTCATACATTTTGTTCAGTTTGCGCTCTCTCAAGGGCTAGGTTTGGGTTTTGGGGTACAGGAGTATTTTTAGGGTTCAGGGCTAGGTTTGGGTTTTGGGGTACAGGGGTATTTTAGGGTTCGGGGTAGGTTTGGGTTTTGGGGTACAGGGTTATTTTTATGGTTCAGGGCTAGCTTTGGATTTTGAGGTGCAGGGGTATTTTTAGGGTTCTGGGGTAGGTTTGGGTTTTGGGGTACAGGGGTATTTTAAGGGTTCAGGGCTAGGTTTGGGTTTTGGGGTACAGGGGTATTTTAGGGTTCAGGGGTAGGTTTGGTTTTTGGGGTACAGGTGTATTTTTAGGATTTAGGTATAGGTTTGGGTTTTGGGGTATAGGGTATATTTATAGGGTTAAGATGGGTTAGTGTTTATGGGGTGTTGGGGTATTTTAAGGAGTAAGGGTGGGTTTTGATTATGGGGTGCAAGGGTATTTAAAGGGAGCAGGGTGGACATCCGGAGCTGGAATGTACAGAACCTGGGAAGAAAAAACGATGAAATATTTGACACAACGCGCGCCCTGCACCCGCACACGCCCACACCCAGCACACGATATGAGACATGGCATGAAGGGCAGAATGTAAAAACAACAGTTGATGTACAGAATGCAGAACAAGGTCATACATTCACCCCAATACAGAGATCTGGGCCTAAATCCATCATTTTTTTGCACCCCACACCACCCCAGTTCAAACATGGCCATATGCAAATCAGACTTGACCCTGTCCCTCATGGGAACATTCCAGCCCGAACTGCCAAGCCATGTCTTTCCTGGACTGGACTCAAGCATCCTAGGACTGATTTCTGGCTATCAGCTATCAGATTTATGGCTATCCAAAGCTAGCCCTGGCCAGAATAGCTGGACTCCAGTGGTGTGGAGAGCATGGGACTCACTTCTGAGCATACCCATTCAACTCAGGGTGACAAATGCAAAAACAACAGTTGATGGACAGAATGCAGAACAATGTCATACATTCACCCCAGTACAGAGATCTGGGCCTAAATACATCGTTTTTTTGCACTCCACACCACCCCAGTTCAGACATGGCCATTTGCAAATCAGCCTTGACCCTGTGCCTCATGGGAACAGTCCAGCCCGAAGGGCGGGACGTACCACACGCCCCCAGCATTTGTCACGCCCCCCCCCCCCAGCACAAACCTACAGCACAACGCAGACACGCCCACAAGGGACTACTTTTCTGGCATGGTTCTTTTACTTTTTAAATGTATATGGTGGGCGTCTGCATAGCCTATGTCTTTCTGCTGCAACTGCCCTTTCCAACGCTGTATTGGGTGTTGTGATTGGTGCTGTGGTTCCTGAGATTACCTGCCTCAAAGGTTTGGGCTCTCTCTTTATTATATTAGTATAGATATATCCATCTCTTAGATCTGCCTGCTGCAGGACCTTTCACAAAATCATTTAAATCGGTCAGTCAGTTTAGCCAAATGTGATTTAACTGATGCCAAGGTAGAGTGTTTGAGCCAATTATGGCACAACTTGCCGACAGAATAGGTGGTGACTGAATGTTGACTCTCAAACTGGGGATCTACTCTAACCTCTGTGTAACCAGGGGTCAGACCCAGAAAACGGTGTTGGCAGGAATCTCCACTCTTTTGTCATAGCAACCAGCCCTCGGGATTCATGCTGGAAACATTAAAAGAGAAATTTCCCAAGAGGGCCTGTAAGTCACGAAGGGAAGTACTGGTGTAATTGTTCCAATCGGGGTATTCGCTCAAAACAGGAAAAGAAGGAGCATTTAATTTTTTAGAAGTAGCCAATCCAAAGCAGGTTGTTTGCGAAATAGTAGCATTCCGAAACAACATATGGTTCAGGATGAGACATGCACGATGCAAAGCCTCTCTTCCTTGAAATTGCCAACTTTTAGAACCCCAAACAGATTTAAGATCAATGGTATCTTTCCACAGCTCATAGCCCCTAACAGCCAACTGGTCAATAAAGGACTTAGAATACAATATTTGTGCGTGGGTAAGTCTAACCTTGGAAGAGGACTTCTCAGTCATCTTAAAATAAAATGCATTAGGGTTTGATTGATTAAAATCAGTAAAATAAGAAAACTTTTTCAAAAGAGTTTTTGAGCTGCTTCCACAGGGGCGGGACAGTGTTCCCACTGTGTGTAGTTAACCACATTTCTAAATGTGTTAGCTTTATGCAGGAAGTGATTTCCAAAATCCTGGTAACAGTATAAATCACCATAGTTATCAGAATCTAGATATAAATCTTCAGTATCAAAAGCAGCATAATATTTCAAATCAGAAAATCAAGCCTCTACGGCCTGGACGTCCCAATCATCAGATCGAATATTTTGTTTAACCACATCCCCCATAGAAACACGGAGTACATTGGGAACATTAATAACCCCTGTGGGCCCATGAATCTGGAACTTTACAGCATCCCATAAAATCCCACCTAAAATGGGCCAAGCAGTTATATTCACAAATGTCTGGTCCCTCTTCATGATGTGCGAAGAGGAGTGGGGAGCCAAAGTTCCATCATTTAGTCTAATTGAAGTTTTTTCTTGAACATAGTGTCCATTCATAAAACGAAACAAATACACCACAAATCCAATGGACTTGAATAAAAATTTTTTAAAAAGCACCAGCCAAATGTAAGTCCAAGGGGGAGTCAAAAAATGTTTTTTAAACCAGGTAGCAAAAATCGAAACTTTTGAAGGGGACCTTGATGTGGTCAAGCCAGTGTCAAATGAAAAACGTGATTTATTAGCCACACGGGTCTCCAAATCAGGCCTAGACAAGTCAGCTGGGTAAGTATATTCAGTATCATTAAGAGGATCACTAGCAGGCAAATTCAATAAAGGATTCGCAACTGTATTCATCTTGATGGCAACATCAGGCCCGATGGTCGGATCCTGGACCAAAATAGAGTGTCGCATCATTGCTGGACACAAAACCGCAGGACTGTCTCTAGTCTTTTGTAGGTTCTGCAAAACATTAGAATGTTCATCTACGTCAAAGGTCCGGAATATTCGTATGGGGTCCACCCACCCAGAGACCTTCTAGGGAGAATATTAAGTGCGCGCTGAATGCTATTGAGGTGGGTAAAGCAGTCTCGGCCAGTACCTAAAACCTTAGCTGTCAAGGATTGCTTTAAATCACGGTTCATCCGCTCCACAACTGAATTACCCTTAGGCCCGTATGGAGACAAAAATTTGACTTGGACCCCCAATGAACTCATGGCATCCTTATCTTATCTTATCTTAAGTGACATTTATAGAGTGCACTGACACCATATGTTTCCTGGCGCTAGAAGAAAGAGTGCAGGGATTGTGAGGAAATAAGCTAACCGGTTTGGGTAAAAAGACGGGTTTTCAGAAGTTCCTAAAATTTAATAGGGAACAGCTAGACTTAACTGACAGGGGAAGGGGATTCCATAGTTTTGGGGCCAGGTGGGCAAATCTGCGGCCGCCAAACTTTTTAGTTTTTACTTTGGGGGCGACCAGAAGGTGGAGGTGAGCCGACCAGAGATTGCGTGCCGGTCGGTGCTGCGTGATCAGTGTTTTGAGGAAGTCGGGGCTGGTGCAGCAAAGAGACTTGAAAGTCAGGCAGCCGATCTTAAAGGCCGCCCTTTATTCAACTGGTAGCCAATACAGTTTTCACAGCAGGAGTTTCGCAGACTGCCACTTTGGCGTTATGTAGATAAGTCTGGCCGCCTTGTTCTGCACAATTTGAAGACGGCGGAGCAGTGATTGTGGGAGTCCATGGTATAAAGAGTTCGAGAAATCGAGGCGGGATAGTACCAGGGAGATGACGGCCTGGACCAGTGCCGCATGTGGGAGTAGATGGACTATTTTACGAATTTTGCGAAGCTGGAACATGCAGGCGGAAATCACAGCCCCTACTTGAGCCTTAAGAGAGAGCTCCGTGTCAATGACCACCCCTAGGCTCTTCACCGAGCTTGCAGGGGCGGGGGGGAGCCCAGCTCCTTGGGCCAGAACTGAGGGCCCCAGTGTACTGGGCTGTTCCCAGGGAGAATAAGCTCTGTTTTTCCGGGATTTAATTTCAATTGGTTGTGGTTCATCCGCTGCTGGATGTGGACCATGACCGTTTGGAAGCTATTAGCATCATCAGGAGAGTCGAGAGGGAAGATGATCTGTAAATCATCAGCATAATTAAACACTGTGATTTCCCACCTCTTGAGCGAATGAATCAGTGGCCAAAGGTATAGGTTAAACAGGAGGGGAGAGAGGGATGAGCCCTGAGGGACTCCACAAGTCGTAGGTGTCTTGGCTGCCGCATCAGGGCCCAAACGCACGGCTTGTGCTCTGCCGACGAGGAAAGACTTGATCCACTCGAGGGAAGGACCCTGGATGCCGGCCTGTCTGACATGGTGGAGAAGGATGTCATGGTCCACTGTGTCGAAAGCAGTAGACAAATCCAGAAGCACAAGGGCCTGGGGTGTCCCTTTGTCAGCGTTCCCCCTCAGGGCGTCCAATACTGCCAGGATGACGGCCTCGGTGGAATGGGCCGGCCTAAAGCTGGCCTGATTAGGCTCAAAATAGCAGGAGCTCTCGACAAAGTTTGAAAGGCACCGAGTGACGTGGGCCTCAAGGAGCTTGGACAGGTAGGGCAGGAGGGATATAGGACGATAATTGGAGGGATCGCGGGGTCCGCACCTGGTTTCTTCAACAGAGGCACTAAGATGGCCTCCTTGAAAGAGCTGGGAACCGTGCCAGTCTTAAGGGAAGCGTTCAGCAAGGGTAGTATATGGAAAACATCCTTTACAACGCAACTTTTACCACGTAATGCCTTTACGACGCAACTTTTACAACGCAAACCATTACAACGCATTGCGCTGGGTGGTGCTCTAGGATAGGGAATAGGTTTAATTTACTGTCCAACACCTTCCCTACTATCCACGGGGACTGGAGTTGGAATAGTAAATTAAACTATTCACTATCCAGCGTCCCAAAGCACTATGCGTTGTAATGGTATGTGTTGTAAAAACCGCGTTGTAAAAGCATGCGATGTAAAAGCATGCGTTGTAATGTCGTACATCCGTAGTATATGATCCGGCAGTTTGAGACAGACGTCCCAGAGGACCGAGGGAGGGCAGCAATCATTGGGAGATCCTGATTTGACATGCTCAGCTAAAGTGTTGGGGTCAAGGGCAGGGAACTGGGTAAGGGACAGTGGGTTGATGAGAGAAGTGTCTGAATGCCGCGCATGGGTGAGGGGGGGTATGGAGTTCTTGATTTTGACAATTTTCTTAATGAAAAAGGAGTTCAGGGGCGTCGCAAGTCTCTTGGGTTGGGTTCTGAGTAGGTAGAGTTCTGTCATCCGTGGTAAGCTCATTCATAATCTTAAAAACTTCCTTCGATTTATTATGAGCGGACAGAATTCTGTCAGAGACATGTGAAGATTTAGCCGAGGAAATCGCACTTTTATATTCTTTGCGGGCCGCCACGAAGAGCAGTTTATCTGAGTCGGCGTAGTTACGTCTCCAGATCCGTTCCAGCTGACGCACCTTCAATGTGTGTTCTTTGAGGTCACTGGAGAACCATCTGTGTGAATTACTGTGTCTAGTGCATGGGAATTTAGTTAGAGGAGCGAACTGGTCACTGGCCGTCTTTATCCAGTGACAGATGTCGCCTTCCATTGCATCAACACTGCCATCAGTGTTGGTGGCGGGTCGAGTGTTGGCCAGGGCCGCGAGGAAGCCTTGGGAGTCGTAGGAGCTCCATTTACGCGATGATCCACCTGCCATGATAGGGGCCGTGACCCTGCCACTGACAGTAATGGTGGTGTCAATTAAATGGTGATCTGACCAGACACAGGGGGAGATGACTGGCCGGGATAGGACTAAGTCATAAGTCCAGATGTGATTGAGGGTGTGACCCTTGATATGGGTGGGCACGGAAATTTGCTGAGTCAGATTGTGACTGGTAAAAGCTTCAAACAATTCCGTGGCATGAGGGCCAGCTTTATCATCACTGAACCAGTAATTGAAATTGCCAAAAAGAGCGATTCTGGCATGATGTGTCAACAGGTTTGACAGCTGTTCACTCGTGGAGGTGGGGAACGAGGGCATGGGGAGAGGTATAAGAGTATGAGTGTGAGGGCACCAGCCTCCGTTTCCAGGCTAATGACCAGATTATCCACCTCTGGAAGAGCAAGAGATGCTGTGGTGATAAATTTGAATTGTTTCGATATAATGGCTGCCACCCCGCCCCCAGGGCGACCTGAAGGGCGGTCAGCATGGAGGATGTAATAATCTGGGGGGAGGGCCGCCAGGATATCGGGGTGGGAATCAGCAGTGAGCCATGTCTCTGTAATTAGTAATATATCGGGTTTTTCATTGGTGAAGAGGATGAAGATATCAGATTGATGCTTAACCAGGGAACGTGTGTTCAGGTACATCGCGCGAACCGATGTCTCACTCCTTACCGGCTCCGCAGTATACTTGCGGCTGCTGGGAGAATTGAGCTCCCTGCGAGCGAGCCCAGCGGCATTAATCCACCTCACCGTGCCAGGAGAAGGCAGCGGGTATGAAAGCTGTAGCTGTCTGAGGGTGTTAGCAGGGTAGGAGAGGAATCGCCTAGCGTCCCCGGCCTCTGGGCCCGGCCTGGCGCAGACGGGCTTGCCTTTGGCGCGCTGCCGGCGTGCCCGCTGCGCACGTCCGTTGCGCTCCCTATGAGAGGGGACCATTTTGTAGTTGCTTGGGCGGGAGGGGCCGAGCACTAGTCCGCTCGCCTGCTCCTCACCCAAGATGGTGGGCGCTAAGAAAGCAAACCCCAGGCAGCGCCTAATCGGCTGCAGTGGGGCTAAAGGGGCAAATACCAAGTAGCTGGGCAAGGGAAGTCAGGTCAGTGCTGCGCAAGGGTAAATTTACAATTTACAAATGCCACAAGTTAAAAAACGAAGGTGTGTGCAAAAACGAAATTACAGTGCAGTTTTAAAAATACACAAACATGCAATGAATACGAGCACACAAGTCCCGGCTTCCGCCTCAGGACTATCACTTAGCACACTATCAATCTTTGTATGCCTGGTCCGAATGGAAGGTACCACATGCAAAAATTCCCACAAAGACACGCAAATCTCTTATGACAGATCTAGAATCAGCACTCCTTTGCGGCCATAACCACAAAAAGCGCGTGCAAGAGTGAACTGCAACTAAGATGTACTTATACGCAGTATCAGAAGAGAAAGGACCGCAGTAATCCAAATAAACGCACCAAAGTGGTTTATTAGAAATGTACAACTGAGTTTGGGGCGGGCGTGCAGCAGTAGAAGGTTTAATTTGCTGACAAATGCCGCATTGAAGGACATAATCACGCGTCTGTTTGTACAAACCATGCACCCAATACCGTTGCTGGAGAAGAGATACAGTAGCTGACACGCCAGCATGCGATGAGGCCTTCCCAGCGTGGGCTGCCGTAATCAAAGTCTGTCTGCGGTCTGCGTTGGGTATTAACCTGTCACCAACTTCAATAATTCTCACGTAAGCAACTTTATCAGGACTTAAATGATAAGAGTATTTAGAAGGGAAACCTCTAGGGTAATCACCTCCCTTCCCTGTAGCGGCAATGGCTGCGAAGATGTCATCATCAATATTACTTTTGGAACGTGTAACCGCTGCTACTGCATATGTCGCAAATGCTGTCTTTGCGGCTTCATCCGCGAGACAGTTGCCAACAGCGTGAACTCCAGCACGCTGGTGACCCAGAGTATGAATTACAAACACAAGTGAAAGCCTCTCTTTTAGCTCAGCCACTCGAACCCAGATCATTTTATGTTTTATTGTGCGACCCTTAGAGCCACAATAATCATTTTGAGTCCAAAAGAGTAGATTGTCATTGTATGATTGAACACAGTAGTAAGAGTCACTTACGATAAGAGTAGCCACACTGGGATCTGCGTACTCCAATGCAAGCATCAGAGCACGAAGCTCTGCCAACTGGGTGGTACAGTCCCCTAACGTCTGTGTATGCATGACATTGGACTTGAATTCTCCATTCACCATAGTACCAACCACAATTGCGCAGCCCAAAGAATATGTGTGCTTTGAACCTGTAGCCTCTTGCGTGCTTCCGTCAGTGTAAATGATACAACGGAAATCCTCAAGTGGGGGCATAGTCAGAGGAGCAGGAGGAACGAATTCATACTGCAAGAACTCCTGAGTCTGCAGTGAGGAATCAAAAATGAACGTGACATCCGGGGATGTCAAGGACGTGGCCCATTGTATCCACCAAGGGTGCAAAGTTTTGGAATTGGGTACACTGGCTTTCGTCACTGCCTCTAAGGCAGGATACGGAGTAACAACCAAAATGCATTTTCCCTGCGACAGTGCACGTTCCTTAAGAATCGCCATCTGCACTGCTGTCAACACTTTTTCCACAGTGGAAAACCGCAACTCAGCCGAAGTGTACAAGTGTGACTTGTAAGCGATAGGGACTGTGTCATCCTCATTAAAGGTGAGGTACGTGAAACCCACTGCCCCTGGTACGATTCTTATCACCAGGTTGGTGAGGTTATCATGAGCCTACAAGAATTTAGATTCTAGAAGATCAGCCTGCAAAGATTGCAAGATGGCTGAATGTTCAGGCAGCCAGCACGATTTGGAAAAAGTAGGTTGTATCAAAGTGTAAAGTGGCTTGATCAGCTGGGCGTATTCGGGAATATAGGTACGCCCGAAATTCAAAAAGCCCAGTAAAGATTGCAATTTCTTCAGTGTTGTGAGAGGTTGCAATAGTGCGCATTTCTCCAGGAAGTGAGGAGCCAAACCTCGACCTTCATTGTTGAGCTCCTAGCCCAGGAACAACACTGTGTACTCTGCAATGTGACTTTTTGCAAAGTTGAATTTATAGCCAATATCCGCAAAATGGCAAATTATGCGGTCTACACGGCACAGATGCGGCCATAATTCGTCGTCTGTGAGATAAATGTCATCCACATACGAACATTCATCTGCGTCGAGCCTCTCCAAGAGAGAGAGACAATGCGGGCAGCAAAGACGCCTGGACTATTCATGTAGCCCATAGCCAAACAAAGGAATTGGCGTTGTTTGACACCACTGGCAAAAGCTGTCCATTGACTACTAAGAGGGGACAGATTGTGGGCAAAAAAAACATTGCATATGTCAAGTGTGGTTTTAACCCTTTTATGCACAAGAATATCCACAAGAGCAGAACTGTGAGTATTCTGCCCGCACACGTACGACAATGTGAGTTTAAGTGGCGGTAATCCAACACCAAACGGTACGAACCATCCGGCTTGGTCACAGTAAAGAGGGGGTTATTCATCGGAGACACAGACGTTTCAATTACACCTTGATATTCCAAGTGTTCAAGGATTTCTGCAATGGAATCTTTCGCTTCACGCCGCATGGGGTATTGGGCTTGAGGCTGTGGCATTGACTGCAAAGGAATCTCATGTCAAGGGGATAATTTGTCCCACCCACAGTGAGTACGGTACAACGCCGGCACGAGCGCCATAGCCCAATCTTCTGCAAAATTCAGCACCTGCTAACTCGGCACTGTGTACGCGAAAGCTGGGAGGATCACCTCTTCCACTTGTGGAGCGGCTAAGACAAAGGGTGGGGGCCAATCGACCTCCGCCAACAAAATATCATAGGTTGTAGTTAGATTTTCCACAAATACCCCTTTTATGGTACGTTCTATGTCACCTTCAATAATAAGGACAATTTCATAAAGTCTTTCAGGGAGATGTGTCAGCTGTCCGAACTACAACGAAGGTGTCAGTCGCTGTCACCTTCAGTAGTGGATGCAACGCCTCTCAAATGATTGTAATCTCCACCGCGCTGTCCAGCAGGGGGAGCGGCCATGTCAGATTCCGAAGCTGCATTCTCACTATCTGTGGCATATCTCGCTGGTACCGCAGCAACCTTGTTCTTCTGAAATTGGGGCCTTTGACACGGTGACTCGGCCTTTTCCTTCAGCCTTACGGGGCAGCTTACAGCTCTGTTGGGCACCTTGTCCTCTGCCGCCGCCTCCTCCACTGGTGGGTGAGACCTATGATTCCTGCAAAGAGCGAGGAGAACATTGTTCAGGATCCTGAAATCTATCAGGTGACTTAATCGTAGCGCGGTCGCGCAACTCATATGTACGCTCAGTAGAGGCAGGTGTAGGTGAAGCAGGACGGGACCCCTGTTTCTGTTGCTGTTTCCCCTGTTTATTGTTCTTACTCCAATTTTGTTTCTGAACTTTAGGGCGTTCATCTTTATCAGATGACGCCTGTTGTGTTAGCTGCTGTGCTTGTTTTTTAGCAAAGGCTTAACACCTAAACTATTACGGCTAACGGTCTTATAAGCCTCCGTAATAATTCTCGGTAACTAATGGGGTTTCTCAGCCTCAGGAATATCGTGCAAAGTATTATAGACTTGGAAACTAACCGCATCTCCCTTGACATTAGCAAGGACGAGATCGCAAACCATGTCAAACGCTCCCACGAGTCGCATTCCCACCTCAACAGCCGCCTCTGGTCCGTGCTCACCCTGAACACGCTTAATGATGGAGGGCAATTCAGCCATTGACGGGGTGCCAAAGCACCTAGCATAGACCGCCGCAAAAATCACACCCCAACTGGTACAGTCATTTATGTCCGACACTAAGGGCCCGATTCACAGAATGAACTTAAGACACAATCCTAAACTTACTACTATTTTGGTATTCACAGATTGCACTTACTACTTTTGGCATTCACAGAATGCACTTACTACTTTTGGTATTCACAGAATGAACTTACTACTTTTGGTATTCACAGAAGTTAGGATTTTGTCTTAAGTTTGTCTTAAGACAAACTTAAGACAGACTTAAGACAGATTTGAGACAGACTTAAGTTAGGATTTTGTCTTAAGTCTGTCTTAAGTCTGTCTTAAGTTTGTCTTAAGTCTGTCTTAAGTCTGTCTTAAGTTTGTCTTAAGACAAACTTAAGACAAAATCCTAACTTCTGTGAATACCAAAAGTAGTAAGTGAATTCTGTGAATACCAAAATAGTAGTAAGTTTAGGATTGAGTCTTATGTTCATTCTGTGAATCGGCCCCTCCGTCTTTCTGCAAACTAATGGTAAGGATCCTGTGTTTCTCTACAGGAGTGGTATTCGGGAATACTGCTTCCAGTTGGTCTAATTTCTCGGCAAGCCAGAAAAGCATTTCATCCTTATCCTGAGGATGCTTGCCCAGAACTGCATTAACCATGACGGGACTAAGCTTCAGCCCGTTCGCACCAACTGGATGCGCCGCACCCACTGGGGCCCCACCCGGGAGGTTGCGGGTAATATAATGAACCAGAGCCCTAATCACTGACACTACAGAGGCATAAAGGGGCCTCAATTCAAGAGCTGTCAACCGTGGTGCATTAGGATGCGGGATATAAGCATCTAAAACAGGCCAGGTAGCGCCTGGAATCAACAACGGCCCTTGTCTGACTGCCGTTATAACGTGTGGGAGGGCACCATTAAACCAAATGGCATGCTGCCAAGCAAAAATCGGAAGTTCATGTGTTCTATACAGTGCATATTCCGCAGGTGCTGCAGCTGGCGTGTAAGTGTGAAATACACCAGAAACTGCATCAACCGCAGCAAAAGTAACCCACGAGTTAAACAACTCAAACAGGTGTGCTGCGTTAGCAGAGACAAGAAAAACCACTGCCTGCCCTTCCATAGAGACTAAGAAATCCTGTAAATGATTGCGGCCCGCCACCCTACTATGTTGCGGGATATCGACGGCCATAATGACCCAGAAAGGTAAAACTACAATGTAAAAAAATGTAGCACAACTGGGTAGTAATTCAATAGAAAACCGTTTTATATTATCAAGCTTGAAAAGACCTATTGAACTATAGGTAGGTTTTTTCCGTCACCAATGTCAACTGGAAACAATAGTGAGGTGGTTGTGGACTGATATAAGCACTACTCATGAGTCTCACAATAGGACCACACTTGTTGGCGGTGCCATGTTGCAAGGATTCTGCTCATACACTGAACTGTGCACAGAGACCCAGGACATCAGTGAATTGTGGTGTACCAAAAACTCACCTCAGTACCTAGAAAAACCCCAACCAGCTAGCATCAGTGTCTCATTAGCTCTTATAGCAAAGTAACCAATGATTAGACAACCTAGAACATGCAACTTAGGAGCATCTCAGGAATGGTGGGAAGAGAGAACACTCTTTTGTTATACTCTCATACCAGTCCACAACAGGAGTAAAGAAGAGACACGGTAAGGTTAAAATATTTATTTTAACAACGTGATCTCAAGTGCAGTATCTTAGCCAACATAAGCAGACATATGATTAAAAATAATATGGTTAGCATGGTTACAATTCCGTAAAACACAAAATGAGAAATCATATTATTATGCTGGTGAAAACAGGTCGTACAGCACCTAGTTATAACACCGTCCCTATATAGGAACTATGTATTATAAACTAAAGAAAGTCTCTTAGGCTTGTCTTGGGGGACCCCATTACCTTTCCGCTCAGCTCGAGTATATTACATCTGGATCAGCGTAAGCTCTCTGCATCCCTGGAAACGGAAATCTTCCAAGTGTGTGAAATCATGGCAAGTGTGGCATAATAAAAGAGCCAGAATCTTACTTGGCTCACAGCTGCCAAAATGTTGTGTCCAGAAAGCGTTACACGGACATGTCGAAAAACAGCTAACATGTTTTGATAACCTTGACGGCTTCAGCACTCACTGTTCAGACTAGCGGTACGATGTAAGTCTAGAGATGTCGAAAACAAACCTTTTCTCATGTGTGGACCTTCGTGAAGGCTAACGTATAAAAACAGCTATGCAGTGTCGTGTGCAAAAGCAACAAAAGGTAAAATGGTGTTTAAAGTTCTATTAAGCTATGCTAACATAACTTGTGCGCAAAAGCAGGCCTTGGGGCATACTACAAGGTTGAAAGGTGTGTGATCTGAATTTGGAGAGAAAAATTCTGAGGAAAATGGATTATTATTATGAGCAAGAAAAAGAGAATTCCTCATGGTTTAAGAAAATCAAGAACCTTTTTAAGAAAGATAAAGAAATAGTCAGTAGAGAGGGAATAGTGCTTCCTTCCATGAAAACGGCTGCATCATGTATGATGACGAAATATGGCTATCATACTGCATTTGGTTAGAAAATTGGGTGAAATATACGAAAGATGATGGAGTGTTGGCATTCCCAGAAATAGGTTCATTCAGCTCAGCAGTGATATGGAATTTAAGAGAAAAAATTATGAAACTTGAACCGAAACCTAGGCCAACACAATTTGAGGCTTTAATGGAATGGGAAGATGAGATGTATGAGAGAGAGAAAGATGTAGAGATTCCCTAGATTACAGATATAACACAAGAGTGTTATGGGGATCGACTATTGAGAGCAGAATGAAAAGTTGGAGGTGGGCTGATATGTGGGATGGTATGTATCCTGTCAGAACAGTGGATGAAATAGTAGGAACAAAATGTACAGAAAAGAGATAACATGGAATACAAGAACAGAGAGGATGTGGAATCAGTGATACAGAAGATGAAGTGTTGGAGGATATCTATACTACTATTATAAAGAGAGAACTTGCACCTTTTGGCCAGGTAAACTCAGGAACCACAGCACCAATCACAACACCCAATACAGCGTTGGAAAGGGCAGTTGCAGCAGAAGGACATAGGCTATGCAGACACCCACCATATACATTTAAAATGTAAAAGAACCGTGCCAGCAAAGTAGTCCCTTGTGGGTGTGTCTGCATTGTGCTGTGGGTGTGTGCTGGGGGCGTGACAATCACTGGGGGCATTCCGTCACAAGTGTTGTTTTTTCTTCCCAGGTTCTATAGATTCCTGCTCCCTTTAAATAGTAATTCAGTGGAGGTCCCATTCTCTTAGAACCACCCCAAGCACAGTTATGGGCAAAAATACAACTAAAAGGCCCTGCAAAGCATTATGGGATAAGCTTAGCATAATTTTTAGCATTCCTGAAAGGGTTTCAATGTTTTTGAATTTTACTCATCAGGGACTTCTTGGGACGACGAGGTGAACTGCAGCTTGATGTATAATATTTTAAATGCTATTGCATTTGCCTCATCAGGGACATCTAGGGACGGCGAGGTGAACTGCAGCTTGATAAATAATATTTTAAATGCTATTGCATTTGCATCATCAGGGACATCTAGGGACATGAGGTGAACTGCAGCTTGATGTGTAATATTTTAAATGCTATTGCATTTTCCTCATCAGGGACATCTAGGGACCATGAGGTGAACTGCAGCTTGATGGTTAATATTTTAAATGCTATTGCATTTGCCTCTTGGGGACAACTGGGGAGAACGAGTTGAACTGCAGCTCTTTGTAGAATTATTTGGATACTATAATATTCACTTCCCACTGCTAATCTCGTCCCATAATGGTTTGCAGGGTCTTGATCTCAAAATCATCACCTCTCTCACTGCTTGCTGGAAGCTAATTTCAGTTTTGTGAATTGACTATATGCATTTTAGCATGTAGAAATACTTCTTATTTTACCTTGAATATATGAGGTTTCTGTTTTAATAATTGGAAATCTGACTGAACGAAATATTGCGGATTTATTGTACCAAGTTAGCGCCAATTCCGCCCACCCCTACTTTAAATACCCCTGCACCCCATAATCATAACCCACCCTTACTCTATAAAAGACCCCAACACCCTTAAACACTAACCCATCTTAACCCTATAAATCTACCCTGTACCCCAAAACCCAAACCTATCCCTAAACCCTAAAAATACCCCTGTACCCCAAAACCAAAACCTAGCCCTGAACCCTATAAATACCCCTGTACCTCAAAACCCAAACATACCCCTGAACCCTAAAAATACCCCTGTACCCCAAAACCCAAACCTACCCCTGAACCCTAAAATAGCCCTGCACCCCAAAACCCAAACCTAGCCCTGAACCATAAAAATAACCCTGTACCCCAAAACCCAAACCTACCCCTGAACCCTAAAATACCCCTGTACCCCAAAACCCAAAACTAGCCCTGAACCCTAAATATACCCCTGTACCCCAAAACCCAAACCTAGCCCTGAACCCTGAAAATACACCTGTACCCCAAAAGCCATACCTATCCCTACACGCTAAAACTACCCCTGTACCCCATAACCCAAAACTATCTCTGAACCCTTAAAATACCCAAACACCCCAAAACATATACCTCAGTACTCCGAAACATATACCCCTATACCCATACTTACCTTATCTAAACATTTTAAAAAAACATGCTTTACCATTCATGCATTTACAACGAATTTCGTTGTAAATGTATGCGTGGTAAAAGCATATAAAATGTAATGCCATGCGTTATAATGGCATTGCGGAGTCATGATACTTTCATAATGAAAGTATGTGGAGTGATGGTCTACGGAAAGAAAGTTACGGAATAATGGGCGTTTACCCTCCTCCGGTAAGTACATTGGTGGCACGGCGGCCCACATCTCCAGCAACATACTCATATTTTTTCACCATTGATTTGAAAAATGCACAGGTCTCTCTCATTGATGGCCAGCACCGACATACACTTTTAGACACACCTCCCGCCACAAGTTCTAGAATCGCGAACTTTAGAGCTGGGGAGCTACGTTTGAATCTCGGCATCAGGTTAACATCCTGTGATTCCAGGCAAATTGCTTTGTCTCCCCGTGCCTACCACAAATTCATGTGTTCTTCTGTAATGTAAATTGTGCTCATGCCATGTTGTCGAGTTCGCGCTATAGAATATTGCAAGGAAAAATAAAGTAGGGAAACTCGAGCTCACACACTACTGAATGCGCACTCTTAAGTGCATCAGCAGTGCACTGTGAATCGGAGCGTTTCACAAGCCTGTCACAGATAAGAAATGCTATCAAAACGAAATCCTACAAAACAATATACTACTGGCCGGCAGCAATTCATACCCGGACAACGTCGGGACGGGCTGCTAGTTTTAAATAAAAGACCCCTCCATATCAAAATACCTCTGCATTGGTGACACCCAATGCACCACCAATGGAGACTGAAATTAATAAAACCCCAAACAGATATACTGAATTGAAGAAACAATTTGAACTGGAAATAACACAAACTCTGAAACCTAGTACTTCTGCATTAGAAAAATCAACAAATGAATTAGCTGAGAAAATAAAAAAATTAACGAAAAATGTAGAAGCTGTAACTGTACCCGTAACTATACGTCCTGTGATACCAGTTTTTGAGAATCAGAAAAGAGATGCACATTCATTGACAATTCCTTTAAACTCCAGTATGCAACAAGTACGAGAAAAATGTTATCCTTACGTTAAGGAGATGAAAAGTACAATTAGAAAGACCCCACCTGTTGATTTAACAATGTAAATGTAAATGTAAATGTATTTGAGCTTATATAGCGCACAGCTACCCGCAGTGGGTTTCCCGGCGCTTTCTTAGGGAACCCGTCCTGGTATTCCCCTGTGAGATATCCCGGCAGAGTATCCACAAGGTGAAAGCCAGGCATCCCGCCGCGAGGGGCCGTTGAATCAAATTCCAATATATAGAATTCCAATGGGATCTGAATCGGCAACTCAAACCCCCAGAAAGGAGCATAGATAAAATTGATCTATCTGAAACTATAGTAGGGCCAACAGCAGAAGAATTAAATGATTGGGTTAAAACTTTACAAACGAAAGACACAGAACCAAAGCTTTTAGAAATAGTAAGACTAAAAATCAACATGGAAGAGTTGATTATCGGAACAATTGGTACTGATAGATTAAAATAATATTGAGATGACGAGGTAATGTTTATGTGCAAAAGTATAACTTGGAGAGCCAAGAACTTGCACGATAAATTAGAAGAAACAACAAATTAATTAGGAGTAGAATTTGCAAAAATGTAAATGTTACGGAAACCTTACAGAATAGATTTCACAGGAAAAGATATAGAGCATTTGAATACATCAGGACGATTGACCCAGATAAAAGAATTGATTGTATTATTAAGAAAATGGGGAGACATAGATCAATGGAGAAGTAGGTGGATAAAAAAGAAGGAAGAGACACTTGATAAAGCATCTCTAGCTTTCCCTGTCAAAGAAAAGGAACCAGAAGTAGCAGAATATCCAGTGAGAGAAATACACCAGGAGGGTATGTACATGTGCCATGGAGTATACAGGACATACTGTCATTCACAAATGATTTCCCCAGATTACGAGAAAAACCTGTAGAATGGTAACAACAAGTTGCTAGGTTTGTGAAAGTTTCAAAGGTTTTGTGGGAAGATTTAGATGGATTGTTTGACATAGTCGTACCTGCAGATTTGTGGACAGAATGTAAAATTACTATTGATTGGCAGAAGGAAGAATATCCAAGAGATGAAAAAACAGGAGCTCCAGGTCCGGAAGTAATGAGAAAATATGAACAGGTCATAACCTTTTTAAAAAATAAAATTCCTCCAAAAGAAACAGATTGGGTAAAGATAGATAGGACTATTCAAGAAGCTAAAGAATCTGTACATGCTTATTATGAAAGATTACTCCTAGTTTTCAAACAATATAGCGGATATCAGACTTTAAAGGAGAAGGATATGAGTCATTTTGTTTATTGATTTGTGTTTGCATTGAGACCTGAAATAGGTGACATGATAAAGCAGCAAATGATGTGTTGGCAGTCTAGTACAGTAGATGAAGTATTAAGGTATGCGAAATATTGTAGTGACAACATTGAAGCAAGACAGCGTACGCTTAAAGGGAAAGCTATATGGGCACAAGTGAAAGTTGCTGAACAACAAGAAGCACAATTGATTAACCAAGCAAATGAAATAGGTCAGATTAAATAGAAATTTGGTAAAGAAAAAGGTCAAATGAACATAGACGAAGCTAAAAAGGAATGGCCATGTCAAAATTGTGGCAAGGTAGGGCATTGGAAGAACGAGTGTAAGTTACCTCCAAAAATTAATACGGAAAATAAATCATTTAATCCACAGGTGCAGATTGAGGTGAATCAGCAATCACTGCCACAACAACAGGTAGCTACTCAACAGAGTCAGGTGCCAAAACCACCTCTTCCACAGAGTGTAAATCCTCTGAGATACAGTGCAGAGACAGGTTTCTACGGAGGAGAGCAGGTAAAGATTGCTGTGTGCAGCTGTTTCCCAGTATTGGTTGAAACCGGATGGAAATGATTCAGATGAGAGTTACTGACTAGGAGAGGAAGAGGAGTGCGTGCTTGGCGCAACTCTAGATGTAGATCAGTCTGGTCCTTTTGTGGATGGAAAGGTGAATGGTGTAAATGTAACCTTTTTAGTGGACACCGGTGCTACCCGTTCTACAGTTAGATCAGTAGAAATCCCAACACTTCATCTCTCAGGAGAATACATCTAAGTTGTAGGTGTAACGAACAGGCAGATTCAAACCCCTCTCACACAACCAGTGGAGGTGGAATAGGTTCCTTTAAAGAAATCAATCAATCAATCAGTGACACTTATAAAGCGCGCTACATACCCGTAGGGTCTCAAGGCGCTGGGGGGGGGAGCCGCTACTGCTCGAACAGCCAGGTCTTCAGCTTCTTCCTGAAGGAGAGGTGGTCTTGGGTCAGGCGCAGGTCGGTCGGGAGGGAGTTCCAGGTCTTGGCGGCCAGGTAGGAGAAGGACCTTCCTCCTGTAGTCGCTCTTCGGATGCGGGGGACGGCGGCGAGGGCGTGGTTGGCTGATCGGAGGTGGCGTTTGGGAGCGTAGAAGTTGACTCGGCTGTTGAGGTAGCTCGGGCCTTGGTCGTGTAGGGCTTTGTGTGCGTGGGTGAGGAGGCGGAAGGTGATTCTTTTGTTGACGGGGAGCCAGTGAAGGTCTCTCAGATGTCCGGAGATGTGGCTGGTTCGTGGGATGTCGAGGATGAGTCTGGCTGAGGCGTTCTGGATCCGCTGGAGTCTCTTCTGGAGCTTGGCGGTGGTACCGGCGTAGAGGGCGTTGCCGTAGTCCAGTCGGCTGGTGACGAGGGCCTGGGTGACGGTCTTCCTGGTCTCGGTGGGGATCCACCAGAAGATCTTCCATAGCATGCGTAGGATGTTGAAGCATGCCGAGGAGACGTTGTTGACTTGCCTGGTCATGGAGAGGGAGGAGTCCAGGATGAAGCCCAGGTTGCGTGCATGGTCTGTCGGTTTGGGTGCGGTGCCCAGGGCGGGAGGCCACCAGGAGTCGTCCCAGGCGGAGGGAGAGGAGCCCAGGATGAGGACCTCCGTCTTGTCCGAGTTCAGTTTCAGGCGGCTGGTCGTCATCCACTCGGCTACCTCTTTCATCCCTTCGTGCAGGTTGGCTCTGGCGGCGGCGGGGTCGTTGGTCAGGGAGAGGATCAGCTGGGTGTCGTCGGCGTAGGAGATTATGCTGAGGTTGTGTTTGCGTACGATGGCCGCGAGGGGGCTCATGTAGACGTTGAAGAGGGTGGGGCTCAGAGATGATCCTTGGGGGACGCCGCAGATGACTTCGGTGGCCTCTGACTTGTACGGTGGTAGGCGGACTCTCTGTGTTCTCCCGTCGAGGAAGGAGATGATCCATTCCAGCGCCTTGTCCTGGATTCCGACGTTGCTGAGGCGCCGTACTAGGGTGCGGTGGCAGACCGTGTCGAATGCCGCGGAGAGGTCTAGGAGGATGAGGGCCGCTGTTTCTCCGTTGTCCATCAGGGCTCGGATCTCATCGGTGGCGGCGATGAGGGCGGTCTCGGTGCTGTGGTTGGCTCGGAAGCCGGACTGTGAGGGGTCGAGGGATCCGTTCGTCTCGAGGAAAGCGGCCATCTGCTTGTTGACGGTCTTCTCGATGACTTTGGCTGGAAACGGGAGGAGCGAGATGGGGCGGTAATTCTTGAGGTCGGTGGGGTCCGCTGTTGGTTTCTTGAGTAGAGCGCTGAGTTCGGCGTGTTTCCAGCTCTCGGGGAAGATGGTGGTGTCGAAGGATGTGTTGATGATGTCTCGCAGGTGGGGTGTGATGACAGCGTCGGCCTTGTTGAAGACGTGGTGAGGGCAGGGGTCGGTCGGTGATCCGGAGTGGATGGAGTTCATCGTGCGGATGGTGTCTTCGGTGCTGATCGGGGTCCAGGCGTGGAGGGTGGTGGTGGGGGGTGGTTGTTCGGTCATGGTGTGCGTTGGTTGGTTGTTGAAGCTGTTGTGTATGTCTGCGATCTTGTTGTGGAAGTATGAAGCCAGGGAGTTGCAGAGGTCTTGCGATGGGGTGATGTCGTTGTTTCCTGCGCTGGGGTTGGAAAGCTCTTTGACGATGTTGAAGAGTTCCTTGCAGTTGTGTGCGTTGTTGTCCAACCGGTCCTTGAATGCTGTTTTCTTGGCGGCGCGGATCAGCTGGTGGTGTTTCCGGGTGGCAAGTTTGAAGGAGGTCCTGTTGTCCGGTGTCGGTTCCCTTCTCCAGACTTTCTCGAGGGCTCGGCAGTTCTTCTTGGAGCTCTTGAGTTCGTCGGTGAACCATGGGGCTTTCTTGCTGCCGGGTCTGCTGGGCGGGGTCCTCAGTGGGGCGAGTTCGTCCGCGCAGTTGCTGATCCACTTCGTGAGGTTGTCGGCGGCCTGGCTGGGGTTCGCTGAGCTGGCAGGAGGGTGCTGGCTCAGGGAGGTGGCGAGCTGGTCTGCTGTGATCTTGTTCCAGCTTCTGCGGGCGGCCTGTTGCTGGTGGTGGTGGGTCGTTGTTTTCTTGAAGGTGAAGTGGACGCAGCTGTGGTCCGTCCATTGAAGCTCTGTGGCGTGGCTGAAGTCGATGTCCTTGCTGGATGAGAAGACAGCGTCGAGTGTGTGTCCGGCGAGGTGGGTGGGGGTGGACACCAGTTGCTTGAGTCCCAGGTTGGCGAGGTTGTCGAGCAGGGTGCTGGTGTTGCGGTCGTTGTTGTTCTCCAGATGGAAGTTGAGGTCTCCCAGGAGGATGTAGTCAGCGGAGGGGAGGGCATGTGGGCTGACGAAGTCGGCGATGTCCTCGCTGAATTGTGTGCGTGGTCCAGGGGGTCGGTGGATCAGGGTGCCTCTGAGGGTGGTATTCGGGTTGGTCTGGATCTGGAAATGCAGGTGTTCGGCGGTGGTCAGGGAGTTGTCGGTGCTGGTCGTGAGACGGATGGTGCTCCTGTGGATGATGGCGATGCCTCCTCCCATCTGGTTGGCGTTTCGGTCCCTCCGGACGATCTTGTAGCCCTCTGGGATGGCGATGGCGATGTCGGGAGCTGAAGAGGCGTTCATCCAGGTCTCTGTGAGGAAGGCAACGGAATAGGTTCCTTTAAAGAAATGCATCGTTTTGTGGTATGTAATAGCAGCCCTGTAAATTTACTAGGACGCGACATACTAAAATGAGCTGTGCCATTTTTTGTATCCCAGATGGCATTGCTTTTCAAACCGATGATAATGATCTTTTGTATAAAGTGACCATGTCGATAATCGATTAAGAAAATAGAGGGAAATATTCACTGTAATTGACAGAGAAAAGACTCCTATTGAATTAAAAGAAACAGTTAAAAAGTGAGGGATGGGATTTTACAGAAGATATAGGTTTAATGAAAGGAATAAATCCTGCACAAATTACAGTGATAGAAAAAGCAATCTACCCAAATACTCCACAGTACAAATTGACACCCGAAAATATTGAAAGAGTAACCCCAGTGTTTAATAAAATGATTGAGCAAGGTATTTTAAAAGAAATAATGAGCAGTCCATATAATTCACCTATAATGGGACTGAAAAAGCCAAATGGAACTTTTAGGATAGTACAGGACTTGAGGAAGGTAAACAAAATTGTTGTTCCATGTTGTCCAATTGTGCCAAATTCTACTGTGATCTTATACCAATTGCATAATGGTACACCGTCATTGATTTGTGTAATGCATTCTTTACAATTCCATTACACCCTGATAGCCAACCAATTTTTGCCTTCAGGTTTGGCGAGCTTATTTTGTCATGGTGCCAAATTCCTCAAGGGTATACAGAAAGTCCTTCAATTTTTAATCAAATACTGAAGAAATCCCTAGAAAGTTTGAAAATGCCTGAAAAATCAGTTTTGGTTCAGTATATTGATGACCTATTAGTGGCATCAAGGACCAAAGAAGCTTGCATTTCAGATACTATTGCATTGTTGAATCACTTGGCAGAGGGAGGACATAAAGGGGCAGATTTATAAGCCTCTTGCGCCTCTTTTACGCCGGTGTTGCGTCACTTTTGTGACGCAGCAGCGGCGCAAAGCTAGCACCATGCTGCTGGGTATTTAGAACATGACGCATCTGGGAGATGCGTCACGTTGTAAAGCCCTGCACCACATGTAGGTGTTCTGGCGCAGGGGGGTTGTTTCAGCACAGGAACGTCTCCTAAAAGTGGCTGAGTAAAATCTACAAGATTTCACTCAGCCACTTTTAAGGCCATGCTGCGTCAAAACCCTGAGCCTGCTTGAAGCAAGCGTAAGGATTGACGCAGCATTTTAAGGATAGTACACCCACGAGCCTTGCGCCTGCGACGCAACTCCAGCAATGCGTCGCCTTTATGGCAGCAGGTGCGTCACGCATCTGTCCATTTTTGCCCCATGGTGCTCCGCATTGTAAATGCGGTGCATCCATGGTGGCGGAGCCGTGACGCACAATAACTGCCGCATCCCTGCTGATATGCAGGGATGCACCAGTTATTGTAAATCGGCCTCAAAGTGTCTCCGTCAAAATTGCAGTTTTGTCAGCAAGAAGTACAGTATCTAGGTCATAAGACTGAAAATGGAATTGGAAAAGTGACCGCTGAGGGAATCAGAATTATAAAAGGAATCAGTCCCCCAAAGACACAGAAAGAGGTGAGAATGGTCTCTGGAATGGTGGGTTACTGCCAAAAGTGGATAAGTGGGTTTTCATTGATTGCAAAACCTTTACAGCGACTGACTAAAGGAGATGTCAAAGATCCTATAGTGCTGAACGAGAAGGAGATGGAAGCTTTTGAACAATTGCAAAACAGCTTATGCGAAGCGCCAGTGCTAGGTATGCCTGATTATGAGAAAGAATTTGAACTGTATTGCAGTGAGAGAGATGGGTGTGCGCTTTCAATACAGAGGCATGGAAGAATGAGAAGACCAATTGCATATTTTTTGGCGGTTTTAGATCTCGTACCAAAAGCATTGCCTGAATGTTTGAAAGCTGTAGCTGCTACAAGTGTGAGTCTGGACAAGAGTGAAGGCATTTTGATGGGATATCCTGTCAAGGTTTATGTCCCACATTCAGTTGAAATACTTTTGACCCACACAAGAACTCAGGGGCATATTATCAAGCCTGGGCGATACAATTATCGCCACTTTATTGGCAGGAAACTGCAGATAAAGTGGCAATAATGGGCTTTATAATATGCTCTATGGAATTCCAATCGAAGTTCATGTTAAAGGTGAAGGCCATCTCACTTTATGACCAATAGTCGTTTGACTAGATATGAGAAAGAGATTTTGGGTGCAGACAGTGTGACGATTGTCAGATATGTCAAGGCGAATACTTCAAGCTTATTGCCTGATGCATTGGATGTTGAAGTCAAAGATGATGTTGATCATAAATGTCTGGATGTACTCGAATATTGCACAAAACCATGACCTGACATTAAAGATGAACCTCTGGAAGAATCAGATAATGTTATGTTTGTGGATGGATCATGTTTAAGAATAGATTAGGGAATTTTGAGTGCTGCATATGCTGTATACACTGTGCCAGCTATAATGGAAGTGTCCTGTTTGAAAGGAATACGTTCAGCACAAGTTGCTGAACTGATTGCTTTGATTCAAGCTTGTAAACCGGGAAAGGGTGTCCAAATTACCGTAGTGACTGATAGTCAGTACGGGTTTGGAGTTGTGCATGTTCAGCATCTGAAGTAGAGACTGAAATAATCAAAATCCCAGATCTTGAAGATCGACCTGTAAGTTGACATCTGGAGATATTAGACAACAGTTTCGAATCTGAAAAAGAACAAAGCAAAACAGGTTAAATAAAGAATCCTACGAGTAAAACAGAGAGCTCTGAGAAGCAAAATATTGATGAAGAGACTGGTGAAACGGAAATAATTCATGATGAGAATGAGACTCCAAGCACTAGCTATGGAAAAGTTCCTCTAAAAGAAACTGAATCAAACAAAAAGGATCAGTTTTAGTTGTAGAACCTGAGATCATAAGGTTCAAGATAAGGGGAAATGAAATAAGATGTGAAACAGAATCTGATGAAAGCAAAGGTGAAATAAGCCTAAGGAGAAGTCCCAGAAAAAGTGCTTAGAAAATTGAACGAGAGATAACAGAGACTGAAAATAAGAAACCAAGGAAAGGAGACAATTGGCCTAAAGAAATAAAATTAATACATGTGAATAAAAGTTAAGAGGAACAAGTGAATGAGATAACAAGCCAAGAAGATCAAAATAAAGCAATTAAAGAAAAATTGCAGCGGCCAAAAAGAATAAAGAGACCTAATCTGAAGTACAAATCACCTGAACGGACTTATGTTGCACTGCCTGATATAGAAGAAATGGAAAGCAGTCAAGAAAACAAAGGTGAAACTTGTGAGTAAAAAGGGGCAATAATAAACAGTTTATACTGGAAGACTATAAAATAAAAAGACAAGGGGGCATATTATCAAGGAGGACGATAAGAGATTATCGCCACTTTTGAAGCTGGTTTCGGCTAAGTGGCGAAAATTCTATTGCCCTATTAGCAAGCTGTCGCTAACAGCAGTTAGAGACAGCTTATAGGCGATAGCCAGCGGTTTGGGGCCCGCTTTGCATATCAGCGGTATTTATCGCTAATGACATGCAAAGTGGGCGTACCCAACTTGTTTGTGCCAAAAAACAGTCGCTAATGTTCGCTATCGCCTATTATCAACGCAGGCGTAGCAATGGAAATATTTGCGCTAAGCGTGAATATCTCTAAAAGCTAACGCCTGCTCAGACCAGTTCTTAGCCGTTATATTTAGTCATCAATGGAGCGCACACCGCTAGCCCCTCCTCCGGATCGCCCCTCGGCACTCTGGTACTTGTAGTTCTTTAGTGGATCACCCAGGTGGGTGCAAGTCGGTACTTGTAGGACTGATGAATCTCTAGACCCGATACATGTCCCGGGTTTTAGGATATCGCCCGAGACATGTCTCGGGTTTTGGGATAACTTCCCTCATCAGTAGAGAAAGATCGTTAGGGGTGGAAGAGAAGGCCACCACACAACAGTCAAAGGCCTCGATGCCAGAACCGGCACGCAGGTGCGTCGTCCAAGAGCCCGTCGGCCCAAAGCTCAAGGGAGCCATATTGTGTTTAGTCATCAATGGAGCGCACACCACTAGCCCCTCCTCCGGATCGCCCCTCGGGACTCTGGTACTTGTAGTTCTTTAGTGGATCACCCAGGTGGGTACAAGTCGGTACTTGTAGGACTGATGAATCTCTAGACCCGATACATGTCCCGGGTTTTAGGATATCGCCCGAGACATGTCTCGGGCTTCGGGATAACTTCCCTCATCAGTAGAGAAAGATCGTTAGGGGTGGAAGAGAAGGCCGCCACACAACAGTCAAAGGCCTCGATGCCAGAACCGGCACGCAGGTGCGTCGTCCAAGAGCCCGTCGGCCCAAAACTCAAGGGAGCCATATTGTGTTTAGTCATCAATGGAGCGCACACCGCTAGCCCCTCCTCCGGATCGCCCCTCGGGACTCTGGTACTTGTAGTTCTTTAGTGGATCACCCAGGTGGGTACAAGTCGGTACTTGTAGGACTGATGAATCTCTAGACCCGATACATGTCCCGGGTTTTAGGATATCGCCCGAGACATGTCTCGGGCTTCGGGATAACTTCCCTCATCAGTAGAGAAAGATCGTTAGGGGTGGAAGAGAAGGCCGCCACACAACAGTCAAAGGCCTCGATGCCAGAACCGGCACGCAGGTGCGTCGTCCAAGAGCCCGTCGGCCCAAAGCTCAAGGGAGCCATATTGTGTTTAGTCATCAATGGAGCGCACACCGCTAGCCCCTCCTCCGGATCGCCCCTCGGGACTCTGGTACTTGTAGTTCTTTAGTGGATTACCCAGGTGGGTGCAAGTCGGTACTTGTAGGACTGATGAATCTCTAGACCCAATACATGTCCCGGGTTTTAGGATATCGCCCGAGACATGTCTCGGGTTTCGGGATAACTTCACTCATCAGTAGAGAAAGATCTTTAGGGGTGAAAGAGAAGGCCGCCACACAACAGTCAAAGGCCTCGATGCCAGAACCGGCACGCAGGTGCGTCGTCCAAGAGCCCGTCGGCCCAAAGCTCAAGGGAGCCATATTGTGTTTAGTCATCAATGGAGCGCACACCGCTAGCCCCTCCTCCGGATCGCCCCTCGGGACTCTGGTACTTGTAGTTCTTTAGTGGATCACCCAGGTGGGTGCAAGTCGGTACTTGTAGGACTGATGAATCTCTAGACCCAATACATGTCCCGGGTTTTAGGATATCGCCCGAGACATGTCTCGGGTTTCGGGATAACTTCCCTCATCAGTAGAGAAAGATCGTTAGGGGTGGAAGAGAAGGCCGCCACACAACAGTTAAAGGCCTCGATGCCAGAACTGGCACGCAGGTGCGTCGTCTCAGAGCCCGTCGGCCCAAAGCTCAAGGGAGCCATATTGGGGCAGATTTATGAGGCCCTTGCGGCACGTTTAAGCCGCTGTTGCGTCACGCAAGGCGGCGTAAACGTGGCGCATCCCTACGAACGATTTACAACGTGACGCATCTAGGCAGATGCGTCACGTTGTAAAGCCCTGCGCCGCTTGTGGGCGTTCCGGCGCAGGGTGGGCGTTCCAGGGCAGGTGCGCCTCGCAAAAGTGGCTGAGTGAAATCTATGAGATTTCACTCAGTCACTTTTAAGCCAATGCTGCGTCAAAAGCCTGCGCCTGCTTGAAGCAGGCGTAGGTCTTGACGCAGCATTGTTGAAATGGGGCACCCCCGAGCCTTGCTGGAGCTGCGTCGCGCTTGCGACGCAACTCCAGCAATGCAACACATTTCCGGCACAGATGCGTCACGCATCTGTGCCGTTTTTGCACCATGGTGCACCGCATTATAAATGCGGCGCACCATGGCTGGCGGAGCTGTGGCGCACTGTGGCGCATGTTAACTGGCACATCCCTGGGGATGCGCCAGTTAACATAAATCTGCCCCATTGTGTTTAGTCATCAATGGAGCGCACACCGCTAACCCGCTTAGCCGTTATATCCAATGGGAGGTGGATATTATGTGGTGGATATTCTGGCTAAGACCCTATTGGCGTTAATGCGTGCATATCGCTGTATTCTCAGCGATATTCACGCAATTCACTGCTATCGCCGGATATTTTATCACTTTCGTTTTCTCTGCGATAATATCCGGCGATGCTTGCGATAAAAAAAAACTTGCTAAGCCCATTTAGCGATAAATATCGCTAGTTGTTGGTAATATGCCCCAAAGTGTGAGAACTGAAAGAAAATCATGCAAAAGAACAGTTGACTCAAAAGACATACTTTAAAGTGTGAAAAGAGACATTATCTGAACTAAATTAAGTTGAGAAAAAAATGCCTGAAAACGATACTAGAAGATCTAGGGACCATAATATCAAGAAAGGGCGATACATTATCACCACTTTTATCGGCTGGAAACTGCCGATAAAGAAGTGATAATGGGCTTGATAATAGGCCCTTGTGAATTTCCATAGAAGCCCAGGTTAACACCAGAACCTGGGCTTCTATGGGAATTCACAAGGCCTATTATCAAGCCCATTATCGCTGCTTTATCAGCAGTTTCTTGCTGATAAAAGCGGCGATAATGTATCGCCCTTTCTTGATAATATGGCCCTAGATGTGGCGTTTTACATAAATGGTGTAAAATGTGGTTCTATTGTACAAGTTTATTAATGCTTATATGGATCATTTTAGCAATAGTTATTCCATTTAGACCAAATTTAGGACATGTTTCTGAGATGAATAATAATACTAATAATGTAAAGATAAATAATATGAAGAATGTTGTAACATTGGTGGATAATATTGAATTTCATAGAGATAGGTCAATTAATGATTTTTCAAAGAATGTTTTTTCAAAGTTGTTATATGAATATGTAGAGACAATGGACGTCCAAGACTGTTACGTGTGTATGCAATTACCAGCGTATGTAGCAGAAGGTATCACATATCATCACCTTCCTTTGACTTATGGACTGTCCTGTAGTGTATTAGCTAGTGTATGTTAGAAAATAGGCAAATTAGAATATTATTATTCTGATATAGATGATATTTTTGCTAAAGTTTCTGTAGGACATGGACTGAACAAAGTGAAACCTGCTAAAGTTTTGGATGATTTTTTTCTGGAAACAAAAGAATTAACTATAGAATATGCTTTTAAACATAATTTAACATGCAAGTTTACAAAAGAAGAAAACGTATTTTTAGAAATGTCTGAAGATAGAAGAATTAAGACCAAGGAAAAGAAACTGCAAGTAAAATAAAAACACCCCAATAGAATTTTGATGAAAATAATTATGTTAAAAGTGACACTAATGTAGCAATGGGATTGGATGTCCCACAGCAAGGGAAATTGTGTATTCGTAGAGATATTACTGTGTATGACAACTATTTTGTGGGAGCAAGTGCATGTAAAGATACATGCAGAATTATAGGGCGTTGGGGATTCAAAGGAGGAAATGGTCCAGTATTTCCAGGGATTTATTTTATATATGGAAACAAAGCTTATTATAGGTTGCCGAACCACTGGTACGGAACATGTTATATGAGTCTGGTCTTTCCTAAGATTTTTCAAGTAGGTAGAGGAACTAATGGAGTCCATGAGATAGGTAAGCCACTGCCTCGTAGAAGAAGAGAAAGTTTTGCATAGATAATAGGTGACATTTTTGGAGCACTGATACTAGCAGTGGGAATATCATTTAATGCAAATAGAATTCAAAAACTGTCAACGATAGAAGATCGATTATCAACAAATACGGCTGGAAGATTTCTGATGGTAAATACTGAAATGGTTGCCATGAGAGCTATGGTGATGCAAAATCGACTTGCTCTTGATATCTTATTAGCAAAAGAAGGAAGAATGTGTGGAGTATTTAAAGTGCAACATTGTTGTACCTATATTCCGGATAAAAGTCAAAGCATTCAAAGATACATGAAATTTTTTTACTGAATTACATAAAGAAATTGTCCCACTGGAGTTTGATGGTGTTCTAGAGAAACTAGGTAAACGTTTCTCTGTTGTAAAGAAACGGTTTTCAGAAATAGGTAGTTCATTGATAGGGAAAATACTAATACCAGTAACAATAGTAAATCTAATGGCATTAATGTTAAGACTGGTGTGTATATGTATTAGAAAAAGAAAAACAGAAAAACAAGTAAAGATAAACATCAAGGAAAATAAACAGAGAGAACGAAAAATGGGAGAACTTGAATTAGAAGAATATAAAGAAAAGGTGTACAACAACTCTACAAGGCAGAGTATAATAGATACTAGAGTTTGAGCTAACCTAAAAGATGAAAGAACTAGAAACATGTTCTTCAAAATGTAGGTGTGAGTGGGTTTATGGTGATGAATCACCAAAGGCGGGAGTTGATGGGGCAGGGGAGAAACACAAATGTTTGTACCCCCTACAATGTTGTCCCCTCATAACTATAATGATATTAATTGTGTGAAGCATGTAAACTAATCAACAAAGTATACAATGTACTAGTCACTAGATGCGGAAAAACTAACTGCTATTTGCGAAAACCTTATTTACTAATAAAAATGAGTCTAACTAATATATACCTATAATGATGAGAATAAAACGCATGTATTTGTGCTTGTGGTAGAAATGTTATTGTGGCAAAAGAATGCAGATGGTGAGTAAAAACACGTATATGTTGCTTCGCTAGGTAACACCTAACAGGAGAAAAGTTAGAAGGTGGGAGGTAAACAGAAGGGATTGCTTGCTATATCTAATTTCTGTTGTGTTTGTTTTAAAAATAGTCCCCATTTTGGCCTGAGAGGCCTAGTCTGAAAAGTGGCTGTGAAACGCAGTTGGTGGCAGAGGAAAAATTACAGATAGCGCCCATGTATGCATAAAAGAGAATGTATGTAAAGAAACCAATAGCAAGCTTCTGTATAACTACTCGAGACTATTCTAGGTGCAATTAGACAGCAACCACACTACATACTATACAGAGAATGAACAATTGGTATTGAAAAAATATACAGTTTTGTTTATTTACATTTTTAAATATCTTTTTAGTTCATTTGATTGAATTGTTTTTTGCAAAAAAATAATATATATATATTAGCGTAAAATGACAACAACATCAATGAATAAGTACATTGTATATGGTGATGAAGTGGAAAAATTATATTATCATATTGATACAATCCATACTCATTTTCCAAATCCTTGACAGAATATCGCTGCCCATCGCTGGATATGTTAGCGGAGAAAACCTACTATTAGCAACGTTTTTCTCCATTGTGCTAAAAAATCCAGCGATAGTGGCGAAATGCGTGAATATCGCAGGAAATCCAGCTATATTCACACATTATCGCCAATGGGGAATTAACCTGAAGATCCACCTCCCATTGGATAAACATTGGATTAGCGCGATGTTTTTAATCACTATGCCTGCCTTGCTAATAGGCGATAGCTGTGTTAGCGACTGCTTTCAGTCGCTAACAGTTTGGGTACGCCCACTTTGCATGTCATTAGCGATAAATATCGCTGACATGCAAAGCTGGCCCCAAACCGGTCGCTATCACCTAAAAGCTGTCGCTAACTGCTGTTAGCGACAGCTTGATAATAGGGCCATAAAAATATGCAAAAAGTGCCGCTAAAGCGGCGATATGGCCCTTGCTAATATGCCCCTATATTTTTTCAATACCAAGTGTTCATTCTCTATATGGTATGTAGTGTTGTTACTGTCTTATTGCACCTAGAATAGTCTCAAGTGGTTATATAGAAGCTTGCTAGTGGTTTCTTTACACACTAAGAGCATATTAGCAAGGGCCATATCGCCGCTCTAGCTGCACTTTTTGCCGCTAAAGCAGCAATAATTTTATGGCCCTATTATCAAGCAGCAGTTAGCGACAGCTTTTAGGCGATAGCGACCAATTTGGGGCCCGCTTTGCATGTCAGCGAAAGCAGAAAAGCAGTCGCTAACACAGCTATTGCCTATTAGCAAGGAAGGCATAGCAATTGAAAAAATCGCGCTAAGCGCGATTATCGCTATAATCTAACGCCTGCTAAAAACATGACTTACCTGTTTATCCAATGGGAGGTGGATCTTCAGGTTAAGTCCCCATTGGTGTTAATGTGTGAATATAGCTGGATTTCCAGCGATATTCATGCACTTCGCCACTATCGCTGGATATTTTAGCACAATTGAGAAAAACGTTGCTAATAGCAGGTTTTCTCCGCTAACATATCCAGCGATAGGCAGCGATAAAAAAAATTTGCTAAGCGCATTTAGCGATAAATATTGCTATTTCTTGCTAATATGCCCATTAGTTTTGCCCCTGCGTATAGCAAGCACATAGTTCTGGTAGGGCTCCCCTTTTTTCAAAAGTATAGTTCTCATAGCCTGTGTATGAGGGGAGTATTGTTCTTTTTAGTAATATTCTTCTTGATTACTATTCACAGCAATTTATGTTTTATTACCTGTTCAGGTTAATTAATTGTTAATTGTGCTCACTTTTCTTTATTTTCTCACAGCACTTTATGCTAAGTTATTTGTTTTATGTTTACCTATTTTGATTATTGTTTATTTTACTCTACATTCTTTGCGGCCAAATGTATCATCCATTCTCAGTCTTGGTCTTACAATAATCTAGTAAACAATTTATATATTAAAAAGGTTATATTACAACTAGGATTAGTCATGGCTAACCTTAAAACTTATGGGTTTACAGACGATGATTTTGTATCTATGGTAGGAGCATCAATTAATTTTGATAACAGAACAACATTAAATCCAAATAAAAATGAGTAGCTCTCTTTTGAAATATTATTTTAATGTGTTTTTTAAATGATTTTTAAATGAAATTTTATATGTACTTTTATGGTATCTTTCTAAGTGCCGAATAAAGAAATTTGAATTTGAAATTTGAATTTGAGTACTTAATTAAATGAATGTCTCTTAAGAAAAAGAGAAAATGAATAGAACTGCATGGGCAGTTCATGCTCGAATATCTACGAACTGGGATTATTCCACAAGGATTGCAAATCAAAAATATTCCAGGATTATTTGTTTGTATTAAGGAATTCCTAGAAAAGTGGTCTATGATTGTGAATAGGTGTTCGAGGGACCCTATGATGCTGATAGTCCAGACAGCTAAGGAAATGCTTTTACAGCTACTGAATGAAATTCTGGAACTAGAAAGCAAAATCAAAAGTTCCACAGCTGTGGATGACGCAAAGAAAAGACTTAAAGAATTAGATACGGAATTGAACTCATATACTGACTATATAACAAAACAAAAAACAGAAAAACTTAAAAAAGACATAAGGTTTTTCAGTAAGGAAAACACTTACCCATATCTTTCTGATGGCTATTATATGCAATCAGACACAACTGGACAAGACCAGCAATCTTACCAGCAGACATATAGATCGTGTAACAAAAAGGTAACTCGATTTACTGATACATCAGACACCGATAACGATGGAACATTTACTACGTTTGAAAATAGAGGCAATAGATACAATCAGTGTTTTGATCAAGGATGTCTTCCTTTTTTAGGGAGACGCAATCAGAGCAGAGGGAATTGGCGACTGCAATACCAACCACAATACCAACCCAGACTACAATATCAGCCTTGTGCACAATTTTAAACGCAGTTCCGGGGATATCAACCTATAAACCAGAATCAATATCTAGAAACCTCCAATGCCCGTTATTGGAGGGAATAAAAGATATCCCCATATTCAATTTGAGTACAACCAGCCTAAATGAAGCGACCTATTCTCTTCTGTCTAATGGGTTAAGATATGTACTGAATAAGTTTGAGTTGTTTAATAATCTAATGTAATTTTTTGGGAAAATCTGCTTAAAATGCTTTTTCTCAAATATAGAAAATAATTCCACTGACATTAACAAATCAGGATTGGCACACAAATCTACTTTTATACCCACAGTAGATCAAGTTGCCCCAAAGATCAAAATATTTGAACAGGTGATTTATAATAAGTTATTGAATACAAAGCCTTAATGAAACTCAAATGCTCCCCTGAAATAACAGATAAATTTGTGATAAGGGAGGTGGAATAGCCATACTAGACCCTGTAAATTACATAACCAAAATTGAAGAATGTTAAGTGACAGTAGGTTCTATCCAAAAATTAAAAAAAAGCCCACGCCCAAGATCAAAAAAAAAATATACAGACTATCAACTAAGGCCTTAAGAAATGGCTATATCTGGGAAAAAGAATTCAACTATATGAATATAGAGCACCCCAGGCTAGCGAGTCTGTTTGGTACACATAAGATTCAGAAAGATGAAAGAGACCCGCCTTTCAGACCGATTGTAACTACAGTAGGGTGTGTTATGGAATCCATATCCAAATATCTCAATACAATTCTTCGTCCATATATTCAAGATATTCCTGGATATGTACAGGATACACGACAGATAATTATTCTATTGTAACGAATACCATTACATTCTAACAGACAATGGCTAGTTACTCTAGACGTGTAAAGTTTAAATACAGACCCTCCAGGATTTCGTGAGTTTACGATTTCGCGGTTTGCCGCGAAATCGGCACTTTTGTCAAAATGCAGCGATTTTTACAAAAGTGCCTGCGAAATCGGCACTTTTTAAAAAATCAGTCTCTAGAGAGAGAGTACCCCACTTTCACCAGGGAACAGGGTACCGTGACAATCAGTCAAAGGGAAATCCCTGGGTGCACATATATCTAGAGTTAACAGTATCTTTACACGCACAATTCACGCATGCCAACTAGAACACAGGGAAAATAAAAATCACTCTATTATAACCTAAAGTCAATTTCCACACCAAAATATTGAACGTTCACAATCTTATTTTAATGAAAATATAAAAGGAAAATTTTTTTTACACACAGTAGCAAGTTTAAAATTTCAAAGGACAATCTTTAAAAGTAAGGTTAAAACAACAATAATTCATTACATCAGTCTAGTCCTAAAATCAAGGAAGTTCATAGACACAGCAATATTACAAACATATAATTCATTAAGAAACAGTTTTAAAAAAATAAATGCAAAGCAACAATACAGACTTATACACAAAAACAACCCCCTCTCTTTCTTGTGGCCTATTGCTAAATTTACCACTTCCGATATCTGATCCAAAGGTCATTCATAGATACGGGTGTGTCAACAACAGTAGCATTGCACAAAGCGTCGACGCGTTTCAGTGCAGGTAACAAACTGATATTGTAGCACCTTCTTCAGGACTTCTGTAATTAGGGGTCACCGGCTGAATAGAATATGTCTCTCTGTGGGATTGTATGGAGAAAAAGCAATATATCACTATAATTGCATAGTTCTTAAGATCATAGTTTCATCCACATTCATAATTTACTTCAATCAGATGTTGACAGGATCTCTGTCTATGTGCATTTATCCGTATAGTACTAGTTACTGTCTAGCACCCAACAATTAGTTAGTAGACAGAGAATTTTCTAATACATCCAAATCTATATGGGTCATTTTAGGAGGATCATGCTTTTGGTTCTAAAAGGTCATGTTGTATCTAGTTGTTCCCTCCGTTTCTTATTTGGTGTGGAAATCACTAGAGTTACTACTGAGATCATACTCATTCTCACAAGCAATCATTATTTCACATTCTTACCCCAGGAGGGACGGGCGAATTGACTTGCGTGGGTGGTTCTATGCTCCTATCCGGGCTTTATAGATTATAGTTCAGGATGATCCTGTAAGGTATGATACACCTTGTCAGGGACTATGTCCTCTTATTAGACATATCCTTTGTTTAATAGATGGTATAATCTCTTTACCTTTTTATGTCCGTAGGACTCAACAAGTATCCAACCTCTTCTATGTTTTCCAAGTCTTGAGTTCAATTGTATCTGTATCTACATGGGACATTGCATAGTATTAAGATTATTGCTCCTTTCTAATTCTTCTCTCAACAGATACTTTTTATCTAGTTCAATCGAGACGGCTTCTTACCTTAAAATTTATAAAATCTTTCTTAAACGGGCATATGACGCTTTTGATTCCGTCTGGGAACTGGATATGCTCTGAAAGATTACGTTTTAAATAGACGCATTGGTATTCAAACCTAGGTTCCAATTGCCCCAAATCCACAGAAGGGTGGGAGAGATGTATCTCTTAAAACTGAAAACAAGGGGAACAGCAGGATAGAACCACAGGCAATGATAAGAGAACCACTAGTTACAGACTTTACCCTGTGTCATTCCACTCAGAGGAGGATATGTAAACATTTTTGTTTAATACATAGAATGAGGATAGGTAGACCACCAAGACCTACACCCTGAGGTGTGTCATCTTATTCAGGAAAAGGGGAGGTAAATAATTGGGTCCATACGAAGAAAGAGTGAAGGTAGACCACCCATACCTAGGTTAGAACACCATACCTAGGTTTGAATACCAATGCGTATTTACGTCTCGATTGAACTAGATAAAAAGTATCTGTTGAGAGAAGAATTAGAAAGGAGCAATAATCTTAATACTATGCAATTTCCCATGTAGATACAGATACAATTGAACTCAAGACTTGGAAAACAGAGAAGAGGTTGGATACTTGTTGAGTCCTACGGACATAAAAAGGTAAAGAGATTATACCCTCTATTAAACAAAGGATATGTCTAATAAGAGGACATAGTCCCTGACAAGGTGTATCATACCTTACAGGATCATCCTGAACTATAATCTATAAAGCCCGGATAGGAGCATAGAACCACCCACGCAAGTCAATTCGCCCGTCCCTCCTGGGGTAAGAATGTGAAATAATGATTGCTTGTGAGAATGAGTATGATCTCAGTAGTAACTCTAGTGATTTCCACACCAAATAAGAAACGGAGGGAACAACTAGATACAACATGACCTTCTAGAACCAAAGGCATGATCCTCCTAAAATGACCCATATAGATTTGGATGTATTAGAAAATTCTCTGTCTACTAACTAATTGTTGGGTGCTAGACAGTAACTAGTACTATACGGATAAATGCACATAGACAGAGATCCTGTCAACATCTGATTGAAGTAAATTATGAATGTGGATGAAACTATGATCATAAGAACTATGCAATTATAGTGATATATTGCTTTTTCTCCATACAATCCCACAGAGAGGGCGAATTACATATTCTATTCAGCCGGTGACCCCTAATTACAGAAGTCCTGAAGAAGATGCTACAATATCAGTTTGTTACCTGCACCGAAATGCGTCAACGCTTTGTGCAATGCTACTGTTGTTGACACACCCGTATCTATGAATGACCTTTGGATCAGATATCGGAAGTGGTAAATTTAGCAATAGGCCACAAGAAAGAGAGGGGGTTGTTTTCATGTATAAGTCTGTATTGTTGCTTTGTATTTTTTTAAAACTGTTTCTTAATGAATTATATGTTTGTAATATTGCTGTGTCTATGAACTTCCTTGATTTTAGGACTAGACTGATGTAATGAATTATTGTTGTTTTAACCTTACTTTCAAAGATTGTCCTTTGAAATTTTAAACCTGCTACTGTGTGTAAAAAAAAATTCCTTTTATATTTTCATTAAAATAAGATTGTGAGCGTTCAATATTTTGGTGTGGAAATTGACTTTAGGTTATAATAGAGTGATTTTTATTTTCCCTGTGTTCTAGTTGCCATGCGTGAATTGTGCGTGTAAAGATACTGTTAACTCTAGATATATGTGCACCCAGGGATTTCCCTTTGACTGACTTTTTTAAAAATGCCACCATTTTTACAAAAGTGCCCGTGAAATCACTTCTGTTTCAAGCAGCAACATCAGGCATAGGATTGGAAGCAAAGCAGCATCCGATGTGCGCCTGTTGCTGGAAGCAAGAAGACAGGGTGTCAGCCAGCGAATCTCCAACAGCAGCAGCAGCAACACGAGAACAGGTAAGGTGGCATCATTTGAGTACTTGCCATTTTGGAGTCTTTTTTTTAATCCAGGCTACTTTCTTTCCTTCAGTTGCCATTTTTTAGATTTTTACATCTATATTTTGAATAAAGACCTCTACAAAACAAGCAAACTCTCAAACATGGCTCAAGGGACAGGACTTTATGCACCATAATTCTAGGGATAACGTTTGTATTTTGTATCTCTATTTGCTCAGCTTGGTGCTGCCACAGGTGTGCCACATTGTTGGATTTAGCAGTAGCTGGTGCTTGCATACTGGGATGCCTTGCCCGATTAGGTGAAGAGCTGTATTTGCATGTTTGGCTCTCTAGACCGATGTGGTACAAGCCGAGCGTATGTACATCTTTGATAGGGCCTATGGTTTTCATGTGTCAGGTTTTTGAAGCAATAGTAATGGGCGTGAGGTACTTTCAGGATTGGTGAACTTGGGCCCGATTCACAGAACTAACTTAAGACAAAATCCTAAACTTACTACTTTTGGTATTCACAGAAGTTTGAATTTTGTCTTACGACAGACTTAAGACAGACTTAAGTTAGGATTCTGTCTTAAGTCTGTCTTAAGTCTGTCTTAAGACAAAATCCTAACTTCTGTGAATACCAAAAGTAGTAAGTTTAGGATTTTGTCTTAAGTTAGTTCTGTAAATCAGCCCCCTTGTCAATGCAGCTAGGTTCTGCATAATTTGGGTATTGGTGAGTTGATTCACATGTGTGTTGCTGCCCAATCTGACCTTTACAACTCTTTGCACAGCTGCACCTCTGTTGAAGTCAAGAGATGAAGGTCTACCACGATATCAAATATACATCGAACTAGTTTTTTCAGTCATGCAATCTTGTACACTCTCTGAAAACATTCTTCATTTTCAGGCTAGAATGGTCTACAGTTTGATAGATTTGTCATCGAATGGAAACCACCACTGAACTTAACCCAGTAACAGGAGTATCTCAGTAAATGCCTATGCCTTACATACCTGCTGTAGTCGGTCTGGCCTTGTAGAGAGAAGCCGGTCTGCTTTCGTATGTGTTACACACAATGGGGCTTATTTACAAGCCCCTTGCGCCGCCGGTGCACCACTTTTCCCCATGTTAAAAGTGACGTACCGGCGGCGCAAGGGGCTTGTAAATAAGCCCCAATGTGATTAAACTGTGCAATAAACAGTGACGTGTGATGTGAAAATGCACTGCTTGCTGTCCTGATTATTCTGGTCTCTCTCTGCCAGTACCACCATTAAGAGTACCTGTGTTTACAAAGTATATTGATGTGTTTCACTCCAAAGGCCTCTGCTGCGAGTAGCAAGCCCAGCAGTACAACATGGCATTTCATACTTGTGAAAGAGCCCTTCCACATAGCATTAAAATGAAGCCTCCTTTTATTCTTTGAGGTAGTGAGTGAGCAAGAAGTGGTGTATCTTAAGCAGAATAGAGGGAAGTGTGCATAGCATAGCCTGCAGCAGGAGGGCTTCATACTTTGAGGCAGTGCTAGATTGCCCTCCAGTTCAGCACTTGCTAGGAGTTTGCATACTCTTTTGGGTGGCAAACTGGGCTTCTGAATGGAGGACTTATTTCAGGGTTTTCAAAGCTTTTGATATTTGGCACCAGAGTGGCCTGTATATTTTTAAGGAACTCAAACAAAAGGTACTAGCTACGGGTTGGTGCTTGGCTGGCTCTGTAAGTCTAGCACTCTGCAGCTGACAATTACATGGTGCTGACCCATTTCAGGGTGGTATGTATCCCCATTTATCATCAATTATGTGCACTGGCGTAAGTAAGCATTTCATGACTGCGTTCTTTGAATTTGAGTCTTCCCATCTGTTCTGGCGTAGTGGTTCTCATTTTGCGAACTTGAAGGGTTCAGCTGACCCTTGACCGAAACATTACCCTTGCATCTCTTGGCCCCTTTGTTGCTGTAGTCCGCTCGCGTTTGATGAATGGGGTTTGTAGTGGGCTGCGGGTCAGGGATGACCCCAGGTGTGCAAGTTCTATACCCTATATTGGCCAAAAATTATCTGCATGAGGAGTAACTGTTCGATACCTTGCATCCCAAGCAAAAACTAGGAGTGACACTTGTAGGGGACGTTTTATTCCCTGGAAAAAGCATGGTTTACAATGCATCTTGGGATTCTCATTCAAACAGCACCAAGGCAGAGCCAGGGGCTTTATGCAGGTACAGGAATGAACTTTGCCTGCAATAACTGTAAGAAACGAGAAAGTGCGCTCTTCTTTGTCCACGCATAACAAACCCAGCTCAATCCCCGGTCTGGTTGATGCTGCAAAACTGCTAACAGCGTCAACTGTAAAGCACAACTACTCATCCGTTAGGGTCTCAAGTTGCTGATTGGTTGGAGTGGATCTGTGGTTAAGTCGAAGAGCAAGATCTTGCGATCCTTCCTGAATTGAGGAAGAGACGGTAATTGGTTGGGATGTAGAGTCAGGGAGTTCAAGCCCTCGCAGCAAGGTAGCAGAAGGATCTCCCTCCAGCTGTGGTCTTGTGGACCCGTGGGGTGGGGGCCAGGGCCAGTAGGGCATAACGTAAATGCCTGGTGGGTGTGTGGAAAGGGAATCAGAGGTTAAGGAGCCTTCACCTGTGGACTGCTTCCTCTGTTCCTTAGCCCAGGTTGCCTATTCAAAGTGGAATACTCTGCTAAAACAGTTTCCATTGATTTAAGGCTGAACATGAATGATAAGTAAAGAACAGAGGGGCATATTATCTCGGGATTTTTCTCTGCTTTTTTAGCTTTAAAAGCCAAGAAAACAGAGATAAAATTATCTCCCTATCAGCAACAGGGTGCTAACACACAAATTTGCATGTTAACACCCTTTTTCTCTACGCTTCCCCTTGCATCTCCAATGAGATGCAAAGGGGGCGTTGCAGAGAAAAATAATAGGAGAAATGTTGTTAAGCGACAATTCTCCTATTATCAAGGATATCGCTAACCCTGTTAGTGATAAGAAAAACCTAGCGCTAAACGTGGTTAGCGCTGCTTTTTTTACACCTGGTTTTTTCCTGACTTAGCCATGATATCCTATGGAAGGTGGATATCATGGCTAAGTTTGTGAGCCCCTATCATCAAGCTAACACCAAACTTCGAGAGATTATCGTTGGTTTTTCAGCGATAATCTCTCATTTGGCAGTTAGCGCGAGGATTTTTATCACTTCTGAGATAAGCGTTGCTAATAGCATGCTATCTCAGTGATGAAAATCCACGCTACCCGGCGATAATTATACTAGCGCTAAGTGCGCTTAGCGATAATTATCTCTGGGGCTTGATAATATGGCCCAAACTTCTCCTGGGAAAATGATTTCAATGCGCTAGAACCAGTAGTGTTAACTAATTCGGACCATCCATACTCATTCACTCAACTTCATTTATCAAAGACAGCTATAGTATCGTGAATCACAAACAAGATGAATCAACCAGGGCCCCAACAGTCAATTATGCAGAACAATACTCTAAAACAACTAATATGCAAAAGTAAACAAATTTTAATACAATATGCAAAATTCACACAATGGTTAAAAATACTTAAGCAAATTCATATAATGTCAAAAGGATAAATAAAACCAATATATAGACAATACAAAGGAATAAAAATCGAGAGAATAACAAACACCAATGTGTAATCATAAAAACATCATCAATTCATTACTCCACACAGAATTCATTGTCATAATATATCATTGGTGTCCATAAATCATTTCCTCTATTCACCACCCAATTTGATCCTTGGATGTAACACCATATAATGTGCCGACACGTTTCAATGGCCTTTATTTTATTACTAGCAGCCCGTCTTCAGGACCGAGTTTTATAGACAATTCTCTTTCAGTTAAAAACCAATGAATCCTAATCAAGAAACATATAGACAGTGTGTTATAATTTACTTAAGCATATCATACCAATCAACAATTTACACTGCCCAATATCCCCATTTTTAAAGGTAAAGTTCATACATCCCACATTTAGCATTGTATGACGGAGAACAGAATCCACCTCTTCTGGTTCCTTTATAAGTTGGCTAAAGCAAATTTATATAACACCCCTCCCCTTTTAAGACCCGCTGTTTCTAAATCAAGGAGCCATGTTAGCCTGACATAAGGGGGGTCCCTCGTCACATCTTAATCTGGATTTAATATTGTGCAGCATAACTGCCCCAGGGGGCCCCGAATTTCATTCATCCATATGACAAACGTACACATTTCTCTCCATCCATATTCTATCTTTCATGCCGAATATGTCCTATTTATTAACCAAGATGGTGAGGTAAGTTAGTTATACCCACCTCTTGATATCTCTAGAATGGACCAAGAGATCTTCACAGTTGAAATGTTATAGCGGGGCTCCTTAGGGCTCCAAATGCTACTTGATAATAAAACGGTGGGCGAAGGGACAATAGACAAATTATATTTTAGTTTTTGGCTTTAGGTCCTCTTATGGTTTATGGTGGGAATACATTGCAAAAACCTACCAATCACTACAAGGTGGTCTGTACTCCACCAAAGAAATGTTAAAATTAAGCGGGGCTCCTTAGGGCTCCAAATGCTTCTTAAACCAGGTGCGGTAAAGTGAGAAAAGATATATAAACAAACCCACTTGTGTTAATATAATATGATACCCTCTTAATGTATGGTTTTTAAATATCATATGTCCACAGGTTAGTTTTACCCTACTGATGATGTGTTGTTGCAATAGTAACTTGGGGGTTATTCGTCCCCCCATGTAATGTAGCCGATAATGGAAGAAACTGAATGATTATGAGTAAAATAAAGAGCCGCAAAAATGCCGCAAAATTTCCATATTTGTGCCGCTAAATTTCCATATTTGTGCTGCTAAATTTGCTAATCCATGCCGCTATATCCTGGGGGGTCTAGCAATATACCATGTGATGGAGCAATTTCGGCAGTTCAATGGTTCAAAGAATAAATGAACATTGATTGCAATACAAATGTCATCATTGATTGTCTGCGAATCATTCTTGAGGACAATACATTTGAATTTCGAAGTGAGCTACACAAACAAGTAAAAGGAGTAAGTATGGGCGCATCTTGGGCCCCTACAATAGCAAATATCTACATGGCACATTTTGAACAATTCATCTTAAATGAAATTGCTCCATTCTTTGAGTCAATACTTCACGATATATAGATGATATTGTGTTCATATGGGATGACAATGAAGACACTTTAGCTGAGGTCCTCTTATGGTTGAATCTCTGTGATTCAAATCAGACGTTCACCTCTAATCTGAGTAATATGAAGATCGAATTTCTGGATATCTCAATCAAACATGAGTGTGGACACCTGTTAGTGGATTTATTCACCAAACCAACTGCCAGGAACATTATAAAAGTTTCCATCCAACAACACAAAAAAACAATATTCCCTTCGGGCAATTTCTGCGTCCTAGGCGTAATTGTACAAAACTAAAAAGATTTTGACCTTAGAGTCGCAGACATGAGGAGGAAATTTTTGAATTTAGGTTACCCTCACAGACTAATTAGAGAGTCATACAAACGGGCAAGGTTTTACGACCGGCAACACTTATTAAAAGGTGTAAACCAAAAGCAAGACGCTAAACTAGTCTTTGTCACCCGCCATTCTCTGGTGACGAACAAATTCGCCAAATAATATGCTCTAATTGGCACTTACTCAACATGAATAGAGTACAAACAGATACATTGGAGAAACCCCTTTTTGCGTTTCGCAAAAATAGAAACCTGAAAGATCTAACTGTTAGATCGCGCATGCCAACAAAAAAAGAGCCAATACAGAGAAGTATTGAGGGCATGCTACTGATTGAAGGCAATTACAAATGTGGCATTTGCAAAGTTTGCCTGTTTGCCATGGAAACGAACGATCTGAACTCCAATGGACAAACAATTGTATCAAAAGGCATGACCAATTGTAGGACAAAAAATATAATATACTTGCTGATCTGCCCTTGTAACAAAGGATATGTGGGGAAGACATCATGGACCCTTAATGTCAGACTGACTGAACATAGATCTGCTATCAGAACCAAAATAATGTCCTCACCTATGGTATCTCATTACATAGATACTAATTACACCTCTGATGATACGTTGGTATCTATACTACTATTATAAAGAGAGAACTGTGTCCTTTGAGCCAGGTAAACTCGAAAAGTACACCACCAATCGCAACACCCAATACAGCGTTGGAAAGGGCAGTTGCAGCAGAAGGACATAGGCTAGGCAGACGCCCACCATATACATTTAAAAAGTAAAAGAACCGTGCCAGCAAAGTAGTCCCTTATGGGCGTGTCTGTGTTGTGCTGTGGGCTTGTGCTGGGAGGGCTTGACAAATGCTGGGGGCGTGTGGTACGTTCTGCCCTTCGGGCTGGACTGTTCCCATGAGGCACAGGGTCAAGGCTGATTTGCATATGGCCATGTCTGAACTGGGGTGGTGTGGAGTGCAAAAAAACTATGGATTTAGGCCCAGATCTCTGTACTGAGGTGAATGTATGACATTGTTCTGCATTCTGTCCATCAACTGTTGTTTTTGCATTTATCACCCCGAGTGGGATGGGTATGCTGAGACGTGAGTCCCATGCTCTCCACACCACTGGAGTCAAGCTATCCTGGCTGAAGTTAGCTGATAGCCAGAAATTGGTGAAAGAAATGGCTTGGCAGTTCGACTTGGAATGTTTCCACGAGGCACAGGGTCAAGGCAGACTTGCTCATGGCTGTGTCTGAACTTAGGGGGGCGTGGAGTGCAAATAAAATGATGGATTAGGCCAAGATCTCTCTATTGGGGTGAATTTATGGCATTGTTCGGCATTCTGTCCATCAACTGTTGTTTTAACATTCTGCCCTTCATGCATGTCTCATATTGTGTGCTGGGGGTGTGGGCGTGTGCGGGGCGCGCATTGTGCCAAATATTTCATTGTTTTTTCTTCCCAGGTTCTGTACATTCCAGCTCCGCGTGTCCACCCTGCTCCCTTTAAATACCCCTGCACCCCATAATCAAAACCCACCCTTACTCCTTAAAACACCCTTAAACACTAACCCATCTTAACCCTATAAATATACCCTGTACCCCAAAACCCAAACCTATACCTAAATACTAAAAATACCCCAAAAACCAAACCTACCCCTGAACCCTAAAATACCCCTGTACCCCATAACCCAAACCTAGCCCTGAACCCTTAAAATACCCCTGTACCACAAAACCCAAATGTAGGAAGGTGGCTACCTGACTATGGTTACCCCAGATTTTTTTGCCTTGTGTTTAGCTGGTTTTCGACTTAGTTGGCCTGGTTCCCTGCTAATCAGGGCCCAAGGCTATCTGCTCTCTCTGTAAAATGGATTCCATGTACCCTAGGTGCATAACTAGATTGGCTTGGGTCACCTTATCAGCCCCTGTACAGAGCACTATAGGTGCCCAGGGCATAGGTGCATCCAAGGCCTACCAGGGGCTGCAGCATATCTTTTGCCACCCCTGGCTGGCTATCTAAAATTGACACAACTGGCTGATCACTCAGCTGGGGCAAGGTGGTGTAATCACCCCTTGCTTAGATATAGTATACCTATATCTAAACCTATCTGGACACATATAAACCTGTGAGCCACTCCTATGGCAGGCCTTAACAATCCTGAAGGCAGAGTGCGTGGTTTAATGTGAGATGGTGCTTTAGCATGAGCTGAGCCTGTCTGCAGCTGTCGGGACCAATTCCCTTAGCTGTTCCGGGATAATGCCAAACCATATACTATTAAGTGCATTATAATCCTCGCGGTTATATGTCAACTTTGGTTTGGCTTTATCAAAACATGTCGTGTAAGGTGTCATACGAATTGGAATACTACCCCCTCGCCAGTCCTGGCGACGGGGGTAGCATTCCACCCCTTTAGAGGGGACGACATGTTACTTTTGCTAAAACACGGTTGATTTTTAAAAGAGCCTCAGATCCACAAAATGGATGCTTCTGCCACAAACACATGCCTGACCTCCTGCTGCTGACCGAAACTCAGCAGAGGAGGCCTGGACAAAGGATTTCCTGTCACAGGGAGGTGTCACACCACCCCAGACAGGAGATAGTGGATTGTAGCAGGGAGGTTTGAAAGAAACCAGACAGTGCCTGGGGAGCACAAGGCTTCCCCTTGCATAATCCGGTCAAACCGGTTCTGGGGCAGCCCAGCCCCAGCTCCAGTGAGACCTGGACAGAGGAAAGGGGGTGTAACCACCCCCTTCCTGGTCCCACCCATAGGGAAGGGACCTAGCAGGAGATCCACCCCTCAGATTGGAATAAGAGTGGGAGCAGTGCCAATGCAACTCAGATCATCCTGAGATCAACTTTAAACTAAGAAGACGACTGGACTTCGACATTCTGATGAACAGAAGACTGAAGAGCATCTCCCTTGTGGCCTAGGAGGGGCCACCCTGTGAACACAGGCATCACCCAGCACCTCGATGTCTGCTTTGCCGCCGCCTCCCGCCGGAGCCCGAGTGCAGAGCCTGACAAAACCCAGCTTCCCAAACTTCTCCCAGCCTGATCCACAGTCCCTGCAAAGAAGGGACCCGTGGAGGCACCGAGAGATGTGGGAGCTGACATCTTGAAAGACCCCCGAGACGCTGACTGCGCAGCACCCGAGGCACCCTCAACTCTGTGCTTTGGGGTTGGAGAAGCCCCACAACGGAGCAGCATTTGCACCAAAGATCAGCCCTCCAGCATCTCCACGATCTGCGTGGGGCCCTTTTGTTTTGTGCCACTCAACTCGCCATCCTGGCCGCTTGTCACGTGGTCAGTGGCCATCTTGGCGACAAAACCTACAATTTACACTGTGGCTCCAGACCTGCCCTCGCTCCTGTAGAAAGGAGTACCCGCTCTGACCTTGCTGGTCTGAGTAATAAGCCTTTTTCACTTTCCCCATGGCTTGCATTAGCCAAGGCATGTTTGCTTTAATCGAGTTGCCGACACCGCCATCAGCTAGAGCCTCCAAGAGACAGCTCGTGAACGACTTCTGGACGTCCTTGACCTCTTCGTGTCCACGCAGCTGCAGAGAGAAGCAACCCCTGATCACCTGTTTGCACCCGACTTTGCCTGGTTCCAATCTGGTTCCACGGTGGTCACTGGTCAGTGACTTTGAACATTGTCCCCTCTGCTTTCAGGTCTTCACCACTTCAGATCCACCCTTGGATCCACCGGACACTTCTCCTTCACATCGCCTGCAGCATCTTCAGCTTCAAGCGCCAAGAACCTGCGTGTCAAAACCCGACGCCACTTCGACCCTGTGCACCCACTTCCTGTGGGTGAGGTAACATTGCAACGCCGGTGTCCCTACACTGGTACACACCTCTAGGGTCTGTGTCTTAAGTTTTGTTCCTCTAGGTTCAGCGGAAGTATCTTTAAACTCACTTTGTGTAACTTTTACGCACCATTGACATTGCATTGGTGCAAGCCGCACTTTCCGTGCTGCACCGAGTCCCGTGGGCTACTCCCGACTTCAGCATTGCTAGTCCTGACTGCTCCCAGCGATTCTCTAGGCCATAGGCCTAACCACTGTTCGATTGGTATCTCTTATACCATTTTTTTAGTATATGGTTTGAGTGGCCACCGGCCCTCATCCAAAATTGTGCAACTTTGTATGTTATACTGTGCTTTTGATTTAACGCTTGTGCCCCTTTCCTCATAAAGAGTACTGGGGATTAATTTAGAAATAAACACATATATTTTTATAATATATACTTGTGTGGTGTCCTTTCATTTGATTGCAGGATTGTATGTGGTAAAACAGCTCGCTTAACACGACCTCTTAAGTTAAGCCTTTAAGGCTGCTTAGTCCATGCTACCACTAGGATAGCTTGTCTAACAAGGTTGACTTACAACCAGACATCTTTGGGGTTTGTTTGGACTGATACCAAGTGGTTCCAGAATTGGAAACACTACCTATCAGGCCAACTTCTCACACCAAACCTACCCCTGAACCCTAAAAATACCCCTGCACCCCAAAACCCAAACCTAGCCCTGAACCCTAAAAATAACCCTGTACCCCAAAACCCAAACCTACCCCTGAACCCTAAAATACCCCTGTACCCCAAAACCCAAACCTAGCCCTGAACCCTAAATATACCCCTGTACCCCAAAACCCAAACCTAGCCCTGAACCCTTAAAATACCCCTGTACCCCAAAACCCAAAACTACCCCTGAACCCTAAAAATACCCCTATACCCCAAAACCCAAACCTAGCCCTGAACCCTAAAAATACGCCTGTACCCCAAAACCCATACCTATCCCTAAACGCTAAAACTACCCCTGCACCCCATAACCCAAAACTATATCTGAACCCTTAAAATACCCAAACACCCCAAAACATATACCTCAGTACCCCAAAAACATGCACCCCTATACCCATACTTACATTATCCAAACATTAAAAATAAAACATGCTTTTACCATTCATGCATTTACAACGAATTTCGTTGTAAATGTATGCGTGGTTAAAGAATATAAAATGTAATGCCATGCGTTATAATGGCATTGCGGAGTCATGGTACTTTCATAATGAAAGTGTGCAGAGTGATGGTCTGCGGAAAGAAAGTTGCGGAATAATGGGTGTTTACCCTCCTCCGGTAAGTACATTGGTGGCACGGCGGCCCACATCTCCAGCAACATACTCATATTTTTTCTCCACCGATTTGAAAAATGCACAGTTTCTCTCATTGATGGCCAGCACCGACATACACTTTTAGACACACCTTTCGCCACAAGTTCTCGAATTGCGAACTTTAGAGCTGGGGAGCTACGTTCGAATCTCGGCATCAGGTCAACATCCTGTGATTCTAGGCAAATTGCTTTGTCTCCCCGTGCCTACCACAAATTAATGTGTTCTTCTGTAATGTAAATTGTGACCATGCCATGTTGTCGAGTTCGCGCTATAGAATATTGCAAGGAAAAATAAAGTAGGGAAACTCGAGTTCACACACTACTGAATGCACACTCTTAAGTGCATCAGCAGTGCACTGTGAATCGGAGGTTTTCACAGGCCTGTCAGAGATAAGAAATGCTATCAAAACTAAATCCTACAAAATAATATAGACCTGGCCGGCAGCAATTCATACCCGGACAACGTCGGGACGGGCTGCTAGTATCATATAAAAAGTTCAAGTGAAAGAAGGACAATATTCAGACACTATCAGAAAGAAACATTAAGGGGCAGATTTACCAGCCCCTTGTGCCTCATTTACGCCGCCGTTGTGTCACTTTTGTGACGCAGCGGCGGCGCAAATCCTGCTCCATAGTGAGGGGGTACTTACAACATGGCGCATCTCCGAGATGCGTCACGTTGTAAAGCCCTGCGCCACATGTAGGCGTTCCTGTGCAGGGGCTGAGGGAAATCTATAAGATTTCACTCAGTCACTTTTAGGCCCATGCTGCGTCAAAACCCTGCGCCTGCCTTAAGCAGGCGTAAGGATTGGCGCAGCATTAACTAGATAGGGCCCCCAGAGCATTGCTGGAGTTGCGTCGCACTTGCGATGCAACCCCATGGTGCGCCGCATTGTATATGCGGTGCATCCATGATGGCGGAGGCACGGCACACAATAACTGGCACATCCCTGCTGATTTGCAGGGATGCGCCAGTTATTGTAAATATGCCCCTAGGTCTTTTGGATTTTCCTGTTGGACACAGTAAATAAGGGCCGGAACCTGGAAATTACTTGGGAGCAGGCCATTATGTAGTAACGTGTTTCATTAATGGGGCATAACTGTTTTCTGTTCTCGGATATAGCTAGGTCATCCTTTGGGGTTTCTGTCTGGACTTTACGAGTTAATTTGATATGATAGCCTTCAGTTTATCCTCATTTCCCCATGTTAACTGGGAACCTTATGCACTAAGAGCAGTGCTGACAGGTTTGCAGCAAACCGTTGCCAGTTCTTCAGGCCTATTCCCTTACAATATTGAATATTATAAAAGTAATTCGATCTACTGCAGCATTCTGTTGTCTTTTCTCCAGTCTTATTAAATATTATAAAAGTAATTTGTTCTACTGTAGAAATGTCACTCTATATTCAATATTCATGTAATGGTTGTTGTATTAACATAACAGTCTACTACCATGGGCGGACTGGTTAATAGCAGACTGTTGTCTATCTTCCAGTCTTGTTCCCTTACAATTTCGAACACTATAAAAGTAATTTGATCTACTGTAAAAATGTCAGTTTACTATTCACTCAATATTCAAGTATGTGTGTTTTATCAACATAATGGTCTACTACCATTATGAATATACAGATGCTTTATGCTTTTCTAAATGAATATAATATGTTACCCTTTCTAAGATGGCGCTGATGGATTACTAGTAGTCTGCCGATATGACCTACGACTTTTTGAGTCTGATTCGCCAAGCACCATGAATGATACTCCATCTGCCTCTACATAGATGCTTTGCCATCAATACGGACGATAGGTACTATCATATCCCAAAAATATCGTCTTAGTACTATTACAAATATATGTCCGCAGTATACTGTAGTATGGACCTAATCGATACATTTTTTACATTTTTGAAGATGGTGACTGCACTATTTCAAAACAGTCCGCTGTTATCCAGTAGCATTTCATAGCATTCGGCACGCACGAATAACATGTATAGTATTGTTTTCTATATACATACAATCCTTTGCACTCTATAAGATGGCGGCCGTAAAACTTGATCGAAGTCCGTCGTTGTCTAATATGACCCTCTCATTAGATTCGGCGAGAAAAAGGCGCAAAATCTCAAGAGCTTTAAATAGAGAACCTTATCCTACCCTTCGCATTATGTCGTCTAAACGGAGCACAGGGGATTGCTGACGCCCAGGAGGTTTTGCTGGAATCAAACGGAGACACGAAGGTAAGTGAATATGTTAGGGATCTCTAGTGTCTTAGGCTATAGGTAGTGCCTTACACACTTAAACTCACAAAGAGGTCACTATGGGTCTTTCGGTTTTATTTATAGCTCCAGAAAGTACCGAGTTGTCCGGTTTTCATTATGTCCATTCCCAAGTCTATGACCAGAATATAGAGCCCACTGCAGGCGGGAATCATACTTCCTGTTCTAAGTTAGCGCATTAGATTGATCTATTTTTCGAGTGTTACATAGTTACACTTTTGACCTAACGGCACCTAAACTTATACAGAGGTTACGATCGTGTATTTTGTTTTATACACCGCTCCAGAAAGCACTGATTTGTTTAACGTGTATCGGGAATTATGTCCACAGCCTATGATCAGCATATAGAGCAACCCACAGGAGCGAGAGACACTTTCTTTTTTGAAGTAAGCGTATAAGACATCATCCATATCTTATGTATTACATAGCCACTTAATGGTTTATAGGTATCTAACATAATAAAAGGGTTTATTCTGTTTTATTCACAGCGCTAAAGCATCGAATCGACCAGCATTACTCATGGAGTGTGCCCCACGTCTATGACCAATACTATTACTATTACTATTATGTTTCTTATATAGCGCCTGAATCGACCCCCGAAGGGGTATCTCCGCGCTTGCTTTGGGAACCCAATATATAAAGATATCCTGCAGGAGCCTGAGATTCTTCTTTTATGAAGTGAGCGCATGAGATATTATTACCCTTATCCCTCAGTCTAACTCAGTTATGCCCCAACTAGGTTAGAATAATTAATTGCACATTTTTGGCTTTCATTTTTTAGTTTTTGGCACCCTTTTTGGGCAATTGATATCAACTCTTTATCGCCATTCAAGCTTTCAACAATTTGAGTAAGTGTAGTTCATACAATAAACTTTACTAGGGTATTGTTTGACATTTATTTTAACCCCTTCACTGCGGCGGCTATTCCACCGCAGTGCTAAGGGGGCGGGGCGGAAATGCGGCGGGTGCATGCTGGTGACGGAACTGCTCCGTCACCAGCGTCGGTTGCGCTGTGCTTATGACGGAGCAGTTCCGTCATGGCCCCGCCCACTCGATAGAAGGCTCAGCGCAGGCGCAGAATTCGCGCCGCGCAGGAGCGTCGGGCGGGCCATGACGGAACCGCTCCGTCATTAGGCCAGCGCCACTGTGGCTGATGACGGAGCAGTTCCGTCATCAGCAGGGAAGGGGTTAAGTTGAGATCTTGGGGTCTGTACTGAGTCTCTTTCATATGTATATCAATAAGTTGTTGATATACCTCTTTAGATTAAATAATATGACATTTTCCATTAAATACCTAGGAAACTGTCAGCTTCAATTTGTTCATCCAAACATCCTTTAGCATGTTTTTTTTTTTTTTTTTTTTTTTTTTTTTCAGATCTTTGGTCAGACCACTAGATCAGTGTTCACATGTATAACTTCTCTATGTGATAGTTATATCTGTGTCAGTCTATAGGGGTGTAAAATAAGCACAGTAAACAGTCAAAAGTAAAATATATATATATATATATATATATATATATATATATATATATATTTAAATTAAATAATATGGGCCCTTTATTCTTTATTTCTTCTTTTTCTCTATTACACTTTTCTCTAAGTCGTCTCAACATTCTATCATTAGTTGTGTATATAACTCAAGTCGAAGTAAAATGTTGTAGATATTCTTTTTCTTTGTATGCTTATAAGTTGTCTATCAGTAGCATGTATGATTACATAAGATTGAATAATGAATTGCATCATCCGGCATATGACATTTTTTATTGAATAATAAAATTGCCGTTATTGTTGTTATTTTTCATTAAACTGTTTGGTTAAAGTCACTGATGAATAATGAATATTTTTGGTGTATATATATTGTAAGTATGTAACCACTGTGTTGTCTTATATTTTATAAATTTTTTTGCAATAGACGGGTTCCTGATGAAGGCAGTAGTGCCGAAACGCGTGTAGTTTTCATCTACCGCTTGCCCTCCTCAAGTTTTCATCTACTGCCCGTCTATTCTGTCAAGGATTTGGAAAATGAGTATGGATTGTATCAATGTGATAATATAATGTTTCCACTTCATCACCATATACAATGTACTTATTCATTGATGTTGTTGTCATTTTACGCTAATATATATATTATTTTTTTGCAAAAAACAATTTAATCAAATGAACTCAAAAGATATTTAAAAATTGAAATAAACAAAACTATATTTTTTCAATACCAAGTGTTCATTCTCTGTATGGTATGTAGAATGGTTACTGTCTTATTGTACCTAGAACAGTCTCGATTGGTTATATAGAAGCTTGCTATTGGTTTCTTTACACACTATGGAGCATATTATCAAGGGGGGGCGATAGGAAATTATCGCCGCTTTAGTGGCCGTTTTCGGCCGCTAATCGGTGATAATTCTATCGCCCTATTAGCAAGCTATCGCTAACCGCAGTTAGCGACAGCTTGTAGGCGAAGTGGTTTGGGGCCCACTTTGCATGTCTGCGATATTTATCGCTAATGACATGCAAAGTGAGCGTACCCAACCAGTTAGCGACTGAAAGCAGTCACTAATATCGCTATCACCAACACAGGCGTAGCAATGGAAATATTCGCGCGAAGCGCAAATATCTCTAAAAACTAACGCCTGCTCAGACCAGTTCTTAGCCATTATATCCAATGGGAGGTGGATATAATGGCTGAAGACCCTGTTAGTGATAATGCATGAATATCTCTGTATTCTCAGCGATATTCACGGATTTCGCCGCTATCGCCGGAAATTTTATCGCTTTTGAGATAATCTTTGCTAATAGCACGTTATCTCAGCGATAAAATCCGATGATGCGCAGCGATAAAACCCTACTTAGCGATAAATATCGCTATTTGTTGATAATATGCCCCTCAGTTTTGTCCCTGCATATAGCAAGCACATTTTTCAGGTAGGGGTACCCTTTTTTCAAAAGTAAAAGAGAGAATGTAGTCATGTGTGAATGGCCTATGCCCGGAGCAAAGAGATGTCAAGGCCAGCCTGGTCTACAGACGAGAGTTGTGCCAAAGTTGTCCGGATTTAAAAGCCTGGGAAAGTATGAACATTGAAAACTGAATGCGTGGAACTGATACAAAAAGGATATACAAGTACACGTGAAAATATTTGTTAGCGCATGGGAAACTGTGGAATGATTTTGCACTTTTACAAACTGGTTTGAACAAGGAGGACATGAGGTGATCATCGCTACCCCTCCAATGGACCAATGAGAAACGAGTGAAGCCCCTAAAAGTTTCAATTTTGAAATTAGTTAATCAGTGAAAGGGTATAAAATGTCTTATGAAAATGATCTTGGTGTGGCCTTTTTCAATTGCACCATGACATGCTGTCAGTTGGGGCAATTTTTCTTTGGTGCAAGAGACTTTGAACATTTTTGGACTTTAACTTTTGATGGGGAAGAGAAACGGGATTTGTTGCTGAGATTCTAAGTCGGGAGGGAGATATCGAGGAGGTCAGAAAAGACAGTCAGCTTAAGAACCTGTTCCATGTTCTATTGCTCTATCATAGCCCTATAGCCAAGGGGTAGTGAGTTATTTTTATTTTATTTTGCTTAAAATGTATTACTAGATGCTTATTTATTTATATTTATTTATTTATTTTATAGCATTTATAAGGCGCACAGCTACCCACAAAGGGTTTCCCGGCGCCGAATTAGCAAAACACAGGGCACAGCTAGAGCGAGAACCAATCCGAAGGCACTTATTTGTCGAACAACCAGGTCTTTACGCTTTTCCTAAAGTTCCTGTAGTTTTCTTCTTTGCGTATTTGGGTGGGCAGTGTGTTCCAAAGAGTTGGACCCAGATATGAAAAGGATCTTCGCCCATTCTAGCCCGTTTGTACCTGGGTACCGCAAAGGTCGCTGATGTAGCTGAACGAAGATTGTGATTGGGAAGGTAGGGCTTGGCAAGATCTTGAAGATACTTGGGAGCAGTCCCAGCTTTAATTTTAAACAGATAGCTCAGGGTTTTAAAGCGAATCCGGTTTTCAACCCTGAGCCAGTGTAGGTCCCTAAGATGTTTAGTAATCCTGGCATGTCTGGGGATTCTGCAAAGCAGTCTGGCCGCAGCGTTTTGTACCAGTTGCAAGCGTCTTACTACTGCTTTGTTTGCACCCAGGTACAGGATGTTACCGTAGTCAAGCCGAGAAGTTACTAAGGCATTGACTACGGTCTTCTGGGTGGTAGGTGGCAACATCCAGAGCAATTTTACGTAGCCATCTGAGAATAGTAAAACATATGCCAGCCACTTTGTTGGCTTGCTGTGTCATGGAGAGACTGTCATCTATGATGACCCCGAGATTTCTGACCTGAGTG